>NC_084480.1:96906327-97527577 GCF_030035675.1 Rhineura floridana
GCAGGTCTGCAACACTTTCCTCTCAATTTCTTAAAATTTTAAAGCCTTTATGTCTCCACATTACATGCTTGTCCTGCCTTTTATTTTAAGCACTTCCCTGATAACCACAATGAGTTGCATATAGGCAAGTGCATGGAATTAGGGATGTGCTTGAACTTCACAAAGTTCGAATTTCACACAGATTTCCTATTTATATGCTTTTTTTTGTCCTCGCAGATTGGTTTTTTCCTAGCTGTTTTCTGCGGCTGAAACGGATTTTTTTTTTAAAAATTGCCTCAAAGATATCTATTTGCTGTTGTTATGTGCCTTCAAGTCGATTACGACTTATGGCAACTCTATGAATCAGTGACCTCCAAGAGCATCTGTCATTAACTGAAGATCTTGTAAGTTCAGGTCTGTGGCTTCCTTTATGGAATCAATCCATCCCTTGTTTGGCCTTCCTCTTTTTCTACTCCCTTCTGTTTTTCCCAGCATTATTGTCTTTTCTAGTGAATCATGTCTTCTCATTATGTGCCCAAAGTAGGATAACCTCAGTTTCATCATTTTAGCTTCTAGTGACAGTTCTGGTTTAATTTGTTCTAACATGGTATGCACAAAGCTCTCTCCAACACCACATTTCAAATGAGTTGATTTTTCTCTTATCCGCTTTTTTCACTGTCCAACTTTCACATCCATACATAGAGATCGGGAAGACCATGGTCTGAATGATCCTGACTTTGGTGTTCAGTGATGCATCTTTGCATTTGAGGACTTTTTCTAGTTCTCTCATAGCTGCCCTCCCCAGTCCTAGCCTTCTTCTGATTTCTTGACTATGGTCTCCATTTTGAGTAATGACTGTGCCAAGGTATTGATAATCCTTAACAAGTTCAATGTCCTCATTGTCAACTGTAAAGTTACATAAATCTGTTGTCATTACTTTAGTCTTCTTGACGTTCAGCTGTAGTCCTGCTTTTGTTCTTTCCTCTTTAACTTTCATCAGCATTCGTTTCAAATCATTACTGGTTTCTGCTAGTAGTATGGTATCATCTACATATCTTAAAATTATTGACATTTCTCCCTCCAGTTTTCACACCTCCTTCATCTTGGTCCACTCCCACTTTCAGTATGATATGTTCTATGCAATATTTTCTCAAAATATATGTATTAATATTGATATTTCCCTCAAAATATCAATATTGATATTTTGAGGAAAACATCAATATTTTTTTAAAATCTCTGAAAATAGTATTTAAAACAATATTGATATTAATATCAATATTTTTGCGGGGGGAAACTGAATCAGTATCTATCACAAATAGTGAACATTGATCCTTTACGAAGCAGTACTGGAAGGAAGTTCCACGGAGCAAAAATCAAACCAGCACCAAAGTGCGGATCCCATCCCTCATGGAATTGCATGTAGGCACACAAGCAGGTCAGCAGCAGAAGGATGCAACATTTCCTCCCTCCTTGTGTCCAGCATAGAAACTAAGCATGCTGCAAGGGGAAATAAGTTATCTCCTCCAGGCCCAACACAGAAAAGTAAAGGGCTGCTACAGGAAGAACAAAGCTTTTGGTCCCTTTTCTGCCAGCACAGTGTGCTAGTAAACCTTCAGTAAACTAAAAGGTTTTAGTTGCACAAGCCTGTCATATGCAATTCCCACATCCTACTGACCCCTACCCCCTTGCTCAATACACATCAAATGTGGGACAGTGTTCCTTTTCTCTACAGTAATATTTTCTTCCAATTATTACTATCAGTTTATTGAAAACCTAACATTCTTCTCCATTCTTATTTTTCCAATAACTTCCCATCTCTCCTTAAATCTCTATTTTATTAGACTGACTTATTCTTATAGCATCCAAATACACCATAATAAACAAATTTAATCTCTTAAAATGTCTTTAAAGCTATGGTCTTTTACAACCTCTCTCAGCTATGTCTACCATGATATCTAAAACAAAGTGTTTGGTTAGAGGGAAGTCAAAGGGCAGTCAGAATAGAAGATTGGATTATTTCTATTTATTGCACAGAAGAATTAGCTTTTATCATTTGGGTATTCCACCCACCCCACCTACACATACATAGAGACATATTCCACCATCATGCCAACTTTTAGGATCTTGATTATATGCTCAATTTAGCCATAAGGAAAATGGGTGCTTCTCATCTCTTCTTTTAATCAAGAATTGAAAACTGAACTCACTTAAATCCTGGTCACATGCTAGCATAAATTTTTTAAACTTTTCAGAGTGCATGTGTACCCAGATGAAAGATCAAAAGGAATTATAAAATGCCATCATTAGGAATTTCATGTCAACAACTTACATTAATTTGAACTGACAAAAAAGTATCACATTCATCTGAATAGTACAACCTTAGTATAGAGATTGGATCAGCTGTTATGCATTTTCAAGGAAATGTGATACAATTTTAAAGAGAAATTTCTTTTTGAATGTCAAATCATTTTAGCATAATGGATCAAGTTAAAGGGCTGGTATGGATGGCCATATCTTGCCTTAATAAACTGAGATACAGTAGCAGTCAGCAGGGCAGCACAGGAAGCTCAGTGTGGTGTGGGTACGGCAGCAGGAGCATCAGACTGGGCACTGAGCTCCCCACATCTTGCCCCTCCCCCTTTTGGTAATCAGCAACGAGGCTTGCTGCCAGGAAGCCAAACACACAATGATGCCCTGCCTGCGCCACCCCACCATGACTGCTGCTGAGATATGACTGGGCCTTGTGAGCATGCACCCAGACCCTTCACTCCTCCCTTGGCAATGGGGGCAAACAAATCAAGAACTCTTCCGTTAATTATCATTGGCTTTTAAACTGTACTGAAACAATGGTCAAAGGTTTCAGAACAAACCAGGATATTAACTCAAATGGCTTCATATCCTGCCTTGTTCCAAAGCCATTAAATATAGTTATGGTTTGTTTGCTTGCACATGCAAAGGGAGGAGCAAAACAGTTGCTCACTCAGATTAAAGGCTTGTTCATATCTCAGTTTATTAAGTACTCTATTTTTTCAGGTAACACACCTTGTATTCCAGCTGCTCACCACATCACCAAAAATATTCAAATAAATGCTGCCTCTTGAACTATCATAATGTTGCTTGCCAAGGCTGTAATATCTTTTTCCTAACCCTTCACATATATGGGACCTAACTGAACTGAGGATTTCCTTGGCAACTTCCAAAACCAATAAATAATATGGCTTACCTAATGAGGGAGATTATTTGAATATATACACACACACACTTACTGCTAATAAGTTCAGGTAAAATAACGTGCTTTCAGATTAGTTTATCTGAGAAGCACCGGGAAATAAAAGCAAACACAAATTCATTTTAAAAATCCTCCAGGTAGTCATAGTTTAATTCTTCTCTATCAATTTTAGCTGAATTAAAACACAAAATCCTCTTTTACTGTACAAATCCACCGGTTCTCATTGATATATAGTGCATGAAATGGATGAAACAACCCAATTGTGCCAACATAGAATACTAAATGGTTGTGTCACATGCCAGAATGACCAGTGAGATAAAGATGTCACAAAAGTCTCAAAAGACTGGGGGTGGGGAAGGTGCCAAATCACACAGAAACATTTTAGAGCAGCAAGGTATGGATTACTGTGACCATAGAAAGTTATCTTCTGATTATTTCTTCATAAACATAGTTCAAACATCACTTTGTCTCATACATTCCACTTTTACAAGTTGTTTGATGACCTAATAACTCAAAATCTGTCATGTGGTAATTTGACTGCTTCAGCAAGGGTTCAGTAGCTCTCATCAGGTCAAAGGGTCATGTGATGTTAGGCTTCCCCAAGGGCTTCCCACAGTACACAGCTTATTACCACTGAAATGCTATAGAGTTTCAACAGCAAACTGATCTGCAGTGTGGAATCTGATGTTTGAAGGGGAAAACTAAAAGCTCCTGTAAGAATGCTGACATAGGGGTGCTTTTCACAATACAGCTGTCACATGGAAGTCTCCTTAAATGGCCTCCATATTATGCCTGCCACATGAAGTGAGCTGTTCAAGTATACTGTGTTCATCGCAAGGTTTGTTTGTCTCTACAGGCACAAACGGTCCTGGTAATGGCTTGCAGGAGCTTAGAGACATGTGGTGGTGGCCAGTCTATGTGATTAACCAGTGTATACAAATGTCTTTAGGCCTGAAGCAGCTGCCAAACAAGGCCCATAGCTGCATGGTTTGTGAAGCAAAATTTACCTTTCCTTTAAAAAACCACATTTGTAAATATTTTCTTGCTATATTCCAATTTTTTAAAAAAACAGAGATGATGAAAACTACTACTACTACAACAACCACCAACCCTCACTTTTTAAAAAAAATCTATTACTTACAGATCAGTCAAATTCAGGTGGCGGAAAGACTTTCTGGACAAACTTGAAAACTTATTTCCAGAGAGGTTACTGTAAAGAAACAGAATGTCATTATTAAAAATGAAAGTAATTTGAAAAAAATACCTTGCAATCTATGCCCTAGTAAACCTATTCAGTCTCTTGCTTGGTAATGGCGTACGAAACTGATACGGATTGTACTCTAACTTGAAAATTAGATTCAACACAAAGGTAAACACTAATCACAATGTGATTAAGTTTAACTCCAAAGTCCATTCTCAGATGTTGACTACATGCTCAACTTACTCATAACCAAAATACATCTTTGCTGTATCTTCTTTGATCCTTCATTGAAGACTTTACCTAAACCTTGAGCACATGCCAAACACCCTCATCATAAGCCTTTTAGATATCCTTTTCAAACTGCATGTGCAATGAGTGTTCACATGAAAGATCAAAGGAAAAATTTCAAAATGTAGCCATTAGGTCCTTCACGTCAATTAAGCATTTGCTGCTTCATGCTGTAATGAGCTTTAATGTCTTCTACTAGACTGAAGATCAGAGGCAATCTTGCTCTAGACTCTGTCCTACACTGTGGGAGGCACACCTTCACTAAAGAAGAGATTTATTATTATTATTATTATTATTATTATTATTATTATTATTCCACCCTTCCTCTCAGAAGGAGACCAGGGCAAAAAAAACCCCACTAAAAGCATTTTAAACCATCTTAAAAACAAAAGACTTTAAAACATATTAAAACAAAACATCTTAAAAATGTATTCAAGAAACAATTTTAAAAACATCTTAAAAAGCAATTCCAACACAGACGCAGACTGGGATAAGGTCTCTACTTAGAAGACATGTTGCAAGAGGAAGGTCTTCAGCAGGCACTGAAAAGATAACAGATGGTGCATATCTAATATTTAAGGGGAGGGAATTCCAAAGTATAGGTGCCACAACTCTAAAGGTCCACTTCCTATGTTGTGCAGAGCAGACCTCCTGATAAGATCTGCAGGAGGCCCTCACCTGCTAAGCAAAATGATTGACTGGGTATATAAGGAGGAAGACGATCTTTCAAGTATCCTGGTCCCAAGCTGTATATGACTTTGTACACCAAAACTAGACCCTTCAATTTAGCCAGAAACTAATGGACAGCCAGTGCAATTCTTTCAGCAGTGGGATAACATGTTGGCAATACCCTGCCCCAGTGAGCCATTGTGCTGCTGCATTTTGTACCAGCTGCAGCTTCTGGATCAACCTCAAGGGCAGCCCCACATAAAGCGCATTATAGTAATCCAATCTGGAGGTTACTAGTACATGGACAACAGTGGTCAAGCTATCCTGGTCCAGAAACGGCTGCAGCTGCCTTACCAGCTGAAGCTGGTAAAAGGCACTCCTTGTCACTGAGGTCCTCTAACAACAAAGAGGGATCTAGGAGCATCCCCAGATTATAAACTTGCTCTTTCAAAGTGAGAACGACCCCATCCAATGCAGGCAATTGACCAATTATCCAAACTAGGGAACCATTAACCCACAGCGCCTCCATCTTGCTAGGATTCAGACTCAGTTTATTAGCCCTCATCCAGTCTACCACCAAGTCCAGGCACTGGTCCAGGGCTTACACAGCCTCTCCTGATTCAGATGTTACAGAGAAGAGAGAAACAGAGCTACATATAATCAGCATACTGCTGACACCTCACCTAAATCTCCTGATGACCACTTCCAAGGGCTTCATATAGATGTTAAACAACATGGGGGACAAGATGGTACCCAGCAACCCTGGCCCACAACTGCCAGGCCCCCAAAAGACAATTGCCCAATGCTATTCTCTGAAAACGACCCTGGAGATAGGATCGAAACCACTATAAAACAGTGCCACCGATACCCATCTCACCAAGTTGGCTCAGGATATCATGGTCAATGGTATCAAACGTCGCAGAGTTCAAGTAAGAATAATAGGGCTGCACTCCCTCTGTCCTCCTCCCAATAAAGGTCATCCATCAGGGTAACCAAGGCTGATTCAGTCCCATAACCAGGCTTGAACCCAGACTGGAATGGGTCAAGATAATCTGTTTCATTCAAGAGTACTTGCAATTGCTACACCACAACCATCTTGATCACCTCCCCTAAAAAGGGACAACGACCGAGTGGCAGTTGTCACAAACCAATGGGTCCAGGGTGGGCTTTTTCAGGAGCAGTCAGATCACTGCCTTTTTCCAGGTGGCTGGAACCACTCCCTCTCACAAAGACATGTTGACCACACCCTGGATACACTCAGTCATACCCCCTCAGCAAGCTTTAATAAGTCAAGAACGGCAAGGATCAAGAGGACAGGTGCTGGCCGCATTGTCACAAGCACCTTGTCCATGTCATCAGGTTGCATCAACTGAAACTGATCCCAAGACAGCATGTCTTTCACCACTTGCACTGTAGCCATCATCCCGCCTGTTTCATTGCCCTAAGTTCACAGGTAGACCAAGGTGCAAACTGGGCTCCATAATGCTGGAGAGGGCACTCAGGGGCAACCGTGTTACGAGCCCAACGTGTCTTATTGTTCCACAGCATAACAAGGGCTTCAACAGGGTCACCTGCTCTATATACTGGAAACTCCCTCAGGTCGTTCAGTAATCCAGAGGATTCCATTAGTCTCCGGGAGTGGACCATCTTAATCTGTCCACATCCCTGCAGAGGAAAATTGGAGCCGTTAGTCTAAACTTCACAGGAATTAGTCTGACCACAACAATAGGGTGGCATCCAGACCCCTATCTTCAGACCGACCTTTCCTCCATTTGGAGCAAAAAACAACTAAGGGTATGCCTACTCTATGTGTTGGACTGGTGACAACTGAGACAATTACATGGTCATCATGGAGGCCATGAAGTCCCAAGCCAGAACACTAGAGGCAGCCTCAGCATGCACACTGAAATCACCCAAGCCAATTGTTCTGGGCTCCTCTAATACCACAGCCGAAATAGCCTCCGCCAGCTTGGTCAGAGAAGCTGCCAGGCAGCAGGGTGGACGGTACAACAGCAGCAACCCTAATTTACGATCTCCTTGGCCCAACACCAGGTGCAGGCCCTCACAGTCAGCTCCAAGACATAATGGTTTCCTTGTGACAGAGATGGAAGTTCTGTAGCAACCACAGAACCACAGCAACTCCTCCCTCCACCCAGAGCTTGGAAAAGTTACTTTTTTGAACTACAACTCCCATCAGCCCCAGCCAGCATGGCCACTGGATTGGGCTGATGGGAGTTGTAGTTCAAAAAAGTAACTTTGCCAAGCTCTGCTTCCACCCCTGTAGCCTGTGCTGGTGTTGCACTGAGTATCCAGGTGGGCAAAGCTGGATCAGGTTAACTTCTCCCAGCTCACCCACCCAGGTCTCAGTAATGCACACCAAATCAGCATCCTCATCCATGATCAACTCAGGAACAAGTGTGGTCTGATTGTGTACCAATCTGACATTAAACAACAGCACACACAGGCCAGCAGCCACAGCAGATGAGCAACCAGGAACCTGTCTATGGGAGAAGTGGGAGTGAGGAACAAGGTGTAGATAGCCTTGGCCTGATCTTCCATGGTAACCTATTGCCTCCCCATGGCTATACCTCCCTCTACCCATGATCAATGAAATTGGGGTGGCATGCCCCTCCTTCCCAAGACACCTCCTAAGCACATGATATAAACAACAGCCCACCAATAAAACAGAACAGTTATCCCAGTATGATCTGATAAAATTGGGAACGGTATTACTAAGACTACATCACCCACTCTCTTTCATACAGGGCACATCTACTCCCCCCCCCGTCTCACACCCAGGAGGGCCAGCCTTCTGTCAGTTGTAGAGTCTTACTCTGAAGACATCTGGTGACTTTCTCCTATCACACAGTTCCCTCACCCTGCACAGGAACCACACATGCACCTTACACCGTCTCCACTACCAATCTCCTATAGAGGTTTTTTTTTTAAAAATAGAAGGGAGTAGCGCCAGTGCCCTTGCCCTCAGGACTCCCTAAGGGACTCCCCAAGGGAAGACCCTGCCAGTGGCAGAACCGCTGCTGAAGGGCTGCCAGGCTTTTATTTTTATTATTTATTAAATTTGTATCCAGCCCATTCTCCCAGTAGGAGCCCTTTTTTGATGCCCCTTGACCCACCCAGGAGCTGATGCAAGGGGCTGCAAGATTGAATGCAGCCGCTCTCTGGATCAGAGCTTAGAAGTAACTGGTTACAAGTAACGAATTACTTGTAATTCATTACTTTTTTGAGTAACGAGTGGGTAATTCCTTTACATTTTGATTGTAATAGAACTAGGAGTAATTTTACTACTTTTGTGGAGTAATTGTAACGTTTCCAGAATTACTTTTGGGCATTACTTGGGGGGGAGCAGGGGAAGTCTTCTGCTCCTCTGATTTGTAGATGAAAATCATGTTCCTCAAACTGGTCTTCTGTGCAGTGTCGCTCTTTCCTCATGCTCTGTGGATGGGTAGGAGGCGACGAGGGAGGAGGTAGAGAGTGAGACGGGTGGAGTGGAGAAAACAATTATTTTAAAAACAGATAGTAGTAGTGAAGAATGGAGTGGAGGGAAAAAGGATCCAGAGGTCAAGAACATAGATAAAGGAGGAGAAGGAGGCAGCAGCAGAATGGAGATAAAGAACCGTGGAGGTGAAAGATGACAACGCGCGCGTGTGTGTGTGTGTGTGTGTGTGTGTGTGTGTGTGTGTGTGTGTGTGTGTGTGTGTGTGTGTGTGTGTGTGTGTGTGTGTGTGTGTGTGTGTGTGTGTGTGAATACTGTGTTTGCAGTTGGCACACAAAGTGGCCTCCACCACCCTCTCTGGCTACTGTGCTGCATCTGCAGTATTTTAACTTTTTTGCATCTCAGGGGATCCCTCCCCACCACCATTGCTATCTTATGAATAAAAATAATTATTCTACTACCTCTATATGTGTGTGTTTATTTTTAATGTTGTTTTAGGGTACTTAGATGTGCAGCAGCCAAGGCCAGCACCTTGTAGGCGGTTTTTTTAAGTAACTGAAATGTAATTGTAGTGATTACTTTGGAGGAAAAGTAAAGTAATCAGTTACTTTCAGAGCAATTGTAATTGTAACAGTAATTACTACTTTTTGGGCCATGTAACTGTAACTGTAATTTATTACTTTTTAAAAGTAATCTTCCAAGCTCTGCTCTGGATACAGGGTCAGGCAGAGGGTCCCAGTCCTTACAGCACTTATCAGGGATCTCAGCTGTCTGAAGAGATAGCAACCGAGGGGGAGCAAGCAAGCAAGCAAGCACCCAGATGCTCAAGCACTTGCTTTCAGGGCAGATCTTTTCCAGTCCCCCAGTGCTGCAGCTGGGATAAAGTGGGCAAAAATAATAATAACAAAGGACTGCGGAACAGAAACATATATTCCCCCATGGAGATATGTGCCCAACCATAAGCAGGTCATTGGGGTCCACAACACAGGAGAGATTACGGCTGGGGAAAAGCTTGGCAGATAATGTAGTGGTTCCTGTCATCTACTTTTCTATTCAAACTACCTTTCTCTGCAGGCCTAGGCCCTCTTCTAGAGTTGGGAACAAGGTTCTACCATTTGCTACTTTTGCCTCCCCACCCCCTCCGCCCCAGCTAAGTGTACATCTGTCTGAACCAAGGGATGTTGAGGTGCACTACACAGCACCTGCAGCTCAAGCACTCCACAGAAAAGATACAATCATTAAAAATGAGGGGAAATAGTAGTATCACAGTCAATTCCTGATCATTTAAGGTGCTATTATTAGGCTGTTTAGGACACAAGACAAAAGTAAAGGTGTCCCCGCACTTATAGTGCGAGTCGTTTCTGACTCTTAGAGTGATGTCTTGCAACATTTACTAGGCAGACCATGTATATGGGGTGGGATTGCCAGTTCTGTCCCCGGCCTTTCTTTACCCCCCAGAATTAAATTCATCTAGGGTGGTAAAAAAATCTTGCAATGGTCCAAAGGAAACATTAGTCTGGTTTATATGTAATGCTTAACTATAGTTTTACATTACATACATGAGCCTCGGGATTGTTTACTCCCTCTTCCATTCTCCTTCTCCGTTGTGGCCATGAGGAGATCAAAAGCTTTTGCTTCCACATTCAATGAACAATGGTCATTCATTATGTCTGAACTAGAAGCTGCAAACAGTATTAACTATGGTTTAGTGAAACAGGTCAGGATAATTAAGCACAGTTTGAAATTGGCTTATTTTACTAAATCATAGTTAACACTAACCACAGTTTGTTGGGGTTTGCACATTAAGAATTAGTGTGATTAATTGAAAACAGGAGCAAAAGTTGTGCTGTTGCAAAACTTTGCAGTTGTGCTGGGGGAAGGGGGGTAATGCTCAAGCCCAAGACTCATGCCCATAACACTAAATTATAGTTCAGTGTTATGTTTAAGCACAACCAATTTGAAGCAGCCTCCTTGTACTATTATTGAGACAGCTGTACAATAATAGTAACTTCTCTCATGTGATTTTATTTGACTTGGACAGATGAGTCTATGCAAAGCTCCAGAGATTTATACCTATTTTCCCCCACTGTCTCACAGGGAGTTACTTTTCCCTTTCCCTCTATGCCACCATCGCTTTCCTTTCTTCTCTCTTCTCCCACTTTTCCCATCAGTCCCTTTTTGACAGGGGTAGGCAACCTGTTGCCCTTCAAATGTTGTAGGATTACACCTCCCATCATTCTTGCCCATTGGCCATGCTGGCGGGGGCTGAAGTAAGTTGGGGTCCATCAACATGTAGATGGCCACAGGTTCCCCACCCTCTACTTAACTATTGTGAGGACTTTAATAAATGTAGAAGACAAGCCCTGATACTTTTTGCAAGGGGGACCAAGGAGCAGTCAAGACAGTCTCCTTTTACACTCTTTTCTGTTTGCACTACTTTTCATTATTTTGTTTAACTGAGAAATGTACCAGGCTATAACAATTAATTACATAGATCTAATAACAAAGAAAAACACAATGTGTGTGTACACTAGAGATGGATGAATCAGTCTCTTTCTGGTCCATGTCAGTTTTGCACGTGCCCATTCTATACCATTTCCACATAAAACTACATTTTTAAAAAATCTGCATGAAAATTCACATTATTTTTAATGCACCTTTTCACAATATATACATATTTGGCTGCTTTTTACCCTAAAATATGCATTTGTATACACATTTGATATGTTTATGAGAAAAGGACTGTATAGGAAAATGTGGAAAAGAACAAAAACTGAAAGTAACTTGCATTGTGATCAGTGATGTGAGCAAATTTGCATTGGGTAATATGCATTAGAAAATTTCCTGATGCTCCCTAGAGAGAAATCTAATTTAGCATGTTTACTTGAATTTAGTAAACAGAGCTCAAAATGTTGAAATTGCCAAGTCTTGCCCAATGTTAAATTGCAACTGGCATCCATTTATTGTTACTAATAAACTTATGAAACAGAAAATAAAGAACTGGAAAATGTTCTGACCCACATCAATGATTGCAATCTGTATCTTAGTTTGGGAAATGTAAATCAGGTTGGTTCACTTTAAAATGAAGATTGAAGTAAACCATTCCAGTACCCCTAGTATAGAAATGTGAAGGCCTGGGGGGGAAATTACAGAAAAATTGGAGAGAAAACTTGTTTCCTCCCCCCTTTTCTTTTTTCTTCAAAAAATTGAGAAAAAACAGGTAAAAACAGAGAAATTTTATGTTTTTCCCAGGCCATCACATCTGCATACCTACATGCACTAAGAATCACTGCCCTAACATTTTGAGTAACACGTACAATACATACAGGCAGATAAATGCACATGTTCATATAGCATGATGATAATTCATTAACGTTTTTGACTGCTGAACTTAGAAATACAGCTTTGCTAAAACAGTACTGTTTAATGGCTTAAAAGTCATTGTTTTGAAATGGAAAGTGAGAATGCCTGAATTGAATCAGTGATGCTATTAGTTACATTTAAGCAATAACTACTAGAATGTTTAATTTATTTTATTTATTTTAGTACTGATTTCAGATAGTCCTGCATCAGCTAAGGGAAAGCATTTTTACTACACAAATTTCATCTGGTTAGGGGCAAAAAGACACCAAAAATATTTTAGATTAACATATGCTTAAAGCATTCTTCAGCATCTGACATTCCTGCAATTGCTTTAAGTGCTCGCTGCTATCATTATTATTTTCACATGAAACACTGAAGAAAATCACTTTATTTTAAAAAAGAATTTTAAATGGAGTTGAAAGACTTCTCTTGTGAGACAACTGAAGCCAAAATAGTTTTCTTAGTTGGAAAGTTCAGGCAGTAATATCAATCTTCATTTTTTACACACACACACACGAGTTTCCTTTCCAAATCTTAGATGTGCACCAATTTTTACATGAGACTCAGTATACACAGTGCAGTTTTTTGAACTTAATATGCAAATGAATAATGCCCCAGTCTTGATAGGAGACTAAACCAGCCTTGTCCAACCTGGATCCCTCAATCATTGTTGAACCACAACTCCCTTCATTCCCAACCAGCATGGCCAATGGCAGAGATTATCTAGCACCATCTCTGTTGTCTTTTCAGCACCTACTGAAAACCTTCCTCTTTCAACAAGCCTTTTAAGTAGAGACCTTATCCCAGTCTGCATCTGTGTTGGAACTGCTTTTTAATATGTTTTTAAACCTTGTTTAAAAAAGATGTTTTTAAAACTTTTTAAAAATGTTTTTAAAGATGTTTTGTTTTAATATATTTTAAAGTCTGTTTTTATGATGTTTTAAAATGTTTTAGTGCTTTTGTTTGCTGCCCTGGGCTCCTACTGGGAGGAAGGGCGGAATATAAATCAAATAAATAAATAAATAAATAAATAAATAAATAAATAATGGAAGCTGCAGTCCAACAACACCTGGTAAGCCCAGGTTGAGAAAGCCTGTGCTAAACTATAGTTTAGCTTGACTAGAAAAAGGTGCAGCAAGCCCCCTTCCCTCTATTTCTCCAGTAAGGCCATGAGGAGGAGTTCAGAAGCTTTTGCTTAACCCAAGAGCAGGGAACCTTTTTCATTACCTTCTGGGGCCACTTATCAGTGGTGGATGGGGCCAAAGGCAAAAGTGGGCAGATCAATGAGTGTGAATGTTGCCTTTTGTACAGTACACAATTTTCTATACACACCCCTCTATATTCTCTATCCAGAGAAGCAAGAGGCATTATTAGAGATCAAGGACACATCCCAGCCAGGCAAAAACACTTAAGGGTCCAAAGCAGGGTTGATGAAGGGTATGGCCTGGGAGAGGGGGTGTATCCTGGGGAGAGTCCCAAGGGCCAGACAGAGACACCTGTAGGGCCAGATATGACCCGCCCAGACTTGAAGTTCCCCACCTCTGGCTTAACCACAGCTTGTCATATCATCCAAATCAACAGTCATGCACAGTAAACATGATTTGATTTAAGCAAGCAAATTATGGTCTAGTGTGACATCTGAATATGGCCTGTGTAACAAAAGTTTCATGGGCAAAACTCAAGAGGCCACATCTGTCATTACCACAATTATTCATGAAAGCCTCTTCACATATTTGTGGTAGCAAAATCATATACATCACCATGTGAATATGCAAACTGGGTGTCACAGAACACGCAGCTGCATAATATATATATAGATATATATATATCCCAGTTCAGTGAATATGAATAAGCATAATACTTCTTGCATCTGGAACCACAAACATATTTCAGATACATGTCCAAATGCACACTAGAACATGCATCTAAATTTATAGCTGCAATATATTGCTTTCAACAGGGCACACATTTGAATATACCTTTAAGTAGCTATGATCATACATATTTTGGTGCAACTGGCATTACTTTTCAAATGCAACTAGAGCTGAATCACGTGCTATGTGTGGGTCACATGCATACATCATGGTTTTACATGTAAATATAAAAAATGGAATTTGCAAATTAGCAATTAGCAGGCCATTGCTGTCTAATAGTCTTCTTTCCTAAGATTACAAGTTTGAAATCCACTGCTCTCCTTATTTATTTATTGGCCACCCTTTACCAACAGGTCCCACCCAGGGCAGGTTACAAAATCTAAAATACAATATTATAAAGAATTAAAACACATTTCAATCACAAGAATAGAGTGGGTTCTGAAAACATCTCAGGAGCTGAAGGCATTCGCAGAAAACTCTACAGTGAAGGTGCCAGAAACACAACTCTAGGAAGGGAACTCCACAACTTAGGAGCTGCCACAGAGAAAACCCTCTCCTGGGCCACTATACCCCGAACGTTTGATGAGGAGGGACTACCAAGAAGGCCCCCTCTGCTGATCTTAACATCAAAGAGGGTCTGTAGGGAAGGAGACAGTCTCTGAGATATTTGGGGCCTAAGTAGGGCTTTAAACACTAACACGAGCACCTTGAATTGGGCCCGAAAATGAACTGGCAGCCAATACAACTGTTTTAGAACAGGGATTATATGAGTTCTAAAAGGAACCCCTCCCAGTAATCTGGATGCCTCATTCTGGACCAGCTGAAGTTTCCAAGTCATCTTCAAGTACAGCTCCATGTAGAGTGCATTGCAATAATCCAATCTGTAAATTACCAGAGCATGCAGTACTGTTGCTGAGTCACCTCTGTCCAAAAGGGGTTGTAGTAGCAAACCAGCCACAGCTGGAAATAAGCACTCCTAGCCACCGAGGCCATCTGAGCTTTCAGTGACAATGCTGGATCAAGGAGTACTCCCAAGCTATGAACCTGCTCCTTTAAGGGGAGCACAACCCCATGCAGAGCAGGCCATCTTCCAATCTCCTAGATTTAAGAACTTGGAACACATAATACTTCTGTCTTTTCAGGATTCAGCTTCAGTTTACTGGCCCACACTCAGCCCATCACTGCATCCAGACACCTGTCTAGCACCTCAACTGCCTCTCCTGATTCAGATGGCACACAGAGGGAGAGCTAAGTGGCATCCATATGTTGGTGACTCCAAAGCTCCTGATGATCACTCTCAGTGGCTTCATATAGATGTTAAACAAAATGAGGAACAAAGTGGAAACTTGCAGGACACCACAGGAAAGTTCCCATGGTGTTGAACAGAAGCCTCCCATAACTACTTTCTGGAAATGTCCCTGGAAGAAGGAGCAGAACCACTGAAGTACAGTACACCTAACCCCACCTCCCTAAGCCGCTCCAGAAGGATAGCATGGTCAATGGTATCAAAAGCCACTGAAAGGTCAAGAAGAACAAGCAGGGTTGCATTGCCCCCTTCTCTCTCTTGACAAATGCCATTGACCAAGGCAGTTTCAGTGCCATGACCAGGCCTAAAGTCAGACTCAAATGGATCCAGATATTCAGTCTCCTCCAAGTATGCCTGAAATTAGACTATCACTACCTTCTCAAGCATCTTGCCCAAAAAGGGGGCATTTGCTACTGGGTGATAGTTTTTTAACACTTCTGGGTCAAAGGAGGACTTTTTAAATAGGGAACACAACATTGCCTCCTTCAAGCTCTTCAGCCATTACATATCCCAAACTGTTAACAATCCAAAATAAATAAAAAATAAAATCAGCAATCACTTTTTTATTTAAAACACACTTCCAACATATAACCAGAATTATCTGGATATTTTCCATATATCATTCTTTCTAAACTGAACTTGCACTGCCATCATCATGATAGCAAAATGGGGATTGTAAAGAATTCCTCTAAATTTGAATGTAAACCTGCACTTCCCTACAATTCGCATCTTCAGTATCTATTACACACCAACCTTGTAGACATGCAAACTTCTGCGACTCTCCTGACACCAGATTTTTTTTAAAAAAACAACAACACAGCACAGAATATAATGATATTGTTATCTGGGCCTGGGGAGTCTGTGACAGTGGTGGAGGAGGCTAAACAGCACCATCCATGCATAAAGGAAATACCCCCACCCAGAGCTTGGAAAGTTTACTTTTTTGAACTACAACTCCCATCAGCCCAATCCAGTGGCCATGCTGGCTGGGGCTGATGGGAGTTGTAGTTTTAAAAAGTAGCTTTTCCAAGCTCTGCCGCCACCCAATCCTGTACCTTGAGTATTGATTTTATTTTCCATCAAATCTCTCTCACACACACCTCTACTCTCCCTCTTCTGGAAAGCTCCAAAGGAGCTGCCTTCCTTCCTTTCTATGAGAGTGAAAATGGGGCAGTTTTGCTGATTTCATGTGCAGTGCCTTGCTCTGTGAAAGCCCCAAAGGATTCTGCTTGAAGAGTGCTGGACAGCAACAAGCAGTTCTTGTTTTTAAAAGGAACTGGGTGGGGGAGGAGAGGTGAGAAAGCATGGAGAGTGTGGCTGAATGAAAAGCAGAAACTCTGGTTGATTTCTCAGGGAGAATATGAGGAAAAATCAATGGGATGCTGAAGAGAGCCAGATGGGATATTTGAGCCCCAGTAACGCAACATTCCTGGTGAGGCATCCTTGGAAGCCTGACCTGTCAAGAGAGTGGAGAGAAAAGGCTCAGCAAGCTGGGTGAAGGAAGAGAACCACAGAGAACTCCCTCTTCCTGAGTGGACGTCTTTGCCAGTTGGAGACAGAAAGGGAGGAAGCAGCAGAGGCATGAGCAATGTGTGTGTGTGTGAAAGAAGCTGGTACTAAAGACTGCCCTTGGCAGCAGTGGTAGAATCATAGAATAGTTGGAAGGGGCCTAGAAAGCCATTGAGTCCAACCCCCTGGTCAATGCAGGAATCCAAATTAAACACCCGACAGGTGCCTGTCCAGTTGCCTCTTGAATGCCTCCAGCATTGGAGAGTCCACCACCTCCCTAGGTAATTGGTTCCATTGTCCTGCCACTCTAACAGTTAGGAGGTTTTTCCTGATGTTCAGCCGAAATCTGGCTTCCTACAGCTTGAGCCCATTATTCCATATACTGCACTCTGGGACGATCAAAAAGAGACCCTGCACCTTCTGTGTGTGGAAACCTTTCAAGCACTTGAACACTGCTATCATATCTTCCTTCAGTCTTCTCTTCTCAAGGTTACACATCCCTAGTTCTTACAGTCTTTCCTCATATCCTCACAGGGCTTTGTTTCCAGTCCCCTGATCATCCTCTTTGCCCTCCTCTGAACCCATTCCAGTTTGTCTGCATCCTTCTTAAATTGTAGTGTCCAGAACTGGACAGAGCACTCAGCATGAGCCTAACCAGTGCTGAATACAGGGGAACCAATACTTCACATTATATGGAAACTATATTTCTGTTAATGCAGCCTAAAATAGCATTCGCCATTTTTACAGCTCCATCGCACGGTTGGCTCATATTCAGCTTACGATCAACAACAATCCCAAGATCCTTCTCGCATGTAGTATTGCTGAGCCAGGTATCCCACATCTTATAACTGTGCATTTGGTTTCTTTTTCCTAGGTGTAGAACTTTGCATTTATCCCTGTTAAATTTCATTCTGTTGTTTTCAGCCCAGTGCTCCAGCCTGTCAAGATCCCTTTAAATTTTGTTTCTGTCTTCCAAGGTATTAGTTATCCCTCCTAATTTTGTATCATCTGCAAATTTGATAAGCATTCTCTGCACCTCCTCATCCAAGTCATTAATTAAAATGTTGAAGAGCACTGGGCCCAGGACCAAGCCTTGCAGAACCCCACTCGTTACCTCCCCCCCAGTTTAAGAAGCAACCATTGATAAGCACTTTGAGTATAATTCCCCCTCTAGAATGCACACTTTAACATGGTGAGGGGGTTTGAGAGTGTCAAAGAAGCTGAGAGCAATGTCGTCAGGAGTCTAGACCAAGAAGCTAGACTCCTAGCAGGGGCACCCAACACAGAAAGATCAAAGCTGAGACTAAGATGCATCCAAAGTCAGAGGAAGGCAATGGTAAACCGCCTCTGAATACCTCTTACCATGAAAATCCTATGAAAATGCATCCAAAATGCAACATGAGATAGTGTTGGAAGATGAGACCCCCCCAGGTCAGAAGGCACTCACCAAGCTACAGAGAAAGAACAAAGGACAAGGACAAGTAGCGCTGTGACTAAGGATGCAGCTGGGACAAATCCAAAAGGAAGCCCAGAGGCTGATGCGCACAGATGTGAAAGGAGTCCGGAGTTGTACGACATACACAATAGGAACATGGAATGTGAAAAGCATGAACCAGGAATAGTTCGAAATGGTCAAGCAAGAAATGGAACTTTTCAACATTACAGCTTGCATATGGCCTATGGCTAATTCTGCAATAAAGATTCATCATTTACACATTACAATACTTGGCATGAGTGAATTAAAATACACGGGAATGGGACATTTTCAATCAGGCAACTACAAAATATTTTATGCAGGAAATGAGAAATTAAGAAGAAATGGGGTTGCTTTAATAGTGAGAAGTGATGTAGCAAAAGCAGTTAGGAGCTATAACACAAGGTCTGAGCAATGAGATTAAATGGGAAACCTATTAACATAACCATCATCGAAGTCTATGCTGCAACGGCAAACGCAGAAGAAGAGGAATTGGACAGATTTTATGCTGAAGTACAGGAAGAAATTGATCACACACCAAAACAAGATGTGCTGATAATATGAGGGACTGGAATGTAAAAGTAGGGAACAGAGAAGAAATAGGAATGGTGGGAAAATGGGACTTAGGAGACAGAAATGAAGCAGGAGAAAGACTTATTGAATTCCGTGAAGCCAATAATTTGTTTCTGCAAACACATTTTTGAGCAACTGAAAAGACGATTATACACATGGACATCACCAAATGGTCAATACAGGAATCAAATTGATTATATAATTGGTAGCAGAAGATGAAGTTGTTCCATACTTTCTGCAAAAACAAGACAAGGAGCAGACTGCAGTACAGATCATGAACTGGTCATATTAAAAATCGGAGTAAAGCTAAAGAAGAAGAACAAAGCAACCATAATGCCAAAATACGATTTAAATAACATTCCAGAAGAATATATAGATCAAATAAGGAACAGATTTGAGGCCTTAAACTTAGTTGATAAAGAACAAGAAGAACTATGGAATGAAGTCAGAGACATTGTCAGGGAAGAATGCAAAAAGACAATACCTCTAGTTAAAAAGAAAGACCTCAATGGATGATTGAGAAAACTCTTAAAATAGTTAGAGAGAGAAGAAAAGCAAAAGCAAAAGGAGATAGAAACAGTGTTAGAACCCTAAATGCAACTATACAGTGACTAGTACGTAGGGACAAAGAGAACTATTACAATAGTTATTGTATAGAAATAGAAGAGGACAACAAAAGGATAGAACAAGAGTCCTATTCCAAAAGATTAGAGAAATCAAACGGAAACTTAAACCAAGAGTAGGGATGTTGAGTAATCAACAAGGGAGCACACTGACTGGGCCAGATAAAATAAAAAGAAGATGGAAGCAATACACTGAAGAACTATATAAAAGAGATGCAAGGATGACAGATTCATTCATGGAGGAACAGTATGATGAAGAACCAGAAATTTTAGAATGCGAGGTGAAAGCTGCTCTTAAAATACTTGGAAGAAACAAATCACCAGGAACAGATGGCATACCAACAGGGTTGCTACAAGTTACAAGTTGAGACTGAATCTGTCCAAATCTTGACAAAAATATGTCAACAAATAATGGAAATCTTCAGATTTATTATTCAGCTTTTCAACTTCGTCAATTAAGTTTTATAATTATGAGAGCTAATAAAACCTGGATTCAATTAGAGGATTATATGTTACATTCCATTGTGGTAGTTACCATTTAAAAATTTACAACACTCCTTTTTACGATCTATAAGCAATCCGTTTACAAAAGCTACATTGTTAATATGGAAAAAATGGCAATCAAAAATTTCATCAATATATTCCCCATTAACTCTATTACAATCTCATCCTAGTATTAAAGATGAGACACTTAAGGAATGTATTACAAAATGGGAACAGTTTGGTTACTTTAGGCTTAAAGATTTTTTTATACAAGATTGCCCAATTACATTGGACCAGCTCAGAGCAAATATACTGAACTTAAATTTGGGATGGCTTCATATACTTCAACTGACTTGTATTCTTAAAGATCCTGATATTAGAAAATATGCTACTCGTCCACTTACTGGATTTGAACATACTATGTTATCATTGGGACTGGGAGGTAAAGGCATTGTCTCCGAGTTCTATAAAATATTATTAGAATCACAAATGGGACAATTTACAGGGCTTAAATCTCAATGGGCACAGGATTTGCTCTGGTAACCTCGCGTTTGGATTACTGCAATGCGCTCTACGTAGGGCTACCTCTGAAGACAGTTCGGAAGCTACAGCTAGTGCAAAACACGGCAGCCAGACTGCTAACAAGGACCAAGTGGTCCAAGCATATAACACCTGTTCTGGCCCGCTTGCACTGGCTGCCAATATGTTTCCGGGCTAGATTCAAAGTGTTGGTATTAACCTATAAAGCCTTATATGGTGCGGGACCACGATACCTTGCGGAACGCCTCTTCCGATATGAACCGGCCCGTACACTATGTTCTACTACGAAGGCCCTCCTCCGGGTTCCAACTCATAGGGAGGCCCGGAGGGTGGTGACAAGATCTAGGGCCTTCTCAGTGGTGGCCCCCGAACTATGGAACAGTCTCCCCGAGGAAGTGCGCCTGGCGCTGACTCTGCTTTCTTTTCGGCGCCAGATTAAAACCTTCCTATTCTCTGAAGCATTTTAATTTAAATTGATTTAATTTTAAAAATGTTACTGTATTGATTTTAGACTGTATTATTTTTGTATTATATTGTGTCATTTATTGTATTTCCTATGTTATTGTATTTCTATGTTCACCGCCCAGAGAGCTATTGCTAGTCGGGCGGTATATAAATTTAATAAATAATAATAATAAAATAATAATTTAGGTTTTGATTTAAATAATACGGAATGGAAAAATACTTGTTTGTCTAAATAAAATAAATCCGTATCAGCTACCCATAAAGAAATTAATCTTAAAGTACTACATAGATGGTATTTAACTCCATCCCGTTTGTCTTATATATCTCCTAATATGAAACCACTTTGTTGGCGTGGATGTGCTAATAAAGGCACATATTTTCACTCCTGGTGGACATGCCCAAAAATTGTCCCATTTTGGAATTTAGTGCATAAGGAACTTGTAAGTATTATAAAAGAAAACATTATACTTACTCCAGAATTAGTTCTTTTATTATTGCTTAAAGATGAAAATGCTAAATTGAAATCTAAATTTTTTATTTCTAAATTATTAATGGCAGCTCGTCAAATGGTGGCGCAAAATTGGAAATTATTAGAAAATTCGGATAAAATGACATGGTATAGAAATATATGGAATCTGGCTTTATTAGATAAAATTATTTATAACCTTCATTTTTTACAAGATAAGACTAAATCTGTATACATCGCTACATGGTGGCCATTTATTGAATACACAAATAAGTACGGATTACATGATCATCTTACATCCACAGCCAGATCCATCTGGTTCTCCTTACTTTTGATAAAGCCTTCTTCGCTAACCAATTTGCAAATATTGAACTGTGTTTTAAATGGTATATCCATAAATGTATTACAGGCAGTCCCCGCTTAGTCGGCAGGTTCCGTTCCGGACCCCCGCCGTAAAGTGGAAATCGCCGTAAAGCGGAACCCCACTGAGTACAATGGGACACGTTGCACGAAAATGATCCGAAAATGCCGCAAAAGCAGCAAAAGCAGCTTTAAAACGGGAAATGAAAGCTGCCACATTAGCAGAACGCCTGTAAGCGAAGTGCTGGTAAGCGGGCCCTACTGTATATCTTTCTTCCAGTGTATTGAGAAAATGTTGTATATTCTTTATTTGTATATATATTCATCCTCAGTGACCCAGAGTTGGGATTATTGTTTTTGTTTGAATGTCGCTGTTGTTCTTTTTGTTTTGTTAGTATAGTTTCAATTTTCAATAAAAATATAAGTAAAAAAAACAAATATGGAAAAGAAAACAATGGCCCGCTGGAAGCGTTCAATATACATCCCAATTCCAAAGAAAGGGGATCCCAGGAAATGCAGTAATTATCGAACTATTGCCTTAATATCCCATGCAAGTAAAGTAATGCTCAAGATTCTACAACAAAGGCTCTTACCGTATATATGGAGCGAGAAGTGCCAGATGTCCAAGCTGGATTTAGAAAGGGAAGAGGTACCATATATCATATCACAAGCATATGTTGGATAATGGAAAGGGCCAAGGAATTTCAGAAGAAAATCATGCTGTGCTTTATAGATTACAGCAAAGCCTTTGATTGTGTAGATCATGAAAAACGATGGAATGCTTTAAAAGAAATGGGGGTGCCACAGCATCCGATTGTCCTGATGCGCAACCTATACTCTGGATAAGAGGCTACTGTAAGAACAGAATATGGAGAAATCGACTGGTTCCCGATCAGAAAGGGTGTGAGACAGGAGTGTATTTTATCACCCTATTTATTTAATCTTTACACAGAACATATCATACAGAAAGTGGGATTGGACCAAGATGGAGATTTGAAAACTGGAGGGAGAAATATCAATAATTTAAGATAGATGATACCATACTACTGCAGAAACCAGTAATGATTTGAAACGAACTGGAAAATGTTCTCAAATGTAAAGATGTATCACTGAACACTAAAGTCAGGATCATTCAGACCATGGTATTTCCAATCTCTATGTATGAATGTGAAAGTTGGACAGTGAAAAAGGCGCATAAGAGAAAGATCAACTCATTTGAAATGTGGTGTTGGAGGACAGCTCTGCGCATACCATGGACTGCAAAAAAGACATATAATTGGGTATTAGAACAAATTAAACCAGGACTATCACTAGAAGCTAAAATGATGAAACTGAGGTTGTCATACTTTGGACACATCATGAGAAGACATGATTCACTAGAAAAGACAACACTGGGAAAAACAGAAGCGAGTAAGAAAAAAGGAAGGCCAAACAAGAAATGGATTGATCCCATAAAGCCACAGACCTGAACTGACAAGATCTGAACAGGGTGGCTTATAACAGATGCTACTGAAGGTCGCTGATTCATAGGGTCGCCATAAGTCGTAATTGACTTGAAGGAATATAACAACAAGTATGATTCTGTAGCCAACTGTGGATCCACCTGATAGTTGTTCCATCCAGCCTACATTTAGCTAGCTTGCTAATCTGAATATCATGGGGCACCTTATCAAAAGCTTTGCTCAAGTCAAGATATATTATGTCCACAGCATATCCACAGTCTATCAGGGAGGTTACCTGATCAAGACATGAGGTAAGATTAGTCTGAAAGGACTTGTTCTTGATAAATCCATGTTGGCATTATTTTCAGGTGCTCACAGATTGACTGCTTTATAATCTGCTCCAGAATTTTCCCAGTAGTAAACTCCAACCACCATGTTCCTTTTATTCCTTGTCCCATTTATTGTAACCCAGATACTCTAGGTGGAGCTACCAAGCTCATCCTCCTGTATTTCTGTACAGGGATATATATTTCTAACTAGCATGACTCCGCCTCCCTTTCTTTTTTTTTAATTGTTTAATTTATTTTTTATTTCCATTTTGCATTAACATGTATTTAGTTACAAAATAATACAAAAAACATATTAACTCCCTTTCCCTCCCTTTCCCCAACCCCTATCACCCCCACCCTTTCCCCTACTGACTATTAACTTTCAAGATTTTATTTTGTAGTTTTCTTCTCTGAGAAACTTCCATTCTTAAGATATCCACAACGATCTGAAAGGGTAAGGCACTGGTCCCAAACTAGTGTCCAATGTAGCAGCCAAGATAAAAGACCACCAATCCATTTCGAAAGTCCTTACTTTTCTTTTTCCCTCCGCCATTCTTATGTTCTGTGTTAACTTCTCTAATAGAGTGATTTCCCATAGTTTCTTTTGCCAGTTTTGTAGTGTTAAACCGTCCAGTGATTTCCAATATTTGGCAATCGTCAATCTGGCTGCCGCCAGCATAAATCCTATAAGTCTTTTATATTGTAGATTTGTGTTTTGTCCCATAAAAATGTTCAATAAAGCTAATTCAGGCCTGAAGTAACATTGTTGTTTTGTCAATTTCTGTATTTCTTCCCACACCTCCTGCCAAAAACCCTTGAGTTTATCACATTCCCACCACATGTGTAAATATGAGCCTTGTACTTCGCATCCTCTGCAACAATTTTGTGTGCTATTTTTAGATATCCGTGCTAAATATAGGGGGGTTAAATACCAATTGTGTATTACTTTTAGGGCTGTTTCTCTATAAGAAGTCAAAATAGATCTATATAGGAATTTTGTCCACATATCATTCCAGTCCTCTTCTTCAATCTGGCATTTCAGGTCTGATTCCCATACTTGTTTTAAAATTGAGTTGGAACCCATATCCTTATTTACCAAAAATCTATATAATTTTGAAATCACCCCCTTTTCCATTCCCTTCATACTTAACATTAGTTTCTCCCCTTCTGTTAATTGTCTAGTACCCTGCATTATAATATGTTTTCTAATAAAAGTACTAAATTGATACCAGCAAATCCATGACATACCCATCTCCTTAAATTTATTTTTCCATTCATCTCATCATAAAGGTAGTCCATTCGTATAAAAATCCTTCAATCTGTATATATTATTATATTATTGTCAATTAGGCTTTTATCCTCTATTTCTCTGTCTGACCTGTAAAACTCAGGGTGATTGCAAATAGGGATTAAGGGGGAAATTGCCGGAAGTAAGATCTCTTTCCTATATCTCCATACCACCAAAATTGGTTTCATAGCTGTATTTATGTTTTTGGCACTTTTTCTTATTTCCTGTTTAATAAAAGGCAAGCCTTTAGGATTGTGAAGTTTTAGTAAATATCTCTCTATGTGTACCCAATGTTTCTCAGATTTGAGATCCATAAAAGAGATTAAGTGATGAATCTGAAATGCTTCATAATAAAGAAATAAATTTGGGATTCCCCACCCTCCCTCTCTTATTCCCTTGTATCTATATTTTTTTGCTGTTCTGGGCTTTTTTGATTTAAAAATAAATTGTTCAATTTTCTGCTGCCAGATTGTCAATTTTTTTTTGAATTTGCGTTGGGAGAACATAGAAAGGATATGTAAACTTCAGGACTATCATCATTTTGACAACTGCTATTTTGCTGGATACTGACATATTCAGTTTTGCCCATTTTTTAAGATCTTCCTTTACCCATTGCCAAATTTTCGTATAATTAATTTGGAATATATATTTTTTGGTTTCTGGGTATGTTCACTCCCAGGTAGCGAAGGTGGGACTGTACCAATGGAATTCCTAAAACCTGAGATATTTGAATTTGTGCCTTAGGTGGGATATTATAACACATGAGGTCTGATTTTATACAATTTATCTTTAGACCTGCCAATCCCCCAAAATCCTCCAGTTCTTTTTGAAGGTATGGCATAGCTTCTTTTGGATTGGATAGCATAAGCAACATATCATCAGCATATAAGCTGATAAGATGTTCTTCTTGAGCCACTCTAATTCCAGCTATTTTTGTATTCTCCCTAAGTCTACTTGCCAGAAATAGAATTTGTTATAGAATAAGGGTAAAAAGCAAAGGAGACAGTGGGCAGCCTTGTTTTGTACCTGCTTGCAACTCTATAGTTCTAGATTCCATCTCATTATATTTTATATTTGTGGTGGACAAAGTGTAGATAGCTTGCATTGCTGGGATGAATTTAGGGCCAAATTGAATTTTTTTCAGTGCTTTTAATAAGAATTTCCAATTTATGCTGTCAAATGCTTTATAAATATCCAGTGCCGCTATGGCCAAAGGAGTCCCCTTGAGTCGGCATATTTTTATTGTACTAAACAGACGGCGTACTGGGTCTGTTATGTATCTTCCAGGTATAAAACCGTATTGATCTGCATGAACCAATTTGGTAATCACTGCTTTCAGTCTATTAGCAAGAACTGATGCTAAATTTTGTAATCAGTGTTTAAAAAAGATATTGGATGGTATGATTCCGGAAGAGTTGGATTTTTACCTGGTTTCAGTAGCAATACTGTGTACGATGCAGACCAAGTTGGGGGCATCCTTGCCACTGTCATTATTGTATTGTATAATCTAGTCATATGAGGGATGAGAATGGTACCATATAGTTTATAAAAATTATTGGTGAATCCATCAGGTCCTGGTGCTTTGTTTACTTTTAATGTCTTTATTGCTGCCCTGTCGTGTCCAGGTTGAGGCTCAGGAACCAGACCAGTTGATGAAAGCAAATCAGTTTTTATTAAAGTAATATCCAGACAAAGACTACGCCGTCTCATGAACTTTAACTACTAAACATAACCTGCGACATAGAAGAGAGTTGACAGAACAAGGAACCACTACTCCCCCTGTCCCTTAAGAAGGGGGCAAACGGGCGCGAATTCTCTCACTCCGCCTCAAAGTGCCCTCATCCACACTCCGCCTCTCCCCCTTCTTTTGCCGCCTCTTTTGCTGTCTCCTTGTACGTGGTGAAGGGGGTGCCACCGCCCCCTCCCCTTCTGAGAAATCTGACTCAGGTATGGAGGAAAGCGGGGGGGCAATGCTTAAACCATCTGGCTGTTTCTCCTTGCTTTTTCCTGGATCAGGAGGGGGTTGGATTCCTCCTTGCCCTCCCTCCTTCTCCAACTCCTCCAAGCTCGGAGGGGGAGGAGGCGTGGGAAGCTCACGGTAAGAATCTGTGTCTGTTGGACATTCAAGGTCCTCGCCCCCAGACAGTTGTATCTCTGAGATTCCCTCCCCCTCTTCTGCTTCTCCTTCACATGACTCTGTCCAAATGACCCCTCCCTCTCCTCATCGTCTGAAACTTCAGGGCCCCAATCCTGCATCCTGACATGCCCCTACCTCTTCTTCTGAGATTGGATCTTCAAGCATTACTCTGTCTGTCTGTGTTAATGTTGGAAGTCTGACCCTGTCCATGTAGTCTTGTATAGTCTGCTCCTCCACTCTTTTTTTGCTATATAGCTCCTCATAGAATTTAGCTAGTTCCTCTCCTATTTGTGTATTGTTATTTGTTAGGGCATTAGATTCTCTTAATTTTAAACAGCGGATATAGTTTTCCCTCCTCCTTTCTTTAACTCTCTTCGCTAAATGTTTTGTTCCTTTGCCTTCGTGTTTGTAATATTTTTGTTTACAATAAATCATGTTTACCATTGTTTTATCTATTTCAGCTAAATCAATCTGTTTCTTTTCCATCTCTTGTCTGATTTTTTGCAAACCTGTTGCTTTATAACAAGCCACTAAGTCTTGTAGTTACCTCTCTAATCTTTTTTTGTTCTTTGCGTGTATGTTGGATAAACCCCCACTCACTTATATACTGCCCCCTGATCACTGCTTTCATTGCTTCCCATCTAGTTTCTTCCCTGATTCCTTCATCCATATTATCTTTAAAATATTCTCCAGCCCTTCTTGAATTTTATTTCTACTTTGAAGAAGGAGAGAAGTGTTGGGTACAACTTCCATTTGGGGCAGATTTGTTTTTCAGATTTGTTACTCATGATTTCCACCGTTACTGTAGCGTGGTCAGTGACTTTAATTGTTCCTTTCTCTATTTGCTGTACTAGTGGTAGTACTTCTTCTGAGACTACAATGGCATCCAACCTAGAAAAAGTTCCATGTGGTCTGGAGTAAAAAGAATGGCTAAAATCTTCTGGATGAGTCTCTGACCATACTTCTCTTAAATCTGCTGTATGTATCAGAGTATAGAAATTTACAACCTGCTTTAAATTGGGGGTCGTTTTTCTTCCTGTCATCAAGTTTTTGGAAATTCTTAAAGTGTCCTGTCCTTGTATCAGTTTATTTGGATTAAACCCCTGCATATTCAAATTCAAGTCTCCTCCTAGAATTATATTTGCCCCTGTGAATCTGTGTAGTTTTCTCAACAATTTTTGGAAGAATTGCATTTGTCCTTTGGTTGGGGCATAGCATGTCACAAATGTAGTTTTCATGTCCCCTTCCAATATTCCTTCTACAAAGATAAATCTACCCTGAGGGTCTAGCATTTGTCTACTGGGTTCAAAATCAAGACTTTCATGCAATAGAAGTGCTACTCCTCTGGCCTTGCTGATCCCTTTTGCCAGGAATTTATGTTTCCATTGAGTACCTTTTAGAAATCCATCTGCCAATTTGGCCTTATGTGTCTCTTGTAACATCAGTACATTAGGTTGTAAGTCTCTTATTAGTTGGCTAATCTATTTCTTTTAATGACAGTGTCCATTCCTTTAATATTGTGTTGAGATTCTCATGTTATAATACTGATCTTGAATATAACCTCACCTATTTCTTCTAATTTAACTCTCTCTTTTCACTAAACTATAACTATATAACTCCTTCCCGTGCCTTCCTTCTTTTCCTTCCCCCTCCCTTTTTTCTTTTCCCTTCTTTTCCTATTCCCCTTTCCCTTCCCTTTCCCTTAAGACCTAATTCTCTCCCCCTCAGGAGCACTTCTCTGTGTCACCCAGTGAATTAATTTCTTCCAGTTTTTGAAGTATTTGAAAAATAATTACACCTCGCAGAGATTCGACCTATTACCTCATAGGACGATAACATGGGACAAGACCTCATCCCAGCCCTTATTTTTATTATTATTTATATATGCCCATATTTATATAATAAAAAAATTAAAAGGGGCGAAGGGGGAAGGGGAGTAAACTAAACTAAAATAAATTAATATTAATGAGGGGGAATGGTTCGTATTCACACAAACCAACCTGGACCTTTAGTTTACATTTTGCCCTAACTCAACTTAGATATAACTCTGCTTGAAACTATGATGATGATCTGATGCGGCTTCTCATCTGCGTCTGGAAGATTTCAAAGACTGCGTTGCAGATTCAAATTCTCAAATAGGGGGCGCATTCCTTTTCCTCTGTTTTCCAGTCTCCCTCTGTTCTGCCTTTTTCATCTGATCAGTTCAAAATCCTCATTGTCCTCTTCTAATTCTGCTTCTCCGACCTGATCCCCTTTTTCTGATTCTCTTTCTCCTTCTGGTTGTTCCAACTGCATTATTTTGAATATATTTGCTACCTCTTTTTCTGTTGAAGCCATGTGTGTAATCCCTTTGTAGGGAACTATAAGTTTAAATGGGAATCCCCAGTGGTATTTTAGCCCCGCCTTTTGCAATATAAGTGTATAAGGCTGCAGATTTCTTCTTCTCTCTAACGTTTCTGGAGTAAGATCTTGAAGTACCATAATTGTGGAGTCTTCATATTTAACTTCACCCTTCTCCCTAAGACTTTTAAGTAAGGCCTCTTTTTTGGAATATTTGGCAAAACATACTACTATACCCTTGGGGCTTTCTCTGCGTATTGGTCCGAGGACTCTGTGGGCTCTGTTGAAGTCTTCCTCCTCCAGGGGAAAACCAGGCAGCAATGTCTTCAGCCATTTTGTGAGAAATTTTTTAACATTGTCCTGTTCCTCATTTTCATCCACCCCTCTAAAACGAAGGTTGGAACTTCTATTTCTGTTTTCCACGTCTTCCAGTTTAAATCTGATAATTGTATGGTCTTTCTTTAACATTTTAAATTCGGTTTCTTGGTCTCTAAGCGTCTCCTCCGACTGATTCATAGTTCTTTCCACTGCGTCTATTCTTTTAATCACTATTTCCCAGTTTTTCCTCTAGTATTGACATCCAGCTAGCCATCAAATCTTGTTTAAGAGACTGGAAGTGCTTTGAAATTTCCTCGAATGTCCCCACAATTGTTTCAGAGGTACCCACCTCTGCCTCTGTTTGCATGCCTATAGAGGTTTCACTCACGCTCGTCGCCATTTTGGAGAGAATCAGTAGTCTGTCTTGGGCTGGTCTCGAAATCAGTATCTTTCTCATTGGTTTGAAATATCCTGTTTCTCTGCTGTCCCCAGAGCATACACCTTAAGGGGAATTGGTTTAATAAATAAATGAACTGTTTTTTTCTGTGCTCAAGGGCATTAATGCTGTATCGGGCTGGGGAGCTCTCACCCTACACCGCCACCTTTCTTGGCGTCCAAGCCTCGCCTCTCCGCCTCCCTTTCTATTCCTTCTGTTCTTTTTGAACAAGTTATATCCTTCAATCGCTGTGTTCCAGTCATGGGAGTCATCCTACCATGTTTCAGTTATACCTGTCAGGTCGTATTTACTCTCCTGTATCAACAGTTCAAGTTTGTCCTGTTTGTTTCCCATACTCTGGGCATTAGTGTACAGAAATCGAAGACCATGTGATTTATGGCCTGGCTTTCTTCCTACATTTTTATGAAGATTATTACTGGGCCCCATTAGAGCCATTCCCTCAGTTCCTCTTACTGTGCAGAAGCCTTTGTTATTCTTTACCGCCAAGTTTACAACTCCTTCCCCCTTAGGATTCAGTTTAAAGCTCACCTAATGAATTTATTCATGCTGTGGCCAAACACATAGGAGCTCATTGCAGGAGCCAGGAAGAAGGGAGCTGGGACTGGGACTCTTTCCCACTTACCTCTCCCTCATTCAATCTTTAAATGACCCCTTCCCTCTGCCATTTCTGTTCTCACCATCAATCTTCTCCTAGAGGGCTCCCAAAACTGATCTCCCTGTCTTTGCTTGCTAATGTGAAATTGACCAGGAGAAGAGAGGAAGAGATCAGTATGTGTCAAACTGAGCAACCTGTGTTTGCTTGTTAACTCACTCCTGGTGCCATGTGTGTGCTCATGTGTGTAAGCTGTATTAAGCAGGAAGGGAGCATAGTGAACAGTTGGAAGCAGTGACAATGCGTGGCTGTATCACAGGCTGGCCAGGAATCAGCAATGGAGCAAGGGGGAGGGAGGCCCAGGGTGTCTGGCTGGTGGGTGGGTGGCAGGTAGAGAGACGGCCAGGCAGAAGAAGAGGAAAAGAGAGGAGCACAATGGTTGGATGGATGGACCGACAGCGAGACAAGTTGAAATAGGGAGGGAGAGCATGTGTGTGTGTCTTTGCTTGCTTGCTAAAGAACCAATAAAAATAATGAATAGTGGGAAAATAACGAATGTGGACTGTAACTGTCTGCAAGTTTGGCAGAATGCTTTCTGAACCAACCCCACCAAGCAGATCTCAACCCTAGCCACAACATAGTACTTTCTGCATACTTCTGCATACAAAAAAATGTAAGTTGTAAATTAATAAGGAAATAAAAATAAGAATGCTCCAACAATTACCTATTGTCAATGCTTTCAAGACATACATAATGTTTGAGGATACCAGCTGAAGAAAAAAATAATAAAGTAGAAAGGGAGGGGAGGAGGAATGTATTGGCCTGCTTGAGCCAATAGGGCAGATTAGGATCAGTAGTAGGATCAAGGATTGTATACAATGAGACTTTCCACTTCTCTCAATACAGGGAGATTTCAAGAAGAAGGAAAAAAGAGATGGCATCTTCTTCCTTCTCCAGACATACTTCCTCCACTATATAGTGGGAAAGTACCCAGGTTCAGGGCTAGCAGCCAGCCCCAACCCTCAGTTGTTTAGCACAACCAGAAAAGCTTTGAGAAGGTGGGAAATATGTTGTTTTCTTTTTACCCTCTCCTGAAATCTTTGCACATGTGCACACCTCTGTGAGCCACAAGCAACACATTCTGAAGGCTGTTATGAATCCTGATCAGCAGCCTTGAAGCTCTGAGGATACACTGCAATATTTTGGATGAAACAGATTATCTCAACCCATTTCAGTCTGGATTCAGGCCTGGTTATGGGACTCAATAGGTCTTGGTTACCCTGATGGATGACCTATATTGGGTGAAGGAGGAGTGAGACCCTGTTATTCTTGCCTGATCTGTTGGTAGCTATTGATACCATTGACCATGAGCCGACGTGGTGAGATGGGTAGAGATGGGTATTGGAGGCACTGTTTTACATTCCTTCTGAACCTATTTCCAGGGTCGTTTTCAGAGAATAGCATTGGATGTTTATCTTTTGGCCCCCTGGCATTTGTGCTGTGGGATGCTGCAGGGTACCATCCTGTTTCCAAAGCTGTTTAGCATCTATATGAAGCCCTCGGGAGCAGTCATCAGAAGATTTGGGGTGAGGTGTCAGCTGTACACTGACGATACCCAACTCTATTTGTCCATAACATCTGAATTGGGAGAGGCTGTGCAAGCCCTGGACCGCTGCCTGGACTCGGTGATACTCTGGATGAGGGCCAATAAACTGATTCTGAATCCTAGCAAGAGGAAGGCACTGTGGGTAGCTGGTTCTTGAATCCAAATAATTGGTCAACTGCCTCCTTCAGATGGGGCCATATGCCCTCTGAAATAACAGGTTCATAGTCCGGTAGTGCTCCTGGATCCATTGCTAGAGGCCCAGTTGACCTCAGTAGCTAGGAGTGCCTTTTACCAGCTTTGGCTGGTAAGAAACTGCAGTCATTTCTGGACCAGAATAGCCTGACCACTGGTAACCTCCAGGTTGGAATACTGTAATAGGCCTGCCCTTGAGGTTGGTCCAGAAGCTGCATCTGGTACAAAATGCAGTGGCGTGACTGGGTGATCTCCCCAACTGCCCCCTCAGCAGCTGAAACAAACAGATACAGCAGGTGACCCTGCTGAAGCCCTTGTCATGCTGTGGAACAATGAGAAACATTGGGCTTGTAACATGGTTGCCCCTGAGCACCCCCTCTGGCATAGTGGAATCCAGTTTGCACCTTGGTACACCAGTGAACTAAGGGCAATGAAACAGGCTGGACAATCGCTAAAGACATGCTGTGAGGATGATCGTCTTTACTATAATGCATTGTATATGGGGCTACCCTTGAGGTTGGTTCAGAAGCTGCAGCTGATGCAAAATGCAGTGGCATGACTGTTCATTGGGGCAGGATATCGCCAACATGTTACTCTGCTGCTGAAAGAACTGCATTGGCTGCCCATTAGCTACCAGGCCAAGTTCAAGGTTCTGGTTCTAGTGTACAAAGCCCTATACAGCTTGGGGCCCAGAATACCTGAAAGATCGTCTTACCCCTTATATACCCAGTCAATCACTGTGCTTAGCAGGTGAGGGCCTCCTGCAGATACCATCTTATCAAGAGGTCAATTCCACACAACATAGGAAGCTGACCTTTAGTGTTACGGCACCTACCCTTTGGAATTCCCCCCCTTAAATATTAGACAGGCACCATCTCTGTTATCTTTTCGATGCCTATTGAAGACTTTTCTGTTTCAATAAGTCTTTTAAGAAGAGACCTTATCCCAGTCTGCATCTGTGTTGGAATTAAAGATTTTAGAGCTTTTTTAGAAAAGATGATTTTAAAGATGTTTTGTTTTAATGTTTTTAAAGAAGCTTTGCTTTAATATGTTTACTGGGCTCCTTCTAGGAGGAAGGGCAGGATTATACAGCCACAAGAGTGGCTACTATAGCCTGCATGGATTTTTCGCATTCCGCAATGTTACATTGAAAATACCCTCCCCATACCATACTGCTGCTTCCCATAACCTCGTTTCAAAACAAAACCGTACAAAACTCATAGACCTGAACTCAGAAACGCTTGCTTAACAACCCTCTAAATTTTCATGGTGATACACAGTGAGAGAAAATCGAGAGTTCAAAGTGTAAAAAGAGAGAGAGAGAAATTCAGACCTCTGTTGGACTTTTTTCTGTCAGTGGTCGCATAATTTGTTGAAATTCTTTAAAAATCAGCCATGTTCACAGAGTACCCCATACTCTAACCTTCATCTTCTGTAATTTAAAAGTTTAAAAAATGCATGGCTGGTTTTTAATTAAGAATGGAGTCAATGATAAGCGCGGGCATGCTCAGTAAGAACCAACTGCCAGTGTTCTAAAATCCAGACTCACAGCTGCTTGGCTTGGCTAATCAGAGGGCCACACACGGGAAATGTCATTTGTGAAGGGTGCTGAGAGTTGTTAGGAGACTCCTATTCCCCTGACAGAGCTCCAATGGCAGGAGTGATTTAACAGTCAGCTGCTCTGATTGAAACTCTGTGAGGGTAACAGGGTGTTTCCTAGCAACTCTTAGCACCCTTCACTAACTACACTTGCCAGGATTCTTTGGGAGAAGCCATGACTGTCTAAAGTGAAATAAGGGTCTAGTGTGGATGTGGCCAGGGACAGCTTTGGTTTAAATTTGGGTGGGAGACTACATGTGCCTGCTGTAGAATAAAAAGATGGGGGAAATGCTGAAAAACAATGATATTGTTCACAATGTTTTCCTTTTGGAAAGGAAAGGTGCTTTCCCTTTGCTCAGTGCCCACTCACTCAATCTCCTCCACCTTCCCCCCTCCCTGCCCCTCTCCCAAGTCAGTTTCACCTATCCTAAGCATGACTGCACAGGATTAAATCCCACTAAACTCAAAAAGCATGCAAATGATCACACCTGCCACCCCCCTCCTATCCCCTCCTTCTTGCCCCTTCCTCTCTCTCCCCATCTTGTCAATCCCCTTCTTCCCCTCCCCCTCCACTCCCTTCCTCCTTCACTCTCCTCCCCCTCTCCCATGGTCAATTTTACCTATCTTAAGCATGATTGTGTCTGTGTGTGTTATGTCCCTTCAAGTCAATTATTACTTATGGCAACCCTATGAATCAGTGACCTCCAACAGCATTTGTTATAAACCACCCTGTTCAGATCTTGCAAGTTCAGGTCTGTGGCTTCCTTTATGGAATCAATCCATCTCTTGTTTGGTCTTCCTCTTTTTCTACTCCTTTCTGTTTTTCCCAGTATTTTGTCTTTTCTAGTGAATCAGGTCTTCTCATTATGTGTCTACAGTATGATAACCTCAGTTTCATCATTTTACCTTCTAGTGATAGTTCTGGTTTAGTTTGTTCTAACACCCAATTATTTGTCTTTTTCATGGTCCATGGTATCTTCAAAACTCTCCTTCAACACCACATTTCAAATGAGTTGATTTTTCTCTTGTCCACTTTTTTCACTGTTAAGCATGATTACATGGGGGTAAGTCCCATTGAACTCAGTAAGCACGCAAATTATCAAAACCTGCTCTCCCTTCCTCCTCTCTCCCATCACCTTCCTTTTGCCCCTTCCCTCCCCCTTCCTTCACCCTTCCCAATCCCCTCCTTCTCCCTCCTCCTCCTTCTGCTCCCCTGCTCCTCCCTTCCTCCTTCCTTCTCCTCCTCCATGGTCAGTTTTACCTATCCTAACCATGATTGAATGGGATTAAATCCCATTGAACTCAATAAGCATGCAAATGATACCTGCCTTTCCTCTCCTTCCCCTGTCCTCTCCCTTTTTCCTCCCCTCTTCCTGCTTCCTCCTCCCCTGCCCACTCCAGCCCTCCCTCCCTCCCCCTTCTCCTCCTCCCCCATGGGAGAGTGAGTGGCAACACCTGAAATCAGCCCAAAATAAGAAACAAGACATGTGCTGTGCTGATCTTGTTTTAGCAGGGAGGAAGCAACAATATTAAAGACAGTTGATATAGTTCAGGTAGTCACTTTAAATATGTATGATTTACTTTGCAATTTTAGTGAAGTTTCCAAAAGAAAATAATTTTATTTTGCTTCTGTTTCTGTGAATACGTGAAGTATAGCAACACTTTGCATAGTTTACACTAAAAAAATCTCCAAAAACAATTGTGGAATAATGGCACTGACTATTCTGCAGAATAGTCTCCAGTGGACATGAGGAGTTGTCTCAATTTGCACAAGATAAAATAGTGGGAGGTGAAAGATATTCTAGCAAAAATCTAGGTGTTCTCTATGTTTTTAATTGTCGAAGCTCATCTTTCCTTAAGTGGCATGGGCCGGACAGCTAGAGTCATTGCTTAAGTAGCAACATATTGTAATCAGTCTGATTTTACATCAAACTGCAATTTCAGATCCAACTGTTAATGCACCCAAAATAGAAAGAGAACATAACCTCAAGTCTGCAACAGAAAAGTGTGTCTTCACCATCATATCACATTGACCAATTAAAAGGCTTTGAAATTAATAAAAATAAATTTGACACAGATTTCTAGGATCTCTAATTTCTAATGACAGAAATATTATTTTTAGGTTAGATTCTCTGTAGAAACAGTAGTAGCACAGGGAAGAAACAAAGTAAGAACACCAACAAACATACAAAAATGTAATTCTCCATCTTTGGAGACGGCAGGTGTTGCCAGCACTCACCATATGCTCAGAGGCACGTTACTAAATTCTTCCAAGCTACACAGGAAGTGGATTGGGCTGTGAAAAACCAACCCAAATGTTTTTGCATTTTTACAAATTTGTGGGGCAGTACAATATCTCAGAGAGGAGGTCAGGTCTCCTGCTCCCCTGATGCATTTACAAAAACTGCCCAATTTCCCTGCTTTTTAAAGTTTGATAGAAATATCTGTTGGCTATAGGTATGTTCTTAAACTACAAGGGTTTTTAATTTAATAATAATAATAATAATAACAACAACAACAATAATAATAATAATAATAAACAAACATGTTTGTTGCAGGTCACCACTTGTGATTTTTAAGCAGCATCCCTTCACATTTCCTCACATGGATTGCAAATAGGGTAATGAAGTATGATACAGCTTTGCCTGTTCTGAAACCATTCATAAATTCATTCATTCATTCAGTGAGTGTTCACTTACATGTACTGCAGGTTGGTATTTTTCAGGAAAGCATGGCTTGAGACAAACTTCAAACCTGAATTCACCACAGTTCTGTAAAATACACAAACACAATAATATACAAGTTAGAATTGCCAAGAGATCTTTCAACTTTAGTTCATTTATAAATTTTTGATGCTGGAATATGGTCAAAATGTTTCAAGATTAAAAAAAACCTTAGTTCAGGAACCACAGAACATTTAGTGCAGCTTCCCGAACCTGGTGTTCTCCAGATATTTTGAACTACAGCTCCCATCAGTCAGCGTGACCAATGGCTAGGGATGATAGGAGCTGTAGTGCAAAACATCAAAAGGGCAAAGTTTGGGGAAGGCTGATCTGGTACATATAGAAGTGTGATTATTAAAGATTATTAAACAATATTGTCCAGTTTAGCCATCTATAGTGCATGAGACAGCTTAAATGTGTAGCTACAGTTTTCCTGCTTGCAAGAGCAGAATTTTCCATTCGTTGCAATGGAGAGGTCAGCTCCAGTCTGTACACGTAATCTTTTAAATGGAAATGGACTGCCTTCAAGTAAATCCTAACTTATAGTGACCCTATGAATAGGGTTTTCATGGTAAGCGGTATTCAGAGGGGGTTTACCATTGCCTCCCTCTGAGGCTAGTCCTCCCCAGCTGGCTAGGGCCTGCTCAGCTTGCCACAGCTGCACAAGCCAGCCCCTTCCTTGTCTGCAACTGCCAGCTGGGGGGCAACTGGGCTCCTTGGGACTATGCACCTTGCTCACGACTGCACAGGTGGCAGGGCATGTAACCCCTGAGCCACTCACTGTGGGGGTGATCTTTAGCTGGCCTTTGACACCCAGGAGACATGAGCAGGGATTTGAACTCACAGACTCTGGACTCCCAGCCAGGCTCTCCTCCCCACTGTACTGTACCAGCTGTTTCTTTTAAATTTACAGCTATTGTTTTCATTGAAATAAACAGGGATACCCAAACACACAGGAACTATTGTCTATGCTATCACAGAGCATATGCTACAATGGACAAAGACATATGATAATAAATATAAATAAACAATATACTCACAAATTTCTTAATCCAATGTAACTTCCAACATCTACTTCATTTATGCTTTCTAAGTTCCGTTGGTTTGCAATATAGCTATTTTTAAAAAAAAAGAAAGAGAAATGCCAATAAAGAAGGCTGTTACTGCATTATTGTATCTTTCCCTTAGTCAAATTTATAAAAGCTAATTACAGATGCACCAAGCTCCTATGTGTGACTTGAAGGTAGGCATATATTCAAACAAATCTTTCTCCATTACAATATGGGCATGTGAGACAAGGCCTATTTGAGCATAATTGCTTAAATTATTACCATCATACAAAGGAAAGAGCAGGGCTGTGGTTGCTGGCCCCAACTTCCCCCCGTTGCATCCCTGTCAGTCCAGCCCCACCACAGTCCACATATTGGCTGGGCAGGACTGAAGTGCAGGAGAGTGCTATTCTGGATTTGCAGGCTCCCTGTATGATTTAGAACACTGGTGGTGGGGCAGAGCCAGCAGGAAACACAACTGTGGGATGCGGCCAGATAGGACATCCTTGTTCTTCTTCCTTCATACAATGATGATAGTAATTTCATGACCTACTAACACCCAAACAGAGCTACAGACTTGCGGGAGTACATATGATAACATGGAAGGAACCCCTTTGACAGATACAAGCATACAGTCTCAAGGGTGCACTTCTGGCCCTCAGTCTATTAAACCACAATGGATTGTGCTTACTCCTCTCTAGGTTGATTCTTTTTCTCAGTTAGCAGAACTGGTAACTTAGCAGTCTAATAATCTTAGCTCTAATGAACTCCATTTGTCTATCATAGAAAAACACAAACACAGAATGCTAGGTTGGGCCACTGGCCTGATCCAGCAGGCTCTTCTTATGTTCTTATATTTAGGTTAGCAGTACTGGAGAATAATTCAACACAATGACCTAAAATGGAGAATGTGTCTAACAGAGATCTGGAGAGAAGCAGCTGTGTTTAACTTTAAAGAGAGATAAGTGAAAGGTCATTGAAAGTAACTCAGAAATATCTAGCCTTGAAGCATGGGGATGGAGCCATAAAGAAAAGTGTTTGGACTGGAATATTAAAATGTGACCTTATAAAAACTAACCTATACAGATTTGACACAAGTTATTGACTGCCTGCTGGTCTTGATCAGCTAAAAATGACCAGACAATACACTTTTCCCTCATGTCCTTGATTCAGAGAACAAATCTGTCATCCTTTATTGGCTTCCAATGACCACACATGTTCTCTAAAACCATCCCTAATCATCACCTCAAAACCTGTTTATTTTCAAGATGCTTCAATTTAAACATAAACAATTTAAACAGTCTTGTCACATAGTATCCAAGTACCATGTGCACCATATAACAGTGACAGAACAGCAGGGCAAGAACAGAAAAGTAATAGAAACATAAGTATAAAATAAAATAGAAATTACAGGAGAGGTTTATTCACAATCTTGCCCCTGTGAGCCATCAAAGGCAAACTCATCTAAACCTTTAGAGCTCATTAAGAGACAGTGCATAACTCCTGAAACAACACTACAGTTAATAAGGATAAAACCCTTGTTGATCATCGGTTTATATTACAATTCTCTCCTCAAATTAGGCAAAGGATCTCACACTGAATGTTCAAAACGCGTTTACAAATTAAGGTTATTTTGGAGAATGATAAATCAGGATTGCTACTAAAAAACCTTCTTTCTGCTATTTGTTTTCATTAAATAAAAATCAGGATCCTCTGATTGTTATCTACACTTTCCCTTGGGTCACCAACAGCAATCTCTACACTTTCCCCCTTATTATGATGTTTCAACATTGGATTTATCCCTTAAATATTTTTTTAAAAAAGATTTAAAAATTGAAGCAAATAAAAGATTCAGTATCAGTGATTGCGTGATCACATTCTTGTTCCACACTGGTCATTACCAGCTTTTCAGTTTTCTTATTCTAGCTTCTCAGATCACAATGTTATTACTATACAATTAAATGACTGTTTCTGAAGTCTGGTCTCTTTGGGAAAAACAACCCTGCACTTGGGTCCCTGAAAACTGACACAGGCTTTGGGTCCTCTACCACACTGTGCTAAAGCCAGCAATACCTGCCAGGTATTGCAGGTGGGGGTGGGGATCTGAAAGATCATCCCCTCCATGGACTGCTTCTTGCAGGGCCAGCTAGAAGTTTGAGGGGCGACCTCGGCAAAGTATTCTCTGGTGCCCCCTGGTTGTGCTGGCAATGCTCCAAGCAGAGCTAAGTGGCTAGATGTAGCCATCCTTTTACTTCTGCAAATGCTCCAGTGTGACACTAGGTCAGGGAAATTGGAGGATAATTAAATGATGGCTAGATCCAGCCACCTGGCACTGTACTGAGTATCAGGTCAGTCACTGATATTCTTTAGGACAGGACAGGGCAGGCATCACCAATGGGCCCTGCAAGGATGAGAAGGCCCTGTAACCTGCCTAAGGATGCCAGGTACTAACACCAGACAGTAATGCCTGACTCTCCCCCTCTGCCCATCATCTTGACAAGCATTTAGTTAGTCATATAACAACATTGGGGAAGATGTTTTAAAAGCATTATCTGCTAGGTATGATCATAACAAGCAGTTGTAGTCTTTATATTTGAGGGGATGCATTTATATGCTACTATCCCCTGCACACCTTCACATTCTCTCTTTAAACAAGAAGAGAAAACAATGGTACTACATGGGATCAAAAGCAGCGCATGAAGGAAGAATAACCTTCCTCCTTCAAAAGAATAATTTATTTTAACTGGGAAGCGGAAGAGAAATAAAAAATAGTGTCATCAGAGTATGTTGTCCCCTCCGGCAGAAGTGGCTTGCTGGATGAGACTAGCTTCCTGTGCTAGCTTCCCTGCAGGTGGGTCTCTGTTGCTTACCAGTAAGAAGAGTTGAAGGGGAAGCTGGCAGGAAGGTCAGGAGCACTGGTGCATTTGCACCATGCTGACTTCCCCGCTGCCTCACCCTTCCCCCTCCTGGTCAGCAAGTGACCCCCCTGCCAGGAAGCTGGTGTAGCAGCTCTGCCCTACCTAGCAAGCTGCTACAGGGGTGTGTTACTCCATATATATTTCCAGATGAACCATGCTAACTGTTTTCAAACTTCTGGGTTACTTGGGAACTTAACAAGAGCTCCTCAAGGAGAAGATCAGCAATGCAGATAAGTTGCCATGAAAGACAGTTTGTATTTTTTTATTTTTTTTGCTGACCACTACAGTCTTCCTCTGCAATGTGCAGATCTGCATGAAAGTGTTGGATATATTCTAGGGTTTACTCTTAGCTGATACACACACAATATAAAGAACTGTGAACTGAGCATACATATTAGAATGTGCTCCAGCATCCTCTGCAGCACACAGGGGCTCCACAGAAAGTGCTCATGGATTCCTCGACAGGCCATTGTGGATAGTGCTCGAGAGTACAGAGTTTAAAAATCACTGAACACATAAAATTCTGCAATTCTCAAAGATTTCAGTTTAACATCCTGTGTTAATGGCTTTCTACATTCATTCAAGCTCCCAACTGCCAGGAAATTGCATCTGTTAAGGGCCATGCCCTTAACAGATACATTATTTCAGGCAATATGGATACAGCGTTGTATAGTTGTGGTCAGTTCAGACTTTGTCACTATCTTGGAGCTGGATGGCTGTCAGTGGCAGAGGGGTGGAACTAAGTCCCAGATTTGCCTGTTTACTGGGATAGAGACATGGCGTCTAGGTATCATGCAACTGAAGCTATCATTCCACATTACAAGTACCCAACTGGTAACCAACATCATCCACAGTTGGAAGGGACTTTGAAGGTTAACCTGCTCAGTGCAGGTTACTCTGCTGTTTTATAAGTTCTACTCTTTATAAACATAAAACAATTTGCCAGGTTAGTATATCTGGCATGGAGACTCTAAATGAGACAGGGTAAAATTTTATTTCACTCCCACTGTGTCTCAGTGTTTCATTTTGACATTGAGCTTGATATGTGTATGGCTATGGCTATGGCTATGTGGGGGGATTGGAAAGCAGTAGCCGTAGAATTTCTCTTTGGACATTCACCATTCATTACTGTGGTGAGGGAACAGAGTGCATTTTGCAAGGGACCATCAAGGGGCAAGCTTGTCCACCTGCTTTGCCCCCTCACCCCTGGTCTTAAGTGAATTTTTCTGGGGACTGTCCTTTACCAAGAAGATGAATGCTTTTGGTCTTTAGCTGTTGCTGCTTTTCAGAAATGCTAGGATTTTGCTGGCTTGAATTTTTATAAATTGTATTGTTTTTATTTGTATTTTGTATTTGTGTTTTTCTATTTGTGTGTAAGCTGCCTTGGGGGCCTTTGTGGCCAACAGGTGTCCTAGAAATAAACCATAACATTAACATTTTATACATTAATCAGGCAGAAATTCTTGTGTGTACATAGCAAGTGTTTAGGGAAGCTGCCCCTGTAGAATGTCAACCTGAACATTCACTGCACGTTGATGTAGTGAGGGAACACATTCATTTTATGGGTGCATCAGGCAGAATTTCCTAGCTTTTTACATACCAAGTGTTTTGGGAAGCCGCACATGTAGAATTACAGGTTTCCTGCTAAATACCAACATGAGCTGGTATTCTGATTCGGTTCCCCATTTTAGGAAGAATGTGCTGATCCATAGATACCAAGTATATAGGGTTCTTTAGTTTATATTTTCCTTTCCACCCCATGCCTGTCAAACTGCTTTTACTCATCTCCTCCCCTTTCACATTTAAGTTGCATCTTATTCCCTCCTCCCAAATTTTATTTCTTGTTCTAATTTCCTTCAATACCTAATCTGGACCTCTTTCCTCCCCTCCCCTGCCCCCCCCAAACTTCTCTAACTCTCAGCCACCCTTACTCATCATACATGGAGTTGCTGGCATAAGGTCCAACGAAAAGGCTACAGTTCAGAGAGCATGTTCTATTCAACAATGCCTTTTTAATAAAAATTGCAAACATGTTACACTACAATTATATAAAAGCCACATACTAGATGTCCCCCTTCATCCACACAACATTTCCCAAACCACACAGTACAAATGGAGAAATATTTCCTGAAAAGCCACCCCAGCAAAAGCCATAATGAAAAATGAACATACCTGTCCTCTTGCCAAAGTCTCTCATCAAACATTTAACTCATTTAAAATGATCTATTTATTATCCTTTCTACCCCAAAATTGGCACAGACCATCCTACCTATCATATACTGCCAAGATGAACCATTTTCTAAGCCATGGAACTTGCTCCCCCGATTTTTCATTATAATGGCAGTATGTGATTCAGCCAGTTCATCCTTATATTATCATAGGGCCACAATTGTGGCCCTGTAATCAAACATGCAGCAAGTCAAACTATACACCACAAGTTTTAAAGACAATAAACGAAACTTCTCTTACTTTTTAGGCTGCAATCCTATACCTTGTTACCTGGGAGTAAGCCCCATTAAGCTCTATGGAACTTACTTCTGAGTAGATATTTACAGGATTGTGTTGTGAATTGCTTTATGACAATTTTAACAGCAATGCACTTTATTAATCCTTAAACTATTTTGCTAACTGGGGGGAGATAAGATGTAACCATCAGAGATGTCAACAGCTATATTGCTCAAGCCCTACCTAACTGTTGTAGGTCAGGAAGGATTTTCCCATGGCCAAACTGTATGAGAAATGTCTTCCATTACTTTTACATGGCTTGTTTACTGATCTTATTCCCATGACTTTGCAAAGCTGTCCTTTGCATATGCTCAGGTCCCATAAAAGGAAGCCCCTTTTTACATTTGTAATGGAAGAAGTAATGGGAACAGACTGTCACCATCAAAATATTTGCAGGCTCCATGTACCTTGCACAAGGTACTATCCTCAATGCTGCTTGTCCCAACAGGGAGCAGGCTGGTTGGAGAAAATTCAGCATGGGACGCTTGCACTTCTCACTATTTTGGGAGTGTGCCTATAGCCCTCTGCTGGGTGGACCAGGAAATGCATTCTGCTTGATTTTACTTGAACATAAGTATTTGATATCTATATAGGAATTTTCTACAAAATGGAAAATATGTATATTAACATATGAACTGTAAGATGGATAACAAATTAATGCAAGCTTTCTATTTAAAATAAGCATCTAGTCTTGGAATTATTATTAAGCTTTTATGTTCTGCCAGACTTTTGGAGGCAATTAAGAAGATGTATTTTTGCAATAGCGGACCTTTGTTTTTTCACTATGTTTTAATGTTTTTATTGTATGGTGGTGGTTGTTTTAACTTGTAAACCACTTTGATGTTTTTAACGAAACAACAGTATATAAATATATTTATAAATGAAATAAATAAAAATAAATTATTTTAATTCTTTTCATTAGTAACCTGGACAGAAAGGAAGGAACATGTTGGCAAACCCTGGGGGTAACACAGAGGTAGGCAGAATTGCTATGTGGAACAAGCAGGATGACCTCATGAATATAAGGGCATGTGTTATTAGCTAGGGAGCCATCCATGTGCAATGGCAAAAGCCACAAGATAATGTAAGCCCTCTTGTTAAATCTCTTCATGAATTACAAGGGCCATAGCAGGGAGAGGAAGGTCTCAGAAGTGTGGTAGAAGACACTAGTGTGGCCTCAGAATACTTTGCCCAATTTTGGCTGCCCATATTGAAAACTGGCATAATAAAACAGGAGCAACAAAGTTTAGTAAACAAATACAAGGATTCTGCAATGAGTAAAGAATAAGAGAGTTTGATCTACTTAGATTAAAAAGGTAAGGCCATTATTGTAATAGAGCAGGAGCGGGGAACCTTTGACCCTCCAGACTACAACTCCAGCAAGCATGTTCAATGACCAGGGATGATGGAAATTGCAGTTTTATTTATTTATTTATTTATTCATTCATTCATTCAATTTGTATCCCGCCCTTCCTCCCGGCAGGAGCCCAGGGCGGCAAACAAAGCACTAAAACACTTTAAAACATCATAAAAATAAATCTTAAAATACATTAAAACAAAACAGCATTAAAAACATTTTTTAAAAAACTTTAAAGGGTTAAAAACATTATTAAAAACATATTAAACAATTCAGCAACATATGGAGGGCCAAATGTTCACCACACCTGTAGCAGAATAACAATGGAGAGAAGATAACACAATATGGGGGAGATAATTAAATTAAAAGAGCTTCTGGGGTTCCAGTAATTATTGACTAGAAAAAGAGTCCTTAATAAATTAAACATGGTTGGAAGAAAAAGTGAGGGGTCTGGAATGGCAGGTGGCCACACTGAAGAGTATAAGAGAAGATGAAGAGTTCTTAGATAGAATACTGGGACAACATCAAAGAGAAGTACAGGAGGTGGAAGACCAACAGCATGTTGAAACAGAAGAGGAGACTGTTGTGGAGAGCAACAACAAACTGGAGGAAACTCCATGGAAAAGGGTGGCAGTTGAGAGTAGAAGAGCTAGAAGACACCCTTCACCAGTGGAAATACGGAACCACTTGCAGGCTATTGAGGATGAGTCTAGAGGTCAGTCTGCAAGAGAAGAATTACAGGAGACCCCACGCAACAATGAGCAAGAGGTTGAAGCTCAGTCAAGCAGAGGCAATGAAACCATGCTTCATGACTAGAAGAAGAGTAGTAGTGGGAGACTCCCTACTGTGTGGCACTGAAACCCAAGTATGCTGAGAAGATCCATGATTGTAGCAGAACAGAAGAAGGAACCTCTGACCCTCCAGACTACAACTCCAATATGCTGTCTCCCTAGTGGACGGAATAGAGATGTGAAAGAAGGGTTGCCATCACTCATAAAGCACACTGACAGGTATTCCTTTCTTCTCATCTATGTGGAAACTAATGATACTGCCAAGCGGAGCTACGAAGAAATCACATCAGACTTTGATGCTCTGAAAGAAACTCAAGAACTCTGGAGCCCAGATAGTTTTCTCATCTATCCTTCTTGTACAAGAGGAGTAGAAAGGGAAAGAAAAATACTCCAGGTGAATGACTGGCTACGAAGGTGGTGCTGACACAAGAGATTTGGATTCTGAGACCACAAGCTATGCTTCCTGGAAGATGGGACTGCTGGCAAGGAACAGGTTGCAACTCACAAGGCCTAGGAATAATCTGTTTGGCCACAGCATGGATAACTTCACCAGAAGACCTTTAAGCTGAATCCTAAGAGGGAGCAGAGCCTGGAAAAGTTACTTTTTTGAAATACATCTCCCATCAGCCCAATCCAGTGGCCATGCTGGCTGGGGCTGATGGGAGTTGTAGTTCAAAAAAGTAACTTTTCCAAGCTCTGAGAGGGAGGGAGATGTAAACTTGGCGGAAATGACTAGGCTTGTGCACAGTAAGAGCAACTGAGGGAACGGCTCTAATGGGAACCAGTAATAGTCTTCATAAAAATGTAGGAAGAAAGCCAGGCCATAAATCACATAGTCTTCGAAGTCTGTATACCAATGCATAGAGTATGGGAAACAAACAGGACAAACTAGAACTCTTATTACAGGAGAGTAAATACGACTTGATAGGTGTAACTGAAACTTGGTGGGATGACTCCCATAACTGGAATATAGCAAGTGAAGGATATAACTTGTTCAAAAAGAACAGAAGGAATGGAAAGGGAGACAGAGTCATGCTACATGTTAAAATATATATCCCTGCACAGAAAAAGGAGAATGAGCTTTGTAGCTCCATTGAAATTATCTGGATTAAAATTAATGGGACAAGGAATAAAAGGAACATGGTGGTTGGACTCTACTACTGACCACCCAATCAAGGAGAAGATGATGATGAAACTTTTGAAAAACAAATTGCCAATGTTTTGAGGAGCATGATATAGTAGTAATGGGGGACTTCAATTACCCTAATATCTGTTGAGAGACAAATTCTGCCATACATGGCCCCTCCAAGAAATTCTTAACTTGTGTTGGAGATAACTTTCTCTTATAGAAAGTGGAGGAAGCAGCTAGAGGATCAGCTATCCTTTACTTGATTCTAACCAATAGAGATGACTTGGTGGATAAAGTGGCAGTTACAGGAACTCTGGGGGAAAGTGACCACACTATACTTAAATTCTTGATTTTAAAGGAAGCAAAAGCTGACAGTAGCCATATGCATAACCTGGACTTCAGGAAAGCCAATTTTAATAAACTCAGAACAATGGCAAGCAAGCTTTCATGGCAAATGACCCTAATGAAAAAAGGAGTCCAAGATGGGTGGGGGTTTTTTAAAAAGGAAATTCTAAAAGCACAATGGCAAACAATTCCATCAAGGAAAAAAGGGGGAAAACAGCAGAAGAACCCAATGTGGCTTCACAGAAAACTTACGAGATGACCTGAAAATAATAAAAAAAGGACACATACAGGAAGTGGAAGGAAAGCCAGACCATAAAGGAAGCGTACAGACAGGTAGCACGGAATTGCAAGGATGGTGTCAGGAAGATAGATAGATAGATAGATAGATAGATAGATAGATTTTATTACGACCATATGGTCAGCATGAAAACATTATAAACAACATATTCTGACAACAACATAGTCCAATAGTATTGGATACAAAGTTTAGTCGGTTATACATATACATGTTATAAAATAGAGGTAAAATAGATAAAATGTTATATGAGTATAAAAACAATTTTTTTTATAAAGTTTACTGAAAATTACAATTTATCATTCATTATGTCTTCGAAGTTAAAATCGCAGTAACTTGGTCTAGGAAATTTTTATAAAATTATTTCTTAATTTTTGTGCAATAAAGCTGAACTTTGCTAGTTGTACGGTTATCTTTGGTGATGTGTCATTTAGTAAATATTCTAGCCAGAATTGTTCATTTTTATGCTGGAGACCAGACAGTAAAGGAGTAATTAATTGGTGCCTTAGATTCCTATATATGGTGCAATGGAAAAGGACATGTGTGTTATTTTCCACGGCATTTTCCCCACAGGGACATAACCTATCTTTATATGGGATTTTAGAGAATCTACCGTCCATAACAGCTGAAGGGAGAGTATTCATTCTAATCCAAGCAAAGGCTTTGCGATATTTTGGCACTTCTAAATTTGTTAAATAGGACATTGGAATAAAGAACTTGGCATTATGCCTTTGATTTTTTACTAGGACTAGCTGTTGTTGAAAGTCTAAATCTTTCAAGCGCTGGCGAATATTTGCTAAGGCAGCATCATGTCCCAGGGAAAGAACATATTGGGTGGAAAAACCTATTTTTAATAATTTTTCAGTTACAAGATCCGCCCATGGCGACTGGAAGTTATCACTTAGGATATCAGGAGCAAGTCCTATAGGGTCAAAGATAAGTTTTAACCAGGCGTTGGTTCTTAAAAGCCAGATCTTAGTTTCAATTAGTAATACTCCCGTTTCCAGTCTCAATATGTTATTTGGGATACATGAAGGAATTGCCGTAATTGACCTCAAGAAAATAGTTTGACTTGATTCAAATTCATTGAATTTCAGATTTTTATTCGTTTGGGAACCAAAGGTCAGCTAAGGTATTACTTTGGTATTAAAAATTTTTGTAGCTGGTAGGAAAGCTTGTCCACCTTTGGAGAAGAAGAACGCCAACAAAGTTTTCATCGTTCTTCGTGCATTTAAGACCGCAAGTTTATTGTGGAACTGACAGCTACCTGACGCTTGGAATACGTATCCCAGATATTTGAATGAATTTACTTGTTCTATTTTATGGCCCTGTATCTGCCAGCGATAGTTTATCTTTTTGCGAGTAAAAGCAATTATTTTAGATTTCTCATAATTTATTGTTAACAGCTCGCTAGAACAATAATCTACCAGGCTGTTTAAAAGACGTTTCAGACCGACAGAAGTTCGAGAAAGTAGAGCTACATCGTCCGCATATAACAAAATGTTCCTTGATTTCTTAGCTAAAATAGGAGAATGGGCAGGAACAGATGCTAGCTGTTTTACTATATCATTGATGTAAATATTAAATAGAACAGGAGCAAGTACACAGCCCTGCTTGACGCCTTTAGATGTTGGGACTGGCTTAGATAAATGGCCCTTAGCACTGCATCTTATTTGTAGTGATGTATTACTATAGAGACCCTGAATTAAAGCCAGGAGGCGTCTGTCCATGTTGAGGTAATTTAATTTCTTTTTTTTTTTTTTTTATATAATTTTTATTCAAATTTTTCCAAAAACAAACAAAACAAAGTAAGAAAAAACATAACAATATTACAACAAAAAATGAAAATAAAATGGTTGACTTCCGATTTGTCACAGATCAGCTATAAGTATATAATATACATCAAACCTGTCCCTTAATATATATACATACAAAATCCCTTTTCTCCATAAGCTGTCTTAATTAATCATCAAATCCCAGTATCATCATTTTATTTTGATCTTTCGACAAAAAGTCTAAGAGAGGCTTCCAATCCTTAAGGAATGTATCTGTCGATTTTTCTCTAAGTAAACACGTCAATTTATCCATTTCTACTAAGTCCATTAATTTCAATAGCCATTCTTCCATTGTTGGTATTGAATCCATTTTCCACTTTTGTGCATATAATAATCTTGCTGCCGTAATCATATATAATATTATTCTTCCATATTTCTTTTCTATTTGTTTATCCATAAAGCCCAATAAAAAAAATTCTGGTTTTGACTGAATATTTATTTTTAAAATTTTTTGCATCTTCCTGCCTATCTGTGCCCAGAATAATTTTGCCTTTTTACATGACCACCACATATGATAAAAAGATCCTTCTTGTTGTTTACATTTCCAACAAACATTAGAGACATTACTATACATTTTTGACAGCTTTTCTGGAGTCATGTACCAACGGTACATCATTTTATAAAAGTTTTCTTTAAGATTATAACATAATGTAAATTTCAAACCTTTTTTCCACATATTTTCCCATTGATCCATTTGTATGTTATGACCAAAATTTTTTGCCCACTTTACCATGCACTCTTTTACTTGTTCTTCCTCCATATCCATTTTCAATAAAAGTTTATACATTTTTGCAATTATGTTTTCATCATTTGTACACAAACCTATTTCAAAATCAGATTTATTTATTTCAAACCCATACATTTTCTTGTCCATTTTATATCTTTCTAACAATTGTAAATAGGCAAACCAATGAAAACTATATCCTTCCTTTATCAATTGTTCTCTCTCTTTCATTATGTGTTCTCCATGTACATTTTCTAATAGTTCTTGATAAGTTAACCATTTCTCTTTTCCAGACATTTCTCTTCTATAAAACGCTTCTTGACTTGAGACACATAATGGTATTTTCGAATAAAACCTTGGTTTGTATCTATTCCATATTTTCAACAGAGGACGTCTTATAAAATGATTATTAAAGTCTACATTTACTTTTACTTTGTCATACCATAGATATCCATGCCATCCCCACTTCAAATTGTGGCCCTCCAAATCCAATAGTCTTTTATTCCTCAATAAGATCCATTCCTTTATCCAGACTAAACAGCAGGCAGCAAAATAAAGTCTCAAATTTGGTAATCCCAGTCCTCCTCTTTCTTTAGCGTCTTGAAGTAATTTAAATTTAACTCTTGGTTTTTTTCCTTGCCATACAAATTTAGAAATATCTTTTTGCCATTGTTTAAAAGGTAAATCAGAGGATATTACAGGTATTGTTTGAAACAAAAACATCATTCTCGGTAATACATTCATTTTTATCACAGATATTCTACCCATTAATGACAGTTGTAGTTTATCCCATCTTAGCAAATCTTTCTTAATCTCTGTCCATAATTTTTCGTAATTATTGTGAAACAACTTTGAGTTTTTATTTGTCATGATGATGCCTAGATATTTCAACTTTTTTTCTATTGTAAAATCTGTCTTGTCCATTAACTCTTTCTGTTCCCTTAAAGTTAAATTTTTCACCAACATCTTTGTTTTTTGATTGTTGATCTTAAATCCTGCTAAAGGTCCAAATTCTTTTAATTTGTCCATCAGTATATGAATTCCTTCCAAAGGGTTTTCTAGTACAATTATCAAATCATCAGCAAATGCTCTCAATTTATATTCTTCTTTTTTTATTTTTAATCCCGAAATCCTTTTATCTTGCCTTATATCTCTAAGCAGCACTTCTAAAACCAGAATAAATAAAAGGGGAGATAATGGACATCCCTGTCTTGTACCCTTTTGTATTTCACATGAATCCGTTAAGTCTCCATTAACAATTATCTGGGCCTTCTGTGATGTATAAATCGATCTGATCCATTTTATAAAGTTGTCTCCAAAATCCATTTGCTCCAAAACCTGGAACATAAATTTCCAATTCAAATTATCAAATGCTTTTTCAGCATCTAAAAAAATCAGAGCTGCTTGTTTATCATTTCGTTGTTCTAAATATTCCAACACATTCAAAACATTCCTGACGTTGTCACGTAATTGTCTTTTAGGTAAAAACCCTGATTGATCTTCCTGAATAAATTGTTGCAATATTATTTTCAATCTTTCAGCCAAAATCATTGTAAAAATTTTATAGTCATTGTTCAGTAGAGATATTGGCCGATAATTTTTTGTTTTAGTTAAATCTTGGTCCTCTTTAGGTATTAATGTTATATTAGCATTTTTCCAACTATCCGGTATCTTTCCCTCTTGCAAAATAGAATTCATTGTAGACTGTAAAGGTAGCAGGAGTTCTTCCTCCAAACATTTATAATACATTGCAGATAGCCCATCTGGTCCTGGTGCCTTTCCTAATTTAATTTTATTTATAGCTTCAGATATCTCTCTTGACGTAATAGGGCCATTAATAACTTGTCTCTGAAAATCTGTAATTTTAGGCAAATTCTGTTTAAATAAATACTCTTCTATTTTTTCAGATGGAATTTCTTGACACTTATACAATGTTGAGTAATATTGATGAAAAATCTTTTTGATTTTTACATTGTCTGTCAGCGTCTCATCTCCTTCTTGTATCTTTAAAATAATATTTTTTTGACGTTCTTTTCTTAATTTATATGCTAACCATTTCCCAGGTTTATTTGCAAATTCAAAAGTCCTTTGTTTAGCAAAATTTAATTTCCTTTCAATTTCTCTAACTGTCAACATTGATACTTGCTTCTGTAACATTTTAATTTGATTTACAATAGAAACTTTAGCTGGATTCTTTTTCAATTCTTCCTCTTTTTGTTTTATTTCTTCCAAAATTAATTGCATTTTCTGTTGTTTCTTTTTTTTTAATTCAGAATTACATTTAATAAAGTATCCCCTCATAAATGCCTTACTTGTATCCCAAACAATATTTTCACTTGTTCCTTTATGTAAATTATATTCAAAGAACTCCTTTAATTTCTTCTTACATTCTTGTACTACTTTATCATTCTGTAATAAAGATTCATTTAGTCTCCATCTAAATCCAAGATTTTTTTTTTTTAAAGTTAATATCACAGGATTATGGTCCGAAAAAGTTTTTGGTAATATATCCATTTTAAAAATATCCTTCGCTAAAATTTTTGACATCCAAATCATATCAATCCTCGAAAATGTTTTATGTCTTTCTGAAAAATAAGTAAATTCCTTTGCATTATCATTTATATATCTCCAGGTATCCACCAATTCTAGATGTTCCATGAGTTCAAAACAAATCTTCGGTAATTTACCTTGTGTCTCTTTGATATTTTTTTCAGAAAGCCTATCAATTTTTGGTGAGATTACCCCATTCCAGTCACCCATGACACACCAATGCTCATATGAAAACTCTGACAATTTTTCCATAAGTCCTGTATAAAACCTTGTTTTATCTTCATTGGGGGCATAAATACCCACTATCAAAATGTTTGTACCTTGTAAAGTAATTTCAACCCCCACAAATCTACCACTATCGTCCAATAATACCAATTTAGGAAGCAATTGTGGGTTAATATAGAGAACAACTCCATTTTTTTTTTTTGGTCCAGCTGAAATAAATTCTTCACCCAAATTTTTACAAATCAAATATTTAGAATCTTTCTTCTGAATATGAGTTTCTTGTAGACAAATTATATCCAATTTTAATTTTTTCAAATAATGAAACACTTTCTTTCTCTTCTGCGCCGTGTTGGCTCCATTTATATTCCAAGTTAGGTATTTGTAATCCATCGTTAAACGTGTATTTTAAAATTTGCCTGATGCTCCTTTTGATCCATCATCTTCCTTCCCCTCCTCTGCGTATCCTTGTTGACTTTGTTTCCCAGGAACTGTATCCATATCTTTGAGTTTATCTTCTTCCATATCTTTTGAAGCTTTTCTCAAGAAGTCCCTTGCTTTTTGAACCGTATTCAATCTATATTTCTGTTGTCTGAATGTAAAAATCACTCCTTCTGGAACGTCCCACCTAAATTGAATTTTGCATTGCTTAAGTTTTTCTGTAAGGAAAGCATATTCTTTTCTCTTACGTAAAAGTCTAATAGGAATTTCCTTCATCACCAGTATTTCCTTACCATCAATTTTAAAGGTATATTTAAAGTGTTGCTGTAAAACCATATCTCTGGTCGTTTTCTTTACGAAGTGAACAAGCACATCTCTTGGAATTTTTTTCATTGTTGCATATCTGGAGTTAATTCTATAAACTTTGTCTATTTCAAATTCCATCCTATCTTCATTCAAGTCCAGAAATTTTACTAAAGCATTAACAATTTTGTCTCTAATGTCTTCACCTGTTTCCTCTGGGATTGCACGGAATCTCAAACAATGCTCTTTATTTCTCATTTCAGTCATAGCTAAATAGTCCAAATTTTTTTCTAATTCCAGATTTAGTATATCTGTTCTATTCTCCAAGGTTTGTACCTTTTCTTTAGTATTTTTTGCATCCTCCTTTATTTGCCCAATTGTCCCTTTAATCTCATCCACTTGTGTTTTAATATAGTCTCTTATATCTGTCAATTCAGTTTTCATTTCATTCATTTCCTGTTTCATAGCATTGATCCCTTCCATTATTTTTTTAAACATTTCTGGGGGTATATCCTCTTCCTGTGTATCAATAGAACCTCTTCGCCCCTTGGTTGTTTTTTTAGTTGCCATTTTCAAAAAGAAGCCTTTAATTTCTAATATTAATCACTATTTCAGAACTTAGAGGCAATCTATTTCTTTTCTTTTTTCTCTCCACCGAAAAAAGAGTTAATATTCCAGGCCTATTATTGAAATCCAGCCAGCAGTTCTTATCTGCATCCAAGAATGCAAAACAATTCTGTTGCCAAGACTAAACAGTTATTAGCATATACGAGCAGCGGATTTATCCAAAAAGAAATAGTCCAAAGAGAAAATTAGTCCAAAATATAATAATTGCCTCTCATCCGTTTTTAAACTTTATAACTCCATATTCAAGCCAGCTTTTTGTCGTAAAAAAAGTATATAAGTTGTTTATATTTTCTTTCTTCCTTAATTATATTTAAAAGAGAAAAGGTATGACTCACCCAGGTTTCTCAGTTGCTGATTCATAAACAAATCCCTTTTATTGCAGTAATGTAAGCCGAATGATAAGATTTAGGTAGAAGTGGGCTCGCTGGTTAAGAACGTTTTAAAAAGAAAAAACGCTTCGCTTTATCCCAGTGCAGCTTGCGTGGAAGTCCAGACTCCGTCTTCAGCCGATCGGCTTGCCTTCTTATCTCAGGAATTTCCTGATCAATTCCAGCCGCCGACAGCTCAACGAAGTCTTGTGGGAGATCTGATCGGTTCTCCTATACCTTGGAGAACATTTGAGCCAGTCCAAGATTCCTCTTGGCTGGCTTTTAACCTGGAAAAAGCTTCCTCTGAGGCAGAGCTCCCTCAGAGACAACCACCAGCCAGCACCACTTCCCGGAAGTCCGAGGTAATTTAATTTCGACCAGAGACAGGGGCAAGATATGGAATCAAATGCAGCTTTTAGATCTATGAATGCTGCATAAAGGATTCCATTTTTTCTAGCTGCATATTTGTCGATTAGGTGATGCAATACCAAAATATGATCAAAAATTGATCGTTTGGTACGAAATCCTGCTTGTTCAATAGCTAATATCTTATTTTGTTCGAGCCATTCATTTAGTTTTATATGGAGATGAGCTGCGTACAGTTTACTGATTATATTTATCAGACTGATCGGTCTGTAGTTGGCCGGGTCATTGGCAAGTCCTTTTTTATAAATAGGAACGATTGTAGCAAGTCCCCAATCTTCTGGCACTTCCAATGTTGAGTCAATGTGTGTAAATAATGAGGCAAGTACAGGCGCCCACCAGTTTGCGTTGGATTTAAAAAGTTCAGGTGGAATGTTGTCTGGTCCGGGGGCTTTATTGGGTTTCAAATTTGAAATTAGGTACATAATTTCTTGGTTACTAACCGGAGGCCATTCCTGGATGTTCTCATTTAACAAATATATCATTGGACTTGGATCTATACGATCTAAGTATAGATTGTAGAAAAAATTTTCCCAGATATGAGCTGGTACACTTACAGTATTTTGAAATTGTGATTTTGGCCAGTATGATGTGACAAGGCTCCAAAATTTACTGGAATTTTTTAATTTGGCAGCTTCAAGTAGATTCCGCCATAAGGAGTCTATTTCTTGTTGTTTTTTATTCTTAATTAGAATTTTATAGTTTTTCTTTGTTTCACAATATTCTTGCAAATCCTCACGGGACCCTGTAGTAATAGCTCTCTGGTAGATGCTTGTCATTTGTTTTTTGATTAGAACACATTGGTCATCAAACCATGGTTTAGATTTTAATCGGCCAGGAGGTGTTCGGGAAGGCGAGTTTTTGTGAATAATTGTTTGAACATTTATCATGAGTTTTTGAAAAGTAGGAAAGAAGGTATTAGGAGAAGTGGATTCCAGGAGATCATTTTTTATTTTAAGAATGGGTAAGGAATTTAACATATTATATATCTCAATGCTAAGCTTAGGTAACCATTTAACCCTGATTGAACAAAATTCTATATCATTATTGGTGAATGTTTTATGAGATAAATGAAGATCTTTTAGGTCGAAATTAATTTCTGTTATCACAGGTAAATGGTCACTTTCTGGTCGGTGTTCGATATGAAATTTATTTATCAATGAAAAAAGATCTATTGAAACAAATACCAAATCAATCAGGGATGATCCGTTTGTCGCATGGTAAGTAAATCCCCCTGGGATGTCACCGGGGGTTCGCCCATTCAGCAAAATCAGATTTGCTTCGTTGCACATCTTTATCAATGAAAGTCCAGTATAGTTTATTCCACTGTCTGTTGAACAGCGAACAGGAATATTTAAAATCTCCGATGGCAATAAGGATAGTTGGTGATATTTTTGTATAAAGTCTTATCTGAAGGGCCAATTCGGGCGTTGAAATCGCCTTGTAAAATCAAATATTTTTCTGGGTTCTCCATCATCAATTTCGAAATGAAAATCTCCAGCTGGGTAATTCTTTCGTTAGCTGTATTGTTATTTCGAGCAGGTGGTAAATATGTATTAATAAGTATCACTGAGAATTTCGTAAAATCCAGGGTAAGAGCAATAGCAAGATCTTGTAACTTCCCAGAGATTGTGGTCTTAACCTTCAAAGAATTAGATATAAATGTGCAGATCCCACCTTTGGGTCTGCCTCCCTTTTCACTAGGTGTTGCGTGTAAGAAGAAGGAGAGAAAGCCTTCCAATGTCGGTTCATTTGTAATCCAGGTTTCTTGCAAAGTTGTTATATCATAGGAAGCCAGAAAAATTTTCGTGTCTTGATTGATGGAATTACTGTTCCAACCAGCAATATTCCATGATATTATTTTTAATGGCTTCAATTTGGGATTTGGTTTTAGTCAGTTCATAATGGGGCGTGTGGATTTCTGTTTCTGTGTCATTGTTTCAGTATGTTCAATCTGTCTAATTGTAAGAGGGTCTAATTCAATTTTATTATCCTTCGAGGATCAATAGGGTAAAGAAAGAGGGGTAAGCAGTGAAGAGGTATTTGAGAGGTTAGCATCTGATAATTGTACTAAATTGTAATCCAGATAGGGATTTAATCTATCCCCTGAATTAAGTTTAGCTGGAGTTTCCTGGACGTCGAGTAGAGTAGATGGTTTTCTACTATTTTCTAAAGTCTGTATTAACTTTTTCAGTCTAGTAATGGTCTCCGTCTGTTGCTCCGAAGTGAAATCTGGATATAAATCTTGGAGAAGTTTCTCTTCCGAAAGAGTATTCGATGTGTTACCTGTACTAAATAAACGGCAATCAGCTGACTCTATACTGGGAGAATTTCCACTCTTTCTTCTCTCATTCACCAATGATGGATTCAATTGAGTTCGTAAGTTCAAGTGGGTGGATGAGGAATTCAAAAGATTTTGTGGCAAGGCATGATTTTCAAAATACCTTGAAAGTCCTACAAGATAGTATTCAAATTTCTCTTTGTTGTTATATAAGAGCTTTGCAATTCTAGAGTCCTGAAAAGTAACAATTGCTTTAGCCGAGGTATAATTATGGAAATAATAATGCACTGCTGTAATTGCATTTATATCAATGAGATTAGGAGCCATACTCTGAATTATTTCCCAAAGATGAATTCTACGTTGGGTTTGTGAAAGAAATCCTTTGGGTTTGGGGTAGTTTATAAAAACTAATTTACTTGGATTTAAAACCAAATTCCAATGCCTTTGTTGTGACTGTGTCGATATCTTCCCCTTGTTATCACTATGGTATAAATGTTCTTGACTAGATGTATTATAGTTCAGTTTTCCTCCTTTTTGGATTAGAATCTCTTGAGATAGATTTTGCCTCAATGTGTCAATATTGGCATCACGAGGAGGTTCTATCGTCCGAAGGGTTGTAGGTTTCTTGTTCGGCTTTGATCTCTTTTTCTTCTTTGTCTTTTTTTTTAATCGTCGTGAGGAGTCCAGTATGTTATATAACTTCCTGAAATTCATATGTGATTTCCTAGGAATTTTGAGGTTTTTCATATTTTTGCTCTTTTTGATTTGCTGATCAGATCTTGCTTTCTTAGAGATCTTATTCTTGGGATTGATCCTCCTTTTCTTAACCTTGGTTTGTGAAGCTTGGGATCTATATATCTTATTAATTTTAGGATAGTTCGTCTGTAGGTCTATTTTGGTAGTGAGCTCTGTTAATGTTGTTATTAATGAACTTAGTTCAGCAACATATGTTACTATTTGAGATAAGTATTGAATCACCAATGCAGACCATTCTGTTGTTGGTGGATTATTCTTAAGCTGGTGATAGTTTTCATGACTAGAAATGCTTTTAGCCAAATTGTGTGATTCGTCAACTTTTCCTTGGTCTTTGTATAAAGCATCTACATAGTCTATAAACTCACAAACACTAAGGTCCAGGTGTTCAAAGGAGTTCCTTATTAATAACGAAGGCACTGTTGGTAGTAATGTTTCTGTACTTCTAGGAGTCGAAGATTCTATTAGTGGTTCTCTGTAGGTAGATTCTAAGGAAGGCATTGAAGTTGCAGTAGATAGATTAACTGTCAAGTCTTTAAATTGTAAAGAAGGAGGGGTTGTAGGCCCGATGAGTTGCTCAGCACATTTTAGCTCTTCAGCTAAATTAGGGCAGGATAAATCTTCTTGTCTCCCGATCAATAACTTTTTGCTACAGAGAGACACATCAAGGTCATCTTTCTTCATCGACCCCTAAATTGAGGTCAGGTGCTGTTGGTGTTACTTTCCTTCCTCCACTTTTAAATTCATTGCTCTCCCTTTTATAGAACTGTGTAATTTCAGTTTGTTTGTAGCTAGAGAGAGTCCCACGCCCAGCAGAAAACGCCGGCAGCTCAGACATGAGGGAAGCACCCTGGGCTCTACATGCACTTCTGGTAAGCACCATTATTTATTGGCTTAATGTTCTTAGAGATCTTGTAAAAGTGAGTTAAGTTGTTTTTGAAATTAAATAAGATAGTTCTCTGCAGATATCTTAGTGTCCTTGTACTTGTAATTATAGTTCAGCGTTCCTCTCTTTCAAGGTTAGTTAGACTTTAAATTTATTTAGCAAGATAAAAGAAGAAGACTTGCCTCGGCAGTAGAGAAGAATGTCAAGAATGTCAACAGCTGGACCCTTCTGCATTATTCTTTAGTTGTATTTAGCTGTATTAACTATATTAGTTGTAGAGCCACAGATAACACGTCTACTGCTCAGGACGCCCTGGTGTCAGGAAGGTTAAAGCTGAGAATGAGCTGAGGTTAGCGAGAGATGTCAAAAAAAAACAAAAAAGCTTTCTTCAGGTACATCCAAAGTAAAAGACAGAGAAAAAAAATGGTGGTATAGCTACTCAATAAGGTGGCAAAATGATGACAAAGAAAAGGCAGAAGTGATTAATTCCTATTTTGGCTCAGTCTTCTCCCAAAAGATGGTCCATGACTCTCCTAGGAAACGTGAAGGTGAAGAGGCAGGATTGCAGCTTTACATCACACTTTAAGAAGGATGCAGACAAACTCAGGGGTGCAGTCATCCAGGGTCTCAGGGGGTCTTAGATCCCTTACATTTTTTGGAGCAAGGTTCCAACAGGGACCCTATGTCTCCAGCATCCTATCAGCCAATCAACATGAAACGAGAGACTGAGAAGAGTCTCCTAACATGCTTCCTTGTCCTTTCCTGCTGATTGGAGCCAATCGGAGTGAAAGATGAGTTAATTAATGAGAAGACTCTTCTCTGTAGCTAACATTCTTCCCTTCCATGCTTGTTGGCTCCTAGGGATGTCTGTCTTTATGGAAGAAAGCATTAATAAGGATCTCATTCTCAACCCAGCAGCAAAAAGGGGAGGGGCATGGCCATGACTATCATGAAGGGACCCTGCACTTCTGAATTTGCCACTGCGCTACTGAACAAACTGGAACAGGTTCAAAAGAGAGCAACAAACATGATCAGGGGACTGGAAACAAAACCCTATGAGGAGAGACTGGGCATGTTTAGCCTTGACAAGAGAAGACTGAGGGGAGATATGATAGCACTCTTCAAGTACTTGAAAGGTTGCCACACAGAGGAGAGCCAGGGTCTCTTCTTGATCACCCTAGAGTGCAGGATATGTAGTAGTTCTCTCAAGTTGCAAGAAGCCAGATTTTGACTGAACAGCAGGGAAAACTTCCTAACTGTTAGAGCAGTACAACAATGGAACCAGTTACCTAGGGAGGTGGTGGGCTCTCCAACGCTAGAGGCATTCAAGAGGCAGCTGGAGAGCCACCTGTTGGGTATGCTTTAATTTGGATTCCTGCATTGAGCAGAGGGTTAGACTCGGTGGCCTTATAGGCCTCTTTCAACTCTGCTATTCTATGATTCTAAGGGTTCAAGCTATTAGAGGAATACAGCTTTAGAATGGTCTCCTTAGAAGAGCATAGGAGCAAAGAACCCCACAGATATAGTCACAGGACTGGGATATCTTGCTAGGTTTCTTACCGTTTTTAAACTTTTACTTCACAGGTGTGATCTCCTGGGATCAAGACTGGATTCCCACATCCTGCCCAAGATCTAGCACTGGGACTTCAGTTCACTTGGGACTACAGTTAAGATGCAGGATGTTGTTGGATGTATATCCAGGAAAGTTTGGGGTAACTCTCAGTGGAAAGGCTTTGTTACATGCTAAGAGTATCATCATTGGTGCAAGATCAGGAAATAATTCTTCTTTACGGCATAGAGGATAGGCAACTATACAGAGTTGAACTTGCCTCCACCTGGAGCAATGCTCACTTGCCTGAATAATTTAGAGCTCTCTGCTTTGCAAGAGCTTTGGTATCAACATACTGTTTTTGCTTCTCTCCACTAGTTGCAGCAAACTGCAGTCCAGATAATTTGGGGTGGGGGAATGACAGCAACTGATGTGTGCCCTCTATCCCTGCCACATGTACAATTCTGTGAACAAACTCCTGAGTCAGATAGAGGTTTGAAGCAAAACCTCTTCTCTGACCAAAGGCTATTTTTGTCTCTTTCACAGCTACTCTATGTTGATGTTACTTATCAAACATTAATATTCCTAAAAGCTCTAACTTGTACCATGCCTTTTTGAGGGCAATCTTGAGAAAGGTGGTGTGTTCTGCTCTCAGAAATAGCTTTCCTTTTACTTAATTGAATAGCCTTTGTAACTTACAAGAAAATCACTCTATGGTTATGAGTGGATTATTGAAGTCCTGATGTTCCATTTGTATGCAACAGGAAATATCAACAACACTGAAATCTAATGCTGTTTGTAGCCAGCCCAATCTAGCCCCACTGCTAGATCTTAAGGCGTGGGAATCCCTTCTTGATCTCAGAAGTCCACACCTGAAGACTATGTATACATATGTATACACTATACATTTAAAGCACATTTAGCACACATTTAAAGCACATGCCTTCTCCCAAAGAATCCTGGGAATTGTAGTTTGCTATCCTGTGAGGGATAAACTACAGTTCCCAAGATTCTTCGAGGGGAAGCCTTGTGCTTTAAATGAATGATGTGATTGTAACCTGAGATATTAGATAATTACACGTTCTAATTATTGTAGCCCTTAGGCAAAACCAAAAGAATCCATAATGAAAATTCTGGAGCAGATTCTCCCACTTAATTATCAACATGTAGTAGATATCTCTAAGCTTCTACTTTTCTGCTCCGCTTTCCTACCATTGTCTTTAGCTGCTAATGGTGTACTTGCATGTGGACACTCTGGGAGCCAAATGATGGTAAGGAATACCAGTTAGGGCAGGCTCTTTCATCTATTATTAATATTATTTATTAGAGTTGTATCGCCCTTGTCTATCCAGCCCCTTCCCACATGGCTCACGACACACTTTGAACGAGTTCAAATCTCCAGGGACCAACAAACTGCATCCTAGAGCATTGAAGGAACTGGTTGAAGAACTCTTGGAACCACTGTCTGTTATCTTTGCGAAATCATGGCAGATGGGTGAAGTGCCGAATGACTGGAGGAGGGCTAATGTTGTCCCTATCTTCAAAAAGGGCAAATAAGAAGAACCTGGGAACTACAGACCAGTCAGCATGACATCGATTCCTGGGAAAATTCTGGAGCAGATTATAAAGCAGTCAATCTGTAAGCACCTTGAAAACAATGCAGTGATTACTAGAAGCCAACATGGATTTATGAAGAACAAATCCTGCCAAACTAATCTTATCTCATTTTTTGATTGTGCAATCTCCCTTGAAGACTGTGGGAATGCTGTGGACATAACATATCTTGACTTCAGCAAAGCTTTTGACAAAGTGCCCCATGATATTCTGATTAGCAAGCTAGCTAAAAGTGGGCTGGAAGGAAGTAGTATCAGATAGATCCACAGTTGGCTACAGAATCATATCGAAAGAGTGCTTATGACTCTTCTCAAACTGGAGGGAGGTAATGAGTGGGGTACCACAGGGCTCGGTCCTGCGCCCAGTGCTCTTCAACATTTTTATTAATGACTTGGATGACGAGATACAGAGAATGTTTTTCAAATCTGAAGATGTCACAAAATTGGGAGGGATAGCTAATACCGTGGAAGACAGAAACAAAATTCAAAGGGATCTTGATAGGCTGGAGCATTGCGCTGAAAACAAATGAATTAAATTCAACAGGGATAAATGTAAAGTTCTACACCTAAGAAAAAGAAACCAAATACACATTTATAAGATGGGAGATACTTGGCTCAGCAATACTACATGTGAGAAGGATCTTGAGATTGTTGTTGATCACAAGCTGAATATGAGCCAACAGTACGATGTGTCTGTAAAAAAGGCAAATGCTATTTTAGGCTGCATTAACAGAAGTATAGTTTCCAAATCACATGAATTATTCGTTCCCCTGTATTCAGCACTGGTTAGGCCTCATCTTGAGTACTGTGTCTAGTTCTGGACATCACACTTTAAGGAGGCCATCCTGGGCTCCTACTGGGAGGAAGGGCAGGATTTAAATCTAATAAATAAATAAATAAATAAATAAATAAAATAAGGATGCAGACAAACTGAAATGAATTCAGAGAAGGGCAACAAGGATGATCAGGGGACTAGAAACAAAGCCCTATGAGGAGAGACTGAAAGAACTGGGCATGTTTAGTCTTGACAAGAGAAGACTGAGGGGATATATGATAGCACTCTTCAAATACATGAAAGGTTGCCACACAGAAGAGGACCAGGATCTCTTCTTGATCATCCCAAAGTGCAGGACATGGAATAATGGGCTCAAGTTGCAGGAAGCCAGATTTCGACCGGACATCAGGAAAAACGTCGTAACTGTTAGAGCCATATGACAATGGAACCAATTACCTAGAGAGGTAGTGGGCTCTCTGACACTGGACACATTCAAGAGGCAGCTGGACAGCCATCTGTCATGAATGCTTTTATTTGGATTCCTGCATTGACCAGAGTGTTGGATTCTACAGGCTTGTAGGCCCCTTCCAACTATACAATTCTATGGTTTTATTAGTTCAAACCCATTGCTTCCTTTAACAATATTAAAATCATATTAAACAATATTTGCAGGTTACAAAACTGGGGATGGGAGCATGTCACTGATTTCTCCAGCAGGTTGTTGGGGGAGCTACAATTACTCAGCAGTTCAGGGGGAAGTTGAAAAAAAGAATTCTCAGGGGGGGGGGAATCACAGAAACTGACATTCTGTGGTATTTCAGCCCTGCTCTAAAAAACCCAACAACCTTACTCTTACAAAAGATAAAAAGGCAGATGTCAAAACAAAAACTGGCAGGTTCAAGGGGTATGTATTTGATATATATTCCCAAAGCCCAAAACATAGAGAGAGAGAGAGAATCCTTTCATCAGCAAAATTAGATTAGGTTGAAGTTTATGTTTTATGCCATTTGTGGCCAACAGAGACCCAAAGTAGCACAATAGGTTAAAATATAGTGAAAACAATAAAACAATAAAAAACAATAGAAAATTACAACTGTTGAAATTCAAATAGTAGTATATAACAGTTTACAAAACATCAAGATGATAAATATTAGAGAACAAGAACAATGTTCTTAGTCATCTTAAAACGCCTGACAGTACTGCCACACTCTCCACAATACATCTGGGGGAGAACTGTGAACACCCCAGCAGATTCCCACTGCACAACAGGGCAGAGAGCATTAGATGCAGCCCATGAACTTTTATAGAAGTTTAGATACTCCAGCCTGACACACTGTTAAGATAGGAAAAACTATGTAAACACAAACACAAACACACACACACAAACATACACGACACTGATGGTTCCAGTGTCAAGATAGGGAAAACCTTACTACAGACTTATAAACATCTTGCACAGATGTTAGTGAGAGCCATGGACATTTATGAGCAGAGGTGAACTGTGGGGAGCCTTGTGTAGTCAAGGAGGTAATAGATCTCTGTGTGGTCTTGTGCACAGAGACTTGCTACCTTTTCCTCCGTTGCAGCTGAAATATGCTTTTGACACTGGATGTTCAGTATGTAAAGACCTTTGAAAGATACGACGCTGCAACATACCAAAGGCCAAGTTATGTAGCCAAGACAGACAATGAACTTGCATTTTTATATGGACATACATTTAAGTTTCCATTATTTTCCCACCAGAAAATAGTTTCCCATGTGTCTTAATTTTTTTAAGATTTCACATTTTGGAGAACTAAAATTATTCTTTCCGTAACTAACTGGTAACACATACAGCCACAAGCAGAAGTAGTTTCATTCAGGCAAACATTTTGGAAAAGCTAAAGAATATCAACAAATCAACTGAAATAATACATTGCATGCTTAAGGACCCTTTAACATAGTTTGTTCCAAGTAAAGAATTGCTTTTAAAACTTAAAGCATGGCATGTTTATGGTCTTTTCCAAGGCTTCAAAACATTTGGTTAGGAGAAATATGTCTAGATAATAATTTTGATGTAATTCATGTTCATGTCCTGTACATACATCACTGAGTTGCACCACCCTAATTAGGACAGAAATGGCACACTCAAAAACCAGGCGTGAACCAGCAAGAACTACTTAGACAAAAAGAAATAATTTGGCTGTACTTCTATTGTCATAAATTCCCTTTTATGGAAAACCTATTTCCAAATACACTCTTTCCATCCCACCTCCCATTCTCCCACACACACCCCAACCCACCCACCTACCTCTGTTATCTTTAGAGCTTTAATTCATCCGGGGGGGGCATTCTTTAGTGAATAATAGCCAGTTCCATGTTTCTGGGCTTCAGATATCTTTCACTTCAACTGTATTTGTGGTGGCCCTTGGAGAAAAGCTGAGAAGGTACTAAATCTTGTGCTTACATTATATATAAAGGCTAGATCCAGATTTCCCATGCACAGAATACTGTTCACGGGATGCTCCCATTGGAAGGTGGCAAATTTAAAACATCACCCCCTGCCGCTGATGTATCCCCTGAAAAGCTGGAAGAGCATGGGTGGTGGTGCTGGGGTTTGCAAGAGGAATAATTGAAAACTGACCCCCTCCACTTCCTGTTTCCTACAATGAGAGTCTCCACTAGATCTCAGAACTTTTTGTGAACTGAAAGGCAATTCTGGATTATCTTTCTGACATACTACATAAATTCCAAGGGTGGTATTCAATGCTAATCCTACTCAGACTGGACCCACTGAAAATTAACAGACATGACCAAATTTCAGTGAGTCTACATTGAGTAGGACTTAGTTGAATACAACCCCAATCTGAAGTGAAACAAAACAGAGTCATATGAAAGTTCAGAATTAAGCCATGCAAAATATCCTCCATTTCACAACTAATAAACTCAAATGATAAGTGTATAAATGTATACAGTTATATCAATGTATAAATAGCATACCTGTTCAGCACCAGTTACATATGTAAGGCTAGCTCAACAGGCACAGCTGGACAGTCTCAATGTGTGAGATGGTGGTGTCAGGAAGAGAGGTTGGGATTTGTTAGGCACTGGGATGTACTTTGGGAAAAGCCACACCTGTACAAAATGGATGGGCTCCACTTGAAGTAGGATGGAACCAGACTGTTGGCACTTAAAATAAAAAAGGTAGCAGAGCAGCTTTTAACCTGATTGTGAGGGGGAAACTGACAGGACCTGAGGAGGGTCTCTTTTGGAACAAATCTTCCCCTCAAGATGAAGGGGGTCAAATTTATGATTATTTAAATGGGGGAGAGGTAGAAGATATTGAGAGTGCCAGGGCACATGATAGCAATTCAGAGAGGCTAAAGCACTGTAGATTAAAATGAAATTGCCAAAGATATTTGGAGAGAAAAACTGTATAGAAGTGTTTATATGCTAATACTAGAAGCTTTGGAGCCAAAATGGCTGAATTGGAGTGCTTGGTCTTCGATGACAGCATAGATATAGTGGGCATATCCGAAACTGAATGGAATAGGGAGAACCAGAGGGACATGGTTATTTCTCAATATAAATTTTATAGGAAGGTCAGGGAAGGGTGAAGTGATGGTGTTGCTCCATACATTAAAGAGGACATAAGAGTCCATCATACTAGAAATCCCCAAAGGGGAAGACTCCTCCATATGTGGAGTTCCCAAGAATAATTTAATCTTGCCCAGGACCTGGTGTGAGATGTGTTATTGAACCGATTATGAACAGTGAGGGAATAGTAAATATGTGGTTGTTGTTATGTGGTTTCAAGTTGATTATGACTTATGGCAACCCTATGAATCAGCAACCTCCAATAGTATCTGTTATAAACCACTCTGTTCAGATCTTGTAAGTTCAGGTCTGTGACTTCCTTTATGGAATCAATCCATCTCTTCTTTGGTCTTCTTTTTCTACACCCTTGTTTTTCTCAGCATTATTGTCTTTTCTAGTGAATCCTGTCTTATAGAATCATAGAATAGTAGAGTTGGAAGGGGCCTATAAGGCCATCGAGTCCAACCCCCTGCTCAATGCAGGAATCCAAATCAAAGCATTCCTGACAGATGGCTGTCCAGCTGCCTCTTCAATGCCTCCAATGTCAGAGAGCCCACTACCTCTCTAGGTAATTGGTTCCATTGCCATATGGCACTGTTAGGAAGTTTTTCCTGATATCCAGTCAAAATCTGGCTTCCTGCAACTTGAGCCCATTATTCCATGTCCTGCACTCTGGGACGATCGAGAAGAGATCCTGGCCCTTCTCTATGTGATAACCTTTCATGTACTTGAAGAGTGCTATCATATCTCCCCTCAGTCTTCTCTTCTCCAGGCTAAACATGACCAGTTCCTTCAGTCTCTCCTCATAGGGCTTGGTTTCTAGTCCCCTGAACATCTTTGTTGCCCTCGTCTGAACCCGTTCCAGTTTGTCTGCATCCTTCTTGAAGTGCAGAGACCAGAACTGGACGCAGTATTCAAGATGAGGCCTAACCAGTGCTGAATAGAGGGGAACTAATACTTCATGCGATTTGGAAACTATACTTCTGTTAATGCAGCCTAAAATAGCATTTGCCTTTTTTGCAGCCACATCACACTGTTGGCTCATATTCAGCTTGTGATCAACGACAATTCCAAGATCCTTCTCACATGTCATATTGCTGAGCCAAGTATCCCCCATCTTATAACTGTGCATTTGGTTTCTTTTTCCTAAGTGTAGAACTTTGCATTTATCCTTGTTGAATTTCATTCTGTTGTTTTCAGCCCAATGCTCCAGCCTATCAAGGTCCCTTTGAATTTTGTTTCTGTCTTCCAAGGTATTAGCTATGCCACCCAAGTTTGTATCATGTGCAAATTTGGTAAGCATGCTCTGTACCTCCTCACCCAAGTCGTTAATAAAAATGTTGAAGAGCACTGGGCGCAGGACCGAGCCCTGTGGTACCCCACTTGTTACTTCCGCCCAGTTTGAGAAGGAACCATTGATAAGCACTCTTTGAGTACGATTCTGGAGCCAACTGTGGATCTACCTGATAGTTGTTCTATCCAGCCCACATTTAGGTAGTTTGCTAATCAGAATATCATGGGGCACTTTGTCAAAAGCTTTGCTGAAGTCGAGATATATTATGTCCACAGCATTTGCACAGTCTACAAGGGAGGTTACCCAATCAAAAAATGAGATAAGATTAGTTTGGCAGGATTTGTTCTTCATAAATCCATGTTGGCTCCTAGTAATCACTGCATTGTTTTCAAGGTGCTTACAGATTGACTGCTTTATAATCTGCTCCAGAGTTTTTCCAGGGATTGATGTTAGGCTGACTGGTCTCTCAGTTTCATCATTTTAGCTTCTAATAATAGTTCTAGTTTAATTTGTTCTAACATCCAATTATTTGTCTTTTCTGCAGCCCATAATTTCTGCAAAGCTGTCCTCCAACACCACATTTCAAATGAGTTGATTTTTCTCTTATCCACTTTTTTTACTGTCCAACTTTCACATCCATGCATAGAGATCGGGAATACCATGGTCTGAATGATCCTGTTCAGTGATACATCTTTGCATTTGAGGTCCTCTTCTAGTTCTCCCATAGCTACCCTCCCCAGTCCTAGTCTTCTTCTAATTTCTTGACTATTGTCTCCATTTTGGTTAATGACTTTGCCAAGGTATTGATAATCCTTGACAAGTGCAATGTCCTCATTGTCAACTTTAAAGTTACATAAATCTTCTGTGGTCATTACATCAGCATGTTGTAATTCTGTTGTCAAAACCCTATGAACAGAGTATCCAAATAGTGACTACAGTGCAATCAAATTCAATATACAGTAAATGTTAATGGACAATTGCCAAGAAAATCCAATACAGTCACATTTTATTTCAAAAGAGGAAACTTCCCAAATATTAAGGGATGGGTAACAGGGAAGGTGAAAGGCAAAGTTAAGAGGATCAGATGAATGCTTGGAAGTTGTTTAAAACGTGACATTAGAAGCTCAGCTAGAATGTATACTACAGATCAAGAAAGGTACCACCAAGGCCAAGAGGATGCCAGCATAGTTAACAAGCAAAGTCAAAGAATAAAAAGGCTTTGGAAGCTACACAAGAAGTGGATTGGACTGTGAAAGACCAACCCACATTATGTTTGCATTTTGACAAATTTGTAGGGCAGTACAATATCTCAGAGAGATCAGGTCTCCTGCCCCCCCAGTACATTCACTATAGCTGCCCAATTTCCCTGCTTTTTAAAGATTTATAGAAATATCTGTTGGCTATAGGTACGTTCTTAAACCACAAGGTTTTTTGACTATTAGTGAATTTTTCTGCTTTTTAATCCGGGAGGTAAGAAATAGGATCCTGCCCAAGCTTACTGAGAATGGATTGATCATTTGCATGTTTATTGAATTCAGTGGGATTTACTCCCCTGCAAATGCTTAGGATAGGTAAAACTGAGCATGGGAAGGGCGCCTGGAGTGGGCAGGGGAGAAGGAAGAAGGAAGAGAGGGGAGATGAAGAAGGGAGGGAGGAGGAGAGGAGAGGGGAAGGAGGGGAAAGGCAGGTCTGATCATTTGCATGCTTATTGAGTTCAATGGGATTTACTCCCAGGCAATCATGCTTAGCATACTGACCAGAGGGGAGGAGGAGGAGGAGAGGGAGGGAGGGCTGGAGTGGGCAGGGGAGGAGGAAGAAGGAAGAGGGGAGGAGAGGAAGAAAGGAAGAAGAGAGAGCAGAGGGGAAGGAGGGGAAAGGCAGGTCTGATCATTTGCATGCTTACTGAGTTCAGTGGGATTTACTCCTGTGCAGTCATGGCTAGGATAGGTTAAACTGACCATGGGGGAGGAGAACAGGAAGGTGAGAAAAGAGGGAAGGAGGAAGGGGGAAGAGGGGAACAGAAGGAGGGGGATGGGGAGGGAGGGAGGCGATTGGAAGGGGAGATGGAGGGGTGAAAGAAGGGGAGGGAAGGGGCAAAAGGGAGGTGATGGGAGGAAGGAGGAGGGGAAGGCAGGTTTGATCATTTGCATGCTTATTGAGTTCAATGGGATTTACTCTCGTACAACCATGCTTAGGATAGGTAAAACTGACCATGGGGAAGAAGGAGGGGAGGGGAGGGGAAGAAGGAGATTGAAGGGGAATGGGGAGGGGAAAGGAGAGTTGAAAGAATGGGGTGGCTAGGGGCAAAAGGGAGGGTAGTTAGTGAAGCGTGCTTAGAGTTGCTAGGAGATGCCCTGTTCCCCTCACAGAACTTTAGTCAGAGTGGCTGACTGTTAAACCACTCAGGCCACTGGAGTTCTGTCAGGGAAATAGGAGTCTCCCCTCAGCACGCTTCACAAGCTACACTTCCCAAGATTCTTTGGGAGAAGCCATGATTGTCTCAAGTGAAAGGTCTGGTGTGAGTGTGATCCCCTGATTAGCCAATCCTAGCAGCTATGAGTCTGGATTTTAGAATACTGACAGTTGATTCTTACTGAGCATGCCCGGCCTTATCATTGAGTTCAATGCTAAATTTCTTAAATTAATTAAAAATCAGCTAGGCATTTTTTAGCTTTTGAACTGAAGAAGATGAAGGTCAGAGTATGGGGCAAGGTCAGGAATAAGACAGGTACTCTGTGAACATGGCTGATTTTTAATTAATTTCAACAAATTATGAGAACTCTGACAGAAAAAAGTCCAACGGGTCTGGTTTTTCTCTCTCTCTCATTTTACACTTTGAACTCTCAATTCTCTCTGACTGTTTTGTGTATCGCCATGAAAATTCAGAGGGTTGTTAAGCAAGCGTTTCTGAGTTCAGGACTATACATTTTGTAAGGTTTGATTTGAAATGAGCTTATGGGAAGCATCAGAATGGCATGGAGAGGTGTTTTTAATTTAGCATTGCGGAATGTGAAAAATTCATGCTGACTATAGTATACAGCCACTCTTGTGGCTGTATAATTTTTGAAAACTGTGCAAAGTGACTAACAGTTCAGTTCAGTTCTTTATTGTTACAGTCATAGACCAGAAAGTTGATGTAAAAGCTATGTACAATTTTAACAGATATACAGAATATACAGAGACAGCAAACATAATTAAAAAACAGTAAAAACTATGGAACATAAAACAATTTCATGGAATAGTGGGAACATCTGGGGGAATGAATACCCTCCGAGCTGATTGGACCGCAAAAATGTATTTTGCTGCTAGCAGGGTATTATCTCTGCTAGCCGCTGACAAAAGATAAGCAAGTAGGCGGTCTAGCGGTTTATGAGGAAATTTATTTATGATAGGAGTTATAAATTTAAAACGGATATCATCATATAAGGAACACTCAAAAACAACGTGAAATAAGGTATAGCACTGACACCACAAGGGCATAGACGATTTGGATAAGGAATGCGCTGGAATCTCCCTTCTAGTAAGGCAGAATTTAAACAGTTGAATCTAGCCTTCATAAAGGCTAGACGATATTTAGGGATCGTGAGGTATTCCAGATATGGGGCACTGAGCAGTGGCGCAAAACTTAAACCAAGGTGAATAGGGGAACAGGTCGAAGTGGCTGCGGTGATGGATTTTTGAAAGTCTATGTCACTGATACGCGTCAGGATTGAAAGCTTAGCTAACTTTGGATCCTGAGGCGCCAGATGTTCAATTGAAAGGCCAATACTTGCAAGATAATTTGTAAAATTTTTGGCCCATTTTGAAATGAAAAGATCTTCCCAAAGTAAAGGAAGATAACCAGATGAATAATCATATGACATTTTAAGCCAAAATTTTAGAGCAGCCATCCAAGCTTGGGACTTGAGTGAAGCTAGACCAGTTTCTAACCTGAGGACCGCCGATGGAACACATCTAGGAACACCTAGAATTTGTCTAAGGAATAGGGATAGAACCGCCTCCATTGAGGAATTGAAAGCGCCAATCCATAAGGGTACCCCGTAAAGAAGTTGGGAGATAGTTTTAGCTCTAAAAACCTTAATGGCAGCCGGAATATATTGTCCTCCTTTAGTGAAGAACCTTCGGATGCCATTGGCTGAATTTTGGGCGGTAGAGATGGCTCCTCTAGTATGGGGCGTCCAAGACAATGATGAGTGAAATAATAACCCGAGGTATTTAAAATGGGAAACCTGTTCAATTTTGTGAGTATTGATTATCCAATCATGAGTAGGAGAATGTTTAGCAAAAGCTAGTATCTTTGTTTTAGAAAAATTTATAATCAATTTATTTTCGTGACAATAGGTCATAAAAGATCTAATTAAACGTTTGAGACCTACTTTAGATACGGATAAGAGAACAGCATCATCTGCATACAATAACAGTGGACAGTGCAGATTCGCTAGTTTGGGGGGGTGGAAATCCGGGGATTGACAGTAAAGAGACAAGTCATTCATAAAAAAATTGAATAATAACGGGGCAAGAATGCAACCCTGTCTAACTCCTTTTGATGTATTGATAGGATTTGTAAGGTGTCCTTCACGACTGCACCTTACATGGAGGGATGTGAGGTGGTGCAGTCGGCTAATTAGAAACAGGAGTCGCTTATCAATTGTGGTTTTAGCAAATTTTGCCCATAGTATCTCTCTGGGGATGGAATCAAAGGCCGATTTCAAGTTGACAAAGGCAACAAACAAGCCATTACCCCAGCGGTTCTTATATTTTTCGGCTAAGTGATTTAAGATCACACAGTGCTCAATCCCAGACCTCCCTTTCCTGAAAGCTGCCTGCTCCCTCCTGAGAATGTTTTCCTCCTCTAACCAAGAGGAGAGTTTCCCTTTTAAATAGCAAGCGTAAAGTTTACCGATGATGGAAAGGAGGCTAACTGGGCGGTAGTTTGCAGGGTCCTCATTGTTCCCTTTTTTAAATATAGGGATTACTATGGATTCAAGCCATGACTCAGGAATACGTCCCGAGTTATTGATTAAAGTAAAGAAGTTTGCGAGGAGAGGGGCCCACCAAGCTTGGTGGGTTTTCAACATTTCAGAAAGAATATTATCGGAACCAGGGGCTTTGCCGGGTTTCAAGCAGGCAATCAGTACAGCAATTTCTTTTTGAGTTACTGGTGGCCATGTGGGAAGATTTGTTGGATTATCAAGAAGATCCACGTTTACAGTCTCATTACAAGTAGAGAAATATTTTTCCCAAAGATGTGGAGATATGTGGCAAGGGGCCGGATTTAATGGTTTCATAGAGCCAGAAACAATCCCCAAAAAACATTGCAAATTTTTTGTCCTGGAAGCTTGGATTAGAGCTTTCCAGTCTTCATGCATCACCTGTCTTTTTTTGGTGACTATCATTTGCTTGTATTTCTTTTTGATAGTGAAATACTCAGAGGGGAGGGTAGTTAGATTTAGCTGTCAATAATGGTGATAAATCCGTCTCAGCTGTCTCTTGACACCAAGGCAATCCTTATCAAACCATCTGGGAATACCAGGGAAGGAAGGGGCCCTTAAAGAAGGGGATGACATTGTAAAAGAGGCTTTAAGGTTTAAAATTAAAGAGTTATATGCCATCAACGCTAAATGTGGATCGGTGGCAGTACTGATCTCCAAAGTGACTAACAAGAAGGGCCCCATGGGAAGTGAGATACACTATCTTCCCTCTCCCTCTGCTTCACCATGGTTGTCATTACGCCAAGCATTTTACAAGTGCCATGATAATGGGAATAGGTTAAATACCCTAAATATATTAACATACATGTGGTAATTCTGATAATTCACAATGAAATTTCTTGAGGGTGACAATTTTACTTCAATATTGCAAGCTTTTCCCTCTGCCCAGAAAACAACCCCAAACAACTTACTTTGCCTTAAGAGATGCCAAGTCTGAGGGAAAAGTTGGCAACAGCCAATGGAGGGGAGAGAGAGAAAATGGCAGGAGTTTACAATGAAAGAGAGGGCAACTGCCCCTCAGAAATGAGTTATAAGGCAAAGCTAAAGGAGTTATTAAATACACTTCAAAATATACCTCAAGATAATAATACATGAAACAAACAAGATAGATCCTATCATCCTGCTGGGATGGCAGCCACTATTTCATTCATTTTCATTGGCGATCACTCGTGGCCGAGTAAGATTGTCTTCCAAGATAAGGTCTTTAACGGTGGGTCCGTAAGTGGCTGTGGAGGCCAATTCTGGATCCACACAGCCTCCCACAGTGAGAACATAGGTTTCCAGATGGAAGATGGTCGCAATGAGGATTTGTTTAATATGCCTTCCGCTTAGCTCATTTGTCCCGTTCACCCTATATTCGTGCTTCTTCAAAGTTCACAGCACCTTTGATAATAGCCAACCTCCATTTGGGACGTTCATGGGCCAAGGCTTCCCAGTTGTCCATGTTCATGTTACATTGTAGATTCACTTTAAGAACATCTTTAAACCTCTTTTGCTGTCCACCGATGTTCCGTTTTCTGTCCTTAAGTTGAGAGTAAAGTAGCTGCTTTGGAAGACGGTGGAAGACGGTAACATGGCCAGTCCAGAGAAGTTGATGTTGAAGGATCATTGTTTCAACACTAGTAGTCTTTGCTTCTTCCAAAACGCTAACATTAGTCCATCTGTCTTCCCAAGTAATTTGCAGAATTTTCCGGAGGCAGCGTTGGTAGAATCTTTCAAGAAATTGGGAGTGGCGTTTATAAATGGTCCATGTTTCACAAGCGTACAGTGAGGTCAGTAGTACAATGGCTTTGTAAATAAGCATTTTGGTCTCCCTGCGAATATCCCAATCCTCGAACGCTCTACGCTTCATTCAGGAGAATGCGGCACTTGCAGAGCTCAGATGATGTTGAATTTCAGCATCGATGACAGCTTTTACAGAGAGATAGCTGCCAAGATAGGGGAAGTGATCAACGTTCTCCAGCATCACACCATTAAGCTGGATTGATGGTGCTACAAAGGGACTAGTTTGCACCTGTTCATGAAGCATTTGGAGTTTTTTAATATTAAGTGAGAGCCCAAGCTTTCCGTATGCTTCTGCTAAGACATTTAGGATAGTTTGAAGATCTTTCTCAGAATGTGCAGAGACTACATTATCATCGGCATACTGAAGTTCTATGACAGAGGTTGACATTATCTTACTTTTTGCTTTCAGTCTACTGAGATTAAAAAGCTTTCCATGTAGCCGGTCATGCTCTCGACCTTGTATTTGTCCTGGGAATGGAGGGGAGTGTTCTGAAGTTGGGGGCCTTTTCTTTTACCCCTGTGTCATGGTCAGATCACTATCTGGTGAACTTTGACTTCTCGTTGCCACACACCCTCCGCAAGGGCAAAGGACCTATTAGAATGGTCTGCCCCAGGCGCCTGATGGATCCGGATGGATTCCTGACTGCGCTGGGGGAATTGGAACCTGCTGAAGGTCGCCCGGTCGAAACCCTGGTGATGGAGTGGAATGAGGGAATCACCAGGGCATTAGACCAGGTGGCTCCGAAACGTCCTCTCCCCCTGAACAGAACTCAGACAGCACCGTGGTATACACCCCGGTTGCGAAGTCTGAGACAGGAGGTGAGACGACTAGAACACTGGTGGCGGAAATCCCGCTCTGAAGATGTTCGGACACAGGTTAGAGCAGCAATAGCTGCCTACCAGGTGGCAATAAAGGCAACAAAGAAGGATTTCTTTGCCGCCTCTATTGCATCCGCAGAGTGCTGTCCCAGGAAGCTGTTCCAAGTGGTCCAAAGCCTGGTCGGTCCAGTTGCCCAGGAACCCTTGGAGCATTCTAAGGCTTCCTGTGACAAATTGGCAAGGCACTTTGCTGATAAAGTCGAACACCTAAAGAACTCGATTCCGTACGCTGCGGATGCAGTGGAGGATCCAGAGTTGACCAGTCACAATCCGGTTCAGTGGGATCGGTTCTGGCCTCTTCCTTCTGAGGATGTGGACAAGGTGCTTTCAACGGTAAAGCCAACCACCTGTCTGACTGATCCTTGCCCATCATGTTTCCTTATGAACTGCAAGGAGAAATTGGGCGAAGGGATCAGGGCGGTGGTAAATGCATCCTTGAAGGAGAGTGTACTGCCACCGGCCCTCAAGGAGGCAATCATAAAACCTATCCTTAAAAAGTCCTCCTTGGATTCCCAAGTCTTGAACAACTTTCGCCCCATTTCGAATTTGCCATTTTTGGGCAAGATCATTGAGCGAGTGGTGGCTAACCAGTTGTCAGCACACTTGGATGAAACGGATTATTTGGATCCATACCAATCAGGTTTCAGGACTGGACATGGTACTGAAACAGCCTTGGTCACTCTGGTGGATGATATGAGGAGGGCATTAGATAGGGGAGAATTCACGTTTCTTGTCCTCCTGGATCTCTCAGCGGCTTTTGATACCGTTGACAACGGTATCCTGTTAGATCGCCTGGAGGGATTGGGAATAGGAGGCACTGTTTTACAGTGGTTCCGATCCTTTCTCTCTGACAGGCATCAACAGGTAGCATTGGGGGATGAGGTCTCAGACCCTTGGCCCCTCTCATTTGTGGAGTGCCACAGGGCTCTATCCTCTCCCCCATGCTATTTAACATCTATGTAAAACCGCTGGGAGCCATCATCAGGAGTTTTGGGCTGCGGTGTCACCAATATGCTGATGACACGCAGCTCTATCTCTCTTTTAAATCCTCACCGGAGTTGGCTGTGGAAACCTTGTCCAAGTGCCTGGAATCCTTGAGTGGGTGGATGGGAAGGAACAGGCTGAAGCTCAATCCTGATAAGACCGAGGTGCTGCTTGTGGGTGACAGGTTAAGGTTAGGTGTTGTTGACCTGAAGCTTAATGGGGTGAGTCTACCACTGAAGGATCAGGTCCGCAGCCTCGGGGTTGTTCTTGATTCCAAGCTGTCCATGGAGGCTCAGATTTCGGCAGTGAGCCGGGCAGCTTGGTATCAGCTACACCTTATATGGAGGCTGCAACCCTACCTCCCTATTCATCAGCTCCCACTGGTAGTACATGCTCTGGTCACCTCTCGATTAGACTACTGCAATGCGCTCTACGTGGAGTTACCCTTGAAAACAGTCCGGAAATTACAACTGGTGCAGAATGCGGCGGCTCATCTGCTCACAAACAGCTGCCGCCGTGATCACATTACGCCAGTATTATTTCATCTACATTGGCTCCCAGTTGTTTTCCAGGCCCAATTCAAGGTGTTGGTGTTAACCTTTAAATCCCTATACGGTCTCGGCCCAGTTTACCTGAAGGAGCACCTCCAGTACCACCAACTAAGCCGCCTGACTAGATCAGCCACGCAGGGCCTTCTCTCAGTCCCACCGACGAAAACAGCTAGGTTGGTGGGGACTAGAGAGAGGGCATTTTCAGTGGTGGCCCCCACTCTGTGGAACTCCCTCCCGTTCGATCCTCGCCATCCCTGGATATATTTCGCTGAGCCTTAAAAACTTGGCTCTTTGGACAGGCCTTTGGGATCTCCGGGATGGGCTAAAATTGTTTAAAATTGTCTATTGATTGCCCTATATTGTTTTATACTGCTGCTATTTAAAATGGTTATTGTTGACTGCATTGTATTTTATGCTGTATTTATATTGTATTTTATTGTATTTTAACGTGTATGTCGCCTAGAGTGGCTTCGGCCAGATAGGCGACACAAAAATTAAATTTATTATTATTATGATTATGATTATGATTATTCCATCTGTTTGATATATGATTTCCATACCAGCAGGAAGTTTCCCCTCAATACGATATAGCAATGAAGATAGCAAATAAGGTAGGAGCAATGACACATCCATTTTACACCTGATCTGACTCTGAATGGATCGCTCTGAAAGCCATTGTTATCCAAAATTGTCGCTGTCATGTTGTCATGTTGTCATGAAGGAGTCGCAAAATATTCACAAATTTATCAGGGCATTCAGTTTTCAGAAGGATGGTCCAGAGAGCGGCTCGATTCACAGTATCAAATGCCTTAGTCAGATCAATAAATGGTATACTCTGGAGCTGACGGCGATGAAACAATATAGGAGACGGCTTGAGTGCAGATGGAGACGGACCCCTGACGAATGCAACTTTGCACTGGTGAGTGCTTATAATAAGACGTATTTTGGGGTGGGGCGGGCAGCAAAGAAACAACATATCACTGCCTCTATTCAATCATCTATCTCCCGTCCGGCGGAGCTGTTTCAAACTGTCAGAGGGCTCTTACATTCTGGCCCTAAGGACGTGATGGAATCTTCTAAAGCTCGATGTGACGAATTTGCCAAGCACTTCCAGAATAAAATCTCTTGCATTCGTCAGGACTTAGACTCCAATGTTATAGCAGTGGAATCAAATGAGGTCTCCGGAGCACAGTCTGGTCATATTTTGTTGGATGAGTTTCAATTGGTGCAGCTTGAGGACGTGGACAAGGTGCTTGGACAGGTGCGTGCAACCACTTCCTGCCCCTCTTGGCTAATAAAAGCTAGCAGGGATGGCACTGCCGGCTGGGCCAGGGAAGTGATTAATGCCTCACTATGTGAGGGAGTGGTCCCGCACTGCCTTAAGGCGGCGGTGGTGAGACCGCTTTTGAAGAAATCTTCCCTGGACCCAGATAATTTGAATAACTATAGGCCGGTAGCAAATGTGCCATTCCTGGGCAAGGTTCTGGAGAGGGTGGTTGCATCCCAGCTCCAGGCACTCTTGGATGAGACCGATTATCTGGATCCATTTCAATCGGGTTTCAGGCCCGGTTTTGGTACGGAGATAGCCTTGGTCGCCCTGTATGATGACCTTTGTCGGGAGAAAGACAGAGGGAGTGTAACTCTGTTGATTCTCCTTGATCTCTCAGCGGCTTTTGATACCATCGACCATGGTATCCTTCTGGGGAGGCTTGCAGATTTGGGAGTTGGAGGTACTGCCTGGCAGTGGTTCCGCTCCTATCTGGCAGGTCGTCTCCAGAAAGTAGTGCTTGGGGAGCACTACTCGACGCCCTGGGCGCTCCAATATGGAGTCCCGCAGGGATCAGCTCTGTCCCCCATGCTCTTTAACATCTATATGAAGCCGCTGGGTGCTGTCATCAGGAGTTTTGGAGTGCGTTCTCATCAGTATGCTGATGATACGCAGCTCTACTTCTCCTTTTCATCTTCTTCAGGCGAGGCTGTCAAGGTCCTAAACCGATGCTTGGCCGCGATAATGGACTGGATGAGAGCGAACAAATTGAAGCTCAATCCAGACAAGACTGAGATGCTGTTAGTAAATGGATCCCCTGACCAGTTGGATGTTTGACCTGTTCTGGATGAGGTTACACTCCCCCTGAAGGAGCAGGTGCGCAGCTTGGGAGTCCTTCTGGACCCGTCCTTGTCACTTGAGGCGCAGGTGGCCTCGGTGGCACGGAGTGCTTTTTACCAACTTAGGCTGGTAGCCCAGCTACGCCCGTATCTGGACAGGGAACATCTTGCTTCAGTTGTCCATGCTCTGGTAACCTCAAGATTGGACTACTGCAATGCACTATACGTGGGGCTACCCTTGAAGACGGTTTGGAAACTGCAGCTTGTGCAGAATGCAGCGGCCAGATTAATAACCGGGACCAAGCGGTCGGAACATGTGACACCGATTCTGGCCTGCTTGCACTGGCTGCCTATATGTTTCCGGGCCCGATTCAAGGTGCTGGTTTTAACCTATAAAGCCTTACACGGCACGGGCCCACAATACCTGATGGAATGTCTCTCCCGATATGAACCTACCCGTACACTGTGCTCAACATCGAAGACCTCCAGGTGCCTACTCAGAAAGATGCCCGGAAGGCGACTACAAGAAAGAGGGCCTTCTCGGTAGCGGCCCCCGAACTATGGAACACCCTTCCTGACGAGGTACGCCTGGCGCCTACTTTATTATCTTTTCGGCACCAGGTGAAAACCTTCCTCTTTGCCCAGGCATTTTAATATTTTTAGTATTTTAGTATTTGTATTTAATGTTTGTAAAGATAGTTATATGTTTCATCTTTTTTCTCTAATTACTTTTGATTTGTATTTAATATGGGTTTATTATGTTAATCTCACTTTTGTTGTATGTTTAAATTGTTGATTTGATGTTCAGGTGGTTTTTAAATTGAATGTAAATATATATTTTTTATCCAATATACACCGCCCAGAGAGCCTTGCTATGGGCGGTATAAAAATTGAATTAAATAAATAAATAATAAATAAATAAAATAAATATATAAAGGTTGATTCTGCTCCCGGCATTTTTCTTGAAGCTGTCGTGCAGTGAACATCATGTCCACTGTCTCCCTGGAAGGGTGGAAACCATTTTGAGATTCTGGGAGGACATCCTCTGAGATAGGCAGGAGGTGATTTGCGAGGGTCCTTGCAAGGATTTTACCTGTGGTAGCAAGAAGAAAGATACCTCGATAGTTCCCACAATCTGTTCTATCACCCTTCTTAAATAGGGTAATAATTATGGCGTCTCTAAAGTCTTCCGGGATCTCCTCCCTCATCCAGATTTTTTCGCTGAGCTTCTGAAGTTGTTGTGGAAGTTCAGGCCCACCTTCTTTAAAGACTTCAGCAGGAATCCCATCAGGTCCACAAGCTTTGTTGTTCTTCATTTGATTGATGGCTTCACTGACTTCATCCAAATTAGGCGATACTGCAAGCTCGTATCTAGTTTGTTGTTGTGGAATTTGAGAGAAGACCTCATCAGCCACAACAGAGTTACGATTAAGGAGGTCATGGTAATGCTGTTTCCAGCGCATTGCAATACTCTTTATCCTTAAGAAGTTTGCTACCATCCATTGAACGTAAGGGATTTGTACCGTAATTTGTTGGTCCATAGATGGCCTTTGTGGCATTAAAAAAGCCCCATGCATTGTGAGCATCTGCAAAGTGCTGGATTTCTTGAGCTTTCTTTATCCACCAGGCGTTCTTAAGTTCTCTAGTTCTTCTTTGGACCTCAGCCTTTGCACTGGCAACACAGTTAATGTCTTTCTGCCATATCTGGAAGGCTTTCCTTTTCTTGTCAATGATATGTTCAATCTCACTATCATTCTCATCAAACCAATCCTGATGTTTCGTAGTTTGGTATCCAATAGTTTGTTCACATGCTGCAATAATGGATGTCTTCAGTTTAACCCAGTGTTCCTCGACATTTTCAGGGAGTTCCGTCAGTAGATGTTTCTTGAGAGTTGTTTGAAAGCAGGCTCGCTTAATAGGATCTTGAAGGGCATGGATGTTCATTTTAAGCCTTGGTTTTCTTCCTTGGAGTCTACGTTGAGGAACAATATTAATGACCATAGTGGATCGAATTAATCAGTGAACTGTCCAGCAGTCATCAGCACTCATCACGGCCCTAGTGAGGAGTACATCACGACGATCTCTGGAACGGACAATTACGTAATCCAGGAGATGCCAGTGTTTTGACCGAGGGTGCTTCCATGATATTTTAAATTTATTTTCTGATGAAAGAGTGTGTTTAGTAATAACAAGATTATGCTCTGCACATTTAGTCAGAAGTAGAATGCTATTCAGGTTGCTATTGCCAACTCCCTCTTTCCAATGGTTTCTGGCCATAAATCGAAATCACGCCCAACTCTTGCATTCAAATCACCCAAGAGAATAATTTTATCCTCCTTGGGTATCTCTGATAAGATGGTGTCCAGCTGGTTATAAAAATTTTCCTTGATATCTTCATCACCATCTAAATGTTGGTGCATAAGCACTTACAATAGTTGCCTGCTGGTTTTTGTCAAGTTTTAACCGGAGAGTTGAGAGTCGTTCATTAATGCCAATAGGAACTTCTCACAAGAGCTTCACAATATTTTTTTAATAGCCACTATACCAGAGTTAACACTACATCAAAATGAAATTGTTGTGATGTTATGTTCAACTAGCAGCAGAGCCAACACCTCCCCCTGATGAACCGGCTGCCTCTAGCACTACCTCACCAGTCCGGTGGCACAGGGAGTGCACCAGACTGCAGACCATAAAGCAAAGGAGACACACTCATCTTCAGTACAGAGGATTGGCCTTTTAAGATTCTGCAGGTCTCCAACAAAAGGGGGAGAGCACAGAAGAGGTGGACTGGAGGCAGAGGCTCAAAAGGGCTTGTTGGAGCATATTTTGCACTAGGCAGTCTCCATGGTGCTGTGACAAGTAACTTGCTTTGCTGTGACCCATAAGCTCCTCCTTGGGACCAGAACAGGAGAGAGAGATGTCAAGAAACCCAAACGGTAGCTCAGACTAGATGGTGCAACTGTCATCTGGGCACATGAAGCATCCCATTTCAGAGCCTCACTCTGAGGAGGAATCTTTGTGTTAAGGTAATGGTTAAGATCAGGGTTCTTCTAGGGGTCTAGGCTGACTACAAAAACCCTCAGCTGCTGCCTGGAATCTGCTGTTCTACAATTCTATGGACCAGCACCCAGGTCTAGCTGTCTCCTCAGCAACCTGCTCATCAGCACTTGGCTTCTGACCTTGCGAACACTATTGGACAGCTTTCTTGCCAGATCTCTGGTTCTCATACGACCTCCCTAGCTTGGGTAACCACTTCCCTGCTTTGCCTTGGAATCTGGAAATGGGACAGGGAGAGAGAGATACATGCATATATACCCAAGAGTCTGAATGTGGGGAATTCAGTCTTTGTGAATTCCAATACGAACTAACCTGATCCGCATCTCCTGGAATAATGTGTAAATCAGAATATGGTTACCCTTCAGATATCACACTTTTCTGAATTTGTAATGCAGTTCTCAGCTCCACAAATGTACCAGATGCACATAAAATGCATATTTTATGATAAAATGAATTTTAATACACATTTATAATTGTTCATATTTCATGAGAAAATACATTCAAAATATGTATTTAAATATGAATTTGCATACACATTTAAAAACAATTCTCAGATTAATGCAGAAATCAGATGGAATAGTCTTATGAATGAAACAGACTGATCCATCCATTTTGAAGTGTGATTGCAAGTCCTGAGAACTAGCACTTGGAGCAATAGTCCAGTTTAGGTCCCACCCAGCCATGCGCCTCCCACATGTTAATTTGGACGACTGCCAGTGCCTGCTGGTTATTTTTCCAAGATGCCCAATTATACCCTCCCTTTCACACAGTCCAACTGCTGACTTTACCAAGGGGGGCATGGAGAGTTAAGAGGCCATTAAACTGCCATAAATCTTACTAATGCGCCAGTTGCAAGACCGGGGGCAAAATGCAGAATGTCAACTCTAGTGGGTTATGATAGAGAACCTACTGGCCGACTTCTCAGTCACATGTGCCCCATGACAGAGATATCTGAGGTGAGGAACAAGGGTGCATGTGTTGCTATATGATCATTACCATAAGAACAGACTGATACAATGGAAACAATCACTGCTTATATGAAACAATGTCAGTTACAGAGTGAGTTCAGATAGTGGCATGGAGGAACTAGGCTGCCAACCCTTCATGTTCAGGCAAGGGTCTGATGCCTTTGAAACCTGCATGACAGATAGAGGAGCAAGAGATGCAACTGCCCCCATCACCTACACCTCCATGCTGGGCAAGGTCCTGGCTCTCCTAGAGTCCTGACAAGCACAGAGGACTTGGGAGAGAAGTCAGGTATTACTAGTGCTGTTGTCTGGAGAAGATAATGAGCTTTCCCAATGAAATGTAACAAATCTCTGCCTCCCCCATCAATGTGCATGTTAGATAACTAGAGGAGGGGCAGGTATTGTGGTGGACAGACAAAATCTGAACAGTACACTAAGCCAATATTTATGGACCCATAAAAAAAAAATCTAGCCTCTTGTCATCAGAATTTACCACTTTCTCATACCAAGTCAGAGTCATATGGACTAGTTATCATGCAGACAAATACGATCTGTTTCAAGACCCTGATGAAAGGAAGGATGGCTTACTCCACATAGCAAAGGCATAGCTAAACTGATGCAGCCATCACCAGTTCATATTCACTGTGAGCTCAGCTCTCAAGTGTGTTGTGTGTGTCAAAATGGGCTCCTGCTGGGAGGAAGGGCGGGATATAAATTAAATAATAAATAAATAAATAAATAAATAAAATTGCACCTTCAACTTGGCTTCCATAAAATTTCCATAGGTCACCATATTTTGCCTGCTTGCTTATTAGTTAACAGTGGCCATATTATGAGCTATTGGGAAATATAGCTTGTTCATGCTAAGGAGCAGAAATGACTGTATTCTCTATACAGTGAGTATATCAATGGTTGGATGTGATAGCCAAGATAGCCTGCTCCCATTTCCTTGCTTTCGCATTTCTATGTCAGTGCAAAATATTTCTATGTATGAGATGGTTGGGGGCTGGGTGCAAGAATATGATTCCGCATAGGGCCTTCAGATTAATCCTGGAAGAAAACAGATAATGTAAAATACCAAATGCTCTTTAAAGTACCTTCAGTTGTGGTTTGATTCTCAAGAAGGTATTAATATTGACTTCAGCTGCAAAAGAAAAAAAGTCTGGAGTCTCTGTGAGTATCAATAAGTGAAAAATATACAGAACTATACAGATTGACCCCGTTGCCCTTCTGCAAATCTTTAGTGCTACAGTAGTTAGCAAGACCTCCCTTTTAAATAGAGATCAGGTTCCCCTTAAAGCTACAATAGTTTTATATCAGTGAGCATCGGAGCATGTTCTCCTTTCTGTCTTCTTTCCCTTAAAGCAGCCATTTATTATGCGATACATCTTGTGACACCTTTTTTTTGCATGCATGCACAGAGTTCCATAAACGATCCATTAACTGACATACAGTAAACTAAGATTTTCAAAAGTCTTGCTTATCATAGTAAAATCCTATTCCCATAATTACGGAGATCAATTTCTAAACATGGCTTCAGTGTGAAAAGGCACTGTAAGTTCACAGTTTTTATGTCCTGCATGACTATTTCCTTCATGATCCACTACCTATACCAACACTATACACAACTAATTTATTTTCAAAGGTATATCCCACCTTTCTTTAACTCCAAGCAGATTACAAGCATTACACATTCTATATACAATAATAAAACAATAGGTGGTAATATAGCTGCACAATCAGCAGCTAGAATTAAAATGAGCTTACTCCGTAGGATTTGTAAACAAAGACAATGTCACAATTTTTCATTAAATCTCTAAGAACACTACCTGGCTTACCTTAAGAAGGAGATCTATAACTGTGGCACTACAACAAAAAAGATTCTAGTCCATCTCACAATCAGTATGCAACACAGCAGATACATGGAGCAAGGCCACTCCAAATTATTTCAGGAAGTAGTGAAACAGTTTCTAAGGTATGCAGGTCCCAAGCCATTCAGGGGTTTAAATCCCTCAGGAGCAGAAACAGCTGTAGCAGCTCAACCTAGGAAAAATGGATTCCTGGACATAGCCTCAACCTAAGCACCCAACAGCAAACCAAAATTCAAACACACTCCCAAATGCACATGTTGTCCTTCAAGGGGAGTATGACCTCTTCTAGAACAGATAAAACCACTCCTAAACTCAAGGGACTGATCAAGTATCAACGTCTCTATCCTATCTAAATTCAGGTTAAGTTTCCATCTGCCACACCATACCAACAATTCTAAGTTTAAAAAAAAAAATGAATGAAACCACATCATAACAAGAAATTAGCAGCTGTTTATTTGAATTCATATAGAGTACATAATTTGAGTTTTCTTAAGCCAGAATCTGTTGGAAGAATTTGGTAAAGAGAAGGGCGGAACTAACAATATGCAATAAAACATTATATTGATCTTTTTTGGTTTTAGCTGAAAAGAATCCATTCTTTCTTATGAAGCACTATACAGCTCACCTAAGTTGTCTCTTAGGGTTTCCTCAGCAATTCTGATAAACTAATCCATAAAAACCCTACAAGTTGAGACATTCTTACCTAGAAAATCTCCAACCATTGCACACCAACCACTATAAATAACATGGCAGCACCACAAGAATCCTAAGAAAATCAAAAATCCCAGATAAAACAGTGAAACAAAATAATTTAGTAATGGCAACATTCCTGGTTTGTTATTAAAACTAAACAAGTGAGATCTGCAACAAAAAGTTTTCGTGTATCCTCAACTTTTAACAGGAGTGCTCCTGTTCGGAGTTCCTGTCAGCCAGCCTCCCTTGAGCTGTAAGGAACTTTATCAAGGTATTGCATAACCCACACACACATATATTCCATTTTTCTTTTCCAACTGACACTAAACATTCCGCAGCTACTGAGTTTGCACCGTTCTCCCTGGCCTATGGGGGGAAGGGGAACTGCCACTTCAGTGGTATTCTGTACTTCCGCAAAGCTTGATGTTCCCTCAAGCATGCTGAGGAAGTACCTCCGTGGTACTTGCTCCAATCCCATTGTCACTTACTACATGAGCCCACTATTAGATGGATGATTTCTTTTATTTAGTCCCCAGTGAATCCATTCCACAGCAGGAATATATCAAGCCCAATTCATATTCACAACTAGCAACATGGGATCTATTTTCCCACAGTGAGATCTGTTGTAGTTGCACAGCTTCTTCCCACCGCACCTCTGGGTGGGAAGGACCCTCACAATTAGCTCTGCCCATGTGTTTTCTATGCTCAGATACTTACAACAGGGCATGGGATCACTGTACAGTGTTTCCAATGCTGCTAGTGGTAAACATGACTAGAGTCTAATTTTAAGAGTTCCAAACATAAATACAGTGACCTATAGCTGAACCAAGACAGTGTGCAAGCTGGTGTAATTATATAGCATTGGATTATTTGCTCTGATTGGATAAGGCTATTCTCAGTTAACGATATCTGAAAACTGTGGGCTTGTTTAGCACTACATTGACGGTTTCTGACTCTGCTTTACACTAGTTAAGATATCTGTTAAGATCTGGTTCACAACTTTTTCTCTTGGATAAGAAAGAAGAGGAATGACATAGAAGTAGCAGAGCTTTGCCTCCAAAGTATTTACTCATGTGAGTAGTCTAAGCAATCACATTTAATAAAATATTTAATTAATACATAGGTTTATCTACAGGATCTGTTTTACAGCTTGCACAGGAAGATGAATCCTGCAAAATACCTCATTAAAAATGTTGTGCCCCCCCCTTCTGGAAATCAGCTTCTCCGTGCAACACTGAATATCATCAACCCCATCTCAAAACAGTCTGAAGGCCCAAGAGGAGGCCATGGTACCCATGACATTGAAAATGCAAGAGCTGGAAGACCTCTTCAGGCATTCACTGTCAAACCCATGGTCTGCCTTCACAATGACACTGCATGTCCCAGCAATTTGACTGAGTCTGAAGGGGGTCACCTTCATCACATCAAGTGTTTCCAACACAGAGATGGGAATCCTGGCCAATCAGAGTTTCCATCCTCATTGAAAACCCTTTGTGAGATGAAGGCGACCCCCTTCAGACTCAGTCGATTGTGTGCTCCAAAGAGTTGCTGGAATGCACAGCATCACTGAGGGGACGGAGCTAGCCCATCAAGTTCCTCCAGGGCAATCCAATGAGTTTTTAGGGATTGCACAGCCTTCAGTAACCTGCCTAGATAATGTTGCCCCAACAAATGTTTTCTACTTGCCTTAAGACAACTTAAACATCTTTAAATATGAATTAATTCTCCCATTAAAACTTGTTAGCATGCAATTTATCATATAAAATGTACTGAGATCAAAACACCTGTATGATTTGCTCCACTGCAAATTTATCTGACCTAGAGTATCTGTACAGATATGACCACAATATGCAGCTTGGTGTCAATTATATCTCCATCATGACATTTCTTTGGGCCTGTTCAGATATTGCTTACTGGGAGAAACCTGCAACCTGCTACGAGTCTCAGACTCTCACATGTGCTTCCCCTGTCTCCTCACCAAAAGAAGAAAATAGAGAAGAAAAGGACAGGAGATGAGGAAGGTGTGCACCTTCAGATCATCAGAGAGGAGCACAGCTTCAATCTCAGCAGAATTTTCTGTAGAAGTTGATAGTAGTCATTAAATAAAAACAAACAAATGAAACAGTTGGTGTATTTTCATACACTTTCATAGTATTACACAAACAGCATAATAAGCAAAACATGGAAGACACCCAAGATATTAACAGGACAAAGCTTCACAGGAATGCAAGCAGAAACTCTCTCTCTGCATAAGCTTACAAACCTTGCTAAATAATTTATTCTTTAAATTGCATGATGTGCCTTATTTATTAACAGTTCTGAAGTGGTTTACATAACTACATTATAAACTTGTATTGTGGCTTTTAGATATACATAATATATACACATACAACCTGCTTTTTTCAATGTAAGGAGTTGAAAAGCTGCCTACTTTTTGTTGGCACGTTATATGTATCCTTAAACAGAACAATTAATTTCAAACTTTGATCATCTGAATAGTTATAAATCAATGTAGTAATACAGAAGAACTTTGAAACTTAGCTACAATACACTGAAGTCTATAAGGAAATAGTTTGGTGGGATAAGCTATTGATATCACACAGATTTTTGCAACTGAATATTTAAGCACAAGAGAAAATATGAATCAAAAACTCTAAGCAGCTCATTCGCCATCTTGTTAATATTTTAGTTCTAGAAACTCTGACCTGAAAAACAACTGCTTCAAAATTAGTGTGGATTTTGAATTCTGTCTCTTTGACAAGCACCTCACACTTGTTCCTCAGCTCTTAGTATCAGCAGCAAAGCGAGGCCTACATTAATTTTTCTAGTAGTATCTTGCTGCAAATATCTGAATATTTGTGTAACCAATAACCTGCAACAATCATGTCAGAAGTAGATTATGGTCCATTATGGAGCAAATCATTCAAGTGCGTATACATAACTGAAGCTTTTCAACCCCACTCCAGGACCTCAAGGGACAGAATCAAACACAATCTTATTATAAGCATAGGGTTATAAAAACATGTTTGTTGTATTCATTAAAAAAAGGTTTCTGAATAATCTATTAAATTTTAAAAAAAAGATTGTGCAAAGCATTGTCAGCAAAATTCCTTCCTCTCACTAACTGGTGTTATCAGGCCAAACCCAAACCAAAAAAGCCAATGGAAGTATCACTTTCCACTCAGTGAGTTCTGTGTTTGTTTTTGCAGGGAAGGGGGAATTTCTCTTAACCTGGCATTCAAAATACTGTAGCATTTTCACCTTATGTAGGATCTCAGAATCTCACATTTACAACTCTCATTCTGAGCTCATCTTACTCCTCCCGTCCACCTAACCTCTCCATCTGACACTCTTCTGCCTTCTCTGCATTATACCATACCACTACATGAGAAAGATGAACTTGAGCAAACCCTCCATTTTATCTCCCTCAAAAGCCCTAATGCTATTCTACTGAAAAATTCCACTGACTCCAATAATTGGGTCCTGAATTTCCCCCAAACAAGTCAAATAATTGCTTGCATCCTAAATTAGCTTAGATTTAAAAAGCAATGGGAAACACATGGAATAAAACATATTAGTCCAAATATTTTTAAAAGAAAAACAAAATCACCATAAAGAACCTCACATTTTACATGTGAAAACCATGAGAAACTCCACCAGTTTACAACATGCAGCATACAGAACAGAAAAAATAAAAGCTGCTATTATATAGCTTGATGAACCACCTGGTGACATACTATGCAGGAAGCATCCAATTATATGTGTATTTTGTGTGTAGTTTTGGAAGCAACATATTAATAGTTTGTTTAAATATGGTGTAGTTGCCACACAGATATTGTACAAAAAGCCCTAAAATAACTCCAACGTTTAATTAACATTAGGTATTAATGAACAGCCTTGGCCTGTTCATCCTGTAGGGTCAAGGCCAATTTCAGTGCTCTGTATCTTAAATTTGGACAATAGGATCTCCTGGGAAATCAGTCATTTTTCTATGACCAGCCTAGCAAACAATGCAATAAGGGGGGAGGGAAGGATAAGTTCATCGTGTAAATTAGAAAGTATCAAAATCAAATGATTTAGTAGTGGTAACATGGATGGGGAGGATAAATATTGCTAACAAATTTTAGAAATGCAAACAGGAAATGAACCTAGATTACAGTCTCATTTCAAGTTAGAAAAAAATACTGAAGAGCATACAAGGGAATATTTTTAATGACTGATAGGACTGATGTCAAATCAATGTCACTCTTCTTGAATTGAAGATGAACTAAAAACTATTACAACTAACAGTTATTACTGTCAAGGAAAGAGCTACAAAAATAAAAGAAGCTCTTTGAACAATGTCTGAGGGAACAAGTCCACCTCTTTCGGCCAAACACAGGCACTGGCAAATGCTGCAGAAGAACTACAATTAAACTGCACCAAGGCAGCCCAGGACAAGTGATAATGCAGGTAATGGATTTTTTGCCTCAAAATATCTAAAGGAAACACTTTATTAAATTCTTCTTAAACAATGTATACCGAAAATTCTGCAGGTAACAATGCACACTAAAACTAGGGGAGCAAATAAAATGTCTTTTGTATCTTGCACATCTCTTGATTTATGATTACTTCCAACTATAGTACATAGTCTATACTCAGCCACCTATTTCAGAAGGAATGAGGCCTGGGTTGAGAAAACAGTATTATGTTCTAAAGGGGAATATAAATACTTTCCAATTTTCCTTGAGTTATAATTTACAGAGCAATTAAAATAATGCAACAACTATTTTTTTAAGATGGACTCATTTTGTTATGGTAATAGTAAGGTTAATATAATGGTTAAATCCAGATTTCTCAAACTTTTTGAATTTGTCCCCCTTGTTGAAACTTACTTTACCTTCTTGACACCCCAATCCGCTAATGAAGCCCCAACTCTCTGTTCTGCAAATGAATATGCAGAGATTCATGCATGTCATCGTGAGCATGTGTGCAAGAAATGAAGACTAAATACTAATCTGACTGCCACACTAGCAGAGGTCTCGGATAAAATAAAGGAAATATAGTTAGAATAACACAGCAGCTTTTCTCAAGCTTCTTTCTCTCATTCAGTTGGACTGATAGGAGTGACTCCACAAACCCAACCATAGATCAGTTAGGCTCCTCTAGTAGTTGGCGTTAAACCCATTCAATTCTTTGTTGGGGGAGGGGAGAAGAGTCCACCTCTCCTATAATTTCCTGGGATAGCACTGCTTCCACTCCAAGTTTCCTATGCCCCTTAAGGGGTGGACCACCCCACAACTTGGAACCTACGATGTAATATATCCTAGAAGAAAGAAAGATAAGGAATTCTTTATTCATAACTACTACCATTACCCAATTCGTCCTACACTGTACATGGAAGAATGCATGTTAGCAAGTGAGGACACTATGATTCCACATTGAAGGAAACATGCTGACAAGGAGGAAATAAATCCCATCTACCTTCTCTATGTGTGCAAAATGAATATGATAGAAACAAATAAAATGGCATTTACTAGTACACAGTTTTTGTCTGCTACACACAACTAGCCTATAGGCCCTTATTTTCCCTTATTTACAAAAGGTTAACAGCTTGTGAAAGGCCAATAATAAGCAGGAATGTACAAGTTTTCTTGCCTCTCTCCCTAGCAAAATCTGACAGCAGGTTTGTAACAGAGTACTAGCCTTGTACTAAAACCAACACCAATCTATGCCCTTTATTGCTTTATCATCTAGTTTATTCCCAGGAAATTGTACTGTGGGCAATTAAGATTTATAAGCTAAATGCTTTCCAAATTATATCTCAGGGAAAGTCAAATCTAAATTAGATCAGCTCAGGCTTTTAGGCTTCCAGCAAGTTGCCTTTTGAGCAAGTGCATTGCTATACACAGACCATCTCCTCTTACACAGCTTTTGCAAAAGATCTCTAAGACAGTTTTCTTATGCAGAGTCCGCTTAGGAAGAATCTATTTGCCTATTGCTAGGATGCCTTTTTTTCCAATACAAAGAAATGGAGTGAAATGTTTTGGTAGTACAGAATGACTTCCTGAAGCAATGCAAAAAAAAAATGTTAAAAACTTATCTTGCTCACCCCAGAGAAAAGCAGCTCAGAAAGCAAGGATTTCCTCCTATCTATTAGCTACAACACTGTCACTGGCTCTGTACACAGGCACACACAGCAGCTATTCTTCCTGTGACTCAATCCTCTGAAAAAGTGGACATGAATGTTATATGGGTATACATCTGGTCACAGCACCAGAATGGGGTCTATAAAAAGCTTAATGCAGACAAAAATAGACATGCTTAGTTTGAATTCACATTTTATCATTTTGTTGCTGGGAGAGGTTGCTGTGTGTGTGTTTTAGGAAAATAGGGGGGGAAATAATGAGCCTATAATGTGGTTATTATGCATCCTATGATGTATGCGTATTTTTAAATCCCTAACAAATGGGACAGGATGGCAATTTAGGTACTGTTTAGCATTTAAAAGTGGGTGTTTATGGAAAATAAATAAATAGTAAACTACATGTCTGCATTATTTGTGGATGCTGGAATTATGAGAAATCTTAAACGTAAGAGTGCCTTGTTTAGTTTGTGTGTGTGTTGCCTGTGAACTATATGGATGTGCCTACCTGTGTGTGTAAAATTGTTTTATAGATACTGAGAAGATATTGAAAAACGATTTTAGTTTGTTAAGACGGACAGACAGACAGACAGACCGGTCTTGCTGGCTCGTCGGCTGCCTCCTTCCTTTCCACCGTCCCTGCCTGGTCCAGCCTCCCACCGATGCCCCAACCCCAGCCCAGGCGCTGCTCACTCACATGTCGGTGACTTTCTCCGGCTGGCTCCTCTTGCCCAGCACAGGGAAGGACACGAGGCTCGCGGGTCCGAGGCACCAGATCTGCTCGGGGTGCTCAGGGCTGCACGTGCACGAGATGGGGCAAGCAGAGGCGAGAAGCCCCCGCCAGGCGCCCAGCATCAGCCAGCACAAGCTCCAGAAGCGAGTCGCCGTCGGCTGCGGGGAGCCCTGCAGCTGCTGCCGCCGCCACCACCACGTCCTTGGCCAGGCCCCCATGCTGGTGGAGGTGGTGGTGGTGCCACCGACTCGCTCTCCTTTCCTTCCTTCGTTCCCGCCCGCCCGCAAAACACAATCAATCCAGCGCGGCTATTCCGACGACGGCGAGTCAGTCACTCGGGCATCTTCTCGTCACCCGCGCGCGCGGAGTTCCAGTAGCGGCTACTGCCGCCGCTTTCTTCTTGTCTCACCCCTAGGCGGCGACTCCGCCTGGGCTTCGTCAGCCGGTGGGAAGAAGGAGGGAAAAAACCTCTCCTGGCGCGGCAGCCGGGGCAAGAGCGGCGAAAAGCGAGAGACCTTCTGAGGCTGCAAAAGAGAAAGCGAGAGGCGCCCGGTGAGGGTTAGCGGCGGGCGAGCAGAGACCTGCTAGGATTCATCCCACCACCACCACCTCCACCTCCCCTCCTACAGGCTCCCTACCGGCTTCCCGCCACCCTACAAACAGGGGGCGCAGGCTGAGCCGGGCCATTCCTCGTCGCGCGCAGAAGACTGCTGGCCGCCGCCGTTGCCCGAATAATAACGGTGCTGCATTCTGAGCCCTTCTCCTCCTCCTCCTCCTCCTCCTCCGCCAGGTGGCTGCGTCTCCTACCTAGGCTGAGCCCTTCGGGAACGAGCAGCTGCTGCGGCTACCTACTCCAGCTCCTCCAGCCCCTGTTGACCACCACCGCAGGGAGGGGAAAGGGGTGTGGGTGGGTGTGTAAGGGGAGAGATGTCGCCTCGTCGCCCCTCGTTTGCTCGCGCACTCACACAGACACCGTCCTATACGCCGCCCTCGTCGTCGTCTTCTCCTCCTGCTCCACTCGCCGCTGATAATAGAGCGACTCGAGGCTCCTGCTCCAGCCCAAACCTAGGGGCTGTCACCGGCAAAGTGACGTGCGACTGACGCAAGGAGGGGTAGAAACTCCTTTAAAAAAAAGCCCAGCCTGAAAGCCAAAATTTAAAAAGGAGGGGGGAGGGAGGTGTGGGCTGCTTAGCATGAGAGATACCAATAGTCATGCAGGAATCTGTATACACAGACAAACGCAGTCGCGCGCGCGCGCCTCAGGGGGAGCGGAAATGAGCGCGCGTCGCCCTCAGCAAAATACCTTGGAGCCTCTTTTTCTTGTTTGTTTTATGTGTCTCTCCTGTGTGTGTGTGTGTTTAAAACCCTCCAGCCTCTTTCCACTGTGCAAACCAGAAGAGCGCGGTGCTAACCCTCGCCATCATCCTCTTCCTTCCCCCCCCACCTCCCCCCCAAAAGACGTGATCTGAATCGAAAGCGGCTGATAGACTTGTTTGAAAAAGGATCTCGAAGATCGGCATTTTAAAAAAAAGGGGGGGAGCTTTCCGCACATCCCGACGCCAATCCATGCAAGGGGGAGAGAGAGCGGAGAAAGCGAGTCTCTCTCACTCACTCACGCACCCACACACACAAACAAGCAGCTTCCTGCAGTAACTGGCCATTGCAGGTCCCTCGATGCGGCCGGCTAGTCATTTTCAAATCAAGACGAAGAATTTAGGAGATCGAATAAAGGTCATTGATTGCCTAGCGAGAGATGCAGGTTTTGGAACCTGGTAAGAAACATACACACGGTTAGGGGTTTATTTGCCATATAGACACACGCCTCCTGCTGTCACGTGTACGCATGCAATATACACACACGTCTGAGTAGGGACAGAGATGGAGAGGGAAAGCTTTTGCTAATGAGAAAAAATGATATTCTCCTTTATCATGAGATAATTACAAGGAATCGTTTTTCATTCTCAGGCACGTGATGGATGACTGACATTAAAAACGCTTTGTCATGGAATTTATCTTTTCATTAGTGGTCGCTCCGTAGGTTGCTCTCACCCCTCCCACATCTCTTCTCCGCAGTAATTTAAAAAAGGGACCAGGAAAATCCACCGCAGTGCCATCAGCCTTTAGTGAGCTCTGGCGCCACCCCGTGCCTGAAATCCAAACTGCTGGTGGGAATGAAAAACAGGCCCCTAGAGAGGACACTTAATGTGCGTCGTTTCCTGTGCCCTAGGTGCTGTGGTAGTAACTAGGAGGCGGCTTTCAGAGAATGGGTGTGATGGGGACCAGGGGTGTAGTCATCCGAGGTCTTGGGGGGGTCTTAGATCCTTTCCTTTTTTGGCAGTCAGGTTCCAGCAAACTCCCTATGTCTCCAGCATCCCACCAGCCAATCAGCATGAAAGGGGAATGTTTAGCCACTGAGAAGGGTCTTCTAACTTGCTTGCTTGTCCTTTTCTGCTGATTGGAGCCAGAGGGAACGGAATTGGTATTAGTTCCTATTTCAAAAAGCCAAGTTGTATAGAGTGAGGATTCTGTAATTGCAGAAGAAGAGATAGTGAATCCTGATGATAGTATCACATCTACATCATCAAGCAGCTTGGTAGCAGCAGGAGGCACTAAATTCGATAATTCAAGCAATATCTCTGACTTTGAGAAAGGACAGTCAAATGGTGACAGTGACAGAGAAGCAGAAAGCAATAATCTGGAGAGATTATAATTTAGAATGTTGTACAATTTTTGAAGGGGCCAAGGCTGTGAGGGCGCGTGGTGACACATGATGTTGGGGAATTAGGTCTTACCAGTGAACCCAAAGTCAAAGATGATGACAGTGATGGAAGTTCTTTAGACCACAGCAATGCCTCCCCACTGTCCCTGCAGCCTCTGCTGGTGTTGCACCAAGTATCCAGGTAAGCAAAGCTGGGTCAGATCAACTCCTCACAGTTCACCCACCCAGGTCTTGGTAATGCACACCAAATCGGCACCCTCCTCCTAAACACCTGGTAAGGACACAAAAAGAGCCCACCAACAAAACCTACCTGAACCAGTTATCCCAGTAGGCCTCTAAGAGAATGGGGAACAGTCAGACCCATGCAATATCTTTCACACAGAGCACATCTACTCCTCCCCATCTCACACCCAGGGAGGGCCAGCCTACTGCCAGTTGCAGACTCTCACTTTGAAGGCATCTGGCGAGTTCCTCCTCTCAGGTTTAAATTTTTCCTGTCTGAGATGCTTTGCTATGCATCAAGATATATCCTTCCCTTGGATCCCTTGAGAACAACACCTCCCACAAGGGTGCTTCATCTGTTCCAACCAAAGTATGGTTTGGATAAGTTATGTCCTTCACTTATCCTGAGTGGAACAAAAGTTGCCTCCTCCACTCCGGCAGTACTCATGCTGCCCAAACGGACTGCACATCCCCTATGTATGCATTTGAATTCACAATAGTACTTGGATCTGTTTTCTTGCCGAACAGGCTAGCCATTTCAGTATGGTCTCATCTCCCCATTTCGCAATTCTCCACCAGCAAAAACAGAGTGTCAGAGAATTAGGTCTTTCCAATGAACCCAAAGCCACTCCTAGGTAAACAAGCCAGGGACAGCAGGAACGAGCAGGAGTGCTGAGACTACACCAATATAAACGTAAAAACTTTATTGGTTTAACGTTTAAAGATTTATTGAAAGATGCCCAATTACCGCAGCCTGGAGTGCCCTTGTGAGTCTCTTTAGCAACAAGTATACAGAGTTCGCTGTGCCCTCACTTTCATACTTAGCACATACATGCAAGTAGCTGGTTGCCAACCAGTACTGTAGCGAGGAAGAAGGGATTTGGAGAAGAGGAGGAGGTGCGCTCTCAAAGTCTTGGTGACAGGCTGTGGTGAAAAACTTCTCAAATCTTCTGGTGCAGGTGGGGTGTCTTTATAGTAGACAATGTTTTGAAGTTCTTTTGATATCTTCAGAGAGCCCCGGTATCTCATCCATCAATCAGTGTGTTCTCAGGACTACATTTCGTCTTTCTCATGACCAGCTTGGTGCCTATTGAGGGCTATAGTCATGAAATCTCTTTTAGGGTACTCAGACTTACATTAGAATTATTGCATTTGTTTGTGGTTGATGTCTTCCAGACATGCACACACACTTGTTGTCTTGATAACCTTCAGCAGCTCCAAACCTCCAGTTTCAGCCATAAGTCCTAAAAAGAGAAATTCATTCACACCCACAGAATATTATTTATTTATTCATTTGATTTATATCCCGCCCTTCCTCCCAGCACCATATTATATGAGGGTGCTGTGATGTTCCTATATATTAGTGTATATATGGTAAGTGCTGGTTGTTTAGAGTATACATGGTAAGTAGTGAAAGAGGAGGGGGAGTGAATGGGCAATAGAATGCTTGATGATTGGCTGAATGTTTAAAATGGCTGACAGTATAAATGAAAGGATGACAGGTAAATCTGGGTGAATGTGAGGTGGTGAATTATGGAATCTGGGGGGAGAAGAGAAAGAGTGGATTGCTTGGTGGGGTTTAGAGAGTTGTTTACCAGGAGGGAGGTGGAGTTCGGATTAGTATTGAGTAAAACCATATGCTTATGTGCCTTAAGAAGAAATCTTGTTAATCTTGTTAGCTTTGTTATCTGTAATAAATACTTAATTTGGTTTACCAAAGGCCTGATCCTTGGCTGGGATTTCACAGACCAGAAGGGAGGGTAAGGTAATGACCAAGGCTGAAGGGGAACTGTAACAAATGGTGGCAGCGGTGAAGAGAATAACAATACCAGTATTCAGAGTCTCTGGGAATACTAGTATTGGGATGTTACTGGTGGTTGCCTAGCAGGGGGATCTGTTGAGATCTGTCCTAGAGCGGGAAGAGAAATCATAAGAGAGAGCGGTCCGGACTGGTGGAGTCCTTGGTGGTGCCTAGAGACAGGCAGTAACCACGAGCAGGTAGGAACCTGACAGGGAGAGCCAGGGAAGGACGCACCACATGTGGTGGTAGCGGTGGGATACGAACAACAGAGAATCCAGATACGAACCAAAGAGAGTCCCAAAGACACGTGGTGACAAAGGAGACTACGTCACAGGTGTTGGCTGTAGCAGTGAGATACGAATACTAGACAATCCCTAATAGTTGTGTGGCAAACAGAAATAACAAAACAAGATTTCTTGTGAGAGTGACTGGCAAAGAGTGTGTGGCAAAGAGTGAGTGAACTCAAACACCATGGCTGAATACATAAAAATGAAAAGAGAGGAGCTGGTGGAGAAGTGCATAACATTCAATTTACCTCACGAGGGTAAAGGGGTAGATGAATTGAGGGTAGCACTTATAGGATTTGCAACTGCCCAGCAAAAACAACCTGTCAGGGAAGAGACCCCAGAAGGATATTTAAGCAATCCCGCTTATATAGAGTACTTGAGAGAGAAGTTAAGATGGGAGGCTGAGGAAAAAGACAAGCAGAGGGAGTTGGAAGCTGAGAGATTGAAGATGGAAGCTGAGGAAAAAGACAAGCAGAGGGAGTTGGAAGCTGAGAGATTGAGGATGGAAGCTGAGGAAAAAGACAAGCAGAGGGAGTTGGAAGCTGAGAGATTGAGGATGGAAGCTGAGAAAATGAGATTGGGGTTTGAGGAGAGGGAGAAGCAATGAGCAGTGGATGCTGAATTACAAGTAGAAAAGTTAAAATTTGATAGAGAGAAATTTCACTCTGAGGAGACAAGGAAAGACAGAGATGGAGCAAAAATAAAAATTACTCCAAAGGACTTTGCTGTCTATGAGCCTGGTCAAGATCCTCAAATTTACCTCAGCACCTTTGAAAAAGCAGCTCAGTTGTGGGGGCTACCTGAAGATAAATACATGCAGTATGTATCAAATCTGATTAAAGGGGAATTGGCTGAGGTATACCAATATTTTCCCTCAGACAGGCCCGTCACCTATGCTGAGTTTAAAGAGACAGTATACAAAAGGTTCAGACTGGGGCCTGATTATTTTAGAAAGCTTTTCAGAAATTGCCAGATACAGACAGGGAGGTCTTTTGTGGAACTGGGAGCAAAGTTGATGGATATATTTGGAAAGTGGATGAGTAGTGCCAAAGCTCAGTCAGTGGAAGAGGTGAAAAGCCTCATGATACTGGATCAATTATACCATCAGTTACCACCAGAAATAAGGCTCCTGGTCAAAGACCGTTCCCCTACATCGGTGCAGGAGGCCGCAGAGCTGGCGGATCACTTCGCCTCCAATAGAACTGGCTGGGTGGGGAAAACATCAAGAGAGTTTAAACCCAGACCATACAGTGCTGGCAGAAGGGATGTGGTACCACAGCGAGTGAGTCCTCCTTTAAAATCTGAAGGGCACAGGACACCCCAGAGTGGATCTGTGTACCCTAAAAGTGAGGAGAAATTATGCTACAAATGTGGTAGACCAGGGCACCTACGTTTTCAATGTGAGGTTGCCAACCCCATTAGTAATCCTGCTCAGACAAGGGCAGTGAAAACAGAGCCCAAGGCTTTAGAAACAGCGAAAAAGGTTCAGTTTTGCCAGATAAACTGGACAGAAGTAACAGACCTTGATTCAAGTCTGAGAGAGGAAGTGAGTGTACAACGGGCAAATTATTGGGCATTGCTTGATACTGGTGCCGCTCAGGCATTACTGAGGCCAGATTTAATAAAATCTGAGGTAATATTACCTCAGGAAACTGTGACTATCCAAGGAGTGAGGGGTCAACCAGAAAGTTTGCCTGTGGCCCTGGTGGAAATGACTTGGAGATGCCGAGAGGGCCGATATAAAGTAGGCATTAATGCCCAGCAACAAGAACCAGTAATACTGGGAAGGGTGTAATGGGCGCCCAAGGAAAGATCTATGTAGTGACCAGACAGCAACTTGGCAGAGAAAAAGAAGCCATATTAAGGGGGGCTGAAACAAACAGGGTGGAATCGGTTAACCAGCCTCAGGTCACCATAGCAACCACTAGCAGGCCTGCTGAAGAAGACAAACTGTATCAAGTGGTCTCTGGGGAAGAAGCAGATCAATTCAGGGAAGAGCTTCATAAAGATATAAGTCTGAAGCAGATAAAGGAACAAGCGCTGACCCAACAGATTCCTTTCACTGACAAGCTGAGGAGTCAAGTTGTGTGTGAGAATGGGATTTTATGTGGACTGTGGATGCCTGCTGAGAGAGGGGGTGAATGTGAACCAGTGAAACAAATGATGGAAGTGGTGAAAGAGAATTTGAGTCAAGCTCAGCAGAAGCAAAGTTACTGGTATGATAGAACAGCCAGAGAACGTGTGTATAATGTGGGAGATATGGTTATGGCGTTCATACCCAGGAAACATGACAAATTACAGGCTAACTGGGAAGGACCATATACCATCAGAGAAAGGCTTGACACAGTAACGTATGTAATCACCACAGACCAATTAAACAAAAGCAAAGTGGTTCATGTAAATATGTTAAAGCCTTACCATACCAGAGATGCAAAGGTGTTGCAAGTTACCTTATTCCCTGAGGGAAGTGGGCCTGAACTTCCAGATTTGGTACAGGAAAGCAAAGACAAAGGAGGGGTAGATCAAGTGGAATGGTCAGAGGAGGTGAAGGAGGAAGTAAAAGAAGAGATTCTGAGAGTTTTGAAAACCTATAGGAATCTCTTTAGCAACAAACCTGGCCGAACCAGTATAGTTATACATTCCATTGATACTGGAGATCATGCCCCAATCAGATCTGTTCCGTACCGTGTGAATGGGAAAGTTTTGAATGAGATCAAAAAGGAGGTGGAAGATACGCTGGAGTTAGGAGTGATCAGGGAATCCATCAGTCCCTGGGCCTCAAGTATTGTCCTAGTTCCGAAAAAAGATGGAACGACAAGGTTTTGCATTGATTATCGGCTAATCAATAAAATTACTGTCCCAGATGCGTATCCTATGCCTAGGGTAGACGCTATGTTAGAGTTATTGGGGACAGCAACCATTATCTCTACACTAGATCTCTGTAAAGGATTTTGGCAAATGGAACTAGACGAGCAATCCAGAGCCAAAACTGCCTTCAGTACACCAGATGGGTTATATGAGTTTGTGACCTTACCCATGGGACTAAGGAACTCACCAAGTTCATTTCAGAGGCTAATCAATACTGTGTTGCGAGGCATGTCAGATTTTGCAGTGGCCTATATCGATGACGTGGCCATTTTTAGCAAGTCGGTGCCTGAGCATGTCCAACACCTGACAACAGTATTGGAGGCCTTAAGAAAAGCAGGACTCACAATAAAAGCTAAGAAATGCCAGTTTGGACTAAAGGAAGTAATCTATTTAGGACATAAGGTGGGGAGTGGGAAAATCACCCCCTTATGGAGTAAGGTGGAGGCAATACAAGCGTGGCCGATCCCCTTAACCAAAAAACAAGTAAGGGCATTTCTGGGTGTGGCTGGATTTTATAGGAAGTTTGTGAGAAATTTTGGGGAAATAGCAACCCCCTTGTATGAATTAACAAAGAAGAAGTGTTCTGAGCGTGTGGTATGGATGGATGAATGTCAGAAGGCTTTTGATCTACTGAAGCAAGCCTTGTGCCAAGGACCCATATTAATAGCACCAGACTATGAGAAACCATTCATCGTGGCTACAGATGCGTCGGACCTGGCGCTGGGAGTCGTCTTGCTACAGGAGAGAGAAGGCACCAGACATCCAGTGGCGTACCTGAGTCGCAAGCTGACGCCGAGGGAGAAAAACTATTCGTCGGTCCAGAAGGAGTGCCTAGCGGTCGTGTGGGGACTGAACAAGTTGCGCCCATACGTGTGGGGACGAAGATTCACAGTGACTACGGATCATCGGGCCTTGTTATGGTTGCAGACTATGAAAAACCATAACACTATGCTGCAGAGGTGGTCCTGGGCCCTACAGGACTATCAAGTGGACTTCCAGTTCATCAAAGGCAAGGACAATGTACTGGCCGATGGACTTTCCAGGCAAGTGGCTGGGACTGCAGTGACGTGACCAGACAGAGGAACAAAGAAAGACATTTTCCCCATAGAGACTTTTATTTGTTAACGTGACGTATAAATCCTGGAACAGGAATAATACTCTGCCGTTGTTTAAGGGGGGGAAATGTGATGTTCCTATATATTAGTGTATATATGGTAAGTGCTGGTTGTTTAGAGTATACATGGTAAGTAGTGAAAGAGGAGGGGGAGTGAATGGGCAATAGAATGCTTGATGATTGGCTGAATGTTTAAAATGGCTGACAGTATAAATGAAAGGATGACAGGTAAATCTGGGTGAATGTGAGGTGGTGAATTGTGGAATCTGGGGGGAGAAGAGAAAGAGTGGATTGCTTGGTGGGGTTTAGAGAGTTGTTTACCAGGAGGGAGGTGGAGTTCGGATTAGTATTGAGTAAAACCATATGCTTATGTGCCTTAAGAAGAAATCTTGTTAATCTTGTTAGCTTTGTTATCTGTAATACACACTTAATTTGGTTTACCAAAGGCCTGATCCTTGGCTGGGGTTTCACAGACCAGAAGGGAGGGTAAGGTAATGACCAAGGCTGAAGGGGAACTGTAACAAATGGTGGCAGCGGTGAAGAGAATAACAATACCAGTATTCAGAGTCTCTGGGAATGCTAGTATTGGGATGTTACTGGTGGTTGCCTAGCAGGGGGATCTGTTGAGATCTGTGCTAGAGTGGGGAGAGAAATCGTAAGAGAGAGCGGTCCGGACTGGTGGAGTCCTTGGTGGTGCCTAGAGACAGGCAGTAACCACGAGCAGGTAGGAACCTGACAGGGAGAGCCAGGGAAGGACGCACCACAGGTGCCTTCATATATTGTTTTATTTTCCTTTACTGAGGTATTGCCTGATATCGTTGGTAGAGACTTACCTTGAGCACTGAGAAAATGTGGTGTGTTTGCAGCAGAAGCCCTCAGACATGGATTCCTGGCAAACAGTGATGCAGTCAGGTAATTTTAGACTCGTGGGTCTAATGGGAGTCCCTCACATTTTGACAGTGGCCATTCCATGTCAGTGGGGCAGTGCAATCCACCATAGTTTTTAGTCTGAATTTTGAAGGAGCTGTCCAAGGTGCTTTCAGACTTTGTTGTTATGTGCCTTCAAGTCTAAAATTACCTAACTGCATCACTGTTTGCCAGGAATCCATATGTTTGAGGGCTTCTGCTGCAAAAGCACCACATTTTCTCAGTTTTTATTTTTGTTTTTAAAAAAACTTTAAAATATAAGCCATGAAGATAAAACCATACATGCTAACATATGAATACACCAACCTATTGCCCAGTGATAAATTATGTCACAACTAAATAGATTAGAAATCAATCAAACAAATAAATCAAGGATTGAATTGCAGAGTTGGAGAGGGCCTTATAGACCATCTGCTTCTACCTCCTGTGCAACGCAGAAAATTCAGAGCTAGAGCATCCCTTACAGATGGCTGTCTCTGCTTATGAGGACTTCCAGTGGGAGAAACCCACCTTTAGCTGTCAGGTAACTAATTCCACCAAACTGCGCTTACCATTAAATGTTCATTCTAAATCTCCATCCAATCTACCCCCCTTTCACTTAAATCCATTTGATCTAGTCATAAAACATAAGAAGAGCCTACTGAATCAGGCCAATGGCTTATCTAGTCCAGCATCCTGTTCTCACAGTGGCCAACCAGATGCCTATGCAAAGCATGCAAGCAACACCCAAGCACAACGGCACTCTTGCCACTTGTGACTTCCAGCAACTTGTGATTCCTAGCCGTCTAGGACAGAAGGGAACATGGTGCCCTCTGCTGTGTGCTCAGGCATTTGAAGAGTACTATCATGTGCTGTGTTGCTCATGAAGTTTGATATGACAGGAGATTATTCTATCTTTTGCCTTTCATTGAACCCATGAACTTTCAGGAAAGGATTTATTATCAGCTTTCTGTACGAGCTGAAAGGAATGTGAAATATAAGCATTCAGGTCTTTCTATTAATTTGTGCACAATACAGATTTTATAAAATCCAGGCTGCAGCAATGAAATTTATATTTTCTCATTAAAATACATTTGTACCTGTTCAGGTTTGCTCCATAAAGTAGAAATACCACACTCTTTGCTTGAGTGGGCATACCCAAAATTCAGTATGAAATACTAAGATGCACAATAATTTTAAGCTTTAACAGTTTTGGCATACTAAGTACCATTTCTTCAGTGGGAGAAAATTAGGCTTACCTTTTCCATTGAAATCACTGTGCCTTAAGTAAGACTGAAATCTTATACATACTTACCTGGGAGTAAGTCCCATTGAACTCAGTGGGGATTACTACAGATTAGACACATAGAGGATTGTACTGTCAAAGTGCTTAACTTTAGCCTAGTTTGTTACTGCCAAACTACTAGTACATGTAACTAGTTTGTTACGTGTGAGATCTAATTTTTTTAAAATATATTAGTGGTGGAATGGAGGGGAGGCTACTAATTTGACTGGAGTAGTAACACTGGGAGAGGATGTTCAACATCCATGCTATTTTCTTGATCAAAATCCTCCCCCCCCCCGGTTGTTCCCTTGGGGGAAACAGCAGTTTGTTTTATTTAGAAAAATAATGCAGGGGAAATCATTAAACACCCCCTTTCCCCAGCCCTTCTCCCCTGATTAAGTTCACAGACATTCTCCTGTGTAATGATATCCTGTGTAATATATAGTATATATGCTTGGATAGGTACGGGCGACCACTTCCGCTCTGGATCCTTGCCCCTCGTGGCTAATAAAAGCTAGCAGGAATGGAACAGCCGGATGGGCCAAGGAGGTGATTAATGCCTCTTTACGAGAGGGAGTGGTACCACTCTGCCTGAAACAGGCAGTGGTGAGACCGCTCCTAAAAAAACCCTCCTTAGACCCTGAAAACCTTGACAACTATAGACCGGTGGCAAATGTTCCATTCCTGGGCAAGGTTTTAGAGCGTGTGGTCGCTCGCCAGCTCCAGGCTCTATTGGATGAAACCGATTATCTGGATCCATTTCAATCGGGCTTTCGGCCGGGGTTTGGTACAGAAACAGCCTTGGTCGCCCTGTATGATGACCTCTGTTGGGAGAAAGACAGAGGGAGTGTAACTCTGTTGGTTCTCCTTGATCTCTCAGCGGCTTTTGATACCATCGACCATGGTATCCTTCTGGGGCGACTTGCGGATTTAGGAGTTGGAGGCTCTGCTTGGCAGTGGCTGTGCTCCTACCTCAAGAACCGTCTCCAGAAGGTGGTGCTTGGGGAGCATTACTCGAGTCCCTGGGTACTCCAATATGGGGTCCCGCAGGGTTCAGTTTTGTCCCCCATGCTCTTTAATATCTATATGAAGCCGCTGGGTGAGGTCATTAGGAGATTTGGAGTGCGTTTCCAGCAATATGCTGATGATACGCAGCTCTACTTCTCCTTTTCATCTTCTTCAGGTGAGGCGGTTAATGTACTAAACCGCTGCCTGGCCGCGATAATGGACTGGATGAGAGCTAATAAACTAAAAATCAATCCTGACAAGACTGAGATGCTGTTGGTGGGGGGGCTCTCTGTCCAGATGGGTGATGTCCGACCTGCCCTAGATGGGGTTACACTCCCCCTAAAGGAGCAGGTCTGTAGTTTGGGGGTCTTATTAGATCCGCTCCTGTCACTGGAGGCTCAAGTAGCCTCGGTGGCACGAAATGCGTTCTACCAGCTTCGGCTGGTAGCCCAACTATGACCCTATCTGGACAGGGAGAACCTTGCCACAGTTATCCATGCTCTGGTAACCTCTAGATTGGACTACTGTAATGCACTCTACGTGGGGTTACCTTTGAAGACGGTTCGGAAACTTCAGCTGGTGCAGAATGCTGCGGCCAGAGTTCTTACTTGGACTAAAAAATCTGATCATATAACACCTGTCCTGGCCCAGCTGCACTGGCTACCAATATGTTTCCGGGCCAGATTTAAAGTGTTGGTTCTTACCTATAAAGCCCTTAACGGCATCGGACCGCAATACCTGGTGGAACGCCTCTCCCGCTATGTACCTACCCGGTCACTGCGCTTGACGTCGAAGGCCCTTCTCCGGGTTCCAACGCATAGGGAGGCCCAGAGAGCAATAACTAGAGCTAGGGCCTTCTCAGTGGTGGCCCCCGAATTATGGAACGCCCTCCCTGATGAGATACGCCTGGCGCCTTCTTTGTTATCTTTTCGGCGCCAGGTAAAGACCTACCTCTTTGCCCAGGCGTTTTAAATTTAATTTTCATTTATTTTAATTTTAATCTTTTGTCTTAATTTTGTTTTTAAAAATGTTTTCTATTGTATTGTACTCATACCCACATGTACTTTAATCTGTTTTTACCCTGTTGTACACCGCCCTGAGAGCTTGTTGCTATAGGGCGGTCTAAAAATGTAATAAAATAATAATAATAAATAATAATAATAGTCCTCACTATGTGGTAAACATATGTCTGGGCTATATCACTTTAGGCTCCATCTGCACTTAATGCAGTATCATACCACTTTAAACAGTCATCTTCCTCCAAAGAATCCTGGGAATTGTAGTTTATTAAGGATGCTGGGAGTTGTTAGGAGAACCCTCTTCCCTCACAGAGCTACAATTCCAGAGCTCCCTGGAAACAGGATTGATTGGGAATTGCAACTCTGTGAGGGGAACTGGGATCTCCTGACAACTCTCAGCACCCTTGACAAATTAGAGTTCCCAATTTTCTTTGGGAGAACCCATGACTCTTTGAAGTGGTATGATGTTGCTTAAAATGCATAGTGCAGGTGAGGTCTCATTTTTATTCATTTACTAAATGTATTACATACCCAACAGCTACCGCTCTCTTTAGACCTTAGACTGCAGGTTGGGCTGAAATAATGCAATGCTTCTTCATACGTTTTTTAAAAATTCATCCATAATCAAAACTACCGTGTCAGGATAGGGTGTAACTCTTCTTCTTGAGATCAAAGGGCTAGAGTAGTAGGGAGACCTTATACTTTTTAAAAATCCAGATATATGGAGGAAGGGCACCGTTTGGATCAGCAGAATGCCATAGGAGAATGAGTTTTAGAAAACCTCCCCCAGCATCACAATCACAATCTGAATTGCACCCCCCACAGGTGCATTATACAGCCATAACAGTGACTTTATACTATAGCCAGCATGGATTTTTCGCATTCCGCATTGTTAAATTGAAAATACCCCCATGCCATTCTGCTGCTTCTCATAAGCACATTTCAAAACAAAACCTTACAAAACTTATAGTCCTGAACTCAGAAACATTTGCTTAGCAACCCTCTAAGTTTGCATGGCAATGCACACAACAGTCAGAAAATCGAGAGTTCAAACAGTAAAACAAGACAAAAAAATTCCACACCCCTGTTGGACTTTATTCTGTCAGTGGTCACATAATTTGTTGAAATTAATTAAAAATCAGCTATGTTCACAAAGTACCTGTAATCCTATTACTGACCATGTCCCATACTCTGATCTGCATCTTCGGCAGTTTAAAAGTTTAAAAACGGCACGACGGGTTTTTAATTAATATAAGAAATGTAACATTGAAGTCTATTATAATGTTGGGCATGCTCAGTAAGAACAAACTGTCAGTGTTCTAAAAGCCAGACTCACAGCTGTTTGACTTGGCTACTCAGGTAGCCACACCAATGCCAGGCCTTGATTTTACTTTAGACAGTCATGTCTAAAGGATCCTGGGAAGTGTAGTTTGTGAAGGGTGCTGAGAGTTGTTAGGAGACTCCTATTCCTCTGACAGAGCTCCAGTGGCCAGAGTGGTTTAACAGTCAGCCGCTCTTCTGGAGATTGTAGCTCTGTGAGGGGAATAGAGCCTCTCCTAGCAACTCTCAGCACCCTTCACAAACTACACTTCCCGGGATTCTATGGGGGAAGCCAGGACTGTTTAAAGGAGAATAAAGGTCTTGTGTGGATGTGGCCAATTTTGGTTTAAATTTGGGTGGGAGTCTACATGTGCCTGCTGTAGAATAAAAAGGTGCGAGAAACCCTGAAAAGCAATATCTAAAGGAACGCCTTCAGCATCACCAGATAGGCCGCCAAATGAGATCAGCTTCCCTTCTCTCGGTCCCACCAGTCAAAACAGCTAAGCTGGTGCGGACCAGAGAGAGGGCATTTTCAATTGTGGCCCCCGCCCTCTGGAACTCTCTGCCTTATGATCTCCGCCATGCCCCCTCCCTGACAGACTTCCGCCGAGAACTGAAAACATGGTTTTTTAGGCAGGCATTTGAGACCTCTGTCTAATTTAGTTTAAATTTTTGTATGATGGGGGTAGGTTTGGATTGAGTATACTTATTGTTGTTTTGTATTATATGTTATATTTTACTCTAGGTTATATTTTAGTCTATGTACGCCGCCTAGAGTGGCCGTTAATTCGGCCAGATAGGCGGCCTAGAAATAAAATTTTATTATTATTATTATTATTATTATTATTATTATTATTATTATTATATTGTTCATGTTTTCCTTTGGAAAGGAAAGGGGGTTTCCCTCTGTCCAGTACCCCTCACCCAATCTCCTTCCCTCCCCCTCCCTCTCCCCTCCCCTTCTCTCCCCCTTCCCTCTCCTCCCCCTTCCCTCTCCTCCCCCTCCCTACCCCTCCCCCAGGTCAATTTTAACTATCCTACACATGACTGTACAGGAGTAAATCCCACTGAACTAAAAAAGCATGCAAATGATCAAACCTGGCCTCCCCTCCTCCTTCCTCCAATCCCCTCCCCCTCCCTCCTCCTTCCCTCTCTTGTCCCCTCCCCCTGCTTCCATGATCAGTTTTACCTATTCTAAGCATGATTGCATGGGAGTAAATCCCATTGAGCTCAATAAGCATGCAAATGATCAGACCTGCCTTCCCTCTCCCTCCTTCCCCTTCTCTCCTTCCCCTCTCCATTCCCTTTCTCCTCCCTCCCCTCCCCTCTTCCTTCTTCCTCCTCCCCTGCCCACTCCAGTCCTCCCTCCCTCCTCCTCCTCCTCCTCCTCCTCCCCCATGATCAGTTTCACCTATCCTGCATGACTGCACAGGAGTAAATCCCACTGAATAAGCATGCAAATGATCAAACCTGCCCTCCCCTTGTCACCTGCCCCCATCCCCCTCCTCCCTTTTGCCCTTCCTCCTCTTCCCCTCACCATCCCCCTGTGGTCATTTTCACCTATCCTAAGCATGATTGCAATAAATCCCATTGAACTCAATAAGCATGCAAATAATCCATTCTCAGCAAACTTGCACAGGATCCCATTTCTTACCTCCCTGATTAAAAAGCAAAGAACTTCACTGATAGGCAAAAAACCCTTGTAGTTTAAGAATGTATAACAGCCAACAGATATTTCCACTGAACTTTAAAAAGCAGGGAAATTAGCAGCTATAGTGTATGCACCAGAGGAGCAGGAGACCTGTCCTCCTCTCGGAGATAGTGTACTACCCTACAAATTTGTTAAAATGCAAATTTTTGGGTTGGTCTTTCACAGTCCACTTCCTGTGTATCTTGGAAGAATTTGGTAGCATGTGCCTCTGAGCATATGGTGAGTGGTGGCAACACCTGCAATCCGCCCAATTAACAGAAACAAGACATGTGCTGTGCTAATCTTGTTTTAGCAGGGAGGAAGCAACATTAAGACAGTTGATATAGTTCATAGTCACTTTAAATATGTTTGATTTACTTGCATCTTGGGCAGGCCAAGTTTGTTTTTTCCAACAGCTAGAGTCATTGCTTAAGTAGCAAAGTATTGTAACCAGTCTGATTTTACATCAAACTGCAGGTTCAGATTCAACTGTTAATGCACCCAAAATAGAAATAGAGCATAACCTCCAGTTTGAAACACAAAAGGCTGTCTTCACCATCATATGACATTGACCAATGAAAAGGCTTTGAAATTAATAAAAATAAATTTGATACAGATTTGTAGGATGAATAATGAGAGAAATATAATTTTCTAGGTCAGATTCTCTGTAGAAACAGTAGTAACTCAGGAAAGAAGCAAAGTAAGAAGAACACCAAGAAACATACAAAAATATAATTCTCCATCTTTGGAGATGGCAGGTATTGCCACCACTCACCATATTCTCAGAGGCACATGTTACCAAATTCTTCCAAGACAAACAGGAAGTGGATTGGACTGTGAAAGACCAACCCAAATTTTGTTTGCATTTTCACAAATTTGTAGGGCAGTCCAATATCTCAGAGAGGAGTTCAGGTCTCCTGCTCCCCTGGTGCATTCACTATAGCTGCCCAGTTTCCCTGCTTTTAAAAGTTTGATAGAAATATCTGTGGGCTATAGGTACGTTCTTAAACCACAAGGGTTTTTCCCTATTAGTGAATTTACTCTTAAAAGGGGGAGGATCTGATCACAGATCTACCACCACCACCATCATCTAGTTCTCTGTGTAGAATATTTTTTTTGTGAGGAGCCACGTCCCACCATATGTACTGCCAATTTTGGTCTGAAACCCATACTTAGGTTTATTGCCTATGTGAAAACTGGGAAATTGTCTGGATTGTGTCCTTTGATCTCAGTTATTGTATATAAACATCCATTTTTAGTTTTAAAAAAATCACCACCACTGTACATCAGCCTATTTACATATTTATATTTAATCTAAACCATCAGAATATAAATTGCTGATGAGACTATTGCTTTTAATACAAAACGAGCTTGCTCTTAATGCCCATTTTCTGGTAATCTGGAGCTTACTGGAAGCTTAGTCTCTAGGGGTATTTAAATTAAGGTAGGCAAAGCTCTCAAAATTATATTGTAAGAATAATCCTGTGTAGGCAATAAGCAAGCTAAATAATCTCACAGGCATTTTCAGTCTTTCCCCCCACTAAAAGTCCATGAACCTGAGCTATTTAACAGAGAAGCTCAAATATGCCCTGATGTCAAATATGCCTTGAAGTAAGCGTATCATATTGATTAATTAGATCATGTTTAATAATGTTAGACAAGATAATGTTTATATAATCAATATAGAATCTGATGAAGAAAGCTATCTTCATCACCTTTATTTCTGAAAAAAGAAAAGCCCATAATTGCAATGGGCAGGGGGACAAAGAGAGGGCACATATATTGTAGAGATCCTTTATGGGTGTGAGGTCCTCAGAAGCTGTTTTTCTTTTAAAAGCCCTCCCCTCCCCCCAAAAAACCACCCACAATCAAGGCACTGTTACATGCGTTTGTGTGTAACACTAGTCAGTCCTCTATTATTCATTACAGAAGTACAGGGCCAGCCCTACAGTTAGGCAGAATGAGGCAGCTCTCTCAAGCATCAAATTCTGGGAGTGGTTGGGAGTGTCAGCGAGATGTTGGAGGATAGAGCTAGCCTGCTGTCCTTGGGCCTGGTAGAAAATGTAGTCCCACCACCACCTGAAATGGATTGAACTGCCAGTCCAGTCAATTTTTGTTCCTAGAACTGGGGGTGGCGGGAACATTTTGTTCTTCACCTCGGGTGGCAAAATGTCTCAGGACAACCTTGGACTAAGTGCAGCCATTGAAGGAAGGGCAATAGCTCAGTGGAAGAGCACATGCTCTGTATGCAGAAGGCCCCAGGATCAATCCCTGCCATCTCCAGGTATGGATGGGAATTTCTCTTGCCTGAAATTCTAGAGAACTGCTGCCACTTACTATAGACCATATTAAGCTGGATGGACCAAGGTAGCCTCCTATGTTCCTGTAGTTTATAGGAGAGGAAGCAAATTCATGACATTGTTGGCCTTTGTTCCATGCATCTAGTGGGAACTATTGAGAACTGAGCTTACTTCATTACGTTATCCAGAGTTATCATAAGAGCAGAGAGGATGTTGCCACATTTCTTAGTCACTTTGGAACTGGAACGGTAGAATAAGATGCTGAAGGTTTCACAAAACTTACCTTGTTACTGATGTGGAAAGATTTTTTGCTTCCTGGTTCACAGTGAGTAGTTATTTTCCCTGGGCACTGATGTTTAGCCACTTGAAGATAAAAACACTCAAAAGGGCAGATAGTGATTACAACAGCAGTTTAAAGTTTTGGGCTATTTTTATACTATGGTTACATATTTTTGATGTGGCCCTCGCACTTACAAAATCCCACCTGCATCCTGAAAAAGGAAAGAGGTGTTTGTTGCAGATTAGCAACATCTCTCTCTCTCTCTCTCTCTCTCTGTATATGTATGTATGTGTATATATATATCTATTTAACTGTCAGGTGTACTCTTTTCTGTAAAGGCAGGAGCAAGGAATTAAGCACTAGTTTTGAATAAAAAATAGATGAGGTACTTCTACATTGTTTTTGTATTTTACGTACCCTGCTCCTGATTTTTCCCTCCCTTGTTTCTTAGGTTGTTGATGTTATATTTGTACTATGTTTTACAGTTGAATCTAATATTTTGTATTTTATTATATATTTCTTCTCCTTATAATTACTTTAATTTTTGTATGGTATAGGTATTATATCAGCATATATTGTTTGTTATTTTCTATGCTGTAAACCACCCTGGGGTCTCATGATGAAGGGTGGTATATACATTTAATAAATAAATAAATGTTGACAACCTGCTCCTCCAGCTCCATGATTCCATCCTGGGTACCATTTCTGAGTCTAGTGACAGAACTCAGTAACCTAGTGTCAGAACCAAGAAACTGGGTCATGTGTGTGTCTGTGTGTGTGTGTCTGTGTGTGTGTGTGTATGTGCGTGTTTTTTTTTTCTAAAAATAAAATGAAATTAAAAGCTGATCCAGATTGGAACCATGGCATGACAGAGGTGGAGCTTTTCCATTCCCCATATGTTACAGTAGGGTCCCACTCATACAGTGGGTTACGTTCCGGACCCCCACTGTAAAGCGAAAGCCGCTGAAAAGCGGAACTCATTTAATAGAATGGCGCACGATGCCTGAAAACCGCCATAAAAGCCAAAAAAGCGCTGTATGAGTGGCTCTTTAGTCTACTTGTGTCTAACTGAGACCGCTGCATTAGCGAAGCACCGTAAAGCGGGGCCCTACTGTATTTTCACTATGAGGAAAGCAGACATGAGCACAAAGAACAGATTTGAATGGGAGTGATTTTTGTCTGGAAAATGGTGCAGGAGGAAAGAGTGAAGCCCCTTTCACCAACGTAATGGCCTAGATCCAGATCAGGAACCCCTCCCCATGTCTGCTTTTTTTTGGAGGGGGAAGACTAAGATATGCCAATGCAATAATATTTAACGTGCCATCTAATTTAGCCCTCACACTATCAAGCTTAGCTCCACTCTTGCAAACTGAAAAGAAGAGCAACCTGCTTACCAGACAGGATTTCGGATCCTCCTTGCTACAGACAACAAGATAGGAAAACATTACCCATTTAACTCAACTGTCTGTCCTGAATCTCCTGTCAGTCACTTCAACTGGATGACTCTGAGTTCTAGTTTTATAAGAGAAGGAGAAATACCTCTCTCAACCCACTTTCTGCACACCATTCACACTGGAGCAAGGCCTATGCTCAGCACTGTCTCCTCTTCCCACACAGATCCTGGTGCTACATGACAGGTAGGATGGCAAAGAGATGCAGCTTTCCCCATCGCTATCTATCCTTGCTGGGGAAAGCTGCACTGTTGAACTTTTTGGCTGCCAGGCAGCTTGGAAACACACAGAGGCAAAAACAAGAACCACGGGCTACAGTGACAGGGTTATATGGGCTCATTGAAAAACTCAGGCAGTTAGCACTGCAATACCACAGAACAACAAGAGTCCCCAAGAGCAATATATCCTGAAAGAAATATTTCCCGGTGGTTAAAAGGCTAAAAGCTCTGTTAAACATCAATGTCCATAGTCATTGATTGTGGATTTAAATGTTCTTTTAAGGTTAACCACTGATGCAGTGCACATTTTTTTCTTCCTTATTCAGTATCCACAAAAGAGTAATTTAGCAAACTGTCAAACTATTAATTTAATCATAGGCCAGTATATATATTTTTAATCTCTGGTGTTGGGCTCTGCGAGAACTCTGATCGCAAGAAAGATGGAAGGTAAAAAAAACAAAAACTCCAGCTAAAGCAAATTGCCAGAGGATACAACCCTCTGAATAATTACATAGGTGTGAGCCCCATTGGATATAGCAGACGTTTCTTCCTAGTAAAAACTCAGAGGTTCAGGTTGCACAGTTCTATCTGTGCAGAGCAGGGGCAGGGATTTTGTGGCTCTCCAGATGCTGTTGGGCTACAACTCCCATTATCCCTGATCGCTAGCCATGCTGGCTGCAGCTGATGAGAGTTGGACTCCAACAACATCTGGAAGGTCACAGAGGCTCCCCAGCCCCAGTTTAGAGATATGATGGATTCTGGTTTCTGATAAGAGGCATTAAGAACATAAGAACATAAGAAGAGCCTGCTGGATCAGGCCAGTGGCCCATCTGGTCCAGCATCCTGTTCTCACAGTGGCCAACCAGGTGCCTGGGGGAAGCCCGCAAGCAGGACCCGAGTGCAAGAACACTCTCCCTTCCTGAGGCTTCCGGCAACTGGTTTTCAGAAGCATGCTGCCTCTGACTAGGGTGGCACAGCACAGCCATCACGGCTAGTAGCCATTGATAGCCCTGTGCTCCATGAATTTGTCTAATCTTCTTTTAAAGCCATCCAAGCTGGTGGCCATTACTGCATCTTGTGGGAGCAAATTCCATAGTTTAACTATGCGCTGAGTAAAGAAGTACTTCCTTTTGTCTGTCCTGAATCTCCCAACACTCAGCTTCTTTGAATGTTCACGAGTTCTAGTATTATGAGAGAGGGAGAAGAACTTTTCTCTAGCCACTTTCTCAATGCCATGCATAATTTTATACACTTCTATCATGTCTCCTCTGACCCACCTTTTCTCTAAACTAAAAAGCCCCAAATGCTGCAACCTTTCCTCGTAAGGGAGTCGCTACATCCCCTTGATCATTCTGGTTGCCCTCTTCTGAACCTTTTCCAACTCTATAATATCCTTTTTGAGATGAGGCGACCAGAACTGTACACAGTATTCCAAATGCGGCCGCACCATAGATTTATACAACGGCATTATGATATCGGCTGTTTTATATTCAATACCTTTCCTAATTATCCCTAGCATGGCATTTGCCTTTTTCACAGCTGCTGCACACTGGGTCGACATTTTCATCGTGCTGTCCACTACAACCCCGAGGTCTCTCTCCTGGTCAGTCACCGCCAGTTCAGACCCCATAAGCGTATATGTGAAATTCAGATTTTTTTGCTCCAATATGCATAATTTTACACTTGTTTATATTGAATTGCATTTGCCACTTTTCCGCCCATTCACTCAGTTTGGAGAGGTCTTTTTGGAGCTCTTCGCAATCCCTTTTTGTTTTAACAACCCTGAACAATTTAGTGTCGTCAGCAAACTTGGCCACTTCACTGCTCACTCCTAATTCTAGGTCATTAATGAACAAGTTGAAAAGTACAGGTCCCAATACCGATCCTTGAGGGACTCCACTTTCTACAGCCCTCCATTGGGAGAACTGTCCATTTATTCCTACTCTCTGCTTTCTGCTTCTTAACCAATTCCTTATCCACAAGAGGACCTCTCCTCTTATTCCATGACTGCTAAGCTTCCTCAGAAGTCTTTGGTGAGGTACCTTGTCAAACGCTTTTTGAAAGTCTAAGTACACTATGTCCACTGGATCACCTCTATCTATATGCTTGTTGACACTCTCAAAGAATTCTAGTAGGTTACTGAGACAGGACTTTCCCTTGCAGAAGCCATGCTGGCTCTGCTTCTGCAAGGCTTGTTCTTCTATGTGCTTAGTTAATCTAGCTTTAATAATACTTTCTACCAGTTTTCCAGGGACAGAAGTTAAGCTAACTGGCCTGTAATTTCCGGGATCCCCTCTGGATCCCTTTTTGAATATTGGCATTACATTTGCCACTTTCCAGTCCTCAGGCACGGAGGAGGACCCGAGGGACAAGTTACATATTTTAGTTAGCAGATCAGCAATTTCACATCTGAGTTCTTTGAGAACTCTTGGGTGGATGCCATCCGGGCCCGGTGATTTGTCAGTTTTTATATTGTCCATTAAGCCTAGAACTTCCTCTCTCGTTACCACTATTTGTCTCAGTTCCTCAGAATCCCTTCCTGCAAATGTTAGTTCAGGTTCAGGGATCTGCCCTATATCTTCCACTGTGAAGACAGATGCAAAGAATTCATTTAGCTTCTCTGCAATCTCCTGATCGTTCTTTAGTACACCTTTGACTCCCTTATCATCCAAGGGTCCAATCGCCTCCCTAGATGGTCTCCTGCTTTGAATGTATTGATAGAATTTTTTGTTGTTGGTTTTTATGTTCTTAGCAATGTGCTCCTCAAATTCTTTTTTAGCATCCCTTATTGTCTTCTTGCATTTCTTTTGCCAGAGTTTGTGTTCCTTTTTATTTTCTTCATTCGGACAAGACTTCCATTTTCTGAAGGAAGACTTTTTGCCTCTAAGAGCTTCCTTGACTTTGCTCGTTAACCATGCTGGCATCTTCTTGGCCCTGGTGGTACCTTTTCTGATCTGCGGTATGCACTCCAGTTAAGCTTCTAATATAGTGTTTTTAAACAACTTCCAAGCATTTTCGAGTGATGTGACCCTCTGGATTTTGTTTTTCAGCTTTCTTTTTACCAATCCCCTCATTTTTGTGAAGTTTCCTCTTTTGAAGTCAAATGTGACCATGTTGGATTTTCTTGGCAATTGGCCATTTACATGTATGTTTAATTTAATAGCACTGTGGTCACTGTTCCCAATCGGTTCAACAACACTTACATCTCGCACCAGGTCCCGGTCCCCACTGAGGATTAAGTCCAGGGTTGCCGTCCCTCTGGTCGGTTCCATGACCAACTGGTCTAGGGAATAGTCATTTAGAATATCTAGAAAATTTGCTTCTTTGTCATGACTGGAACACATATGCGGCCAGTCTGTGTCCGGGTAGTTGAAGTCACCCATTACTACCACATTTCCTAGTTTGGATGCTTCCTCAATTTCATATCTCATCTCAAGGTCTCCTGAGCATTTTGATCAGGGGGACGATAGATCGTTCCCAGTATTAAGTCTCTCCTGGGGCATGGTATCACCACCCACAACGATTCTGTGGAGGAGTCCGCCTCTTTTGGGGTTTCGAGCTTGCTGGATTCAATGCCTTCTTTCACGTATAGAGCAACTCCGCCACCAATACGTCCTGCCCTGTCCTTCCGATTTAGTGTATATCCAGGGATAACCGTATCCCACTGGTTTTCTCCATTCCACCAGGTCTCCGTTATGCTCACTATATCAATGCTCTCCTCTAAGACCAAGCACTCCAGTTCTCCCATCTTGGTTCGCAGGCTCCTAGCATTAGCGTACAGGCACTTGTAAGCAGTGTCTCTCTTCAAGTGTCTTTGGCACTTGTGGTTTGGCCTGTGGTAATTTTGCTCTTCTGAATTTATATCCTGTGCCCCTGCTCTCACAATGCCTACTTCTAGGCCTACCCCTTTTAAAATTTCATAATTTCTTTGGTTTTTATCCCAGGGGGGAGGTTTATTCCAAACTGGACCTTCCTCAGCTCCTGTCGGGTTTCCCCCCTCAGTCAGTTTAAAAGCTGCTCTGCCACCTTTTTAATTTTAAGTGCTACCAGTCTGGTTCCATTCTGGTTCAAGTGGAGCCCGTCCCTTTTGTACAGGCCCGGCTTGTCCCAAGATGTTCCCCAGTGCCTAACAAACCCAAACCCTTCCACCCGACACCATCGTCTCATCCACGCATTGAGACTGCAAAGCTGGGCCTGCCTGGCTGGTCCTGCGCGTGGAACCGGTAGCATTTCAGAGAAAGCCACCTTGGAGGTCCCGGCTTTCAGCATCCTACCTAGCAACCTAAATTTTGCTTCCAGGACCTCACAGCTGCATTTCCCCATGTCGTTGGTGCCAACGTGCACCACGACCACTGACTCCTCCCCAGCACTGTCTACCAAACTATCTAAACGACGGGCGATATCCGCAACCTTCGCACCAGGCAGGCAAAACATCTTGCGGTCTACACGCCCATCACACACCCCACTGTCTATGTTCCTAATGATCGAATCACCCACTACAAGGATCCCTCCACCCCCTGGAGATATATCCTCGGCACGAGAGGATAGCTGTTCATCCCCCAAGGAATGGATCCCTTCTAAGGGATTGTTTCCCTCTTCCTCAGCTGGATGCTGTCCTTCCCCGAGACCATCGTTCTCCATGATAGCAGGAGAGCTATCATCATTGGAGTGGGACACAGCTATAACGTCCCTGAAGGCCTCCTCCACACACCTCTCTGTCTCTCTCCGCTTTTCCAGGTCCGCTACATTGGCCTCAAGGAAATGAAGTCGTTCCCGGATACAGGATTCAGGATACATGCTGCTCACTGGCAACATGATATGGAACAAAGGCATTCTATAAGATTAGTGGGCCATGGCAGCAGCCACTGGTGGGAAACAGTGGGGCAGCATTGCTCACCTGGTTTCCCAATGTGGTGGTTGCTGCTGGCAGTGGGGGGGAGTAGGCAGCAAGGAGGTCAGCACAATGTGGGCACAGTAGCAGAGCCAATCAGACTCTCTTGCCACTGCACCCACACCATGCCAAGCTCCCTGCCGCCTTGCCTCTTCCCCTCTCAGTTGCCCACAGAGACCTCCACATTGGGAAGCCAGGTGAGCCACGCTCATGCCCCACTCTGTTCTACCCTGCTGGCTACAACAAGATCATGGGAAGATGAGGGCAGGAGGTCACTGAAGATTGTGGGAATGTAAAAAGTCGAGATTTTAATTTATTTATTACAGGGCTTTATAGCCTGCCCTTTAATGGCTTTCAGAATTCAGAAACATACAGAGAGCACAGTGGGGTTTCTCCATAAGGACCCCCCCACATGCTTTTATACAGATTGAACTGAACAGTCCAGTCACATTAAAATGAAACATTTCTGTGGGAATCTCAGTCCTGGTTTAAAACCACATTTTAAGATTTTTTTTTCTGTGCTCTGTGACATTTGCAAATTTGAAAAAGTCAGTAAAAACTATTCCCATAGATAACAGGCAGGTGTATTCATTGCAACCATTACTATCTGTGCCATCATAACAGCACAGGTCATATATAAATAATGGGGCACTAGAAAGGAATTGTGGTTCAATTATTAATAGATTATTACTGTCAATAAACAAGTATATAAATTTCATTTTCTAGCAATAAGCTGTGTCCATTAGATTCCCTTTCCCAAGTGCATAGCTAGACCCATACTCCCCAAGCTTGCATAATATATTTATGAAGTTCAGAAAATGGTTTCAGTCATTCTATTTAAAGAGAGCAGAGCAAGAAGCTTAAAGCTCTGTTCTGTACTTTGTAAAAATGTCCAAGATGCATTGCTAGTGCCCCATACATGGTCATCCATGAAGGAAAACAACAAACACAAGAAAAATAATCCAGAAAGCATAGAAGGTACACAAGATTACAAGTCAAGTACCGCACTGGTCTTGTGTTTTCAATTAACTTTCCACTCCAGGATATTTGAGATTATTTTGATATTCCAAACATGTATGTATGGAAACATCTTTTAAAAATAAGGAAAGAAAGAAAAAAATATGAAACCAATTAGCTGGCTATATACACCCTATTTCTCCTCAAGTATTTTGACTCTGAGCCTACCTCAAAGAAGCAAAACATCTGATTTGCAAACGTGAAGGACCAACCAAATATCAAGAGTACAATACAGCTATGAAGATGGGCATCAATTACTCATCAGAAACATTTTTGCATGGATTTTGCAAGGGAAGCATGGTAATAATATTGGTGCAACTAAGCAAGTACACAAGGTATTTTTGGGATGTGCTTTGTGGTTTTTCAGACTGTTACCCAAGTTTTTTTGTTTTTGTTTTGATGTTAGGCTTAGATCAGGAAGGTGTGGCCTCGGGTAAAAGTACATAGTAAATTAGCCATTAGGATCAATAAAATGATATGCACAAAATCTAAACTTTAAAGCATGGTGAGAAATTAAAATAGGCATCATGTTGCTGAAAGTCAATGGAGCAACCCATATACTGTATGCTGTCTAGGGAAAAGAAAGCAGTCTTAAATCATCCAAAACTGGCAGAGACTTTAATAGGACACTAACAGGCTCCGTGGGACTACTCTGTATTTTCATGGCTTGTCATACATCTAACATTTTCTAATTTCTTAGTGCCATTTTTTTAAACAGCAATAACCTGTCATGGGGGGGGGGGAGAATGCTATATGCCACTCAATCACCAGACCACAAATTGTGATACTGCAAAAATTGCATCATTTTCCAAAATGTAAAAAAAGTCCCAAGATACTTGATATATGTGTTTTTGTGTGTGCATGTGTGCGTGCATGCGCGCACATACACACAAAGAGTAGCCTTCAGTGGCTCACTGTATAGGGCATGGGGTTGGGAAGCAGGATATGGCATTTGAGCCCCACCCCCACCAGTGGGAAGGGTGTGACATGTCCCCATTCACCTTTGGGTGAAGGGCTGCAGCTCAGTGGCAAAGCACATCCTTTGTGTGCAGAAGGTCCCATGTTCAATCCCTGGCATCTCCAGGTAGGGTTGGGAAATATTTCTATCCAGCAGTGGCTTGTGTGGTGGGGCAGAGCCACAGGAATAGTCTTCCAGCAGTGGTGTCACTGCTGGTGCTGGGAGGGGGAGGGGCAGGGAGGAAGAGGAGGCGAGGTCAGCACTGTCCAGGTGCATGAGCAGAGCTTATATGACACTCACCAGTCACAATTGCCTTGCCCCTCTCCCTACTAGTATGCAGCAGTGATGTCTCTACAGGGAGGCTATTGCTGCATCAAATGCTGGGTGTGCTACTCCTGCAGTCATATCTGAAATCTTATAGACCTGCTGACAGTCAGTGTCAACAATACTGGATAAGGCTATCTATGGCTACTATCCACAGTGGCAATGTTCTTCCTCCGCTGTTGGAGGCAGTATGCCTCTGAATGCCAGTTGCTGGGAATCACAAGTGGGGACAGTGCTGTTGCACTCAGGTTCTGCTTGCAGTCTTCCCATGGGCATCTGGTTGGCCGCTGTGAGAATAGGATGCTGGACTAGATGGGCCATTGGCCTGATCCAGCAGATTCTTCTTATGTTCTTACTGAGCTGGATAGACCATTGGTCTAATAGTGCAGCCTCCTATGTTTCTCTTGCCTCTGAAAGCCACCAGAGACAACTGTGCTTTCTTCCATTGATTTTACAGGGGATGTGATTCAGATTCACCCAAAACCATTCAAATTCAGACAACCAGTAATGAAAGGGAAAGATAATCCTGGCAAGTACTTTTATGCCTGCCCTGGAATGCTATCAGGACCCCTGGTTAGATTGTCTCTGTTTCCACATGGTTCTCCACCTCCTACAGACCTTACAGAGCATTCCTTTTCACTTTACAAACCTCTGTGACAGTAAAGGATTAAAAACAGCAGGACCTCCATAAGTGCTGATTAAATTTGTCTTTGAATGGGGAAAAGTCTTAGAAATCCTCAGAGTTATCTTTATATTAAATGCTGCTTCTCTCTGCGTAGTGCAATTCTCATCCCCGGGTTGGAAGCTCACGGCTCAGCCTCCAGATTTCAAATTGGACACTGACACAAAGCTGACATCATAATTAATTAATGAGAAGTCACTGCACTGCTGGCATCTCAGACATGAGGCATTAGTGGAGAATTCTGTGGAGAGCACTCCCCCTTCCCTCCCAACTCTTGCACAAACAATGTCACAGAATTCTTGGCACTGACACAAATTGTTAGCTTCAGAGCAAAAGTGCATAAATGCTCTCAGGATGCATTTTGAGCTATTTTTTAAAGGCAGTTAATTCCCAAGGGAATTAAACTGATTTGCATGAAAGATTGGCAGAAGTTGGTATACTAAAAAGGACACCCCATCCTTAACCAGGAAGCCCATTCAATGGTTGAGCCACATATCTAAGAATAAAATAGTTTTTGTTTCCAACTAAAACACATCAGGAAATGTATATCTGATTCTGAAGCCGTGGAATGAATCTCAAGTCATCATTTATACATAACATTGTATGTGTTTCCATTGACAGGAAAAGCATAATAATGTAATCCTATATATGTCTACTGAGAAGGAAATCCCACTGAGTTCAATGGGGCTTACTCCCAGGTTGCAATTTAATGCACACTTTTGTGGGAGTAAATCCCAGTTGAACTGAAAAGACTTACTACTTAGTAGACCTCCATAGCATTGCATTATAAAGCAGTTTACTGAAGTAAGGCTGCAGGTATTCAATTCTGCTATTCAAATGGTGATTAGCAATAGTCAGATAAACTGCATAGCCTGGTTATCTAAGTCAGGCTTCCTCTCAATTAGAGTCAAATAACCCTTGTACCCAAGCAACATACATTTTCATTCCTGCCTGGCTTTCTCCCCATATAACTTGTTTATATTTCTAAAAAATATGTACAATGCCTTTATAACACCTTTTTTGCCCCACAAAATGAAATTCAATGAAATACATTCAATATTACAAAGCCGGGAATACATGCAAAAAAACAGGACCCACATCATACGGAGGGGGGACTTAAAAAATAATAAAGATCCTCTTGAACTAAATTGCCAAATGATCAAGCCTCGGCAGGCCTCATTGTAAGGGCAACAGAAGCAATCCACTATGTGGGGAAGAACTGCTATGCTAGGTTTCCGGCAGATGGGTTGCTGTTGCCTCTTGGGGTGGGGAAGAGGGACAGGGATGAGGCACTGGGGAAGCTGAACATAGGAATATTAGAAGTGCCTGCTGGATCAGGCCAGTGGCATACTTTGGGGGCATGCAGAACTCTTGACAATGTCTCATCAGAGGAACACTATTGTCAGATAGGGGTATGTGGGTAAAGGCAGTGCCTCCAGTAACCTGGCCCTAAGTTATACAGGGCTTTAAATGCAAAAACTAAAACCTTGAACTGAGCCTGGTAGAACATTGGTAGCCAATACAGTTCTCTTAGCAGAGGTGTTATATACTGTTGGGAGGATACCCTAAGAAAGATACAAAATGATGAAAGGCTGAAAGAAAGGGCATCAGCATTAAGGGTACACTGTGGAATTGCAAAACAGGTGACAATAGCAGTGGGACTTCACATGTCTTAGGGAAGGTAGGGTTACCTGAATGGAACAGGATCACAATCTCTCTCAAAGAATAGTCTGCAGTACTGCTGAATTCAGACCTGGTGCAGGAAAGGCAAGTAGTTGGAATGCTAGCACTAAAATGAAATCAACTGGACTCTAAAGCAAGAATAGCCAACACGGTGCCCTCTAGATGCTATTGGACTACAACTCCCATCACCTTTCACCATAGATGACCACAGTGGTTTTAGCCATAGTGCTGGAGCTGATGGAAGTTGTAATCCAACAACATTTGGAAGGCACCATGTTGGCTACCCTTGAGTTAAAAGATACAATAGGACTTGTTTCTGAGTAGACAAACATAGAATCCAACTGCAAAATACTGAGCTCTGCACTCCCCGGCCCAAATCCCCCTTCCGTCACATACATAGGTAGGTAAACTTAGGCAAGCCACTATTTCTTAGCCTCATTCTCATCTGCAACATGGAGAAAACAATATTTACAGAACTGAATTTTTACAGCAATATGCACCCAAGTCTTATTCAGTTCTATGTACTGCCTACAGCTTACCTCACCTTCTCTCCTCTTCTCCTTCATTCTATATATTTCTCCCCCTTTCTTATACTTATGTATTATAATATGACAATAATATAATTAAGAACAAAAATACCTTTAAGAAACAAGAACAAATTAAATGACATCATAATCAGCCAAAACCTGTGTCGAACATTTTTTTTTACATCTGCCTAAGACTCAGCAAAGATAAAGTATTCTGCCTGTCTACAAAAACAGGTCTGAGTTCTAAGGAAGAGGTCAATCATAAAGGTGCCCACATATGATTGCAAACATATGATTGCTGATAAATTGGTGGATGATATTAAGCAGAAAAAGATTTAATGTGTGTTAATTGCAAAGTGTTCCTAATAAAAGTGTTTTTGCAAAGAAAACACTTTCTATTGTCTCCCTCTCTCCATCTTCTAGCTAAGGCTGCAATCCAGTACATGTCTACTCAGAAGTAAACTCCATTGGGTTCAGTGGGACTTACTGTCAGGTAAGTGTGCATTGGGTTGCAGCAATCCAATACACACTTACCTGAGAGAAATTCCCACAGAACCCATGGAATTTACTTCTGAGTAGACATGTATTGGACTGCAGCCTTAGTGTCTGTAACCAAAAGCCTATCTTATACTTTGAAAGTATTCACTTCTCATTTTTAAATCCATAGTTGCCTTTCCTAGACATGCTGCAAAAATAACTGAAAATCAGATTCCAGCATGGGTTGTATTCATCCAAAGTACTGCTTGTTTGCTCAGAACTAAAGGAGGAGAATGGGAAGGAGGAGAAAGCCTCTCATTTCTAGATTTATTTTAGGTTTATATATATTCATCTGTGCATTCATTATTTGCTCCAGGCCAGTGCACAGTTATATTCTACATTCATAGTAATTTGTCCTTTTACAATTTGAAATTTTGGGTTAAACTCCCAGTTTCAAATCTTACGTAATCTCAGAAGGATCATTTGCTGCAATTACTGAATTAACTCCTCTTTACAACATTGCTTCACTTGTTCCTGCGCACTCTTATGATATCACTTTTTTCTGACTTTGATGATCAGTTTAAAAAATCAACTTCTAATCCTTGATAAACTTATGTTTCAAATTTTGGAATCATGAAGCTATAGTTGCTTTGTATTTCTTTGCAAATTGTACTGATGCTCATCAGACACTGTCAGCTTTCCAGTACCAATAATGCCAAGCGACTATCGAAAATGTGCGGACTAAATATAATTATGGAGTAGCAATGTTTTCAGAACAAATCAGACTCTGCAACAACAAAAATGAAAACCAGAAAAATAATTCAGGAAATCTGAACAAATCAGATTGGATCTGATGGGGTTCCCCAATCCTTAGTTTTTAGCTAAGGGAAATGTTGATGGACTTGTTCATGAAAATATTGGAAAGGTTTGTCTACAGGATGCTGAAAGTGTGTGGATTTCTTTTTTAAAATTTAAAGAACAGATGCTGCAAAGGAAAAAAATCAAAAGCATCTGTGACTCCTGATGAACTATTTAAACCTATGTGTGAAACATTCACAGTTTATCTTTTACACAGATCTAGAGATGATTCAACAAAGCTTATGCACTGTCTGGGTAAACTTTTATTCTTGTTAAAAATTTAAAAGACATGCACTCAATGTCCTTGGCATTAACTTAAGTTATGGTAGGCCCATAAAACAATAGCAGAGATGCTATTAAAAGCAGACGAGTAATAAAAGGAGACAGTCTAAGATATGGGTCCAGGGAAACCGTTCCCTTTGCTATAACACACCAGTTTGGGGAACTACAACCGGTGAAGCATACACTCACAGTTTTAAATATGAAAAGAGAAGCTGATTTCTGTTTTTTAAAAAATCATTTCAGATTAAAGATCAATTACTGAGGACCAAACTACATGTGATAGCTGTGTGCTTACATCCGTCTTGCAGGTTTTAAAAAATGCAAATTGCACCAGATACGGGAGAAGTTGATATTTAATGGGATTAGAGCAGACACACAGAGAGAATGTAACCATCTCCTCCCCTTATGCAGTCCTCTGAAGGCGCTATTTGGATTGGAAGGAAATGCCCCATTGCCCCTAGATGGGGATACCAGCTTCAGAAGAAGGATTTTTCTCTGGACCTGGCGGAGGGAGGAGGGTAAAATTCCGCCTCCATGTCTTATCAGCCTGATGTAATTTGTATATTTTTTTTAAAACCTGCATGTTAACATTACTTAACATCATGTCTAGTGTGGCCCTCAGTTTTTTCCTTTGCTTCTTCTATGCACCTCCATTCCTCACATCCTTGACTGATCCACCCATCGTTTTCTCATGTCCCATCTCCCTTTCTTTGACCTGCCTGATTCTTCCTACCTTTCTTCTTGTCACGCTCAGTCCCCTAGCTGTCAACATCCTGCCAGCCCTTGAAGGTGTTAATGTTTATTTATATATTCATAGATGCATTTTAAAGTATTTATATTTCACCCTTCGGGGAGGGGAACTTTTTCCAGGGTGGCTAACAGTGTTATAAACAATACGCCCTAGTCCCTTTTAGGGTCCTAGTGGCTGAGGATTCGCTCCCAAATACTCACCCAATAGAGTTCAAGAACGAACGAAACAAGATGGAGGATAGAGTATATTTATTTCTAGCACGTGCACGTGGAGAAGGGCCAAGCCAGTTCTGACAAACTCTGCTGTGCTGGCCTTTTTATAAGCTTTATTTTGCTAATTATTCATGCATCAGTTTCATCACATCTACATCATAACTACATCATTAATCCATGCCCATTTCCTCCTGGTAACCATATTAGGAGATTGTTTTTCACACTTGTTATGTCCATATTGACCTTGTATCTCTGCAACATAGTTTGCAACATAGTCTGGGCACAGGTGCATTTGCAACTAAAAGCCTGTGAGAATACAATTATCTATTTTGCAGACACAGCTTTAAACAAACAATGATTCTACAATTCAGCAAATTAGCATTTCTCTTTACACACACACAAGTAAATTAACTGTCAGCATTATAGCACAAGCGAGGTGATTCTCAGTTCATTTCTACTATGAATTCAAAACAAGCCTAATATTCCTTTTTCCTTTAATCAAATAAAGAAAGCTAATTAAACAAAATATGCTATTAATTCAAACAGAATTCAGTGTCACAATTCCCCCCTTAGAAGCTTTTTGATATTTATATCATATAGCTTCTTCATTCTGAATCACTTGTTGATACATAATTCTACCATGTTACTTTTAGTTACTGCATTATCTATTATGCTACGAATACCATTCATAATTACAGGTAACAGGCAAGGTAAAAGCATACATCCCATTAAAATCAAAAGAACCAATACAATCATTGTCTTCATTCCTCCAAACCAATTGAACCAACTTCCCCAAGCTCCAAGATTTATTCCTTTCCAAGTTTGCACTGGGACATAAGCAAGCTTTTTGATTTTATTAGCAATGTCTTTTACTATATTGCCGTTGTCATCAATTTTCACACAACATTCTGTCAAATTAAGGAGTCCGCAGACACCTCCTTCTTTAGCTAACAAATAATCCTTTTGTTAAAGAAAGATCAAGCGCCCTTTTCTTTCTTTCAGACTGTTCTCCATCAAACACTGGAACTAAAGGATTTAGACTTCCACCTTTTATAGTATACATTGGCTGTATTATTCCAACATAACAAATGCCAGTCCAATTCAAGGGGAGAATTGCATAAGCTTTACTCCCACAAATCCAATAGTGTCCTTTTAATACAGGCATAGTAGTATTGTGTAGAATTGGAGAATTTTTATTATAAGGAATGTAATATGTATCCTTTGCACCGAGAGGGCCTGTGACAATGCGGTATCCTTGTCCCAAAACAAAATTACACTTCCATAATTGGGATTCATTTCTGTATGTACATCTAGTATCATTATTAGTTTGGTTCCATACTGTCCAATAATTCTGAAATCCCATAATAACGGTTCCATTAAGGTGCTTCCATAGCCAACCTTGATCTTTTAAGATGGTAGGAATCGTTAGATACCTTTCTTGGCAGTCACTCAATTGAATATCTGTGTAAGGATCCGAACATTTAGACCTACATGAACTCTGATTACGTGCACCAGGAATACATGAGCACCATGTTCCATTTTCGAGTTGGATGTGTGTATTATTCCATCGGGAAACAAATTTAGTACAGTTTGTAACTGGACAATTACCAATGGAACAATACTCTCGCCATCCCAACGTCCAATTACATTTATTGGCTCCAACATATTTGCCTCTCAAAATATTCTGTTGGAGACAATATTTGCCCAAACTTGATTTGTACAATTCCCATTCATGTGGCTCTGTCCAGGTGCTCAGATTAACATGTACTTCACTTTTATTACTTAAAAGCCAGTAGGGTGCAAGGGGAAATCCTATCCATGGCCATTTTAAAAATCCTTTTGGACTTCCACAAATCCAACAATTTGTGAGGTTAAACCCTTTGGCTACCTCTTGAGCGAGTTCAACAAACACATTTTCCCTTTTTTCCTTCTGGAATGAGCTCCTTTGATCTCTACATATTCCCGCTTCTTGAGTGGAAAAAGGAGTTGGGAGGCAGATATATACCACAAATAAAGAAGTGAGACACAAAATAGTACCAAGGATAGGCTTAAAGACCAGAGAATTAATATTTGCTGAGTTTCTTCCCATTTTAACATGAGATACAACTTAGGCCACAAATCTAGTACACAAATCTAATACCACTGTTTGGAATTCTGTGATTCACCCAAGTCCGAACCACTGTATGCCACTGATATGGTCTATCAAGGCGTGAACCAAGTAAAGGTGGTTGTTTCTGAATTACTACTACAGGAACTCAAAGATACCGTTGATAGTTCCTTTCGTCTCTTGCAGCTATTATTGCAATTAATGGGGAAGGTAAAACACTTCCTCCCATTGACTTAAGGGCTTTGATCAAAGTTTGCAAAGATTCAAATTTTGCAATTACTAGGGTATACTTCCAGTATTACCACCTTCCTGCCCAATCCGCTCTTGGCGAAAAATGTGGATGTTGAAAATGCACAAAGGTGTACGTGATCATACACCACTGCTGATATTCTCCAAATTCCCCGATAATCTTTTGAGCATATTTCACTGTGACTGGCACTTTTGATCCGGTTCCATGGGGCAACCGTATTGGTGAAATTATAATCCGAAAAGGGAGAGGAGGATTAGATCCTCCCATCTACCACCTCAGACGTACAGTCTTGAGATCAATATCGGGTGGAAGAACAGAATTCAAAAAGGTTCGAGCAATAGTGTGTAGATGTTGTTTTCTATCCTTAGGACACGTATCTACAATCTGGACTACTGTTATTGGAACCTTCCTCCTGGGGTCTCCTGGCACTTGTACACTAGTAGGCTGGATGGGGAAAGGTTTCCGTGAACCTCCCATACAATCTCAGTCTTTCTGTTTCTTCAACTTGAGCTTCAGGTTGAAACCCGGTACGGTTTCCGATAACCACTTTTCTTCAGGCGTCTGATCCTTCGCCTCTCCAGGTGGGGAGTCCTTGGCTACTCCCTTCTCTGGTTCCTCAGTAATGACAGGCTCTGCTTTCTTTATCCTACTGGCATGGACCCACCACTTATGGCCTACGATCTTTACTGCCGATTCGGTAATCAAAATGATCTGCTCCAGTGGTCCCCACGTGGGCTGCAAAGGCTCTTGCTTCCACTTCCGAACTCGTACCCAATCTCCGGGTTGGTATTGGTGAATGGCCACATCCAAGGGTAACCTCTGAAACTCACGATTATGCCTGTGAATAGAATACAAAACACCCTGCAAGGCAGTAACATATTCTAATAATTGTCTGTTTCCCAATTCCCCATTAATCTCTGTCTGGGGCCCAGGCTCAATGGGAGGTCTGCCAAACAGTGACTCAAAAGGAGTCAGTTTTGTTTTTCCCCTGGGAGTATTTCTCATGATGGTCAAGGCCAATGGTAATGCTGTTATCCAATTCAACTTAGTCTCTTGGCAAAGCTTGGTCAATAAAGTCTTAACTGTCCGGTTAGCACGTTCGACTTGACCGGATGATTGTGGTCTCCATGGTGTATGAAGGTTCCACTTGAACCCTAAGGCTGCACTTATAGCACAAATTATCTTGCTTACAAAATGTGGGCCTTGGTCTGATTCAAATGTCTCTGGCATAGAATATCTTGGAAAAATTTCCTTTAACAGTATCTTTGCTACTGTAATTGCTGTCGCTGTTCGCGTAGGAAAGGCCTCTATCCATCCTGTCAATTGATCTGTTATAACTAGCAGGTACTTATACCCTGCACATCTTGGTAATTCTGCAAAGTCTATTTGTAATCGCTGGAAAGGATAGTAGGCCCATGGTCTTCCTCCCATCGCTAGTGGTGGCTTTGGGGCAGGATTTGTTGCTGCACAGATAGTACATCCATACACTGCTCGCTTTGTTTCTTCATACAATCCTGGTGCAACTATTTGTCTAATTAAAAGATCCCCTAAAGCGTTGCCTCCAAGATGAGTCTGTTTATGAGTCTCTAGTACAAGAGCTTGAAGCACTGCCTTTGGGACAAAAATTAATCCTGTAGGTAATTGCCACCAACCATTGGATAACTTCTGAGCCCCATACTGTATTGCAGCATCTTCTTCCTTTTTAGAATATTGAGGGATCAACTCTCTCCATGGGATCATGATGCTCATTAAATTCTTCTCCAACGGCTGTCCACTCAATGCTGCTTCCTTTGCTGCCTCATCCGCTTGATGATTCCCCTTTCGCCTAGCTGAATCTGATTCTTTTCCATGGGCCTTCACATGAATAATAGCTACCTTCCTTGGCAGTTGAACACATTCCAAAAATTCCTTTATCATCTGTTGATGCTCAATCCTGTGTCCATCACTTTTGATAAAGCCTCTTTCCTTCCACAACATAGCGAAGGCATGTGCAATTTGGAATACATACTTAGAATCAGTGTATATATTCCCTTCTTGTTGATTCAATTCTTTCAGAGCCTCTATGGCTGCGGCCAATTCCGCCATCTGGGCTGAATAGGTAGGTGGCAATTTAACACTCTTTATAGGCTTCAAGTCCTCACACACGGCGCAGCCTGCATACCGCTGTCCATCTATTACCTTCGAACTTCCATCCACATATAAATGTCGTCCTGCTATTGGCTGATCAGTCAAATCTATCCGAGGTTTCAATGAACATTCTAATGTCTGGATACAATCATGTATTAATTCTCCCGGTTGGGGCAGTAGTGTTGCTGGATTCAAAGTATTACAAGCTTTCAGATGTAAGCCTTGTCGTCCTAGCAACTGCTGTTCATACTGGGTAAGCCTACTTGGGCTAAGGACCTTTGCAGCCTTTTCTCCCAGGATCCTTTTCAAATCATGAGGTCCTAGTACTTCCACCGGGGCTCCCATCATGATCTTTTCAGCTTTCTTCATAAGAATTCCTGTGGCTGCCACAATTCGCAGACATGCTGGCCAACCCCTTGCTACAGGATCCAGTTGAGACAAGTAGTAACCCACTGGTAGATGGTCAGGGCCCCACTGCTGTGTCAAAACTCCACTCGCAGTTCCCTTGTTTTCTGAAACATAAAGTCTATATGGTTTAAGCACATCTGGTAAGGCTAAAGCTGGTGCTTTCTGCAAAGCTTGTTTGATATCTTCAAAAGCTTGGTGACATTCTTTAGTCCATTTCCAATCTGTTTCCTTCTTCAATAACTCATACAAAGGAGTGGCATAGCTACTGTAGTTTGGTATCCACTGTCGGCAAAAGCCAGCCAAACCCAAGAACGATCGTAGCTCCCTAACATTTGTTGGTGGTGGTAAACCACAAATCGCTGTCCGCCTTTCAGTTGATAACATTTGTCCCTCCTGTGATAGTTGGTATCCTAGGTACGTTACTTGCTTCTGGTTCCATTGTGCCTTATCTTTGGACACTCGATATCCACAGGCATGCAAATGATTCAATAAACTCACAGCATCTTGTTCATTACTCCTCTTATCTGGGCTACAGATCAAAAGGTCATCCACATAGACTAGCAATGCTGACTTTAGTTGTTGTTGATACCATGGTCCTAAATCCTTCTGTAAAGCCTTTGTGAATTCTGATGGGGAACTGATAAACCCTTGAGGTAACACAGACCAGGTTAGCTGACACTGTCAATGATCAACTGGATCTTCCCATTGGAATGCAAAAAGGTCTTGACTATCTTCATGAAGAGGTATTGAAAAGAATGCATCCTTTAAATCAATAACAGTAAACCGGGTAGTATCACCAGGTACATGAGCCAACAGAGTATGTGGGTTTGGTACTACTGGAACATCCTCTAGAACCTTTTCATTGATAGTTCGTAAGTCTTGCACCATCCTATACTGTCCTGGGCGGCCTTCCTTGGGAACTCCAAATATGGGGGTATTATGAGGACTAGTAGTTTGATGTAACCATTGATAATGAATAAAGTCCGTCACTAGTTCCTTCAAACTCAAGCGTACTTCTGGCTTCAAAGGAAATTGACGTACTGGGGTTGGGCCTACCCCAGGCTTCAATCTGACCTTTACTGGTTCAGCATTGACCGCACGAGCAGGATTATTCTTTCTGGCCCAAATATCAGGATGGATTCCCTCCGGAGGCTTCCACTGTTGCTTCTCTTTAACTTCTGGCTCCCCCCTTAGGATCATTTGGAAGGTGCATTCTGGTTGCTTTGGTATCATTACTTCCAAGGTTTTTCCTTTAAATATGATTTGAGCTTGAAGCTTTGCTAGAAGATCCCTTCCAAATATTGCAATAGGGCAATCATCCGAAACCAAAAACTGATGTGTAAAATATTGTTGCTTATCTTTTCTTCCTGGAAGGTGTACCTGGATGGGTTGGGACAAAGGGACTCGACGACGGTGTCCTTCTATTCCCATTACATCTTTAGTTTCTTTCGTGAGGGTTAAAGGTAGACGGGACATTGCTCGTGGTATCATAGAGAAGGCCGCTCCTGTATCTACTAGTCCTTGGACCGCCGAATTATTCAGGGTAAGGGACACATATGGTTCTTCCCGCGAGCCGCCCTCATATCCCGTCCACCTTCATTCTGATTCTTCTTCCTGCCCTCTGGCAACTGCGATTCAGGCCTGAGATGAATTTAAATCGGAATTTGAGACTATCCTTGATTCCCTATAATTGTCCCGAGAGCCAGGGGCCTCTCTATAGCCATATGGGCCTCCCCGTCCATCTTGGTGAGGTCTAGGTACCTCCTTATTTCTACAATCTTTTGCCCAATGACCTCTCTTCAAACACTTCGCACATTGGTCCTTCTCCAGTCTTCTCCGTGGCCCTCTTGCCTTATCTGTTTGGCCTACACCAACCACTGCCGCAATCAAATCGCACTGTTTTTCAAGCATGCTGCATTGCTTTTTCATCAACTTTCCATCTTCTTTTTTACTTAGTTCATCTCTATTTATATAAACCTTAAACGCAATATCCATTATCTGTCCCATTCTCATACCCATCACTCCTTCCACCTTCTGCAACTTCTTCCGAATATCTGAAGAACTTTGACCAATAAATAAAGAAATTAAAATCCGCTGATTTTCATCAGCCTCTGGATTAAGAGTAGTAAATCTTCGCATAGCTGTAGTAAGACGATTTAGGAAAGAAGAGGGATTTTCCTCTTTTTCCTGATGAATTTCATATAACTTTGCCACATTCATTGGTTTGGGAATGGCATGTTTAAGTCCATGTAAAATCATTCTTTTATATCTAGTAATCTCAGGGGCTCCTACTCCTGGAGTCTGAATCCACCTACGAGGGTCCACAGTTGGTAAAACATGTACTGGGGCTAAACCAGGTGCATTGCCACCTTGTCTCTGCTCCTCCAATGCAAGAGCCGTAGCTTGGAAAAGTACTAATGACTTTTCTTCTGTACTGAGAAGGGTATTCATCAATGTCTGAATATCAGCCCAAGTAGGGTGGTGGCTAGCAAAAATAGTCTCCCATAATTGGCAATGTTTATCTTGGTCTTCTCTCAGGCCTGGCGTCTGATTTTTCCAATTATATAAATCAGAGGTGGTAAAGGGCACATGTACATAAGCAACTTGTCCCTGGCCATCTAACATCTCTCGCATTGGTGCCATAAGGTGAGAGGCATCGGCCAAAATATCTTCTGGTGCAAGATTATTTCTGCCTGCATCTCTACTTATTGGAGTGGAACTATATGTGTGCCCACTCCGCAAGGTATGTCTATCCATTCCTTGATTTTCCCTCCTAACTTCCTCAATCATCTGGAGACGTGGGTCAATCATTTGGGGCGAGGCTCCTAAATTCTGGCTTTGTTGCACAGAATAAGCATAACGATCCAAAATATCATATTCTTGTCTTATTCGCCTTAAAGATTGACTCAAATCCTGGAACATCACTGCAGTTTCAGATGAAGTCCCAGCAATAGGTGATTGACTTAAATCTTGTGCCATTGCTGTACTTTCAAAAGAAGGGGTTCCAAAATTAGTGGACTGTTGATACATTGGGGGCTGTACTTGAGCTGGTGGCACAGCCTGAACTGATGATTGAATCTGAGCTTGGATAGGTGGCATAATTTGGGCTGGTGGCAATTGTATTCCTTGTGGTAGCACTGGTAATACTGGTGGTGCTGGCAAAGGAATGGCCGGAGGTGGAGCCGTAGGTGAAACCAGGCATTCTTCTTCTTTTGCCTGAAGAACTGGGGGTTTTATTTCCAATTTCTTTCCCTTATTAATTTGGCATTGAGCCAAAGCCATTTCCAGCGCACACTCTGACGGTGGGTCTAGGCAGATGATTCTCCACCCCCTAGCATACCACCACGAGGTTAACTCATCTGACAGCGTGTCAAAAAGGGTGGCTTCCAACTGCCGAGCCTTTGTAATGTTAAACGTTCCTCCCAGTGGCCAATCAATACCCAACTCCACCCATACTTCATTACAAAACATTGACAACTGTTCTTCATTCGGGACCGGCCCTCCAGAAGAAACAACATTTTTCTTAAACTCAGAGAAATTTTGCAAAATACATTCAAGGGGGGTCATTTTCCAATCACCCTTTTTCTTCTGACTCTTTCTAAGCCCTTTCCTAACTTCCCTCTGTCCCGTCCTCTCTGCCTTTTCCTGTTTTGAAGCACCCTGCCCCATGTTCCCGTCCAGTCCTATCTGCCCTTTGCAGATGACGTACGACTTTTGGGGGTAGCCTCTCCGTCTAACCTGGGGGGTGTCTGAGACAAAACAACAGGCAGATGACTTACAACACGCGCTTCCCTCTGTTCGTGGCTCAGCCTCTCGCGAGGACGTGAGAAACGCACTAATTAGAGGTCCACATTCGCTTCAGGGTAAACTGCTGCAGATAAGCCCTGTCTCATGCACACACTTTCACACACCACTCTCTTCACACTTAAGCCCAATGGGCTGCTCCTTACCCCTTTCGAAGAGACGTTGGAACATTGAAACCCCCTGCTCTTCTCCAATCCTCTCCAACCTTGTTTCGATTTAAAAGGGAGTCATCATGGCAATACCTCGTCGCCCCAATCCGCTCCCACAGGCTTGGGCAGGCTGAAGGTAGCCTGGAGCGCTCTTCCCAACCCCCTGTAGGGACCACGTCCAAGGCAAAGAGGAATGCCAACAAGATGATGTCCCGGCGGAGTAACACCAAATTGTTATAAACAATATGCCCTAGTCCCTTTTAGGGTCCTAGTGGCTGAGGATTCGCTCCCAAATACTCACCCAATAGAGCTCAAGAACGAACGAAACAAGATGGAGGATAGAGTATATTTATTTCTAACACGTGCACGTGGAGAAGGGCCAAGCCAGTTCTGACAAACTCTGCTGTGCTGGCCTTTTTATAAGCTTTATTTTGCTAATTATTCATGCATCAATTTCATCACATCTACATCATAACTACATCATTAATGCCCATTTCCTCCTGGTAACCATATTAGGAGATTGTTTTTCACACTTGTTATGTCCATATTGACCTTGTATCTCTGCAACATAGTTTGCAACATAGTCTGGGCACAGGTGCATTTGCAACTAAAAGCCTGTGAGAATACAATTATCTATTTTGCAGACACAGCTTTAAACAAACAATGATTCTACAATTCAGCAAATTAGCATTTCTCTTTACACACACACAAGTAAATTAACTGTCAGCATTATAGCACAAGCGAGGTGATTCTCAGTTCATTTCTACTATGAATTCAAAACAGGCCTAATATTCCTTTTTCCTTTAATCAAATAAAGAAAGCTAATTAAACAAAATATGCTATTAATTCAAACAGAATTCAGTGTCACAACAGGACAGATAAAACAATAAAAATGCAGCAGTACAATCAAAACAAATCCACAAGTAGCAGATAAAATAAACAGTGTACAATTTCACATTGAAAAATACTAGAAAAAGAAAAAGGTCTTTGCCTGGTGCTGAAATTGCAAGAAGGTAAGCATCAGCTGAGCATTCCTGAGAAGAGTATTCCACAAATGGGGCACCGCCACCAAGAAGGCCCTCTCCAGAGTCACCACCCAACACCCCTCCAATGGCAAGGCCTTGGAAGATGATCTCAGTGTGCAACACTTGTAGATAAGTAGTTCTCTTCAGTGAAATCCCATCAAGTGGTATTTGCACTGGAGTTGCACTCAGTGAGTTGCAGTCCTTTTGTCTGAATTCTAAAACAGAATTATTATAACAAGTTCAAAGTCTCAAAATGGATCACATACAACTGGTTAGACTAAACAGCCAGAAGGTTTGGAGGTTTTTTCCAAGCAAGCCTTCAGATGTTTCTCTTTTGCATTAGAGGAATTTTCATGCAGTTTCTTCTGTAATTTTCCCAGCATTTTGTTGCTAGAAAACATATTTCCCCTTCCAGCTGTATGGTTGTGTGGCTGCCCTTGATACTTTCTGGAGAGCGTCTGTAATAATCATGATGAGGGGAACAATTCCATACCCCGATAACTCGTTCATATGCCAATGTGACTTTTAAACACATTTTTATTTAAATAACACCAGGATGCATTCCTGATGCACTGTGATAGTGACATTGATCAGGACCTTTTCTGGTCCTTGCCTTAAAAAGTTGTCAGTTTCATTTCCCTAGCCAGTGAAGGAAATGAAAAGTGCAAGGCACATTGTGGCTTTGCATCCACAAGAAGTACAACTCTTGCAAAGTTTCACAGCAAAGTCCAAAGAAGCCCCCTATCGATTTCATGTAACACCAAGTTCAGGAAAAAGGCTTCTCTAGAGTTTGCCTTGAGACTTTAGTTGGATAGGTTACAAAAAAGACAAAAAAGGGCTTTGTCAGTGTCACTGCTTTGGTTAGCAGAAGTAAAACTGACAAACAAAGTGTGCATTTCCCCTCTCTGGCAGGGACAAGTAGCCTGCCTTTCAATCAGGGACACCAAATCATTCTTAGTGAGCTGTTGTGATCCCATGGAGAAGTTCATGGGAGAAGGCAAGGTGGCTGTCACAGCATAAAGGATAAGTCTTAGTGAGCAACTTGCTGCTTCCAGTCTATGTCTCCTAGGCTCCACCCCCTTTGGGAGAACTGGTCTCTTAAAGGGCCAACCCTCTGTCCCGAAGACGGGCATTTCTCTCTGGTGCTCCATAGCCTCCTGCCTGGTGTGCACATGGTAGTGTGGGAGGCACTTGGTTCCTATATTGGAAAATACACACAAGAATGTTGTATTTTGAGGAGATAGGTGGTGTCCAGCAATTGACCCTTTAATTCCCTGTCTGGGGGCTATATAGAAGCTTGAATATGCTTAATAATATGCTTTTATATGTAGCTGTGTCATTGTCATACTGAGTCTCCTTTTAAGAGGTGTCCTTTAAGGAATTACATCTGTGCAAGAATGATTGGTGACTTAAGCTGTCAGAGGAGGGGTTGCAGGTCAAAGACACACACAGAGAGAGGGTACCTCTGCTGCAGGTCGAAGCCACAGAGAGAGAGAGTGGCTACATTCAAAGCTAGAGAGAGAGAGAGAGGTTACATTCAGATCAGTGCCAAGCATGTACTGTGCCCAAATCTAGTACAGGAGCATCCGGTTAGCTTTACTGCCTAAGCAGACCCCTTTGAAGTAAAGTTAGCCGATAGCCTTAAAGGCCATGAGAATGGAATGTGACTGATTCGGCTTCAGTAGCATAGTAGCATCGTATATAAGACTGAAAGTGCTCCTGGCGTGGTGAGATCCTACCGCATATCTTGAGATGAGGAGGATGCAATTTATGGCTGTCAGGGGTTCAGTGTTGCTATAACAACCAGAGAGGGGATTCTCTAGCAACTGAAAGGGCCATAAGATTATCTGCTTTGCTTTGCGCTTTTCATCCTTTTTCTATGAATAAAAGCTGTTAAAGAGCACGCTTGGTGTTTCTTTCATCACCTGTTTGTATCCTTTAAAGAATCTTTGCCCCTATTGCAATAAACCTCCTCAGGCTGAAGGGTAGACATCCATGAGAGTCCTGGCTCAATTCTCCAGGCAGGTCACTGCTGGAGCCTGGGGTCATGGCATGCAGATTGAGAGAGCAAGACAGAAATGGGGTCCAGAGAAAGAGCAAGACCTGGAAACAAAACCCAAGGCATGGGGAAAGGGCCTCTGGTGGACATAGCCACAGGCCCAGAAAGACGCTAAGAAAGGGTTAAAAGATGAGAGTGAGCTGAAAGGTGCATGGAATGAGCAGATCTAGCATATAAAGGAAAGAGGGGCAAAGAGAAGAGTATTTGGAGAAGGTGAGAGGGGACAAGAGGCTGAGGAGCAGGAAGGGGTACAGGCAGTGTATCATGCAAATGGGGGGGCATGACTGGCACTGAAGTGCAAGGCTGTGGCCAGCTAGGCCCAAGGATAGAGCCAGAGGTGCCATTGTACTGCATCTTGACTAGGCAGGCCAGCAATGAGAGTTGTGGCAACAAACACAGTGCGAAATAGCAAAGCAAATCTGGAGAAGGTGCAACTTGGAGCCTTGAATGACTGGAAGTGGGGCTGGCAAAGGGTAGGTGGAGTTAAACTGGCCCAGCCTTACCTGGAGTTTGCCGGCTTTCCGTTTCTTGGAAGAAGCCTGGGTTGAACCAGTCTTCTCCTTCTGGTTAGTCAGCTCTTCTGCTTATACCAATAGGGATGGTGGCCCCAGAAATTATTAAAGGGTATGCCAGTTAAATTTCTTCACTCTTTCCTGAAACACATTTTGATCTGTGGCTAACACCTTCAGTCTTCTGAATAATGGTGGATGTTAACCACATAATAAAACAATTTGTTTAAATCAGCAGTATTTTCACCTTCTGCTGCTAGTTATTACTGCCCAGGTAGAAATTATGTAGGACTTCTTAGTTTCTAATTGTTTTCCTCAGAAGGTAATGCGAAACGGGGCAAGGGGGAAAGAGATAAAGAATAAGCACTAACATGTACCATGGCACTGTATGCATCAATCAATAGACTTTGACTTGTTTATCCGTAAGTCTTCCAGAAAAGCTAGTTCTTGCATTTTGGGAATTGGGACAAGAGGCCAGTCCATCAGCATCCATTACACAGCACTTAAGTTCACGGGAGGGCAAGGAAAGTATCTGTGTCCCTGTTTATTTTGTACATAATTGGCAATAGACATGAGGAAAGTACATTATTAATTCCAACATGTTCCCAAACGAATTCCTCTACTTTGCAATGAGGTCCAGATTTGACTCCCTCATCCTGTGCCTCTTTGTCTGTTTTCTTTGGAGTCATAACTATCCTTCACATTATAATGCTCCTTCGCTTATCATTGCTCAGTTATTTCTCAGACTTTCAGTCTTTGGATCTTCCAAGCCTCCAACTAGGAACATGACCCAAATGTAAATTCCCTCCAATTAATATCGCAAAATCCCTCAAGAATATTTTGCTAGACTTGACACATCTTCAAAGTTTTTTTCCACCTAGTGCCATAGCCAGTTCCTGTCTAAATAAGTGTATTTATACTAAAGGAATTCCACTCTGTTGGATTCAGTGTGATGCAATGTCCTTTCATCATCCTGGAAATTAAAATAGTAAAGGAAAGCACATGCAGCATGGAAAAAAGATTAAATAGAAGCACACATTTAGGCTGATCGCTAGGGACTTGAGAGTGTGGCCGTGGATGTAGCACCTGAAAAAATAGCCAGCATATTTGTGGTATAAAAATAGAAGAGATGTTTAGCTTCAGAGCTAATAATAAAAATCTAAAACCAGTGTGATTGCCTTACACTAACCTTCCCCAACTTGGTACCCTCCAGATGTTTTGAACTCCCATCAGCTGCCTTATATGTTCCTCTTTGGCTTCCCTGTATCATTAACTGTTGTTAAGTTAGGCACTGCTATAATGAAAAATTCATTGTTGTGCAGAAGTTCCTATCTGTCACAGGCTTTTATTTATTTATTTTTTTAAAAATCTGATTCTTTTAAAATTAAAACATTCTTGACTTCATTGGTGTTCGCAATTCAAACTGCAAACTTATATATAGCTGAGACTATACCAGGTGGCCATTGCTCTACAAAGTAGTGAGGAACCAGCTACTATGAAGATTTTAAAAAGGAATCTAGAGCAGGGAAACAGGATAGGCTCAGTCTGAATTCAGAGGCACTCTCAGATAATGACATGCAAGCAGAGTGCTCGGCAAGTTTAGCAGAACTGTAAATATGGCCCTGCTTGAAAATGTGACAGATACAGTCTAAATAGAGCCACACGCTTTGAACAGTACATTGGTGTGATTAACTTATTAATGTTATGGTAGGTTAAAATCAAAAGTTTCCATTAGCTACCTTGTAAATGCCAATGCACCAGGATTATATTTCAATATGGTAAAGACAGGTGTATTACACAAAACTGACACTGCATTAATGAACACCCCAAAGAGATCACTGCTGGTGCATCTAACAAAACTGGGGAAAACAAATCTGTCCCTTTCAGTTTCTTATTTTTCCGATTTCAGTTTAGTTCATCACATTTATGCATTAGTATGTGATTTATTTATTTTTTAAAAAAAGTTCTTATGAAAATTCACCGGCCTTTTAGTGCACATTTATCCTAATATATACATTTTTGTATGCAATTTTGTGTAATACAAACATTTTTGCAAGCAATTTCCCCTAACATAATGCATATCTCTGTGTTATTTTTAATGACATGGGCATTTTTAAGCACCTTTCACCCCTGATATGTCTTTTGGACACTTTTTTTATTTGGAGAACCGCATCACAAAATTCAGAAAAGTGCTAATTGCATTTCGGTTTGTGGCTTGTTTCAGGAAGTGCAAATTAGGGAGGCTCACATTAAAAGGCAAACTGAATATAAACATTAAAATGCAAAATTCTCCCCCATCCCTATAAAACAAACTAAAGCAAAAAAGGGGGCTTAAGCATTAAGGGATGGTCACAGAGTTGGGGCCAGTTCACACATGGCATTCTTTTGACATGTGTGTGTGTTGCAGGTAGTGGGCTGCACACATTTTTACCATCAAATGTGAAAATTGCACAAGCATCCATACTGTAGTGTGTATATATGTAATTTCTGAAACATTCTTTATAATGAAGCAAATAAAAAGGAAAAATATATATTTCAGGTTTCCAAAGAAGATAAATGAAAATGAGTGGGAATAGTGTGACTGTCTTTCGCACTGCACTGCTACTCTTCTTCCATCATTCTCTTTCTCAGGTGTTCAATACCTGAACAACCCATCTCCACTAGCCTGTATGGGAGAGCTTACAGATACTAACCCCAATCAGGGAGTAGCAGAGCAGAGTAGTGAATCCAGCACTGCTAGTAAGTGCAGGTCAGGGAAGAAAGTGGGGAATGTTGCTTTAAAAAAAAGCTGTGCTAGCTCCCTTGGGTGATCTATGCATCTTTGGATCCAGCAGATCAGTACCCCACTCTGAAAAGCCCAATTTCAGAGGTTTTCACTCCCTTCTATTGAAGGGACAACCATTAGTTGCAGCTTGCCACCTGCCTGGGCAAAGCTGGGGCCTTTGCTGCAGTGCACCCCTCTAATCAGCAGTGCTCCTCTCCACCAGTCTAACCTTCCCTAACCATCAACAGCTCTGTATGTGCATGTGTGCGTGCGCGCACACACACACGCATGCACATAAGTCTGTATTGTGGCCCAGGTCAGGGGGGAGGGCTGGCAGGAGGAGGACTCTGACTTTGAGGACTTGAGCGAGGGATTGAGGGAGGAGGTCTTGCAGTGTCCCCAGCTTCCCCCTCCTCCTGTGGGAATGCAGGGAGAGCTGTCATAGGACGCTGTCGAGGACACGCCCCCTGCTCCAGCGGCGGAGGAGACACCTGACCAGTTGGCAGACTCCCAGCTAGACATCCAGCAGTTTCCCACACCCACCCAGATGGCCAGCCCCACTCAGTCAGAGGGGGAAGTCATGGTCCAGCCCCTCTCCCCCCGCTCTCACAGGATTCAGAGCCGCAAAGACCAATGGCTGGCACTTCGAAGGAGCAAAAGTTTGCGTGCGAAAGGGAAAACTATTTAAGTGGGTGGAGACAAGGAAGGGGTGCTGAGTCAACGTCTGCAACTGGACAGTAGGTTAGTCAGTGTCAGGCAGGGAAATAGTTCCTAGAAAGCATAGTTAGATGAATGAGTTGAAAGGCTTTTAAGGTTGATGTAACGTTAACAAAACGAGAAAGCTCTACTGAAACGTGTGTGCCTGCGTTCCTCGGCTCCGAACAGGACAGTCTGTGTGATTGCACTCACACTTTCTGCAAGGGAGAGTAAGACACCCATAAGTACTTCTGGATTTGTCAGTCTCCACAATTTCTTTGTAATCTCATCAGTCTTGCTGACATTTCAACAAACTACTGCATCTACCCCTCCAACTCACCACTCGGTTCATGTTACTGCATTATTCCCTGACAGATCTCATGACTCAGAGATTGTCAAAGATACCTAATAAGTAACACATACCCAAAGTGTTCTTTCCTTTATATGGAATTTAAGGCTTCAATCCTATGCACCTTTTCCCTGGGAGTGAATTCACAGAAGTCAGGGCTGGCCCAAAACATTTAGCTGCCTAAGATTAAGGAAAAGATGGTGCCACCCTCCTCCCCACTTAATGTACAGAGGGCAAATGGACTGGCATTTGAACCTGATTTCCACCCTGGTGATAGAACAACACCCTTCTCCACACCTGAGGGCAGCAGGATAGCTTACGGGAGCTGTGGTGCTCACCTGACCTCTGGTTGGCACATTGTTGCTGCTTACTGAGAGGTATAGGGGGACGGGTGAGGTTGACAGTGAGGTGGGTACAGTGCAAGCACACTGGTGGAGCTCATCTGGTACGTTTGCTCCCACTGGTACGTTTGCAGTGCACCAACCTTGACACCCCTACCCCTCTACCTCCTGGTAAGTGACCAGAGGCCAGGTGAGCGCCACAGCTCCACCCACGCTGTCTTCTACTAGCTGCAGGGCAAGCTGTGAGATCTACACAGCTTGGCCTTCCAAGGTGGAGAAGGGAATCAGCAAGAGGCCTGGAGAAGAAGCTGCTTCTTCAAACATGTGCACGCCGGCATCTGCCATTTTAGGTGGCCACTTCATTCTGCCTAATAACAGAGCTGGTCCTGGTTGAAGTTTCTTTTCGGCGCCAGGTAAAAACCTACCTTTTCGCCCAGGCTTTTTAAACATTTTAAATTTATATTTTAAACCTAATATGGATCTTAATTTATAAACTCAATGGCAATTCTATTTCAGATTTTTATCATGTTTAATGTTTTTATAATTGAACTATATTTTTCACACTTGCTCATATTTTAATTCTGATTTTATTTGTTGTACACCGCCCTGAGAGCTTTCTGCTATAGGGCGGTCTAGAAATGTAATTAAATAAAATAAATAAAAAATAATAAATGGATTGTATTGGGCTGCACAGCACTGCCAATTTTTTTTTATTGCTAAGGAACCTTCAGAGTGTCCCACGTTTGCTTTTATAATCTTATTTTCAGTTTGCAGTTTACAGCTTGATTCATGACCGAGTTAAGCAGAAGCGCTTGGATTTATAAAGGGTGATACAAAGGGATCTTTTACTTTCATTTAAGGCACATATGGCAAAGAAAGCAGTCAAGGCAGTGAAATTTAGCACAAGCAACAGCAAATTCTGGAAGGTCATAAACCAAAATAGCACAGTTAAAAACATATCACTGGCACTTTCTTTTGCATTGACTACATAAATGTTTCCAGTGCATGGCTGTGACATAAATAAACTGGCCCTTGCACTGATAGTAATTCCTAGTGTGACACATGATGTTTCTCAGACTGTGTCCCTGGGGAAAGATACCCACGGGCCTTTCTCAATCATTGTTTTATTGTGCAGACATAGGCAGTCATTAGATGCAAACATATTTCCCTTGGTTAATTCTTTGGTAGTAAGGAAATCATATATTGCTGGCACACAAACTTCAGGATACTGTCCCTAGGAAAATCCTATTTCCACATTCCCTCATGCTATTTTGAAGATGTTCAGATTTTTAAAAAAAAAAATCTCCAGAGGCTGCATGATTTCTGCTGTACCACTCCAACCAGCATGATCATCACAGAGCAAGATTTTGCATTATCATTATTTCCTTGAAGGATCATGATTTCCCCATTGTGGTCGGCATGGTGCAGACACACTGGTAGGGGTGTCAGATTGGTTCTGCTAGTATGTTTGCACCACGCCAAACTTGCCACCACCTTGCTCCTCCTCCTCCTGGCAAGCCAAAAGAACACCAGTGATGGGAGGTCAGGTAAGTGCCAGCACCCTGCCGCTACTGGTAGGGCCAAAGTTTGTTATGTTAGCGTTAAGATGTGCCTGGGAGAACATACTTCATACCTGGTACGGGGATTTTCGGGGGCCCCAATTAACGTAGTGACGGGTAATGGGAGGTATGGTGTTGGGAGGAGAACGTGCCAGGTAAGGGGAACTCGTCCCAGACAAGTTGTGTCTGTGCCTTGTTCCGGTTCTCCTCATATCCACAGGACTGTTGGTTGTACTGTCAGCCAGCTCTCGGATCTCCAGGTGCTGCTTTTAAATGCCAGGTCGATTGCTAATAAAAAACCCCTTCTCCATGATTTGATTGTGGAGAGGGGCGCCGATCTTGCGTGTATTACCGAGACCTGGGTGGGTGAGCAGGGAGGAGTTGCTCTTTCCCAGCTGTGCCCACCTGGGTATTCGGTGCAGCACTGTGGTAGATCTGAGGGCCGGGGAGGTGGGGTTGCTGTGGTCTATAGGAGTTCTTTCTCTCTCACCAAGCACCCTGTCCAGATGGCGACTGGTCTGGAATGTCTTCATATTGTGCTGGGCCAAGGAGACAGACTGGGAATACTGTTGGTGTACCGCCCACCTTGCTGCCCAACGGCTTCCCTAGCTGAGCTGACAGAGATAGTCTCGGAGGTATTGTTGAGGTCCCCTAGACTTGTGGTACTGGGGGATTTCAACATTCATGCTGAGACTGTCTTGTTTGGGGCGGCTCAGGACTTCATGGCCTCCATGACAACCATGGGGCTGTCTCAAATTGTTACTGGCCCGACGCATGTATCAGGACATACTCTTGATTTGATCTTCGCCACTGGTCACGGGGATGGTGATCTGAGGGTGGGGTATTTTTCATCTACTCCATTGTCATGGACAGATCACCGCTTGTTGAGTTTTAGACTCACAACAGCCCTTTCCCTCCGCAGAGGTGGGGGACCTATTAAGTTGGTCCGCTCCCAGAGGCTTATGGATCCTGTAGTTTTCCAGAGGGCTCTGGGGGTTTTTCCGGCTGATAGTACTGGCGCGCCTGTCGAGGCCCTGGTCGATCTGTGGAATACGGAGATGACTCGGGCCATTGACATGATCGCTCCCGCGCGCCCCCTTCGGTGCAGAACTCATGCAGCACCGTGGTATACCCCGGAGCTGAGAGTGATGAAGCAAGAGAGAAGGAGGCTAGAGTGCAGGTGGAGGCGAACTCCTGACGGATGTAATCATTCTTTGGTAAGTGCTTCCACTAAGTTGTATGTAAAAGCGGTCAGGGCAGCGAAAAAGTCTTATTTTTCTGCCACTATTAGATCATCTCTTTGCTGCCCAGCGGAGCTATTTAAGGTGGTACGAGGGCTTTTACATTCTGGCCCTCCTGATACTAAGGAAACATCGGAAGCCCGCTGCAACGAATTTGCGGAGCACTTCCAAGATAAGATTGAATGCATCCGTCGGGACTTGGACTCTGATGTTATGACAGTTGAATCCATTGAAGTGTCCAGAGCGCGGCCTTGTCCTTTATTATTGGATGAGTTTCAGTTGGTGCAGCTCGAGGAAGTGGACAAGGTACTTGGAATGGTGCGGGCGACTACGTCTGCTCTGGACCCTTGCCCATCTTGGCTGGTGAAGGCTGGCAGGGCTGTAACCACCGGCTGGGCCAAAGAGGTGATAAATGCTTCCTTGAGAGAGGGAGTAGTCCCTGGCAGTCTCAAGGAGGCAGTAGTGAGACCTCTTTTAAAGAAACCTTCTTTGGACCCAGATGTTTTGAACAACTATAGACCGGTGGCGAATGTCCCTTTTTTGGGCAAGGTTTTGGAGCGGGTCGTTGCCACCCAGCTCCAGGCGCTTTTGGATGAAACCGATTATCTGGATCCGTTTCAATCCGGTTTTAGGTCTGGTTTTGGCACTGAAACAGCCTTGGTCGCCCTGTATGATGACCTCTGTCGGGAGAGGGACAGGGGGAGTGTGACCCTATTGATTCTCCTTGATCTCTCAGCGGCGTTTGATACCATCGACCATGGTATCCTTCTGGGGAGGCTCGCGGAGTTGGGGGCACTGCTTGGCAGTGGCTCTGCTCCTACTTAGCAGATCGTCGCCAGAAGGTAGTGCTTGGGGAACATTGCTCGATACCCTGGACTCTCCATTGTGGAGTCCCTCAGGGATCGGTTCTGTCCCCCATGCTTTTTAACATCTACATGCAGCCTCTGGGTGCGGTCATCAGGAGTTTTGGAGTGCGCTGCCATCAGTATGCTGATGACACGCAGCTCTACTTCTCCTTTTCACCTTCTTCAGGTGAGGCTGTCGATGTGCTAAACCGTTGCCTGACTGCGATAATGGACTGGATGAGAGCTAATAAACTGAAACATAATCCAGACAAGACCGAGACACTGTTGGTGAACTCTTTCTCTGCCCAGATGGTGGATGTTCGTCCTGTCCTAGATGGGGTTACACTCCCCTTGAAGGAACAGGTTCGTAGTTTGGGTGTCCTTTTTGACCCTTCCTTGTCACTGGAGGCTCAAGTGGCCTCGGTGGCACAGAATGCATTTTACCATCTTCGCTTAGTCACCCAACTACGCCCCTATCTGGACAGCGACGATTTCGCCTCAATTGTTCATACTCTGGTAACCTCTAGACTGGATTACTGTAATGCGCTCTACGTAGGGCTGCCCTTGAAGACAGTTCAGAAACTACAGCTAGTGCAAAACGTGGCAGCCAGGCTGTTGACAAGGACCAATTGGTCCGCGCATATAACACCTGTCCTGGCCCGTTTGCACTGGCTCCCTATTTGTTTCCGAGCCAGATTCAAGGTGCTGGTTTTGACCTATAAAGCCTTACACGGTGTGGGACCGCAGTACCTTGTGGAACACCTCTCCTGCTATGAACCTACCTGTCCACTTCGTTCAGTATCTAAGGCCCTCCTCCGGGTACCAACTCATCAAGATGCCCGGAGGATTACTACTAGATCTAGGGCCTTTTCTGTGGTGGCCCCCGAATTGTGGAACAGCTTACCAGAGGAAATACGCCTGGCGCCTACGGTATTTTCTTTTAGGCGCCAGGTTAAGACCTGGCTATACTCCCAGGCATTTTAATGTTTTAATGTTTAATGTTAATTGTTCATCTTAATGTTTTAAATTTTCCTGTTATTTGAATCGGATTTTATTGTGACATGGTATTTTAACTCTGTTTTGTACACTGCCCAGAGAGCTACTAGCTATGGGCGGTTTAAAAATGAAATGAAATGAAATAAATAAATAAATAAAAAGGCAAAAGCGGACAAAAGTAATTTTATTTCTTTGTATAGTAGGCTAGTTTCAGGGCATACTCATATACTCCTCTATCCTACATCCAGACAACTGAGGCATTATCAGAGTTCAAGGACACATTCCAACCAGGCCAGCATACTCAAGAGTGTGCGAAGCAGGGATGATGAAGAGTGTGGCTGAGGAGGGTGTGTGACCGGGTAGACAGCTCTGAAGGGCACGTTTGGTTGCCAAGCCTGACGTTCTCCATACCTGGCTTGGGGAAATCCATTGCATTATTAAGGGAAGAGTTGCGAGCAAAAGACAGCAGAACCAAAACAACTACAAAAGGTGGAGGATGGCAGATGTCTGATATAAGGCCTGCACAGTTTTGAACAATTTTAACCACACTAAAGCAAAGTTGTTCCCCACTCTCCAAGCAGGATTACACTGCTCTGCTTAAAATCACCAAGACAAGTTCACACAAATAGGGATGGGAGAGTTCAATTCAGTTTGCAGTTAAAGGCACATTTATGAAATCACACATTTTGAAACAACATGAGAACGAAAATACAAGCATCCTTCCAAATTTGCACTTACGCAAATATTGCTGTGCAGTTCTCCACCCAAACAGTGTTTACAAAAATGCTTAGATTAGGCAAAATATGTATAAAAATGAATATGTTGGTGAAAATAACATACAAAATGCATTATATTAGAAATTGCTTGAAAAAATATGTACAGTACCATAGTAAAAACTGCATACAAAGATGTGTTTATTAGGAGAAATTCACACTAAAATGCTGAAGAATTTTCATGAGGATTTTTCTTTTAATTTGCAAATTGCTGGAGAAACCTAGAGAACTGAATTTAAGACTTGCAAAATGAGAAATTGAGAGAACCAGAACTGATAGATTCTTCCACCCCTAACTCAAACATAGCCATCTTTTGAAATTTACAGTTCTCCAATTTTACAATGCACTTGTCCAGCCAAGTAATGTGTAAAAATTCATACACTAGGATGAAGTGTACATGCAAATATTAGTGAAAATAACATACATAAAGTACCTTATAGTAGGGAAGGTTGTTTGCAAAGATGTGTGTATTAGGAGAAATTTGCATGAAAATGCTGATTAATTTTCATGAGGATTTTTTTAAAAAAAATAGCAAACTGATGTGGAAATGTGGAGAACTCAACTTCAGACTGGAAAAATGAGAAACTGAAAGAAACTGAAATTGAAAGATTTGCCCATCCCTACACACAAATAGTTTGCCATGTAGGATCTGTGCCATGAAGTTCAGTTTCAAGCACCCATGCCTGCAGTTGCTTGGCACAAATGAGATGTGACTAAGAGCCATTGCACACAGTATGCAGAACAAGGTGGTAACATTCTGCACTGTGCCACTTAATTCATACAAATAGTCATTGGCAACTAGGTATGGAGAGAATTAAACTACACAAGTCTGTGGAAAGATCTCATCATCTCATTTATAGAAATAATGAAATAACTACTTACTGCACCCCATTCAATCTAAGCAAGATTGTTCAAACAGCTTAACAATTGAATTTTCCATTCACCCTGCTTAAAATGAACATTGTGGCTCTTCTGTGTCACTTTGCTCATGCACCCTTAGCAAGAATTCAAAACATAATTAGGTCAGTGAATAACTGTGTGCTGCGCTGCATTTGGCATTTTGTAAATTGCAATATTCTGATTGATTCCAGAGTGCAGACTCTTAATGCATAGCAATCCTTCATATTCGTTAAAAACAGCAAAACACATTTGGATATCTCAATTTCTTTGTGATAGGGATGTCATATATTACACTTCCTAATACAGAGTCATCTATAATTCACTATATAGTCACCATAATAATAAAATTTGAACATTTGTAGTTCCAGAGAGTAATTGGTTGGTACACGCTAGGATCAGTAAATCACAACTGTGGAAGACGGTTTTCCTTTCTAATCTCAGGGACCATCAGTGCCTATTAACAAATGACTTAACTGAAGCAGAAAACTGAGCGTGGGGAGGTGCTGCTCAGGGTGGCTCCAGATATCAGAAGGTAGAAAAATTATATATACATAGACCTCAGCAGAGTTCCAGCGTATGGTTCATAAAATTTTAGAACTTCTCAAATCAGTATGAAATTACAAGTCATCTAGCTAAAAGCACACTACTTTCAGTAAAACAACAACAACATGGAAAGTGTGGTCACCTAACATTCTTTTTATGTACTGAAGTGAATCTTGGTCCATCAATATGCATGGTGCATTAAAAACACCATGTCCCTACCCTGAGGACGTTACAATTGTGACATTTCCAGAGTGGTGGTCAGCAGAAGGAAGGGAGAATGATAGGTGTGAGGGCAACTGGGTTAGAATATGTACAGATATCAGTAAGCATAACTTCTGGTTATCTTGAACAAGCACACATAACAAGCAGAGCTAAAGGGTGAGGAAAGATACTGCTGCTACTGATTTCAATTTGTTAGCCACTTTTCACTACAAGTCTTCAAGGAGGGTTACAGCACTATAATACAATATTAAAATCAGTTTAAAACAAATTTGGGGAGTGTTCAACCAATGTATGACTTTCCTGCTTGACTAAGAGACTTGTATTGGCCCAGTCAATATAGTCCCCAATGGAGATTAGTATGGTATCATCAAGATGGCCATAGGATTCACTGAGCCAGCACTTGACAAGGTCAAGATTGTAATTGTAGGGCATTTCCATGGCAAGTGCCAGCATCTGCAAAATCAATCAGCAACACAGGACCCATGGATGTTTGAAGGATCCACCAAGCCAAGCCCCAGACCCAATGCAAGCCCCTACTGCTACCTTTGTTCCTGTCCCACTGCTTAACAGACCATTCAGATGGGCAATGCATGAGCCTTACATTGGTGCCACTTCAAATCTTAGCATGTGTGTGTGCGTGAGAGAGAGAGAGAGAGATTTCAGGAAGCAACATTTACCAGAGTAATTTCTTAAGTAGCCACATAGTAAGTCCCTTGATTGGAGCAATTACTGTAAATGTAATGGGGGATAGTCCCCATTTTGCCCCACAGTTGCCCCACAGTACACAGTGACTGAGGCTAAAGCCTAATGAGCCTAGACTTCACAATATATGACATTTGGCACATCATATGAAAAATGAAGCTTTACCTCATCATTATAAATGTGCAACAAATGTTTAGGTGTCTTTCTCCTTTCCAGTAATTTCACACTCATCACAATGCAAAAATATAGAGCACACCTATAGAAAGTCTTTACTATTATGCAAGTGGTCAGGAGGAATTATCCATTAGTAATTTTTTTAAAAACAGAGATCCTTCACAATACCCAGTCAAAGCTTAGTGTGAGAATGTTCCCTCTAGCAGTTGAGGGTACTACAGTCAGGATTTTTTTTAAATCTGAAGAGTTTTCAGTGCTGGGGCCCCAGGAAACTCTGGGCTATTAGAAACTCTTCCAGCATCTAGTTGTTATTGGTATATTTTTGTGTATTTGACAGGTGCCTGAAGTTGTTTTCCCATTTCCCCTTTTAACTGAAGTGAATCCAAAATATTAGTGACATTGATATTTATATATTTCATTTAGATATGAAATGAGAATAAAGAAGTCATTCTTCATGGGGAACATAACTGCTTATGCATTAAGAAAGATGGGGAATAGTCCCATATTCAAGTTTGCTATTTCAGCTACCCATTCAAGTGGAGATCCTTACTGACTTGGCAGGTAGAAAGAAGAATCAATATAGCCATGATATGAAGAAGCAGTGACAACCTGTGTCAACTGATTATACTGGTCTTCCTCATCCTGGTGTCCTTCAGACATTCAGCCAGCACAGCCAATGGGCTGATCTGAAACATTTGGAGAACAGAAGGTTATGCACATACCTGGAATTGGCCTGCCCCCTACAGTAAGAGGAATAGAGGAGACCGCTCTGGACAGAAGGACTTTGCTTGACCTCCCCACCAACCTCAGACTGTCCTCAGCCAGCCCCATCTGCCTGCCTTCTTTCTTACAACCAGTGACAGCTTCTTCCTCCTTAGTCTCAGTGTTGCCCTTGTAGAACTCAGCAGGGATGAAGATGCAGACAAAAGTAGAATTAGTTGGCTCTGCTTATCATTGGCTCTGTTGGCCTCCCTGTCTTTAGTGGAACTCCCTAATTGTACATATCAACATCTCTATGGTCTTTTCACCATCTGTTGAAGATTTTCCTCTTCCAACAAGCGTTCTAAGTGGTTTATCCCAGCTGGTGTCTGTACTAGATTTGAAATGATTTTATGTATGTAATTGTTTTAACTGTTTTTATATATGTAATGGCTTTCAGTTGTTTTTATATACACAATTGATTTAAGTATTGTGAAATCACTTTGAGATGCTTCATAGGATGTAATTCATATGTGAAATAAAAAACAAACCAACAAACATATTCATGCCTAGCTGGCCGCTGGCCACCCCCTTGTCCACCATCCTGTTCTCACAGTAGCTAACCAGATGCCTTTGCTTTGCAAGCAGGACCTGAGTACAACAGCATTCTCCCCACTTGTGCTTCCCAGTAACTGGCATTCAGAGGCCTACTGCCTGACCACACCAGGCCTCATGAATACACAGGTTCAAACTGCTTTGTTCTTATGAAGACACAGCTAGCATTGACAGGAAAATCCAGGGCATAAAGAATTAGGAAGGTCTTCAGAGGACATCTAGCCAAAACATAACACAATCAAATGTGACCTGCCTAGGCAAAGTAAGAAACTGAATATATATAAAAAAGAAGCCTTACTTTCAAAATCTGTTTTGTTAAAGATTTGGAGCCTGCTATATAAAATCTTTACTGGTGTCATTAGGAGATTTTAAGCCAACTCCACTGACTTTGAAGGAAGCCTATAATGAACACATATGTGTGTCAGGTAGAAACCATAGAGGCATCACACCACATAGCTCTGCTCCTAGCATTTCAAGAGGCTTATTGCAAATATTAGATTCCCAGATACTCTGGTTTATACTAATCCATTCGCTATTACAGCTGCATTCTGTGGCTTTTACAAGGACTTACGCATCTGTGAATCCACAAAGTGTCTCTTAAAGTGATGACTGACTTGGGAGATTATTGCACCACTTTCGACACCATAGGATGGAACCTCTCCAGAGGTGGTATTGTAGCAAAGGAGAGCACCTCAACTGCTTAATCCTAGCAGGTCTCTGCAAGAGAGGACAGGAAGAGCTCTCTGAAAAGTTGTTCTTCCTGCAGTAATCTATAATCTCAAGGAGATGTTTCTGTGCTGCTAGGGCTGGGGGTGGGGAGAATTTGATTCAGTTCACATTTAAAAGTGAACATATCTCATCTGCACTTTTTGAAACAGTAGGCAAACCAAAACACAGCCAACCTTTGAAATTCACACTTCTCTGAATTTTGCAGTACAGTTCTCCAGCCAGGTAATATGTATAAAAAATGGATATACTAGGGTAAAATGTGCATTAAAATGCATATATTAGTGAAAATAACATACCAAAATGCATTATATTACGGAAGATTGCTTTGCAAAAATATGCACATTAGGCAAAATTGCATATACAAATGTGTCTATTAGGAGAAGTCCATACTAAGATACTGATGAACTCATAGGGACTTTGAAAAAAAATTGGAAACTGAAGTGAAAATGTGGATAATTAAATTTAAGAGTGGGACATGAGAAACGGAAAGAAACCAAAACTGACAGATTCGCCCATCCCTGTTTGCTGTCATGCTCATATTAGAATATGAACACAGAAGGGTCCTAGCGTTACTAGCCTTCGTTCATTTGAACTTAAAAGCAGGAGAGATTGCAGAATCTATATGTCTCCTTTTGAAACAGTTCCATTTTTTATGATATAAATGAGGAAAGTTATTTCTCAAACACCAGCACTGTACAGTTTCTTTTGACTATACATGATTAGTACATATAGCCATTTATGTCAGACTAAAAGCAATACTATTCTTTCCAGTAGTTTCCATTATTTGCCTGGAAAATGTGCTTACCATATACGTGACTGTCACTGAAAATGTCATGGTAATAGCTACCTTTTATACTAGAGAAACCTGCATGCAGAATCTTGCCCAGTGTAAAAAAATAGTACACCAAGCCATCCCCCCCCCATTGGTTTCCAGTCCTTCTTGGAAAATACCAGGCATGTAGCAAATATTTCCATTTCATGGTAGAAGAAAGATATCCTACAAAATATACATGTGCTTCTGTGTGCAACCTGGGATGTTAATGAAACATGGAGAAGCTCCTAATTTCCCCCACATTCACATCCTAATATCTTAAGAGCATGGAGCAGAAAAAAATTAGCATTTTAAATTAAGCTCTCTAAAAGGTTAATGCAGTCACAATGTCCCCCCCCCTTTTTGTCATGGGATCCTTTCACAGCCCTTTGTTGAAAAGGAATCTGCCTTTAAATACATTTCTTTGGGGATCATTTGAATATCTAGTTCCTTGCCTTTTGTTTTGCTTTCTAGACACCATTCCGCATTAACTCATTTCTGTTAGGAGAGTAATCCTAACTCCCGCTAATGTTGATGGCTGAGTGGAGGGGTTTAGGATGAAGCATGGGCACATGATGAAGCATTTGCTGGCCTCCACTGGCAGAAAGGTGCACTGCTGATAGGTAGTTCTCCTGGAGTGGAGCAATGATCTCCACCTGGATGGGTAAGAGGTTATCACCAGTGGCCTTCCTGCTACAGTAGGGCCCAGCAATGGGGTGTTCTGGGGGAAGAACAGGACCTGCCAAGGATCCACTGGATCATACATTAGACCCAGAGCTTGGAAAAGTTACTTTTTTGAACTACAACTCCCAACAGCCCAATCCAGTGGCCATGCTGGCTGGGGCTGATGGGAATTGTAGTTCAAAAAAGTAACTTTTCCAAGCTCTGAAATTTAGACCATTGCTAGTTGGAGGCAACCAGGAGCTAGTGCAGCAAAAAACAAAAACAAAAAAGCCAAAGAAAATGGCCTCTCCCACCTTCTGCCCTTGCCAGCAGAGGCCAACAGGGCTTCAGATGCAGCAGTGGCTCCTTTGCTCCCATCATCCCTCAGGCATGTCTAAGACTGCCTTGTCCATTTTTCTTTATCTCACTTTGTACTGTTATACATATGGGCTCTTTAATTTCTCTGTATCTTCGCTTTTTAAAAATCAACTAGAGATGTTGGATCCAGATGATACTTGGACCTGGCTTAATGTAACAAATTAGTAATGACTTAAGTCCCATTGAGTTCAGTGGGAACTAAATTCATCTAACATAGTCTGGATGACCCAGAGTTGTTATTTTTTTAAAAAATTCCCATGTGCCACAACAAAGTATTCTACACTATGTATTTTATCCATTTTTAAACTTTTTAATAGTATTGTCTCCTCAGCTAAGGGACACTGGGAATTATAGTTCTGTGCAGAGGTTTCCCAGAAATGACAATCCTCACAATTCTTTCAGGGATGACACAAGTAAATCCCTTTCAAACCAATTGAAATGTGTAAATTCACCGAGCAAAGCTCCTCAAAGTTGTTCTACAAATTGTGGGTCATATCTGAGAGCAAAAACTAGTGTTTGGGGACGTTGTCTTCATGTTTCTCTTACTAAAAACAATGTAACATTAACTAGGAGTCTTGTGGTACATTAAAGGCTAACACGTTTATTGTGGCTTCAGCTTTTGTGGATAGAGTCACTTCATCAGATGTATGAAATGTTGTCCTTGCTTGTCATGGACATAGTACACATGGGTGTAGAGAGCGAAAAATGTAAGCACTGGGGTCAATGAAATGGGGGGGATATAGTCTGTGGCAGTTACATGAAAGCTGAAATGTATGTAAAATCATCATTCACAACAGCAGTTATTGAAAATAACAAAAACATCCTAGCACTACTAAGTTAATTAATTCCTGTAAGAGGACAGGGGAAACCATTGTCACTTTTCAAGCCAAAGGTGACAGAAATGAACTTTTTAGATAAGTTGCAGTTAAGCAGTTTCATGCTGGAAATTTCCCCTGATGTTCCTTCATCCAAGAATGGCCATTTTCAGATCAGTAACAGTGTCCTGAGAGGTCAACGTTTTCTCCCACCACTTTCTGAATGTTGCCATTTTTTATGTCAGAATTGCATCCATTTATTCTTTAGCATAGAGCTTGATCCGTTTGTCCTATGCAGAAAGGCACTTAATGGTGTATATCACACTGGGAGGTGATGTTGTGGCTGAAATTATTAGCTGCTGTAATCACATCACTCAAGTAGATATGATAGTGCTGTGCCAAAACCTGTCCCCTAATTTCTCAAAAGTTTTCTTCTCCTGCAAGAGAGGCTTCCATTTATTTATTTAGCCTTTTCTCAAAGCATTAAATGTTAGTTGGTGCAGAGTTGAGCTTACCTTATCGTTTTGAGGTGGCCATCCATGGTGTGTGCATTTTTCTTTCCATTAAACATTTCCCCAGTGCTTTGCAGCCTCCTCAGCTGAGAATTCAATTTCGCAGCAGATCCCTTCAGAAAGCAGATTTGCCAGCATTATGCTCAGTGCTTTGTTAAACATAGGGCTGGTGAATCCCCTCATGCACCAGTTCCCAAGTGCCCAAGCATCTGTCGGGCACTTGGGAAGTGCTGTGCAAGAACTTTGCCAGATGGGCAAGACAATCAATTTGTCAATCATCTGATGTCACAATGACACTTGGTGATTGACAGGTGGGTTGCCCTGCCCATCTCTCAAAGTTGATCCATGGACATGGGGGCAGATAGTGATCTGTCCCATCAGACCAAAATGGTTCCTGACCCCTACATTAGTATATTACTGTAGCTGAAGGGTAGCCAGAGACTTACAACAGCCCCAGAAAAGGCTTATCCACTGCCAGGGGAGGGACCAAGACATTTTACTGCCTGAAGCGAAGCAGCTAACAGTACCTACCACTGCCAAGTCATGGTGTGTGGTGTCCAAGGCCAGTCAAGTTATTTTGGCACTGGGGCAGAAAATCCGCAAGCACCTCCCCTCCAGCCTAGCAATAGAAATACAATACTCAGTTCAATAACCAACAATCTGATGCTCTTTCACAACATCCTAAATCAACTGCCTCATTCAATTTAATTGTAGGACTGGCCCTGTCAGTGCACAGGAAGTGTTAAGTTTCACCTACAGTAGCACCTGCCTATGATTCTCTCACACTGGTTTGGTGAGCATCAACAAAAGACTCCTAAGACCCTTCCAGTGAGTGTCAATGATACCTGAGATATTGAATCCAAAATGTAGAACTGCATTGCGTCATCATGTTCTCTTCAGAGCAGCAAATAAAGCTCGAGATAATGTATTTCCAGTTACACAGCTGACAGATACAACAAGTCAACACTGGCTGAAATGTTGTCCAGGTGACTAGTAAATATTATGTGCTTTCATTCCAGCTAGACTGTTGGTTAAAAGGTGTTGATGGGCAAAGGAACTTACCAAACCAGACTGCATTTCACATTGGATGGGCATCAGTTGCTTGGGAAAAGGCACCAAAAAGCCATGCCTACTCCACAGGTGATTCCCCCACCAAACTATAATAAATGGAGATGCACATTTTACAGGACTTCTGATGAGCATTTTACAGGTTTTAAACATCCATGGACCATTTTACTTTATACAATGGAATCACTTACTGTGATCAAAGGATTTACTGTAATCAAGCCATCAAGAACCAGTCACATACTTTCTCCCAAGAATATAAAAGGGAACTACACATAGTTTGATGAAAAAGAGGAGTAGTGGTGGTCAATAATCAAAATGAAAAAGAAAAAGGGGGGTTCAAAACCCAAATTGACCAAATGGTGTAAAAATGATTTATTTTATCTTCTTAAAAATGCCCAACGCGTTTCGGCTTTACTGCATATCAGCCTTTGTCAGGGGACTTTTCTTTCTAGTTGCTTACAGCGCTTTCTTTACCTTCCTTTCTTGTTTTTCTTTTCTTTGCGTTTTTTATTTGGAAGTTGTCAAATAAGTTGTCAAACTTCCAAATAAAAAACACAAAGAAAGGAAAAACAAGAAAGGAAGGTAAAGAAAGCGCTGTAAGCAACTAGAAATAAAAGTCCCCTGACGAAGGCTGATATGCAGTAAAGCCGAAACGCGTTGGGCATTTTTAAGAAGATAAAATAAATTATTTTATACCATTTGGTCAATTTGGGTTTTGAACCCCCCTTTTTCTTTTTCAACTACACATAGTTACCATGAAACCATCCTAGAACGTTTGGACTGACATTATCAAAGTCTAGGAAAAGTGTGAAATTGCACATACTAACATGATGAGTGAAAAGCTCCCGGCAGCAAGTGAGCAGAAGAAGTAAGGCCTGTTCACATGAGGGCACCACATTGGGTACTCTTAGCCCTTGCCCCCCATTGGTCTGAGTGTTTGCAGATTACTCTGTTATAAAAACACAGGGACGAAAGCAAATCCCTGTTAGTTCTCTCTCACTCCACAAATCAACTTTATAAGGTGCCTAGTGCAACCAGCCACCCCACCCTGGACCTATTTGTCTGTAATTTGGCAGGTTTCTCACCTAAGGGAAGCTCTCTCATTTACCCGAGTTTAATGCAATTTGTAAGTCCCATTGATCTTTATGGGAGGGTTAAGTATGTGCTTGCATTTTCCCCTTTAGAATCAATGGGACTTTGAAATGCTTAACTTTGGCAGGATCATGCCTGTGATAGATTATTGTTAAAGCTGAATCCTCTTAAACATTGTTTCTCACCAAGCTTTAAGTCAAGGATGCCTGTGGTCCTGCATGTTATTGGACTTCAACTTCCATCAGCCCCAGCCAGCATGGCCAGTGGTCAGGGATGATACAATCCAACAACATCTGGAGGGCCACAAGTTCCCCATCTCTGCTTTAAGTGTATTGCCTACATTTTCCCCTCCATACCCTTGCCTCTCCTTTCTTCCTTTTGTTACTTCTCTCATTATCTATCCTAGGTTGTTAGTACCTGTGAGGCGGACTATTTTTGCCAGTGTAATTTTGTAAGGCATTATGAACAATGGTGACACTGTTGTTACACCAACAAAAGCAACAGTTAATGGCCAATGTACATTCTAAACCGGGCATAGGGAATCCCAAACCCTCAACCAAATTTCTTCTGGCCCTCCAGGTCCCAGCCTGCCATCAGCTGTTGAGCAGAGAGCAGCTGAGAGGGGATATGCGTGCAACGTAGGCAATTGCCGCTCCTTGCTCTGCAAGAAGATCTGTTGTAAGAAGATCAAAGCAGAGGGGATAGACTTATGTTGCAAACATGAAAAGGTGTCCATCCATTTTGCAACTGCATGCACGCAATTTATGGGATGCATTGCATGTTGACGTTTGAGGCTTTGAATAGCTGTAAGGCATGACTTGTTGTCCACCTCTGCATTGATGTTATTTGCATTGTTTGACTTGAGTACTGAATAATTTTTGTCTGTTACCGAGTGAGGGCAGATAAAGGGTGCTTTCACGCTGCAGTTTATTCCGTTGTTCTGACAGTTTCTTATCTGTTAATTTCCACATTATATTTGACCTTTCACATGACCCACAAGCTAGCTCCAGAATTCTGATGGAATGTAGCAGAAGTTTAGTGCTAATTTCAGTGACAAATGATACCACAAATAATCTGTTAGCAAGGCTGGGAATACGGAACATCGCAGGAGTTTTCAGCTAGTTACACCTGCTCACGTGACAGGCATCCCAGCATGCAGTGTAGAACAGAGGGGGAAAATGAGCAGGAGCTGCCTTAAAACAGAGGGGGGAAATTAGCAGGAGCTGCCCCTGAGCTGCAGCCGCGAGCTCCGTTAACAGCCATGGAGGGTTTCAGAAATGGCTCCGATCCTTCCCTGCAGGGGTGGTGGACAGAATAAGATGGTCCGCCCCCTGAGACTACTGGAATCCACAGGATTCCTGAATGCCCTTGGGGAGTTCCCAGTAGACAGAGCAGGTGACCCTGTTGAAGCCCTTGTCAAGAGGAAGGACTGGGGCCAAAGAAGGGTGAAAGGAGGTGCATTATCAGGCACTTCCCCACCCCACAGTCGGGAGCTCCGGTATAGTCCAGCCGAGACGGGGAGAGCAAGGGTAAAAGGAGCCGCCTCCACGAACTCCCAACGGCCGCTGAAGCTGGTGCCGCCGCCCACTGCCCCCAAAATAAAAATTAAGAACAAGGAGAGCCACCTCCGTGAGCTCCTGGCGGCTGCAACAGCAGGCGCCACCTCCCCCCAAGAGCCTCAAAAACCAAGTTGCAGGGGGAAATACACCAAACCCACTAAAATGAAGGAGGGGGAGAAAAACTCTGCTCTGTTCATAGTGTGCTCTGCTCTGTGTGTGTGTGTGTGTGTGTGTGTGAAAGACCGTTGCACGAAATGCTGTTATAACACATACTGCAGTGTGAAAGTGGTTTTAGAAATCAGGACAGAAGTGCTTTCTTTTTAATCAGCCCCATGTGTGAAAGCAGCCAAAGGGTGCTGGAGAGCATTTTTTATTTTGCAAACTTTGTAAAAAAAAAAAAAAGTCTATGGAGAAAATTGAAGGTTTTGTCTGTGTGTGTCAAGGGTGTGTTATTGTGTGTGTATCTGCCCATGTCCATTGCTGGAATATGGCCCCCAAAGCTTTTGTAAACCAAAAGTATCACCCTTCAACAAGTCCAAGGAGTCCTTAAGGGGTTTTTTTGGTTTTTCTAAACTGCAGTGGCAATATCCATGTGCTAATATTATCCTAAAAGGAATGCAGTGGAAACAAGTTCATGGGCAGGCTGGCAAAGTAATTTGTAACAAATCAGCTTCTCTGAACTTTAAGAAGAGGGGGATCATGCTCCATGCAATCTCTATTTCACACATTCTCCCTTGAGCAGTTTGGCACATATTTTTCGTATGAGCCACACCTTGAAGCATCTCCCTTTGATATCTGACTTCTTTTAACTGCTTTCTGTCGCCCTACTTTATTGTCTTGGAGAACGAAGGATTAATTCTTAATTTGTTTAGTCAGAAAAAAAACTTGTATCCTGAGGTATTGGAAGACGGAGAAGTTTGAAAAGTGATTCACTCTCAAAACAAACTTTACAGCTTGTCCCAGCATTGTCAGATCATGTGAAATACAGAGGACACAATCCACCAGAAATGATCACTGGGCAAACCTCCTTAGAATGAATGCAATATTTAGAGCAAGTGCCCATTGCAAACCTTCCTTATAATAGGCCTCCGGCTATTATGGACTACTAATCCTGTCAACCACAACTAGGGATGGGATTTGCTGCCTAGTTCCGATCCACTTGAATTTTGATAGACCATCACTCAATCCTGATCCACCCTTTTTTTGTTCCTGCTTGCTTTGGCACTTGCCGATTAAATCTGCTGTGGGTTTTTTCCGTTGTGGAAAAAAATTGTGTAATTGTTAACATAAATGCCTCTGTAAATGATCACGGTGTTCCACATGGTTTTCCTATTTATCACACCTACACACTGTTACAAATAGAGGAAATTATGAAAATAATTACATAAAATCAGGGGGGGGGATTTAATCTGTGCTGATTACAGCTGCAGCCTGCCACAAAAAATCCATACCAGTTACAACTGCAGCCTGCCGCAAGAACTCAATGCCAGTCCAAAAAGACAGCAGACTGTCAAATGCAGCCAGAATCCGCCACTAAGTCTGATTTAGTGGAAATTCTTCCCCATCCCTAGTCACAACCAGCATGTACAATGGTCACGGATGAGTGCAGTTGTAGCTAAAACATCTGGAAAGCAGGTGTGAGAGGGCCAGGTTACACTATCTTTTGCTCTGTATGGTTTGGTGGGAAATCATATATTAGGCCTTTTGGACCAGAGTGGCATCTTCTTGCTCAGTTTGTATAGGGGTACTTGTGGAATTAAATAGTCTGGAATCCCACATGCATTTTTAACCTGTAAAGTAGCCATAGAAACCTCATTTTGCTTTCTTTGCCTGATTCATGTTTAAACTGTTTGTGCCAGGTAGACTATTCCTTCCGACATATTTAGGAAGAGAAAGCAAACTTTTTGTCTTTTTGTCTTTTTTTTAGCAGCATCTGGGTGTATTTTACTGAGATGGAAATGTTGGCATCAACTTCCAAGTATGCAGCACAGCCAGCAAGGGAGGACGCAAACAGAATTGCAGGAGAAAATAAAAAGTGGTTAAGAAAGCAATCCTAAGGGTGGTATTCAATGTTAGTCCTACTCAGAGTAGGCCTGTTGAAGTTAATAGACATATTAACCTGGGTTCATTAATTTCAGTGGGTCTATTCTGAGTAGGACTTTGTTGAATACAACTCTATTCAACAAGGGAGGGATGGCTTGGAGGTTATGGGATATTGCAGACCTCCCTGTCAGCAGAGGAAGTCCAAGGTCAGAGGCCTCTCCATTATAGTGGCAGACAGCTCCACTGTGGACCCACTCTCAGTGTTATGAGGGCACTGCCAAATAAGGACATTTCAGGGAAAGGTCGGGGTGTTTCCCAGGCATATCACAGGAATGGAGGGAAAACCACACAAGCCCCACAGTGACACGAGAGAACAGAGTTGACTTGGCTAATCAATGGAAATCTTGGGCTCAGAAAATGTGTGTACTATTGTACTGAAGTAACTAAGATATCGGCAACTGAAAATAAATACAGTGTAGTGGCTAGAGGGTTGGACTAGAATCATGCAGATCCATATAGTATAGGAGTATAGGCAGTATGGGAGTATAATCAGAAGGAAGTATCGTCTGATGCAGAGCTTGGAAAAGTTACTTTTTTGAACTACAACTCCCATCAGCCCCAGCCAGCATGACTACTGGATTGGGCTGATAGGAGTTGTAGTTCAAAAAAGTAACTTTTCCAAGTTCTAGTCTGATGGCACATGAGGCCTTGTTGAAGCTAAACAAGTCTGAGTCTGGTCAGTGCCTGGATGGGCAACTGCCTAAGAACCACATGTGCACTGCTGTAGGTTCCAAGACAGAAGGAAGGTGGGAAAGAAATGAAACAATAAAGATAAAAATAAAATAAATAACACTGCCTTAGATTAAGTAAGTCTATTGGTCTGTCTAGCTCAATATTTTCTATTCTACTCTGACTAGCAGCAGCTGTCCAGGGTTTCAGAAATGGCTCCGATCCTGTGGACAGAATAAGATGGTCTGCCCCCTGAGACTACTGGAATCCACAGGATTCCTGAATGCTCTTGGGGAGTTCCCAGTAGATAGAGCAGGTGACCCTGTTGAAGCCCTTGTCAAGGGGAAGAGCGTCGGGCTGTTGACATCGTTGTCCCCGAGCGTCCTCGGATAGCCTGACCACTGTTGTCCACGCACTGGTTACCTCCAGGCTGGAATACTGTCATGCACTCTATGTGGGGCTGCCCTTGAGGTTGGTCCGGAAGTTGCAGCTGGTGCAAAATGGGGCAGCGAGACTGCTCACTGGGGCAGGGTATCATCAACATCTCACCCAGCTGCTGAAAGAATTGCACTGGCTGCCCATTTGCTACCGAGCCAGGATACCTGAAGGACCGTCTTATCCCTTATATACCCAGTCAATCACTGCTCTCTGCAGGTGAGGGCCTCCTGCAGATGCCATCTTATCAGGAGGTCCATTCCACACAACATAGGAAACAGACCTTTAGTATGGTGGCATCTACCCTTTGGAATTCCCTCCCCTTATATATTAGACAGGCGCCATCTCTGTTATCTTTTCAGCGCCTATTGAAGACCTTCCTCTTTCAACAAGCCATTTAAGTTGAGACCTATCCCAGTCTGCGTCTGTGTTGGAATTGTTTTTTAATACGTTCTTAAATCTTTTAAAAATGTTTTTAATCTTAGAAGATGTTTTAAAAGCTATTTTTAAGAAATGTTTTTAAAGATGTTTTGTTTTAATATGTTTCAAAGTTTGTTTTTATGATGTTTTAAAGTTTTTAGTGCTTTTGTTTGCCACCCTGGGATCCTGCTGGGAGGGACGGCGAGATATAAATAAATAAATAAATGTTTCCCAGACCTTCCTGGAGATGTCATGGATTGAACCTGGAACCTTCTTTGCATGCCTTGAGTCACTGGGTGACCATGGGACAGTCACTATCTCTCAGTCCAAGCTACTTCACAAGGTTGTTGTGATGATAACATGTAGGGGGGAGTTGTATGGAAGATTTAAACCGGCAGTGGGGAAGCTATGCCTTCCAGGTTATTTTAAGACTCCAGCTCCCATCAGCCCCAGCCATCATGGTCAATGGTCAGGAATGATGGGAGTAGTAGTCCAGCGGCATCTGGAGGACTACTGGCTCCCCATCCCTGATTTAAACAAACAAAGGGGAGATGCTGTTGTGAGTGGGACCTGGCCATCTCATCTTCTGATCAGATTTCCTAAGTGCACCAGCAGGTGCTCACTAGAGAAAGGACTTCCAAGTCAAAGACCATGATTTCCAGGTAGACCTGAGACCTGGCACCTCTCAGTTTACATCCTGAAATAAGGGGGCAGGGGAGGAGAGGGAATACCCCAGCAAGCAGAGATGGATTTAGGGGTGCTACCTTGGAATGGTTATACCCATCATGGGTGATCTCCTCAACTGCCCCCGCAGCAGCTGAAACAAATAGGTAGAGCAGATGACCCTGTTGAAGCCCTTGTCACACTGTGGAACAATGGCTGCCCCAGAGCGCCCTCTCCAGCATTGTAGAGCCCGGTTTGCACTTTGATACACCAGTAAAATAAGGACAATGAAACAGGCTGGACAAAGGCTAAAGACGTGCTGTGAGGCTGAACGTCTTCATTGTAATGCGCTATATGTGGGGCTGCCTTTGAGGCTGGTCTAGAAGCTGCAGCTGGTGCAAAATGGCATGACTGCTCAAAGGGGCAGGATATCGCCAACATGTTACCCGCTGCTGAAAGAATTTGCAGTGGCTGCCCATTAGCCATCAGGTTATGTTCAAGATTCTGGTTTTGGTATAGAAAGGCCTATGCAGCTTGGGAGCAGAATACCTGAAAGACCATCTTATCCCTTATATATTTAGTCGATTACTGTGCTTAGCAGGTGAGGGCCTCCTGTAAATACCATCTTATCAGGAAGTCCGTTCTGCAAAACATAGGGAGCAGACCTTTAGTGTTCTGGCACCTACCCTTTGGAATTCCCTCCCCTTAAATATTGGACAGGCACCATCTCTGTTATCTTTTCAGTGCATACTGAAGACCTTCCTCTTTCAACAAGCCTTTTAAGTAGAGACCTTATCCCAGTTTGCGTCTGTTCTGGAATTTCTTTTGTAGATGCTTTTAAAGATGTTTTTAAAGATGTTTTGTTTTAATATGTTTTAAAAGATGTTTTAATATGTTTTAAAGTCTTTTGTTTGTAAGATGGTTTAGAGTGTTTTTAGTGTTTTTGTTTGCTGCCCTGAGCTCCTTCTAGGAGGAAGGGCGGGATATAAAGTTAATAAATAAATAAATAAATATGGCACTAATAAAGCTTTCCAGATCCCCACACGCCTATTAGTCATCTGCTATCTGGGATAAATCATGCGTGCAAATTGTGCATCAAAGTTGTGAACTGGGCTATAAATGGAAAAGAAAGGCAAGTACTGTAAAGCTGAACAAAATGGAAGGAGAGATGTCAAAGACACTCCTTGCTTGGGATGCCCTTTGGTGGAGGGCTGGCTGGGCCAGGAAGAACAGGATCTTTCTTCTTACAGATAACTTCACAGTGTGGTCTCTCCCTCCTCCCACGCTGACTCCTAGAAATCTGGCTGGGTCCAACATTTTGCACCCCAGCAGAATATACAAGTGATCTCACCTTTCTTTGTAGTTCCAGTTATGCTGCTGGCATGCACCCCGAGATTACGCAGTCAACACATATCTGCCTTTTCAACTTTCTGTTTTTTCGTGGTTGTTTTTTTTTTTTGGACAAATGGCTTCATTGCAAAGAGGATTAGATCACACATTAGCCACTACAAATGCAAATATGGTATTAATCGTGAATGCTTTTGTTTTTAAGCATCTGTTTAGGAAAGGAGACTTGCTTTTGAGTCTTAAAATGTGCTTCTCAGAGATGTACTGTCCCCCCCCCTCATGCTGGTCTTGCTGTTGACCATGTTCAAAGACATGAGCTCTCCTTCTGACAGATCTGGTGTCCAAACTGGTTCTCCTGTTCTGGACTATTAACCCCAGTGAGATGGAATAATTGTTTTCATTATAAGAGAATGTAGGCCATCTGCTCAACATGTAGCCTAATCTGAAACCCTAATTTCTGTTCCCACTTTCCTAATCCTTTGCATTTATTACACAGGAGCAACAGAGATCACTTCTGAGTCTAAAACCAATGTATGTTATTAGGCTTTAATTTATTTATTAGGCATTTCTTTAATTATTAATCAAAACATTTCTACATTGCCCTTCAGTTCAAAATTTCTAGGGTGGTTTATAAGGACTCGGGGTTAGGGATGGGGTAGAGATACAATTCAGTTCATTTAAAGCTGAATTTATCATATGCACATTTTCCAGAACAATATGAGAACTGAAATGCAGCCATACTTTGAAATTTTGTGATGCTGTTCTCCAACTAAGCAATGTTTGCAAAATTGCATATATTGTGGGAAAGTGTGCATTAAAATGAATATATGTGAAAATAATATATAAAAATGCACTATATTATGATAAATTACTAGCAAAAAAGTGTACATTAGTCAAAACTGCCTACAAAAATGTGTTTATTAATACAAATTCACACTAAAATGCTGAAGAATTTTCATGAGGATTTCAAATCTGCAATTTAGTCAGAAATGTGGAGAACTGAATTTAAGATTGGAAAAATGAGAAACTGAGAGAACTGAGACTGACAGATCCTTCTATCCCTACTCAGGGCCAAACCCAATGCAGCACCATGCATGGAACGGCAGAGGGGGAAAGCTCCCATTCACTACAGTGGAGATTTTCCCTCTATGCAATAGCAACTGCAGGAGCCTGATCCAGATTGGGATGACAGTGGCAGTGAACACTTAAACCCCCACCCCACCCAATGCTAGGGTCTCAAAACAAAACTGAATTTTCCTTTTTAAAAGCCATTAACATAACTGCTAATTGTGTGGATGGCATCTCATCAAGTCTGGTCCACATTAGCTGTAGTCCTCTGTTCATTCATGCAAAGAATCTACCTGTGGGAAAGGTGGCAGTAGTCCCAACCTCGACTTCCTGCATGGCACTGTCCATACCCTCAGGAGGTTTGCATGCTGTTGTGGGCTTCTGCATAGGTAAAACTAATGTAGGCTTCCCTTCTGCAGATGTTTAGGGGGTATGGCTTCTGCTGCATGGGATGTCACAGCAGCAGAGCCCCACTGCCCCCTTCTCCACACATGGGTTCTCTACACGGAGTACAAGTGAATAGGGCTAATGAAACACAACAACGGAGTTATTAATACAATATTTTGTGTTTTTTGTTGGCATAATATTGAATATCAGAAATGTACTGTGAATAAGTCTGATTCAAAGCTCCATGATATACCCAGTAAGTATTCACTGCAACATAAGGGGCAGCTCTGGGCACAAAATGGGAGCATGTGCACAATCAATTCCCCCACACCAAAATGTATAGAGAAGTGAAAGAGAGATGTCCTTGTGTTCATGAGAGCTGTGTCATGTGTATAAACCTTGAAGCTCATGCCTGCATAAGAAATGACTAAACTAGGCTTCTTGTGTCTACATAGAGTGGTATTTAATCTATACACTACAAAATGAAGACTCTTCCTGTTGTGTGGTATGTTTTCTTAATGCACACAATAAATTAAAGAAAATGACCAAAGGTAATATCTGAATCATTCCATCTTATGGAGATACTTACTTACGGTTGCCTTTCCTATAAGGAAGCAATCCTATGCACACTTACCTAGGAGTAAGCTCGATTTGAACCAAGTAGTATTTACTGATGGGTAAACATGCACAGACTTGCTAGGTGAATAACTGAAATAAATATATCAATTTACTGTATGTTCTACAGCAGGCGTGGCAAAACTGTGGGCTGTAGTATAGTGGCAAATTCAGAAGTGCAGGTTCCCTTAATGTTAGTCACAGTCATGCCCCCCTTTTTTGCTGCTGGGTTGAGAATGAGATCCTTGGTAATGTCTTCTCCCACAACAACAGGTATCTCTAGGAGCCAATATGCATGAAAGGGGAGAGTGTTAGCTGTTGAGAAGAGTCTTTGCAATGGCTGACTCACCTCCTTTCACTCTGATTGGCTCCAATCAGCAGGACAGGACAAGGAAGCATGTTAGAAGACTTTTCTCAGTGGCCAACATACTCCCCTTTTATGCTGATTGTCTCATAAGATGCTGAAGACATTGGGATCCTGCTCCCAAAAAAGCAAATGGTCTAAGACACACACCCCCAAGACCCTGAATGCCTAACCCCTGCATGTGAGCCTCTGGATGTTGCTGGGCAACAACTCCCAATGCCCCTGATCATTGGCTATGCTGGCTGGGGCTGATGGGAGTACAGTAACATCTGGTTGGGCAGAGGTGCCCTACCATTATTCTATTGGTTTGTACTGTTTCTGAGTTCTGACAAAATCTTTCTCACTGCTAGGTTTCCTATGTGTCCTCCAGGTAGCTGTAGGTGGTTCCACCAACCTAGGGTTTATCATCACAGCTGGGTCACTTCATGGCTTTCTCCTATTCAGAGGACATGAGGCTCTTCCACAACATTCCTTGTCTTCTTAAAAGTCTGAGATTCAGCTGTTTTAGACTGATGGTCTCAAATTATTCCTCTAGGAGTTTAGGGTCAGTACTTATTTAAATGATATGTTGCCAGAGAGGCGGCTCTGTGAGGTGTAATCTCTTACGCCACACCATCTGTGATTTCCAAGACTGCTGGCTGAGATCTTCTGTATTTCAGATGGAAAACTTAAATATCATGGGATTTCAAAGGCTAGTCCAGATATTGCAAACAGTTCAAGATCTGGTCTCATAAAAGGAAAGGTGTGGCTCTAAAGCAACCAGATTGTTTGGATTCTCCTCTAAGTCAGACTCCTAAACTAGCGGTCTGTCTCCAGAATTCAGTCAAAGATGTATTTAAGGAGATGCATTGCTGGGTACTGTGTCAGGAAGACCAGCCCCCTGGCACAAATTTGTATAAAATCTGCACATGTTAATTTATATGTAAACATACAAATGAAAGACCCTGAGCAAAGATGGTGGGTATATGTATCTCACTGGCACTGTACCTCATGCCCAGCAGTCCTGTAAACAGCCCTGACCTGTAAACGAAGTCAGGGAAAAAATCTTGGGAACAGATAATGCTGCCTTATACTGAGTCAGAGAAGTGGTCCATCTAGCTCAGCATTGTCTACGCTGACTAGCTCTCCAGGGTTTTAGACCAGGATATTTCCCAGCCCTTCCTGGAGATGCTGGGAATTGATGCTCTACCACTGAGGGAGGAGATCAGGGGTCCAGCATGAAAGACATGGGACCCAGACTACCCATGCCTGACAAGGCCCTTGTAGAGTCATGGTTGTCAACTCTAAGCTGAATATGATGAGCAGGGGAAGAGAAGGGGAGCAAAAAAGAAGAATCTAGAAAGCTGCATCTATAGCAGCTCCACCAAATCATCACTCTCCAACAGCACACATTTTGTAATTTAAAGCTGCTAACTTCTCCTTAACTCTGACACCATGAGGGCTAGAAATAAAACTCTTAAAAAATAGCATCTCTTGCTCCCTTGACATTATGATGGGTGTGTATCAATGTGTGTGAGTGTGACCTATATTCTGACAGACCTGGACATATAAAAAGAAGTAAAATCAGAATCCCTGACAATATGCCCAAGTTCAATCAAAAGTTATGAAAAGTGGCCAAGCTATGTTTTGTGAGTGTTTTTGTTTTATTGAAACTGTATGCAAGATGAGAGACACCCAAACTTTTAAATCCCCATTTGCCACATTTGAGCAGACAAAGATAAATTCATTGTATGGGATTAGAGGGAAATATGTCTCCTAGGCAGTGATTTATTATTGGTAGTGTGTATTGTCAATTACTCATAGGCACTGCAAATGGTCAAACTTTATGTTTATGGTAACTGCACAGTAAATAATAGATGACTGTGTAATATATGACAACCTATCAGTCTGAAGCAGAGACACTAAGCATGAGAATATAAGTCTCCACTTTAATGTGTTCCAAAGATTTCCACACATTAACTATCTTCCCTTAAAAAAATAAATCAGAACATTGACATTCATAAAAGAAGCAAATGGGCCAGTTATTTATTGACCACATTTCAATTTTAAAAAGAAAGTGCACTCTTAACCCTTTGACACAGAATAAGCAGTTCCCAAATAGCAAGAGCAAAAAAGATCAAAAACTGGAAATTGACAAATATATATTACTGTATGGCTTTAAACGGAGATAATAAACAAGCAAACAATGGACAGGGCCAATATGCACAGGAGGAAACAGTATGTTTCTCAGGCAGAAAAGAAGCAAAGCTAAACAATTCACCTTTATCATTTGTGGTGGCCCCTATTAAGAGCCTGGTTTGAAGACTCTGTTGAGTGGGACCTGTACTGAAGGGGTTGTGTGATTGGATTCACCACACACCCAATTTGCATTTCAGCACCACTCTACTTGCTTATGGCAGCTTGGCAATTGTGTGGTATATGTGTAGATGCAGAAATAACATATGAAGATAAGCACTCCGCCGCCCACTAGATGCAGTTATCATACCACCCTAGGTTCCTGCTGGGAGAAACGGCAGGATATAAATCAAATCATCATCATCATCACCATCATCATCTATGTTTCCTCAGTGTTTCCTCCTCACATCAGGCATATTCAAACAGTTTTCTGAAGACACCAATGCTCAAAGTGTAGATGAGGACATACTCACAAGGCCCACCCCCAGCGTTCTAAACAACCTCCCCTGTATTGCCAGGGGAAGATGTTCAGTAGGCTTCTACTCATGTTTGTTTGGCCCTGCTTTCTCAGGGTCACTGGCTGTGCAGAGGGTTCTACCCTGTTAGGAGCAGTGCTTGCATGCGCACCCCTGTCTCCACCCACACTTTGAGCATTCTGTTGGGATAAGCAAGCTTGCATGCTTTTAATTGGGAGATGTCTCTTCTAGCCAGAATTTGGGGACATCTCTATGCTTGTTTTCTGTGATGTAACTTCCTATTAATAGGTGTTATTTCCCTTCTTCTTTTCCTCTTCTTTGTTAAGAGATGTTGTTCTCTTATTATCATAATTGTCCATTAAGCCACAGGAGAGTGACGTCTCTACACGCTTCTCTGCCAGATGATCCCAATCATGGACTAAATCTACTACTTACTATCTTTTCTCTGCAAGCTAGAGCCTATGTTTCCTGAACATGTGAAAGGTTGCGAGTAAACATTCTTAATACAGTTTACAAAAGGAGGCTGTCTCAGTTGTTTTTATTTGGCTAGTCTGTGTGAGGGGAAGGTGGGCTGATTAATTCTCATTCTGCTTTGCAAAATATATGCTCTGCTAAGAAATAAACTACTGAACTGTTTCTATTTCATTTTAAACCAAATATTTTCATGCTCAAACACCTCTACTTAATAGAACAACTCTCTTGAATGTTGAATATAAAATATGTATGTATTATACAATACATTCATGACATTGGAATGTTAGGTTGCACCACAGCAACAATAATCATAGCCTAGATACTGGACAGGACAGCATATACTAATATCCCAGTAATGCAATCAGCTCTTTGGTGAGCCCATCAACATCAGCCTCATTAAATTCTGTATTCAGCAGTTCCTTTAGGATATGGGACATGCAGACAGAGCTTATCTACATTCACTTCAGTGGAATTCATAACTTTGCTTGTCGATTGAAATGAATGGGCAAGTTTTATGTGAGAGACAAAGAGCTTTGGACTGGATTTATGTGACAGAATTCATAGTGGTAGCAGCGGAATGATTTAATGGTGATTTTTCTAACTTTCGGGTTTCAGTATCAGTGTCATAATTGCACTCAATTACATACTAAATTGGCAAAGGAACAAGAATAATTGTTTTTAACTATTACAGTTTTCAAGAAAATGAACTTTAAAGTTAGCCTAGCAACAGCAGAGATTGAAAACAAACCCTGTTAGCTGGTATGATTATGACATTGGCATTCTGTTTCCCCAGCAACTGTGGGTTCATGTGTAGCTTATTCTGTTGGGTGGGTTCATCGCCCTTCTTTTTTGCCTTTGTTTTTAATAACTCTGCAGTACCTGTCAGGCCTCCAAATGCTATCAGACTCTTAAGGTGGCAAGATGAAGTCTTTTAGAGGGGATGAAAATGGGAACTGTTCCTCTAGCTACTGTTGGAATTTACTATGGGCCCCTCCAGACACTCTTTTATTGTGCATTCAATATGATTGCGCTTATCATGCTACTGGAACAGTCACATGTGATCTCATGTTCAATACTGTTTGTGCATACAAAAGTTTTGGGGTGGCACTGGTCACACTGTTTCGTTTCTGGTTATTGCCTATCCTGAAACTTCCTGCTGAAATCCTGTAACTTTTTATACCACAGATGTTCTGGTTTATTTTTGTCCTACATTTGTTGTGCTATAGCCCCTCTGGGCAGCAATAATGTGGGGGCATTGGGGAAGCATTCACAGCACAAACTAAAGCAGAAAGAAATCTGCCACTAATCCATCAAGAACATGTTGCAGAATCCACCCGCAATAAAACCCCAAGTCCCCATATCTGTGTCCTGCCTTTCCTAATCAATCCACTGTCACTTTTTGTAGGCCACAAAAATCTTGCCTTGGCACAGCAGGACTTTGAGAAGTAAGGATCTTGCAGTCCTTTTTTGGGTGGAATATTGGATAGATGCACTGAGGAACTTCTTTCCCTGCCTCATTCTCTAGGGATCATGGCAGAAGGAGTGGAGTGATGGAGAGGAGAAAGCAGGGAACAGTAACCAGGGTAGGGATGGGCAAATGTCAGTTTTGGTTTCTCTCCGATTCTCATTTTTGTCCCCAATGTTAAATGCTATTTTCCACATTTCCACATCAGTTTGCAATTTTGCCTCACACATTTTTGCAAAACAATTTCCCCTAATATAATGTATTTTTGTATGCTATTTTAATGAATATTTATATGCACACTTTACCCTAGTATGTGCATTTTATACACATTATGTGGCTGGAGAACAGCATTACAAAACTCACGGAAGTGTGAGATCCCAAGGATGGCTCTGGTTTGTGTACTGTTTCAGAAAATGCAGTTTAGGTAAGTTTGCCTTTAATTGAATTTCTCCCCGTCCTAATCCAGGAAGACAGTTTACTCTATTTGAGTAAAAGGAGAGACCTTGACAGTTGTGCACAGCAGTCTGATGTCTTGATTGTCTCCCATGCTGCAAGAGGGAAACCCCCTGGGTTGGCAGACAAAGGGGATGGGAGGAGCAAAGCAGGAGGAATGTTGCAGGCCACCAAACCAGGCAGAAGACTTGGATGATGCCATGCTAGATCAGATTACCAAATTTTCAGAGGAGATTATCATAGTAATGGAAGACTTTCGCTACACTGAAATATGTTACCTATTAGCTACCAAGCTTAAAAAAAAGATATTTTTAAAGATATTTTGTTTTAATAGTTTTTTAAGGATATTTTGTTGTAATATATTTAAAGTCTGTTTTTACGAAGTTTTAGATGGTTTTTAGTGCTTTTGTTTCTGCCCTGGACTCCTGCTGGGAGGAACAGCAGGATATAGAAAGAAAGAAAGAAAGAAAGAAAGAAAGAAAGAAAGAAAGAAAGAAAGAAAGAAAGAAAGAAAGAAAGAAAGAAAGAAAGAAAGAAAGAAAGAAAGAAAGAAAGAAAGAAAGAAAGAAAGAAGTCAAACCCCACTAAGAATGAAAGATCTAAGAAATTTTTACTTCACTTGCCAACAATTTCATTTTCCAGAAAGTGGAAGAAGGGACCCATGTTTCAGCTAAACTGGAGTGGATCCTCACCGACAAGGAAGAACTTGTTGTTGAGGTAAAAGCAGCAGGAAACCATGAATGGAAATAACCACGTCATCTTGGAACTCATAATACTGAGGAAAGGGAACACAGCATTGTCAGGCTTTAAGACACTAGAATTTAGGAAAGCTTATTTCAACAAATTTAAAGGAATACCCAATGGTGTGATCCCACAGTTAGAAATACTCAAGGAGAAGAAAGTTTAAGGTGGCTGGGAGTTTCTTAAATGTGAGATATTGAAGGCAAATGGCAAAGCATTTTAATGCATAGGAAAAATGGGAGCTATCAAAATAAACCAGAGTGGCTACATAAAGATCACTCTAATGAGCTCGGATTCCTGTAGCCCAGGAGGTGATACTTGGGAATGATTGGATCAACATGCATTCGATGACACTGCCAGTCATGTCAACTGAAAGCTCCCCGAAGATAATCAAGATTCCATTAGTCTCTGGGGTGGATCATCTAAATCTCACCAATAGGGATAGATGGATCACCATATTTCTGTTCCATGTCAGTTTTGCATGCATGCAATCATAGGCCTGTTCTTTTCCATTTTTGTGGATTTTTTAAAAAGGCATTCTTCCCCTAAAATATGCATTTTTGTGTGCTGTTCAATGACACACATTTTTGTACACATTTGATGGAAATACTCTCTCTTTCTATACACGCACACACACACACACACATATATACACACACACACCGACCTGGGGCAAACATAAACAAAATAATTTAACAAGAAAAGCATACGAAAAGCAGTTAAAAGCATCCAAAAACACAATTGCTGCCCCATCCCTTTCTGACCTGTCTTTAAAGCCATGAGCACACGAAGAATCTGGCTTCTTCCTCATGAGTAGGGGTCAGGGAGGCCTCATGCTATGAGTCAGGCATGAAGCTTCCAGTTCTGGGCTTCTTCTCAGGTATGTGTTGAGCCTCTGCTCCCCCACGAGGGCCAGAGAGGGGGAAGACATGAGTTTCAAGTTTCCCAGCTGTCAGAAGGCGCAGAAGACCAAGGAGTTGTTGAGTCTCAGCAAGACCTTGGGAGGGGGAGTGATGTTGACTCCGGGCCAGTTCCCACAGATGGTGCAATCCCTGAAGAGGAGAGCGCACCACCCCCAGACAGGTCGGAGGAGCCGTTGGAAGATGTTTCGGAGGGGGCATTGACTCCCCATTTACCAAGCGGCTGTCGGGATGCCTCAAGCACATCACAGTCCCCTGACCTAGAGCGGGTTGCTAAGGAGACGGTCCTTTCGGACGAGCCATTGGAAGCACACACCCCATCACCCTGCTCTCGATGCCACAAGAAGCAGACAGGACAGAGGCAGGACTTGTGAAGGAGACAGAGATTACGATCTAAAACTTTCACTACTTAAGACTGCAGCTCTCTGGGTTGACCTGCTGAGTCAACTTTCTTCACACATTGCAGAGCATGTCTAGAGTGCAGTTAGGGAATTCTAGTGAGCTAGCTTAGAGGTTTCTATGAAGTGCACTGCTTTTGATGTATCCATTACTTTAATAAAACAAGATTTAATTGCACCTGCATCTCAGCCTCATGAATCCCGCTCTGAACAGGACAGTATGCTGCCCTCTTTGTTTCTGGGGTTGATCTTGGTAGGTCTAGAGTGGAGGGGAAATAGTCATAGTACATTGGTCCCATTAAGAAGCATTACAGGCTTCTCAAGCAGAGTATCTTCCTAGGTAGTTGTCTCAGAAGGGCTACTGGTCTCCACTGAAATCCATATCTACGAGGACCAGCAATACAGCCTCCTTTTACTCCAAGGATTCATTTAGTTCTTGGCTGCTCCTGCCTGGAGGGTGCTGGAATGGGACACTGGCTTGGAGGCTAGCACTGGGTCGCCTTTCCACAATCTCTTGCCAGGTTGTTTGTTGTTTGTGCTGGACAGCTGGAACAGTGGAACACAAGGCAAGTCCTGGAGTGAAGATGCTGGTGTCTACATGGAATTGGTTTTATGGACTACAGTCTCTGGGGATCTGGGTTCACGGGGATTGATCTTGGTCCCTGGTTGCTGAGGTCTCAGCCTTAGTGTTGAGGATTGGGTCCAGTGCCTCCTCTGTCTGTGCCACTGGCCTGTTAGTCATGTCCATTAATTTCAATGGGTTTACTCTGAGTAAGATTAACTTTGGATACTACCCTATGTAATTGGATGCTGGTGTATAATCAACTTAAATTAGGGGAGTTGCATTTTATACAAGGGTCCACAACAAAATATGACCCCCACTGTCTACCTAAGATCATAACACACTACACCACAAGATGCCACAGTAGGCCTTTCTCTTATAATGTCAAATGACCTGACTGTATATAAATAAATATTTAGTGCATTTAGAACTTAATGTCTGACCAGTAAAGGTGAAACCACCCATTAACCAGCCAGCAATCTGCAAAGAGCCACCTCAGAAAGTTGCATGTGCCAAATATGAGCTGCATGGAGACATTTGTTTGTTTGATTGATTGATTTATATCCCACCCTTCATCCCAGTAGGAGCCCAGGGCAGCAACATGTTTTCTTGATTCAAGACATGCAAATACAAATACTCTACCAAAGCATATAAGAGAATGTTTAAAAAATATTTTCTTCATTCATATGTCTTTGTTATTTGTACCAATCAGACTTGTTGGGGCCATTGATCTCCCCCCCCTTTTCCTTTCTGAAATATGTCATGTTGAAAGCAATCAATGAGATGCCATAATTCCAGCCTATAAACTAAATGGGAATAACATATTGGAACAACTGTTGACTAGTTCTACAGATAATGTTTTTTATAGACTTCATTAAAAGAGAATGTAAGGCAGCAGGGGAAGATGAAGCAAAGTTTAATGTGTCTGGAAACATGTTAAAAGGCATAAGAGCTTGCAGACAACAAAGAAACAGCAACTCCGTAAGTATTTCTAACCAAAAACAAATGGCATGATCCAGACAAAGTTAAGCACTTTTGTTCCATTGATTTCACTTCAGAGTAAGTAGGACCTTACTCATGCTCACTAGCTTCACAGCAAGTCTTTCACCACTTGCGCTTTAGCCATCGTCCAGCCTGTTTCATTGCCCTTAGCTCACTAGTGTACCAGGGTGGAAACCAGGCTCCACAATTCTGGAGAGGGTGCTTGGTGGTGACCGTGTCAACAGCCTGACGTGCCTCACTGTTCCACAGTGTGACAAGGTCTTCAACAGGGTCATCTACTCTATCTACTGGGAACTCCTCCAGGGCATTCAGGAATCCAGTGGATTCCATTAGTCTCTGGGGGCGGACCATCTTAATCTGTCCATCAGTCCTGTGGGGGAGGATCGGAGCCATAAGTCTAAACTTCACCAGGAAGTGATCTGACCATGACAATGGGGTGACATCCACCCCCCCATTTCCAGACCACCCCTTCAATGTCCAGTCTTAGAATGGACATTGAAATCATCCTGGACTGTTGTTCTGGACTTCTCCAATACCACAGCCGAGATGACCTCCACCAGCTCAATTAGAGAAGCTGCCAGGCAGCACGGTGCATGGTACACCAGCAGCAACCCTAGTTTACTGTCTCCTTGGCTCAACACCAGGTGCAAGCCCTCACAGCAAACTCCAAGACAAAGTGGTTTCCTGGTGGCAGAGACAGAAGTTCTTTAGACTACAGCCACTCCTCCCCCAGTCCCTGTAGCCTGTGCTAGTGTTGCATCGAGTATCCAGGTAGACAAAGCTGGGTCAGATCAGCTCCTCCCAGCTCACCCACCCAGGTCTCGGTAATGCACACCAGATTGGCACCTTCATCCATGATCAAATCATGGATGGGTGTGGTCTTATTGTGTACCGATCTGGCATTAAACAACAGCACACACAGGCCAGTGGGCACAGCAGATGAGCAATGAGGAACCCATCCATGAGAGGAGTGGGAGCGAGGAACAAGGTGTAGATAGCCTTGCCTTCATCTTCTATTGTAGTTCCCCACCTCCCCATGGCTATACCTCCCTCTACCCATGATCATTGAAATTGGGGTGGCATCACCCATGTTTCTCTTTACTAAGACTCCTCCTAAATACCTGATATGAACCCAACAAGAGCCCCCTAGTAAAACCTACTTGAACCAATTATCCCAGTAGGCGTCTGAGAAAATTGGGAACAGTCAGACCCACTCAATCTTTTTCACACAGGGCACATCCACCCCATCTATTTTAAAGTGCTGATGGTTACCTTTAAATATCTAAACAGTTTGGCAAGTTATTTGAAGGACCTCTTGCAACCCTATTATTATTATTATTATTATTGTCTTTATTTATACCCCGCCATTTTTCCAAAACTGGAACTCATGGTGGCTTCCAGATAAAAAATACATATAATTAAAACCATACAAAGTCTACATTAAAATATTAAACTATTTCCAATATTAAAACCATACACACATATAGCTAAAAGAGTTCAAATTAGTTTAAAAATAATATAATAGACATTAGCAATGCAGCACCCTTCACGCCCTATCCTTAGCCTTCAATTCCAAAGGCTTGTTGGAATAAGAAGGTCTTTGCTTGTCAGCAGAAGGACTGCAAAGAGGGGGTCATTCTTACCTCCCTAGGAAGGGAATTCCAAAGCCTAGGGGCAGCCACCGAGAAGGCCCTCTCACGCGTCCCCACTAGTCGTACTTGAGAAGATGTGGGTATTGAGAGAAGGGCCTCTCCTGAGGATTTCAGGGCCCGGGCAGGCTCATACAGGGAGATACGGTCTGATAAACAGCCTGGACCTAAGCCGTATAGGGCTTTATAGGTCATCACCAGCACTTTGAATTGTGTCCGGAAACAGACTGGCAACCAGTGGAGCTTTTGTTTTTTTTTTTTCAATAATTTTTATTCAAATTTTCATAAAACATACAAGACGAAATCATAAAACATTCAAAGACAAAAAACAAAATCAAAAATAGTTAAACAAAAAAAAAATAAATAAATAAAAATAAAAAATAAAAAATAAAGAGTAAAATATTGACTTCCCATTTGTCAAAGATCAGATCAGTTATAAGTCTATAATATATAACAATCCTGTCTCTTAAGTCATATTATAAAATCACTTTCCTCCAATAGTTATCTTACTTAATCATCAAATCTCATAAACATTACTTTATTCTTTCCACAAAAAGTCAAAGAGAGGTTTCAATTCTTTAAGAAATATATCTATCAATTTTTTTTTCCAGATAAGCATATCGATTAATCCATCTCATTACTAATTATGATAATCTTATTGTCATAACCATAGTAAAAATAAACATTTCAATTAATCCATCACATCAGAATCTGTTAGGTTCAGTAATTTCAGTAGCCATTATTCTATTATCCCTATTAGTTCCATTTTCCATCTTCCATCTTCAGTAGTCTTGTTAAGTCCAGTAATTTCGGTATCCAATCTTCCATTATCAGTATTCCATAATAATCTTGCTGTCAAAGCCATAGTCATATAGTAAGAGTCTGATGGGAATTACCTCTATCCCAAATATTTTCTTGCCATCCATTCTGAATAGGTTGCTGAAATACTGCTGTAAAATCATATCTCTGTTCTTTTTTTCAAAATACACTGGGTCATCTCTTGAAAGTTTTTCCATTGTCACATGGCTGCAGTTAATTCCATAGATTTTCTCTATATTGGGCTCCATCACATCATTCCAGTCCAGAAGATTATCCATGCCATTGATAACTTTATCTCTAGAATCTTCATTAATTTCTTCAGAGATAACATTGAGTTCCAAACAATAGATTTTATTTCTAAAGTCCATAGACTCCAAATCTTTTTCCTGTTCCACGTTTGTTCCAATCTCCGGGGTCTCCTCTCTCACAGGGACCCCTGTTCCAGTCTCCAGGGTCTCCTCTCTCACAGGGACCCCTGTTCCAGTCTCCAGGGTCTCCTCTCTCACAAGGACCCCTATGTCTTTAATCTCCTGTGTCTCCAAACAATAGATTTTATTTCTAAAGTCCATAGACTCCAAATCTTTTTCCTGTTCCACGTTTGTTCCAATCTCCGGGGTCTCCTCTCTCACAGGGACCCCTTCCAGGGTCACCTCTCTCACAGGGACCCCTATATCTTTAATCTCCTGCGTCATTTTACTCAATTCAATTTTCAGCTCCTTACAACCCTGTCGCAGGTTTTGTTTCGTTATCTCAATCTCATCCATTATTTTCTGAAACATAGTTATTTCCAGATTCTCAGCCACTTTCTTAATTGCCATTTTAAAAGAAAAATATAGGAAAACCACTTCTTATTTCAGCAACAATTGGGTTAATACTCCAAACTTGGTGACATCACAGTATAAACAGAGCAGACAGCCTTATCTCTCCATAGTTAAGTAAACAAAATGCAGTTCCCAGGATCGAAACAATTAATGGCAGTCGTCAGGAAACAGATTCGTCAAAAAAAAATAGACCAAAAAGAGAGTAGTCTCAGACAATATAATATTCTTCAAAATAAAAATCTGGAATAGAAATCCCTCTTCTGTGTATATCTTTAGAATGCAAATCCAGGACAGCTTTTTGCAACAAAAACAGAGATAAGCTATTAATTAGTGCGTAGCAGAGAGAAGTTATGGCTCCCCAGTGAGATGTCAAAAACCGATCAATCTGGCAAATCTCTTTTAAACAGCAACAATTTAAGTCAAATAAAAGAAAAATATAGAAAGAAGGGTGCTTGCCTGTTAGTGCGTTCTCTCTTAGAAGATAAGGTGAACGTTCGCTTTATCAGATAGAGCTTGCTGTTGAAAATCCGTCCCACCTTCGTCGGCTGGACCTCGTCCCATAAATTAATGAGATCTGGTCGTCCCAACAAAAATAGGCTTTGAGGTTAATCTCTTCGTTTCTCCCTACCCGGGAGAAGTTTAATCAGTCAAAAAAAAAGAAAAAACTGACTGATATATCTGAATAAGCTTCTTTTGAGGCAGGAGCCCGTCTCAAAAGCAGGCACAGGCTAAGTCACCCTTCCCGGAAGTCGCAACCAGTGGAGCTTTTGTAACGGGGGGTTGTATGGTCCCTGTAACCAGCCCCAGTTAGCATTCTGGCTGCAGCACGTTGTACCAACTGAAGTTTCCGAACAGTCTTCAGAGGCAGCCCCACGTAGAGAGCGTTACAGTAATCTAAACGGGATGTAACTAAGGCATGTGTCACCGTGGCCAGATCAGACGGCTCAAGGAACGGGTGCAGTTGGCGCACTAATCTTAACTGTGCAAAAGCACTCCTGGCCACTGCAGAAACCTGGGACTCCAGATTTAACGCTGAGTCCAGGAGCACACCCAAACTGCGAACCTGTGTCTTCAGGGGGAGTGTAACCCCATCCAGCACAGGCTGTATCCCTATTTCCTGATTCGCCTTACAACTGACCAGGAGCACCTCTGTCTTGTCTGGATTAAGCTTCAATTTGTTCACCCTCATCCAGTCCACCACTGATGCCAGACATTGGTTTAAAACCGAGACAGCTTCCTTGGACTTAGGTGAAAAGGAGAAATAGAGTTGGGTGTCATCAGCATCAGCCACCACACGTTCTATTACCTTACCCAAAAATGGAATATTGGACACTGGCCGGTAATTATCGATTATGGAGGGATCCAGGGAGGGCTTTTTTAATAAAGGCCTTACAACTGCCTCCTTTAGGCAACCTGGAACTCTGCCTTGGTGTAAGGAGGCATTAACCACTCCCTTCACCCACTCAGCCAGTCCCTCTCTGGCACTTTTTATAAGCCAGGAAGGGCACGGGTCTAGCAGACATGTGGTGGCTCTCACCTCTCCAAGGATCTTGTCCACATCCTCGGGCTGTACAAATTGAAAAGAATCCATCATTATTGGACAGACAGACAGACCGTACAAACCGACTTGGGCCTTCAGGTTAATCTTGGAGACCCTGTTCACAGGCACACCATCAAGAAGCATGAGATTAGTAGGGCCTGTTCAGTGGTAGCCCCATGATTATGCAACTCCCTTTGTAGTCAGGTGCATACCGACGCTATGTTGAGGACTTTTAACACTTTTTTTTTGCCTCAAACGGCTTTTAATCAGCATTTTAATGCTCTGTATTTGAGACTTCCGGGAAGGGTGACTTAGCCTGTGCCTGCTTTTGAGACGGGCTCCTGCCTCAAAAGAAGCTTATTCAGATATATCAGTCAGTTTTTTCTTTTTTTTTTGACTGATTAAACTTCTCCCGGGTAGGGAGAAACGAAGAGATTAACCTCAAAGCCTATTTTTGTTGGGACGACCAGATCTCATTAATTTATGGGACGAGGTCCAGCCGACGAAGGTGGGACGGATTTTCAACAGCAAGCTCTATCTGTTAAAGCGAACGTTCATCTTATCTTCTAAGAGAGAACGCATTAACAGGCAAGCACCCTTCTTTCTATATTTTTCTTTTACTTGACTTAAATTGTTGCTGTTTAAAAGAGATTTGCCAGATTGATCGGTTTTTGACATCTCACTGGGGAGCCGTAACTTCTCTCTGCTACGCACTAATTAATAGCTTATCTCTGTTTTTGTTGCAAAAAGCTGTCCTGGATTTGCATTCTAAAGATACACACAGAAGAGGGATTTCTATTCCAGATTTTTATTTTGAAAAATATTATACTGTTTTGAGACTACTCTCTTTTTGGTCTATTTTATTTTGACGAATCTGTTTCTTGACGATTGCCATTAATTGTTTCGATCCTGGGAACTGCATTTTGTTTACTTAACTATTGGAGAGATAAGGCTGTCTGCTCTGTTTATACTGTGATGTCACCAAGTCTGGAGTATTAACCCAATTGTTGCTGAAATAAGAAGTGGTTTTCCTATATTTTTCTTTTAAAATGGCAATTAAGAAAGTGGCTGAGAATCTGGAAATAACTATGTTTCAGAAAATAATGGATGAGATTGAGATAACGAAAATTGAATTGAGTAAAATGAAGCAGGAGATTAAAGATATAAGGGTCCCTGTGAGAGAGGTGACCCTGGAAGGGGTCCCTGTGAGAGAGGAGACCCCGGAGATTGGAACAGGGGTCCCTGTGAGAGAGGAGACCCTGGAGACTGGAATAGGGGTCCCTGTGAGAGAGGAGATCCCGGAGATTGGAACAAACGTGGAACAGGAACAAGATTTGGAGTCTATGGATTTTAGAAATAAAATCTATTGTTTGGAACTCAATGTTATCTCTGAAGAAATTAATGAAGATTCTAGAGATAAAGTTATCAATGGCATGGATTATCTTCTGGACTGGAATGATGTGATGGAGCCCAATATAGAGAAAATCTATGGAATTAACTGCAGCCATGTGACAATGGAAAAACTTTTAAGAGATGACCCAGTGTATTTTGAAAAAAAGAACAGAGATATGATTTTACAGCAGTATTTCAGCAACCTATTCAGAATGGATGGCAAGAAAATATTTGGGATAGAGGTAATTCCCATCAGACTCTTACTATATGACTATGGCTTTGACAGCAAGATTATTATGGAATACTGATAATGGAAGATTGGATATTGAAATTACTGGACTTAACAAGACTACTGAAGATGGAAGATGGAAAATGGAACTAATAGAGATAATAGAACAATGGCTACTGAAATTACTGAACCTAACAGATTCTGATGTGATGGATTAATTGAAATGTTTATTTTGACTATGGTTATGACAATAAGATTATCATAATTAGTAATGAGATGGATTAATCGATATGCTTATCTGGAAAAAAAAATTGATAGATATATTTCTTAAAGAATTGAAATCTCTCTTTGACTTTTTGTGGAAAGAATAAAGTAATGTTTATGAGATTTGATGATTAAGTAAGATAACTACTGGAGGAAAGTGATTTTATAATATGACTTAAGAGACAGGATTGCTATATATTATAGACTTATAACTGATTTGATCTTTGACAAATGGGAAGTCAATATTTTACTCTTTATTTTTTATTTTTGTTTTTTTTTTTTCTTTTTTTCTTTTTGTTTAACTATTTTTGATTTTGTTTTTTGTCTTTGAATGTTTTATGATTTTGTCTTGTATGTTTTATGAAAATTTGAATAAAAATTATTGAAAAAAAAAAAAATGCTCTGTATTTGACCCAGAAAGGTGGCCTATAATTACATAGATAGATAGAAACACATATCTTTCTGGATGGTAGCGGACATTCATCAATGAAAGTAACTCACAAACAGAGGGATAGTTTTTAATTTAGTGGAGATACAGTGAAAATTATTATTATTATTTTAATATTATTCTTTATTTATATCCCGCCATCCTTCCAGCATCCTTTTGCAGAAACTATCCTAAAAGCAGGGGAAACAGGTTTGCCTCTTGCAAACCCAGGACTTTGAAGCTTTAACTTTTGCTGCAGCAAGCTGAAAGTTTAATTCCATATTTCTGAAAACTTTATCCCCAAATAATTGAAATTATGGTCCTCTTTAATTGCCTGACCACCAAGAAGCTATTTGTGGTAAATAGGATGATTACTAAAAACCACAACCCCGAGTCTTAATGTGATTAACCATTAACTGCTTTCTTTTGCACACCATCTGGAAATCCCTCTGCAACTATAAGCTTTCTTACAGTTGACAACAGAACATAGAGTCTGCATGCAGTAACAACAGTCTGTGGAATAAGACAAACTCATAAGAAAGCTGTTTTTGAAACTCTGGTAAACAGTAATGAAATCAACAGACTACCTTGTTGAACACTTTTGGAAATAGAAACTACATCTGAAAGTTGGCCTTTGAAAAGACTCTAGGCTCATTCAGCTGATCATATCTTGGCTTATTAAGTCATGATATTAAGCCAACTTCAACCATGGCTTTGTATTCTGGCTTGTAATTTCCCAATTTGGATGAAGCACAGAACTATAGTTGTTTGTTCACTCTCTCATGCCAATGGTGGAGAGAAGTGGCTGTGCGCTCTGCCAAAAGGCTCATTCATATCTCAGCTTATTAAACTGAGATATGTTCATCTAAATATACACATTGATTCTGCTACACATATCGGTATACTATTTTCTGATGAGAGTAAATAAATGCCTGCCAACAAACACAGTATATTAAAATGTTATCCCAGGTGTCTCCTGGTGGTTAACCTATCAAATAGGATGGCAACTTTGACAAAAGCCTGAAGGGCAACACCAAAGGAAGTTATGACTTGGGAGCCCTTTGGGGAGTCCCAAGGCCACTACCCCTTCTTCTTTTTCTTCCAATCTAGAGGAGGTTGGATAGTGTGTAGCGCGTAAAATATATGTGTGATTCCTGTGCAGGGTGAGAGTCTGTGCAGTGACCTGTATGATAGGAGAAAGTTGCCAGATGCAACTCCTAATTCTCTCAGAAGCCTACTGGGATAACTAGTTATGTTAGGTTTTGTTGGTAGTAGGCTGTTGTTGTTTATCGCATGTGCTTAGGAGGAGTCTTGGGAAGGAAGGACATGGGTGATGTCACCCCAGTTCCAGTGATCATGGGTAGAGGGAGGCAGAGCCATGGGGAAGTGATAAGTTATCATGGACGATGAGGGCAAGACTATCAACACCTTGCTCCTCACTCCCACTTCTCCCATGACTGGGTTCCTGATTGCCCTTCTGCTGTGCCTACTGGCCTGTGCGTGGTATTTTTAATGCTGATGGGTACACAATAAGACCACACTCATCCATGATTTGATCATGGATGAGGGTGCCAAACTGGCATGTATTACTGGCATGTAAACTGGCATGACTTGGGTGGGTGTGCTGGGAGGAGTTGCTCTAACCCAGTGATGCCCACCTGGATACTTGATGCAACAGCAGCACAGGCTGCAGGTACAGGGCAGGGAGTTGCTGTGTTCCACAGAACTTCCATCTGCAGGACCAGGAAACCACTGTGTCTTGGAGCTGGCTGTGAGGGCTTGCACCTGGTGTCAGCTAAACGAGATGGTAAACTAGGGTTGCCATTGGTGTACCGTCCACCTGGGGTTGCCATATTGTCCAGTTAGCAAGGTATTACCCAGATTCTAGCCATGCTATCCAGTGCCCACTTAGCCCATTAGATGGCTTGGATTCCCAGCTTTCATTTTTTTTAAAAAAGCAAGTGTCTATCCCTTGTGGATCTAGAAATACAAGGCAAAATGTAGAGGCAGCTTTCTGCCCAATCATTTTGTGAAAAATCAGCCTGCTCCCACCTTTCATTGTTCTTAGCTAATGAAGGACACCACAGCTCTCCTGGGAAATCAAGAACTCCAGCCAGCCAGCTACATATGCAGAATCTAGGCAATTTAGAAAACTGCACATGGTCACTTGATCAATATATGTAGCTCCACCTCTTATCCAGAGACTCTAGCTCACTTTCTGGTTGAGTCAGCAAGGAGAAGCAGCCTTCATGTCAATTGCCTGTGTGTCTCAGGGTATGTGTTTAAGTGGTGCATGCAATGGAAGTAAGGTTACCAGGTGTCCGGTTTTTGGCCAGATACTCTGGCTTCTGGGGGTCCTCTCTGGACTCTTAGCTTTCATTTTTTTAAAAAGTAAGTTTCTAGGTGGTATGGTTCATGAGATATACACCAAAACACCAAAAATAACCACCCGCAACTTCTGTGAAATGATCTCTTAGCTGGCTGCTCGAATCCTGCCCTTTCAGGTTTGTAGCCAATACTTGAAGTCAGGGTTGTGATTTGTTAACCTCCAGGTAGTGCCCAGACCTCATTGCAATGCCAGAAAATGGTTGTTTCCCCCCCCCCTGTTTATCTGAAAATCTGATAAATTGAGTAAGTATATAGCTTTCAGGGTTTTTTTCTTCTTGTGTGCTGGAGTCAAACCCTGAGCTGTTGAAGAGGGCAGTGTTCAAAAACATTTCCAATATGAAGCTTTAATCCAATACTCGCTTTTCTGGGAGTAAACCTGCAATGCTAATCCCATATACCCGGAATAAACCCCACTGAATTCAATAGGACTTACTTTTGAGTAGACATGGTTAGGATTGTGATGTAAATTAATGGGACTTTTCAGTGAACATAGCAAAGAACTGTGTTTGTGTTGTAAATCTTTCTCTCCTCCTCCAAACCTATTTTTAAAGCAATTAGGCAGGGATTACTTGGGTATCACAGTTTTTATTATGTAGGAAACCAATACTAATTTATAAAAAAAAGTTCTGCAATGACCAGCTGGTTTGACAATAAACTATTATATGAGGTGTATGTATTTTTACATCTGCACTATGTGTGTATATATGGAGACTTTCCAACAACCCTGTGAAGTAGGGTTGGTGATTGGAAACCAAGGCAGCTCACAATAAGAAATAAATCCCTTTAAAATCCAATAACCATAAAACACATATAAACAGTTGCAAAACAGCTTAAAGTGGCATGATTCTGAATTTTGGGTTGGGTGAATGAAGTTTATTATTTATTTATTTATTATTTCATCTATATCCCACACTTTCTCCCAGTAGGAGCCTAGGGTGGCAAACAAAAGCACTACAAACTCTTTAAAACATCATAAAAACAGACTTTTAAAACAAAACATATTTTAAAACATTTTTTAAAAACCTTTAAAAACATCTTTTTAAAAAAGGAAAAGGTTTAAAAACATTAAAAAGCGATTCCAACACAGACGCAGGTTGGGATAAGGTCTCAGCTTAAAAGGCTTGTTGAAAGAACAAGTTCCTTATCACTTGAGGTCACAGTTCTCTGCACACTTCCCTATTTGAGTAAGCCCCATTGAATACATTGGGACATGCTTCTGAGTAAACAAACATAGGATTGCACTGTAAATATTTTTACAGGTTGTGTAAATAATAAACATGTTAGATAGTCATGCTTATATAAATATTGGTTCATACTATGTCCCAATAAGTGTTTGATTTTACACTGTGTAGATTATTTTTTCCTCTACATTTTAAGTGTGTCCTTTTTCCTGGGGGTGGTCATGGTTCTCCATTGTTTTCAGCCTGAGGGGCAGATAGGATGAGAGATGGTGAGTAGCCCATGGTCACCCAGTGCACTTTATAGCGCATTTCCATTTTGAAAAAACAATGAAAATGATTTACATACCGACTTCCCAGAAGGAGTGCTGGCTGGTGATTGTCTCTGAGTGAGCTATATCTCAGAGGAAGCTTATTTCAGTTAAAAGCCAGTCAAGAGGAATTTTTGACTGGTGTAAATGTTCTCCAAGATAAAAGGGGAACCGAAGATTATCCATGGAACTCCGTCGAGCTGTAGATTGCTAGATTTGATCAGGAATCCCCCTGAGATAAGAAGGCTTTTCTAGCAGCGGAAGACTGAGTCTGGATTTCCAACAGGCTGTGCTGAAAGTAAGCGAGACGTTTTTTTTCTTTCTCTTTTAAAAACGTTTTTAACGAGCTAGCCTCCTTCTGTCTAAATCTTATCAACTAATTTAAATTACTATCGTAAAAGAGGCTTGTTTACAAATCGGCAACTCAGAAACTTGGGTGAGTCACACTTTTTTCGTATTATACAAAGCTAAGGAAGAAGGGAGCAATTCAAAGAACCTGCTTTATTTTTTATGACAAAATTTATTTATTTATTTTATTTATTAAATTTATATACCGCCCGACTAGCGATAGCTCTCTGGGCGGTGAACATAAAATAGTATAAAAATACAATGAATAACAAAATAATATTAAAATACAATCAACAATACAATAAACATTTTTAAAATTAGATCAATGTAACTTAAAATGCTTCAGAGAATAGGAAGGTTTTGACCTGGCGCCGGAAGGAAAGCAGAGTCGGTGCCAGGCGTACTTCCTCAGGGAGACTGTTCCATAGTTCGGGGGCCACCACTGAGAAGGCCCTAGATCTTGTCATCACCCTCCGGGCCTCCCTGTGAGTTGGAACCCGGAGGAGGGCCTTCGTAGCAGAACGTAGTGCACGGGCCGGTTCATATCGGAAGAGGCGTTCCGCAAGGTATCGTGGTCCCGCACCGTATAAGGCTTTATAGGTTAATACCAACACTTTGAATCTAGCCCGGAAACATATTGGCAACCAGTGCAAGCTGGCCAGAACAGGTGTTATATGCTTGGACCGCTTGGTCCAAAAAGCTGGCTTAAAGCTGGAATTACAAAGATTAAACGGATAAGAGGCAACTTATTAGATAAGATGATTTGATTATTTGAAGGAAATATATCTGAGAATATTTTTTTTTATTTTGGATTAAAAAATTTTTTTGAACGAATCTGCTGTTTGCGTATTTTACTAACTGCTGGATGCTGAGAACTGGATTTGTTTTACATTCCTGAATGTGCTGGAGATAAGAACTGTGTTGGTTAAACAGGCCTGGAATATTAACTTTTTTGTTGCTGGGAGAAAAGAAACTGTTTGCCTCTACATTGGCTAATAATAGAAAAGGTTTTTTTTTTCCAAGAATGACAACTAGGAAAACAGCCAAAGTTTTGGAGCGAAGAGTTTCAATTGATACACAGGAAGGGATGGACATGTTCCAGAAAATTATGGAGGGATTTAGTGATTTTAAACAAGAGTTGAAACAAGAGATGAAACAGGACAGACAACAACTTAAAGATGAATTTTGCAATATGAAAAAGGATTTTAAAGATTTACAAGATCATATTAAAACAGAAGTGGGTGAGATTAAAAATAACATTGGGCAATTAACACAGGATGTAAAAAATGTTAAAGATAAGGTGCAAACCTTAGAGAATAGAATAGATATTACAAATATGGAATTGGAAAAAAATTTGGACTATATTGCTGTTATGGAACTTAGAGATAAAGAACATTGCTTGAGATTCCGTGCAATTCCTGAGGAAACAGGTGAAGATATCAGAGAGAAAATTGTTAATGTTTTGGCAAAATCCTTCGACAGGAACGAAGATCGGATGGAATTTGAAATAGATAAAGTTTATAGAATTAATTCCAGATATGCAACAATAAAAAAAATCCCAAGAGATGTGCTTGTTTATTTTTTAAAAAAGAGGACCAGAGATATGGTTTTGCAACATCATTTTAACAATGTCTTCAAAATTGACGGTAAAGAAATACAGGTGATGAAGGAAATTCCTGTTAGGCTTCTACGTAAGAGAAAAGATTACTCTTTCTTCACAGAAAAACTTAAACAATGTAAAATTCAATTTAGATGGGATGTTCCAGAGGGAGTGATTTTTACATTTAGACAACAGAAGTATCAATTAAATACTGTTCAAAAAGCAAGGGATTTCTTGAGAAAAGCTTAAAAAGACATGGAAGAAGATAAACTCAAAGATATGGATATAATTCCTGGGAAACAAAGTCAACAGAAACAGGTAGAGGAAGAAAAGGATGATGATGGATCAAAGGGAGCAACAGGCACAGACTTTTCTAAAATACATGCTTAAAAATGGATTACAAATATCTAACTTGGAATATAAATGGAGCTAATTCGTCGCAGAAGAGAAAGAAAGTATTTCATTATTTGAAAAAATTAAAATTGGATATAATTTGTTTACAAGAAACTCATATTAAGAAGAAAGATTCTAAATATTTAATTTGTAAAAATTTGGGTGAAGAATTTATTTCAGCAGGATTCAAAAAAAATGGTGTGGTTCTTTATATTAATTCACAATTGTCTCCTAAATTGATATTATTGGATGATAGTGGCAGATTTGTGGGAGTTGAAATCACCATTCAGGGTACAAAAATTTTGATAGTGGGCATTTATGCTCCTAATGAAGATAAAACAAGGTTTTATACTGGACTTATGGAAAAACTATCAGAGTTTGCATATGATCATTGGTGTGTCATGGGTGATTGGAATGGGGTAATTTCACCAAAAATGGATAGACTTTCTGAGAAAAATATTAAAGAGACACAGGGCAAATTGCCGAAGATCTGTTTCGAATTGATGGAAAATTTAGAATTGGTGGATGCTTGGAGATATATAAATGACAATGCAAAGGAATTTACTTACTTTTCAGAAAGACATAAAACATTTTCGAGGATTGATATGATTTGGATGTCTAAAAATTTAGTGAAAGATATTTCCAAGATGGATGTGTTACCAAAAACCTTTTCGGATCATAATCCAGTGATATTGACTTTAAAAAAAAAAATCTTGGATTTAGATGGAGACTAAATGAATCTTTATTACAGAATGATAAAATAGTGCAGGAATGTAAGAAGAAATTAAAAGAGTTTTTTGAACACAATTTACATAAAGGAACAGATGAAAATATTGTTTGGGATACAAGTAAAGCATTTATGAGGAGATATTTTATTAAATGTAATTCTGAATTAAAAAAGAAGAAACAACAGAAAATGCAATTGATCTTGGAAGAAATAAAACAAAAAGAGGAAGAATTGAAAAAGAATCCAACTAAAGCTTCTACTGTAAATCAAATTAAAATGTTACAGAAACAAGTGTCAATGTTGACAGTTAGAGAAATTGAAAGGAAATTAAATTTTGCTAAACAAAGGACTTTTGAATTTGCAAATAAACCGGGGAAATTGCTAGCATATAAATTAAGAAAAGAACGTCAAAAAAATCTTATTTTAAAGATACAAGAAGGAGATGAGATGTTGACAGACAATTTAAAAATCCAAAGGGTTTTCCATCAATATTATTCAACTTTGTACAAGTGTCAGGAAATTCCCTCAGAAAAAATAGAAGAGTATATATCCAAACAGAATTTGCCTAAAATTACAGATCTTCAGAGACAAGCTATTAATGGTCCTATTACGTCAAGAGAAATATCTGAGGCTATAAGTAAAATTAAATTAGGAAAGGCGCCAGGACCGGATGGACTATCAGCAATGTATTACAAATGCTTGGAGGAGGAACTTTTACTACCTTTACAGTATTCAATGAATTCTATTTTACAAGAGGGGAAGATACCGGATAGTTGGAAAAATGCCAATATAACATTAATACCTAAAGAGGAGCAGGATTTAACTAAAACAAAAAATTATCGGCCAATATCTTTACTGAATAATGACTATAAAATTTTTACAATGATTTTGGCTGAAAGAATGAAAATAATATTGCAACAATTTATTCAGGAAGATCAAGCGGGGTTTTTACCTAAAAGACAATTACGTGATAACGTCAGGAATGTTTTGAATGTGTTGGAATATCTAGAACAACGAAATGACATACAAGCTGCTTTGATTTTCTTGGATGCTGAGAAAGCATTTGATAATTTGAATTGGAAATTTATGTTTAAGGTTCTAGAGCAAATGGACTTTGGAGATAATTTTATAAAATGGATCAGATCGATTTATACATCACAGAAGGCACAGATAATTGTCAATGGGGATTTAACGGATTCATGTGAAATACAAAAGGGTACAAGAGAGGGATGTCCATTGTCCCCCCTTCTATTTATTCTGGTTTTAGAAGTGCTGCTTAGAGACATAAGGCAAGACAAAAGGATTTCGGGAATAAAGATAAAAAAAGAGGAATATAAATTGAGAGCATTTGCTGATGACTTGATAATTGTATTAGAAAATCCCTTGGAAGGAATCAAAGTATTGATGGATAAATTAGAAGAATTTGGACCATTAGCAGGATTTAAGATCAATAATCAAAAAACAAAGATGCTGGTGAAATATTTATCTTTAAGAGATCAAAAAGAGTTAATGGAGAAGATAGATTTTAAAATAGAAGAAAAGGTGAAATATTTAGGTATCATTATGACAAATAAAAATTCAAAGTTGTTTCATAATAATTATGAAAAACTATGGACAGAGATTAAGAAAGATTTGTTAAAATGGGATAAATTACAGTTGTCATTAATGGGTAGAATATCTGTAATAAAAATGAATGTATTGCCGAGAATGATGTTTCTATTTCAAACAATACCTGTCATATCCTCTGATCTACCTTTCAAACAATGGCAAAAAGATATTTCTAAATTTGTTTGGTGGGGGAAAAAACCAAGAGTTAAATTTAAATTATTACAAGACGCCAAAGAAAGAGGAGGGCTGGGATTACCAAATTTGAGACTTTATTTTGCTGCTTGTTGCTTAGTCTGGATAAAGGAATGGATTTTATTGAGGAATAAAAGATGATTGGATTTGGAGGGTCACAACCTGAAGTGGGGCATGGATATCTATGGTATGATAAAGTAAAAGTTAATGTGGATTTTAATAATCATTTTATAAGACGTCCTTTGTTGAATATATGGAATAAATACAAAACAAGGTTTTTTTCGAAAATACCACTATGTGTTTCAAGTCAAGAAGCATTTTATAGAAGAGAAATGGCTGGAAAAGAGAAATGGTTAACTTACCAAGAACTATTAGAAAATGTGCATGGTGAATATATAATGAAAGAGAGAGAACAACTAATAAAGGAAGGATATAGTTCACAATGGTTTGCCTATTTACAATTGTTAGAAAGATTTAAAATGGACAAGAAAATGTATGGGTTTGAAATAAATAAATCTGATTTTGAAATAGGTTTGTGTACAAATGATGAATGCATAATTGCAAAAATGTATAAATGTTTATTAAAAATGGACATGGAAGAAGAACAAGTAAAAGAGTGTATGGTTAAGTGGGCAAAAAAGTTTGGTTATAATATACAAATGGATCAATGGGAAAATATGTGGAAAAAAGGTTTGAAATTTACATTCTGCTATAATCTTATAATCTATAATCAGGCACCTGGTTGGCCACTGTGAGAACAGGATGCTGGACTAGATGGGCCACTGGCCTGATCCAGCAGGCTCTTCTTATGTTCTTATGTTCTTATCTTAAAGAATTTTTTTATAAAATGATGTATCGTTGGTATATGACTCCAGAAAAGTTGTCAAAAATGTATAGTAATGTTTCTAATGTATGTTGGAAATGTAAACAACAAGAAGGATCTTTTTATCATATGTGGTGGTTGTGTAAACAGGCAAAATTATTTTGGGCACAGATAGGTAGGATGATGCAAAAAATCTTAAAGATAAATATTCAGTTAAAACCAGAATTTTTTTTATTGGGTTTTATGGATAAACAAAAGGAAAAGAAATATGGAAGAATAATATTATATATGATCACGGCAGCAAGATTACTATATGCACAAAAGTGGAAAATGCAATCGATACCAACAATGGAAGAATGGCTATTGAAATTAATGGACTTAGTTGAGATGGACAAATTGACATGTCTTATTAGAGAAAAAACGACAGATACATTTCTTAAGGAATGGAAGCCTCTTTTGGACTTTTTGTTGAAAGAAAAAAATGAAATGATGATAATGGGATTTGACGATTAATTAAGATAGACTTCGGAAAAAAGTGAATTTCGTATGTTCTAGGAGACAGGTTTGATATATATTATATACTTATAGCTGATCTGTAACAAATCGGAAGTCAAGTTTTTCTTTTTATTTTATTTTTTTTCTGTTGTATTGTTTTTGTTGTATTTGTATTTGTTTTTATAAAAATTTGAATAATAAAAAAATTATTATAAAAAAAGAAAAGAAAATGATTTACATACCAGCAAGGTTTATTAAGTAGATCCACACAATACATTTAAAGCACATACCACGCGCATTTAAAGCACATGACTTCCCTTAAACAATCCTGGGAACTGTAGTTTCCCCCTCACAGCTATAGTTCCCACCACCCTTAACAAACTACAGTTTCCATGATTCTGTGGTGGGATTCATGTGCTTCAAATGGGTGTTGAATGTGCTTTAAATGAATGGTGTGGATCTTCCCTAGGTATGATGTGCATTCAAGAGTGAATTGAAAAGAATAATTTTAAATGGACTTTTTTAAACAGGGGAAGGGTTGTAGCTCATTGGTAGGGTATATGCTTTGCATGCAAAGGTCCAAAATTCAATTTCTGGAAAAGGCTGTTGCCTGGAATCCTGGAGAGCCAATGCTAGTCCATGTCATCAGTACTGAGCTAGATGGTACCAAATGGCAGATTCCTTGGTTCCTAAAAGTGGGAAAAGGCTCAAGGGCCACAGTGACTCCAAAATGTATTTATGTATTTTATTTACAATATTTATGTACTGCTTTATTGTAAAAAATCTCAAAGTGGTTTACAGAAAGAATTAAAAAAATAAAATTATTGGCAAAAAAGTTAAAGTCAGGTATTTAAAAACATTCAAAATAATAAAACCAACAATAAGTTAAAAACAGATTTAACAACACAGTAGCTTCTATATGCCTGGATAGCTTGCCTAAACAAAAATGGTTTTAGCAGGTGCTGAAAAGAGGCATCTGCCTAATGTCAATAGGCAAGGAGTGCCAAAGTGCAGGTGCTGCCACATTAAAGGACTGATTTCTTACAAGAGCAGAACAAGTACTATGTGGCACCCATAACATGGAAAGCACACCTCAAACTTGGCATGGTAGCAAATCAGCAACCAATGCAGATTTCAGAGCAGAGGTATTATGTGCTGATAGGATCTCACTCATGTCCGCAATCATGCCACAGCATTCTGCATTAACTGCAGTCCCCAGGTCAGGTTGTGCTGCAGGGGGATTTCTGTAACCTTGGCTAACTTGCTGCCAGGATTTTTTTAGCTTTTGGTTTTTGGTTATGAATCCTGGTATTGCATTTAGGAAAGCATCACTGTCTTTTGTTTTTCATTTTCTGTTTGCATTTCATTTACCTTTAACCTCACTCCCTTACATCCATAGAAGCAACAGCAGTGGTTGCATGCACTCAGCTCAACCCCCTAAAACCCATTGATGATGCATCTTTTTGGTTGCATGGCAGTTTGTTTCTTGCCCAATAGTGGTAAAAGAGACTTCACATATTTGGAAGTGTGGCTGCAATTGTTGTTCCCAAGCTGCTGCCTGTGAAGGTAGACCAAACCATGTGTGTTTTCTCTCTGTCAGTTATTACTCACTGGAATTGGGTGGTTGGCTGTCAAAGTGAATTTAGAGAATATTCATTCCCGAGTACTCCCATGTAACATCTCCACAACACTAGGCTTTCTTCCTACAATGGCCTTCTGGTGACTGGCCTGGCCTGAGGGCACTTAAATCCTTCTTGCCAGAAACAAGTAGGCTAGATTAAACGTTCCTTACCCAGGCTCACTAAGCAGGTGAGAAGGAATGATCCCATCACTTCAGCTGGGCCTGGAAACACCCTCATTTAGCTAAGATTTCTATCTGAATTTCCAATCAGAGAATTTTTTTTGAGTGGTATGTTCCATGCAACTGTGGTTGATGCTTAATGCATCATGCTTAATGATATCACTAGGGCCCACCCCCATCACATCACTAGGGCCCGCCCCTCAAATCTCAGGTTTGGGATGCTTCTGACCTGGCAACCCTGCATCCAATAGACTTCTAGGCTCTAGGCATTGCAGTATCTGCAAGTTTATTAAAAAATACACAGAGACTAGATTAGGAGGAATAAACTTTACTTAGTAGTGTGCTCCTGCAAAAACTATATACAAAACTGAAACTAGTCAGATATCCCTTAACTTTGTTTCCTTGCTGGTCTTATCTGGAATTTATTCCCCTTCCCCCTCCCCATCACAACCATTTCTAGACCACTTTAGCTCCTATTCACATCACAGGCAAGCTGTGAAAACCTTTTTTATTCAGACAGTCATTTGATAGGCAATTGTTCTCTGCTATGTTTAATTGCTTTGTGCTGCTTTGATATTTATTCTGTTGTAGCTTAGAGTGGTTTTTTTAAGTCATAGAGTTGTGGCGACCTTTGTAGGGAAGAAGTCATTCTGTGCCCTCAGGCCTAGCCTGGCCTGAGGGCCCTTAAACCCTTCTTGCTGAAAGCAAGTAGGCTAGATTAAATGTTCCCTACCCAGGCTCCATCTGTTTAGCTATGATTTCTATCTTAATTTCCAATTGGAGAAGTGCTTTTGTTTTACTTGTATGCTCCAAGCAGCTGTGATTGATGCTTAATGTATCATGCTTAATGAAATCACTAGGGCCCGCCCCTGTGACATCACTCAGGCCCACCTCCATTACATCACTAGGGCCCTCCCTTGAAATCTCAGGGTTTGGGATGCTTCTGACCCGGCAACCCTAAGAGTATCTGCCTGCCATCATGGAATGGAGAATGGAATAAAGGGATCTGAATCCACCAAGTGTTTCCTCCCCCAAACAAATACAAGACATAAAAGCAAACCTCTCTGTAAAAAAGGCTGAGGTATTAGCATTTGCATTTTTTGGCCCTGTCCCCACCCAGTTAAATAGTGCTTACTCGCAAATAAAGTTACACTGGAATGCAGCCTCGCTTACCCTGTTGCCCATCAGTGCCCCTGTTCATCTATTCAGAAAAGGCTAAAAAGTATTTTTTAAAAATACATATCCTTCTTCAGAATGACTGGCAGGCATCTCCCCACCAAAGATCACCATCTTTATTTCCTCCCCAGGGATGGATGGATGTGTTCATGAGTGTGTAAGGCAAGCCAGAGGCGTCACTAGGCAGGTGCGGGAGGTGCGGACCGCACCCGGGTGACACCATGAGAGGGGTGACACCCAGAGCCACCACGGGGGCTCCCATCTGGCTGGCGCAGAACTCAGGAGTGCACAAAACCCGCACAAAGGCGCCCAGAGCCCAGACTGGAGAGGAAGCGAGGGATGTGTGAAGGGGAAGTGGTCCCAGGAGGAGGAGAAGATCTGTCGGGAGGAGGGTCCACCCCCGGCCGATGGCTGCCCACCGGCTCCCTCAGCGCCCCAAAGTGGCAGGCCAAAGGCAGGCTCTGGGCAAGTGGGCTGGTGAGCCCCTCCCCGTGGTGGGCTGGGGCTGGGCGAGGCTTGGGGGAATGTCCTTGCTGGCCTGCTGCCAGCTCGGAGCCGCCGATCGGGGCATCCCGGCAGCCAGTCGGTGCAGCCGTCAGGCCCCGCACTGGGTGACACCAACCCTAGTGATGCCAGTGAGGCAAGCTTAGAATTTAGTGGTGCAGAATGCACTCAGCACATAGTTAGAGGATCCATTTTCTTTATTACCATTTTACATATTCAAAGCCCAATTCTTGTTTTTCCAAGGACTGGGGAAAATATCCTTTATTTAAAAATTGAAATGAAAATGATTGGTTTGTAGTGATCTTCTTTTATACAGCCAAATTTCAAACATTATATATTTTGCTATGTAAACCACTTCGGGAAACTTTTGTTGAAAAGCAGTATATAAAGATATTTACTATTACAACAACTACTACTACTTTTGGCAGGACCCCATAAACACTGTATGCTCAAACTGCTCTGAAGTTCAGGCAAACCTTGCTGCACACCAAGATTCTATTCTTTCTAGAGATATATTAAATACTCTAAAGTTTGAATAGATCGTTCCTATTTATTTGCTGATCTTCAATTTGTTGCTCAGCATAAGCATAAGCTTGGGTATCTTCAGGTACTTCAAACGGGGGGACAGGATCATAGTCTGGTGTTGGAAAGGAGTTTATGACAGCACTACTTGCTTTGCAGCTAATTAGATAAGATTATTAACTGTACTGATAACATTGAAATCTTGATTTCTATCTGTGTTACAGGTTGTAGTGGTGTGTTCATTTCTCATTTCCTAATTGTTGGTACAGACAACCTCTTGCTCACAATATTGCTTTTAATTGATATTCTGCAGGCTTTTTGTTTTATGCTGGATTTTTATACTGCTGCCCTGATTTGTTTTATATTTGTTTCTATTTTGTATTTCTGTTATGTTTTTATATTTATTGTGTATTTTTATTATGTTTGTAAGCTACCTTGAGCTCTGACAGTGGAAGGGCAGGAAAGCAAATAAATAAATAATAAATATTGCATAGTGTTGGAAACTAGAGTCTAGGCATTTAAGGCTGGAAATATACGTTTTTTGTTTAAGAAAAAAAGATTCCTCACATCTTCCCATAGCTTTTGGTGGTACGAAAACAAAACAAGTGGACAATGCAACCATTAAGGTGCTTAATTTGCATAATTAGCAAATAATGCATAATATGCCAATTAGCCTGGAACTGGAATATGGGAAGCCTAATTTCACCCTGCTTCCCAACAGCTTCTCTTACCAAGATGGCAAAGGTAATCTTGGTTGTGGTGCTGGAGGAACCTAGAATGATAGTCCTGGGTGGTTTCAGTATCCATGCTGAGGCTGCTTCTAATGTTCTGGCTCAGGAATTCATGGTCTCCATGATGACCATGGGGCCATCTCAACTTGTCATTGGTCTGGCACATAGGGCAGGGCACACTCTCAATTTGGGTTTTGCTCCAGATGGAGGAACGGTGGCCTGGACATGGGTGTGTGTGGATGGATAGCACCCTGTTGTCATGGTCAGATTACTTCCTGATGAAGTTTGGACTTATGACTCTATTCCTCCTTTGCAGAGGTGGTGGACAGATTAAGATGGCCCATCCCCAGAGATTTGCTGATCTTGCTAGGTAAGCATGGAATGGCAGGTCTTTTTAATTCAGGTTCTAGGCATTTTTTGTGTTTGTTTGCTTGCTTTCTCAGCATATACTGTAGTGACACTTTACAAAAATGAAATCCATAGTTCTTAGAATCTTAAGTCCATGCTTTTCTGGCTTGTTAAAAGATATAGTCAGCAGTGTGTGTCAAATAATCAATTTTAGTATTTAGTTGCTGTGAACGACAGACTCAGCAAGAATCCATGAAGAACAAGATATCCTTGATTTATATCCACAAATACATTTTTGTTTCAGAAAGCATTTTTAAAAGTATTTTTTTAGGGCATACCAGTTTTCTTAAGCAAAATTTCCAAAACAGGAGCAGCTGGTAACATTTTGATTTGGTAGGGCTGCAATTTTTAACCTTGCTGTTTTCATCGCAATAGGACTTGACTTATTTAGAAAAGTGTGCCATTACACATGTGCAGAGTGCCATTGTCTCCTCACTAAAAAGCATCAATTATTCTTTCCACATCAATGGATGGAGAAAGGATGTGGACTCAGTTAGTGTGATCAGTGGGACAGGGACTGCCTTAGTCGCCCTGCTTGATGACCTATGCCAGGCATCAGACAGGGGGAGTGCATCCATGTTGGTGCTGCTGGACATCTCGGCAACCTTCAGTAAGATCGAGCAGGGTATCCTTCTGGGCTGTCTAGCTGGGATGGGATTGGGGGACACTGTTTTATGGTGACTCTGGTCCTACCTGATAGACAGGACCCAGAAAGTGGTGCTGAGAGACTACTGCTTGACCCCCTGGCCGTTGGCCTACGGGATATCGCAGGGTTCCACACTGTCTCCCATGCTCTTTAACATTTATATGAAATCTCTGGGAGAGGTCATCTGGAGATTTGGAGTGCAATGTTATCAATATGCTGATGACACTCAATTCTATCTCTCCCTTCCATCTGATGGCAGGGTGGGAGTGCTTGTCCTAAACCGGTGCCTGGAGGCTGTGCAGGGCTGGATGTGGGCTAACAAACTGAAACTTAATCCAGACAAGATGGAAGTGCTGGTCAAGGGGGAAACTGCGCCAGGGTTAGGGTTGCAACCTGTTCTGGATGGGGTTGCACTCCCCTTGAAGGAGCAGGTCCACAGTTTGGGAGTCTTCCTGGATCTTGTCCTGCTGCTTGAATATCAGGTGGCTGCGGTAGCCAGGAGTGTTTTTGGCCAACTCAAACTGGTCTACCAACTGCATCCATTCCTGGAAGCAGTTGACTTGGCCACAGTGACACATGCATTGGTGACATCGAGGCTTGATTACTGTAACACAATCTATGTGGGGCTGCCTTTGAAAACAGTTCAGAAATTACAGTTGGTTCAAAATGCAGCAGCCAGAATGTTAACTGGAGCACATCATCCCTGTGCTTTATTGACTCCACTGGCTCCCAATTTGTTTCCAGGCCCAACTCAAAGTGCTGGTTCCAACCTTTAAAGCCCTAAACGGCCTTGGACCAATGTACCTGAGGGACCGCTTATGCCCATATGTACCTGCCTGGGATTTAAGATCATCTGCCTCTAGTCTCCTCTGCGTGCCTGGAACGAAAGATGTTAGACTGACATGTACATGGAAGAGAGTCTTTTCAGCTGTGCCCCCCAAGCTTTGGAATACCCTACCCCAAGAAGCCTGCTCTGCTCCCTCCCTGATAGTTTCCTGGAGACTTCTGAAAACGATCTTGTTCTGGAGAGCCTTTGGGAGGGACTGAGGGTAGAGTCTGACACTGATGTTATGCCTTCTATGTTAATTTTTACCTCTGTAGTCCCTTCAGTACCACTCTCTCTCTCTATGTATATACATATGTTTGTGTGTGTAGTATTTTATGTATTTTAATTGCATTTTATGTATTTTAATTTGTTTTGATGTTTTTGTGATCTTTATTGTGTACAATTTTATTATGTACATGTTCAATTTTATTGTAAGCCGCCCTGAGTGCCCTATTATAGGGTAGAAGGGCGGGATAGAAATATTTTAAATAAATAAATATCCAGATAGGCATAGAGCCCAAACTTTTCATTTTAGAAATTCACTGACAAACTCTCAAAATAAACAAGCTAGAAGAAATATCAACAGTATTTTCCTTCGTTCTGCTGAATGTGTGCTAGGGGAGGGGTTTGTTGAAAGTAAATCCGAACACCTTTTCTGGAAATACTCTGGAAATGCACATGGCTCAGATCAGCCTGCTTGCCCTACTCTACCCAGCAGCTGCAGCAGCTTGTAATGAGTGAATGCAGGGAAATTACTCCACAAGAGTCTCTGTAAGTTGCAGAGCTTGGAAAAGTTACTTTTTTGAACTACAACTACCATCAGCCCCAGCCAGCATGGCCACTGGATTGGGCTGATGGGAGTTGTAGTTCAAAAAAGTAACTTTTCCAAGCTCTGAGTTAATGCAAATATAAAATATGTGTGGGTCAGGAAAGTGTGTCTGGCTTTGTGTGTGTGTGTGTGTGTGAATGTGTTAAAAATTGCTTGACATTCGTATTGGGAGGGCTGTGCCCCAGTAGCCCTAGTGGAATAGCCTCTGCTATACATTCCTGCTTATAATGAGATGGGGAGTAGAAGAGAGGACCACATTTTTGTGACAGGGCCTTTTCTATTGTGGCCCCTGGTATGTGAAACTCCATGCCCTGGGAAGGTCGGTTGTCCCCCCACTCTGATAATGGTCTGCTTCAAGACCACTCTTTCTTAGCAAGCCTACAATTTACCTATCCAGTTGCCCTATTCAATCAGGGTTCCATATTTTGGTAACACCTTTGTGCATAAATGTATACCTGAGAAGGCCCCCTTCCTACAGATATTTGTGCTGTATGCATGGACATCAGGGGAGGAGTATGATGTCTCAGGCAGAGCTACGTAATGCAGCCCCACTCCTGTGGTGTTAAACAGAGGGGCTCATAATGCCCAAACAGGGCAATATATTTGTTCTCTCTTTAGTCCTGACTCTTGCTTAGTTTTACCTCTTTTTGCTTTTAAATTTTTAGTTTTACTGCTTCTTTTATGTTTTTACTGATGTGCTATATATTTTTCTATGTTATGTTATATTATTGTCATTATGTGGGCCACCTTGGAATTTCCATTTTGGAGGCAGAAAGGATATATGTTCCTTTCCAAACAAATAAATCACCATGGCAAAACACACATCTTACTGTCATTATGCAATGTCAGAAGTGGATTAGCAACTTGCTCAAAGGTAAAACTAAGACCAAAAAAAATGAGTATGAATATTAGGCAGTGCAGTGACTGATCTTTTCCCTCATGATTTTTCCTAGGAGTTCTTTAGCCATATTCTTGTATATGAAACTGTGTTGGCAGTGTAGCAAACAAATAGTATTTTTATACTGGCAAGTATAATTCATATTAGGCAATATAAACATTTTCAAAGTGAGCCTTTATTTCTCTTGGTTTTCCCCCTAATAGTGTTCTTAATCAATTGTGATCACTGATTAATCAATATATACCTGAGATGACTACCTGAAATAAATTGTGAGGTGGGTTGGGAGACAACACATGGCTAGATCCTCATCTGCTATAAACAGACACAGCTTCATTAAAGTCAGTGGTGCTACATGCATCAGCAAAAAAATTGGTCTGTTTCTTTGTGTAATTATCTAGATGTAGAGGCCAAGCCATGGAATAACAATCACTCTTGGAAGTTTTTTTTAATATATATTTTATTGATTTCATCCATAGAAGCATTCAAAGAACAGAACTGAAAACATTAATAATATTCTGAACATAGCTTAAATAAAACTCAGTTCCAGAGACTAAGAGGTACAGCAAAAAAAAAATCACGCAAACATTACTCTCTACAGAGCACAGTAGAAAAATTACAAATGTCACTACTGTGCCTACTGTTACTATGGCAAAAACAAACAACTATGAGTTCCACAACTGAGGATATTGAGATGGTGACATTACATCATTCATTTTCTTATTCACATAAGATTGAAAAATCGGATAATTCTGATCCAAAACTTTTTAGACTTTCTAGCCAATTTTACTTTATTTGCCAACTTTTCAACCAAAGCTGTGTCCTAAACCTTTTTATACCAATATTCTTTTGTAGCTTCTTCCAAATCATTCCAGAAATGGACATTTGTTAGTTTTGCTGCCATTAAAAGATGACTCTTAGAAGTTTTGGCTACAAAGTTTAGTAGTGGGCCTCTTGTTAAAAGGCAGAAGTCCAGAGTCCAACAACCCCCTAGCAGACAATTGCCTGTAGTCTTTATCTAGCTGAATTATTCCTCTATACTCCCTTGCAATGTTCAGTAATAAATTAATAATTGATGCTAAGTGAAGCTCCACTATTGTATGCACAGCTGATCAAAACAGAGATGCAGCTGAGCGTCATGAAAGCAGTTATTGAAATCCTCACGGCTTTAAAAGAGACTGGAGCATCTGCTCATGTGGACCGGTTGGGTAGTAGTGGGGGTGGTGGGGAAGGGCGAGAGGGAAGAAAGAAAATGGTTTTATGAAACTATGCCAGATTTTTTTTAAAAAACAAACAAACCCAAAAGCCTTGTCTCTAGCAAATGTGTAATTACTGTAATCAAGGTTGAAGAATCCACTGGCATTTAAGGGCTTTTGCCAAACCAATATGGGATCCTGTTCAGGAGGTGCTGAGGGAAAGGAGAGATGGGGTGTCAGTTTCATTTGGAGTTTGCCTTTATCTTACCACTTCCATTGAATAATGAACCACAGGATTTAATTCCAAAAATAGCCAGTGGCTAGCCTGTTCTGAATATCTTCAATGTATAAGGTACTATCAGGGTTGTATACATTTGATGTACCCTAAGTAGATGCTATATTGGCAGACTTCCTTTGCCTTTCAGTTTAGTGCTTAACTGAGGAAAAGGTTTGCTTCATGCTTTCACTTCCCACACCTTATGCTATACACCAGTTACTTCCTCCTATAGGAAACATGTATGGGCAAACTCTCTACAGTATTAGTCAGATGCATGGGCAGTTCGTCCCTATTGCTACAGTGTATTGATTTTTATGTAGAGTACCAATACAATGGAAACTGGAGACATTATGCTCGTTTCATTGCACATGGCATTCAGTTCTTGCCAAAGCTGACTGATTGAGCCACAGGTCTTCTTAAAAGAGCAATATGCCATGACGGCAGCAAGGAGAGTGTTCCTCCCACTCTGGTAACATCTGCAAAATGTATCCCAGCAGAATTATTCTGCATCGTAATGGCTTGTATCTGTGGAGTGCCTCTGTACTGAACCAAAGTCAAATCATGTGTGTTCTGAGAAGTTTTCCTACTGAAATGGCAGACAAAATTGCTCATATTCAGCATGTTCTGGGATCTGCCACTTTATCTGTGATGTTCTGGAATATGAAAGTTTTGCCCTATGGATTAAATGGAACTAGAGCTGTGCCAAATAGTTGCCCTGTTGTTTTTTCACACAAAGAGAAAGAAAAATCCTTGTGGCAGAGACCTGTTCACCAAATAAGAGCACTCTCTTACTGAAATTATGTGTTGTTGTTTGAGGCACATTGTTCAGTATAGCACTTATGACAAAGCACTAAATCAGGAGTAAGCAGAAGGGAGATCTGGATCTGCTGGTCTCTGAGTGATTTGCAGCACACCAGCAAGGACTCCCAGAGGTTTAGCAATTGCAGCAACAAAATGATACCCCATCCTAAATTATATTGCTGAAATGAAGAAAGCTCAGAGTAACCAGGACTGGATTTTTGTGTGGAAAGACTGTGAGCGCTGTTCATTTCTAATACTCAAAAGACATTTCTGGGCCCTTTAATTATTTAATCCTAGATATATTTATTTTGTACCAGATTGATGGTTCTTGGGGTTCTAGTAAAAACAACAACAGTAGATTCGCACCAAACCTGATGCAGTTAGCTGAAATTCTTATTTCCCTTTTTGTGTGCAAGGACAATGAAACTTAATTTCCAAACCTCTGGTGTATGTGCAGGATGATTTATATGAGAAAATGATTTTACAAAATGGGTATCCAAAATGCTAGTTTCACTCTGTCGATCTCCATGGAGATTGTAATCCTTGTCTGGTGCTTTAATAATTGCCTGTAATTCCGTTAATCTGTTTATATGTAATATTCAGTCAGGAAGTTCTGGCAACTGGATCTGTTAGATATTGGAAGTGAAGTGAGTCAAACCTGTCCAAGGGCTATACATTCCAGCAAAATACTTTCCCCAATTCTTCTAAGGATATAGATAGATATATTGTAAATATAGATATAGATGGATATGTCTGTGTTGGCTGGGGCTGATGGGACTTGGGGTCCTAAACATCTGGAAAGCACCAGGCTGGGGAAGGCTGGTCTAAAGTTTCAATTATTATTCTCTGAACTTGTAGATTCCATTTTAACTTCCCAATATCAAGGACTCGGTCTCATCTAGTGCTTTTAGACAGGTAAAAGATAGTAAGTTGTGGAAGTAATATTTCAAGAGGAAATTGATCACTATACACTCTTGGGATAATTTTAAAAATATCCCTTGTCAATTGTTAGATGTTAAAATATAATCAATAATACTAGAGTTCCCACCTGAGGGAAATAATACATATAACCTTCCTGATCCCCTGATCCATGACCATTACACAACTGAAGTTAATATTTTATCATAGTTTCACAAAGATACGTCCCTGCACAATTAGAAATCTTATCAATTAATCATTTCCCATAAAGATCCAGCTCATTTTATAAACTTAATCCAGAAAGTTTGTGAAACAGGCTCAATGTAGTTATTGAAACCATCACTTATAATAACTTAGGCATTAATCAATAAGAAATCTATTTCTTCCAGCATTTGATCAAGCTTTCCCCAATAGAAGTATTGGTCAAACCACAATTTAACTGATGGGATATAAATACTGATACAATGAAATGGAAATGGAAATGGACTGCCTTCAAGTCGATTCTGACTTAGGCAACCCTATGAATAGGGTTTTCATGGTAAGCGGTATTCAGGGAAAGAGGATGCAGACATAGACAATCTCACAATCCAGAAAGAGGATTAGACACTGGAAACCATTCTCAATGCCCCTACCTCCTTAGAATCCCCATTAGGAAAAACACTGAGACCAGCCATCCTTTGGCCTGAGGTGGTAGCATTACCATCACTGGATTCTGAGGACTCTAGCACCAAGACCACTACCATACCACAATCACCTCTGCATCACTGAAGTCAGAGGTTCCTAAGGCAAGCTCTGCAGCACATTCTTACTGCTCAATTTGCTGTTTTTAATTGCACTCCCTTGGTCTTTTGTCTTCTGTGTGAGGAAATACAACTAAGAACACAACTATAGCAAGTTTAATTATCTGTACCTTGTTATGCCTGCTGAATTTTGTTACCAGAGTCCGGAGATATCGGGAGCCGGAGGAGTTGCAGCAGGAGGAACTCAAAGACTTGACTATTACAAGGGAGATAAGGACTCCAGCAACAACAACAGCTAAGCAAGATAAAAGCAGCTGGTGGAAAGCTAGACATTCCTCTAGAACATCACAGTGGAAGAGATCTGCTTAAGAGTGAATTGGGCAGACTTAACATAACAGAGCCAAGTAAAGCACTGGCGTGGATACAGAGCGGGCGTGAAGAGAGGAAGAGAAGGAGACGCCGAGTATTCAATAACAACAATAATTAACAACAACAGTAACATCAGCCACTGCCATCACCATAGGAGAGGAAGTGGACCAATATAATTCTACAAGAAAGACGCCAAACATCAGGCAAGTGTATCATTTTGTGATGCCAGATGCCAGACTCTCCCTGATAATGAGTTACAGATAACATCTGGAGGCTGTAGAGAAAAAGAGGTTGATGGTGGCTGTTGCAGTTGCGGCTGCGACCTTGGACCTCGCCTGCCTTGGACCTTGCTTGCTTTGGACTTCGGCTGCCTTGGTCCTTGGCCTCGCCACTGGGACTCCCTGCTCTTTGCAGGACCATGACCAAGGCGCTGACTTAGGACCAAGATCTAGGTCCTGACTCAGCAGTTTTTATTACCCACCCAGCTGAACTGCCTGGCCTATCTAGGCCATAAAAACAGGATTCTTGCAGGCCTGCTACCAAAGGGAGTGACACCAAAGGGGGATCACCCATGGGGAGAGTCAATTCAGGGGTGCTCAAGGGTGTGGCTTTTCTTTGTAAGCCAGTGGGTTTCTATTTGTTTATATCGGCCTGTTGGCAGTGTGTTTGTTTTTTAAGAGCAAGTCTTTGTTTGCCTATAGCAGAAGGATGTGTTTTCAACATAAGAGGGTAAGGAGGGGGATCCAGGGGGCTGCCATTAGTGTTGTAGAGGGCAGAGGGAGATACGGAATGGGGAGGCAGTTATGTTATCAGGGGAGATGGGCATGCAACAGGGTGCTGGTTGCCCCCAAACTGTCTCCCCTTGCAAATAGCCTGGATAGCCTTGGTGACAGTCCCCCTGGGTTGAAATTGCTGCTCGTGAATGCCAGGACGGTGAATGGTAAAACAACGGCCATTCAAGACTTGATCCTGGATGAGCATGCCGACCTGGCTTGTATTACAGAGACCTGGTTGGATGAAGCTGGGGGGGTTAATCTCTCTCAGCTGTGCCCGCCAGGTTTGTCTGTGCAGCAGCAGGCGAGACCTGGGGGGCAGGGAGGTGGAGTTGCAGTGGTCTATCATGATACCATTTCCCTGACCAGGTGCCCTATCCCACAGTATCCAGGGTTCGAGTGTGTGTATCTGAAGTTGAGTGGTCGGGACAGAATAGGGATTCTGTTGGTGTACTGCCCACCCCGCTGCTCAACAGTCTCCCTTCCTGAGGTAGCCGGGATGGTCTCGGGGTTGATGTTGCAGTCCTCTCGGCTTGTGGTGCTAGGGGACTTCAACATCCATGCCAAGGCCGCCCTGTCTGGAGTGGCTCAGGACTTTATGGCCTCCATGACAGCCATGGGTCTGTCCCAAGTAATATCTGGCCCCACTCATGTTGCTGGCCACACCCTGGACCTTGTTTTCTGTGTGGAGGGGGATTATGGTGATCTTGGTGTGGAGGAACTTTCTGTAGTTCCTTGTCATGGACAGACCACTACCTGGTTGGGTTTAGACTCACTGGGACTCAGAACCCCTGCAGGGGTAGGGGACCAATTAGGATGGTCCGCCCCAGGAGGCTGATGGATCCGGATGGTTTACTGATGGCTCTTGGGGATTTTCCTGTCACCTCAGCAGGCGATTCTGTCGAAGCTCTGGTTGACCTCTGGAATGGGGAAACGGCCAGGGCGGTGGACACGATCGTTCCTGAGTGTCCCCTCTCACGAAGTGGAGCCAGACCAGCCCCTTGGTTTACCAAGGAGCTGGCGGTGATGAAACGAATGAGACGGAGACTAGAGCGACATTGGCGGAAGATTCGGAGCGAGTCTGATCGAACACGGGCTAGAGCCTATTTGAAGGCCTACTCCGTGGCAGTACGGGCAGCAAAGAAAGCATTCTTTTCTGCCACTATTGTGTCTGCAGGGAGCCGTAAGTCAGATTTATAACACACATTATCATCTCTCTTAAATGATTTATTTCACGATTCCCATGTTTGTTTTACTGATTCAGGGGTCAAAACTAGAAACATCTAAATATATCCAGAAACAATAGATGCTTGATTCAGCCAGTAAAGAATTAAGTTTGCCTAACTCCTTAAACTAAAGAAGTCTACCATGTGACTCCATTTCAGTCTGGGTATCAATGTCAAAACAACCATCAATGGATTTCTCATTAGTGAAAGATACTGGTATTTCTTTTCATTACCACAGTCTCACAAAAGTTCCTTTGACCAGTAACTACCAAACATAGATAGTGCATCTATCTCCATAATTCATATATCCATAATGGGGAGCCAGTGTGGTGTAGTGGTTAGAGTGTTGGCCTAGGACATGGGAAATCATGGTTCAAATCTGTACTTACCATGAAGCTGGGTGAACTTGAGCCAATCATACTCTCTGAGCCTAACCTACTTCTCAGGGTTGTTTGGGGCATAAACTGAGGAAGGCGAGAACCATGTATGCCACTTTGAATTCCTTGGAAGAGAGGGGGGGTTTAAATAAATAAATAATTCCCTCCTTTGTGTTATTTTCTTGTCCAGACAAATCAAATCATCAACCTTCATGAACTGCCCTTCCTCTGCCTGACTTCCCTTTATCTTGTGTTAAGAGGAATTCTGACAGAGAATTAAATGAGCAAATATTCTGTTAACCATAATCCTCCGATCACTAATTTAAATTAGTCCCTTATTCCTCACTGAATAGCTGTTTTATCATTCTCAAAAGTTTAGTACTCTGGCAAACTAGGTAATCATTTTTTTAAATTTCTACCTTCTCAGTATCCTCTACTTTTTAAGGATCTGAAACACTCATCTGTTGTATGAAATGGGTTTCCCACTGAACTTGTTTTTAAAATACCGTGTGGCTTTCTATAGTTTATAAAAGCCAATTAGCATTAATTAAAACAACTAAGGGGGGATTCTGTGCTTAGATTGTAAAAGGAATAACTCTGCCTGACCATTCAATTTTAATTCTTTCCCGTTAGTAATTTCTTCATCTAAAGTTTTTATTCCTCCAATTTGAGATTACTCACACAAACCCCATTCACCTTATTTCAGCCTTTGTTAATCTGGTACCCTCCAGCTGTTTGGGACTACAACTCCCACCAGCCCCAGCCAGATGACTGGCCAAAAGCTCTGGAGTCCAAAATGGCTGGAGGGCACTAGGTTGAAGAAGTCTGCTGTGATGTTCCTGTAAGTTAGCATCTGTAAATATGGTAACTGCGGGTCTATTGGGTGATGTATGGTAATTGACTGAGAGAGAAAGGGGAGAGGTCCCCTGTGAACCTTGTGCATATCCTCCTGGGAGACACGGATAGACACATCACTTCGGCAGTAGCCAACTTTGCCTACGCGGCTAGGAAACTAAGAGCCGCACATGTTAAGTCCATTTCGAGTAAACTTTGGAAAGAGCTAGGGGCCTTATATTGTGTTATCCTGTGTATTTTTTAATAATCTATATTTTATGTATTTTTATGCTTTCATTTTACTTGCATGCCATTGCAATGGCCTAAGGCTGTAATGCAATAAACTATTTGATGATGATGACTGAGAGAGAAAGGGGGAGTACATGGGTGAGAAGCTGAAGTGTGCTGGATGATGATTGGCTGAGTGGCTGGCTGGCTGAAGGTATAAATGGAGGTTGGTGAGTGATGAGGGGGGGAGAGAGTTGGAGAGTCGGAGAGAGAGTCGGTTAGAGAGAGGTTGTTGAGTTGGTTGGCAGAGTTCTGAAGGAAGTTTGGATTGGATTTGGCTGATATTTAAAGAGGATATATATGAACAGAAACATACGCTTGTGAAACATTCCTAAAGTAATCTTGTTATTTCCTGTTATTAGTAAATAAATACTTATTTGGTTTACCAAAGGCCTGATCCTTGGCTGGGGAATATACAGACCAGAAGGGAGGCAAGGTAATTACCAAGGCTGAACAGAAACAGTATCTAATGGTGGCAGTGGTGAAGGGAGGAATTGTAACAAGTCAAGTATCCAGAGCAACCCAGAGTTGTATGCTTTTTATATAAAGATACAAGGGGGTTGGGAACAGCATAAGCACTCAGTCACAAAAGTAACCAGCTAGAGAGAGACTCAGGCAAAGTCTCTGGGAGTATTGGTTACAGGACGTGACTGGTGGTGCTGCCTAGCAGTGGGATCTAGTGGGATCTGTGCTAGAGCGGAGTGAGAAACCATATAAAGGACAGTCCTGACTGGTGGTGTCCCTGGTGGTGCCTAGTGAAAGGCAGTAGCCACAAGCAGGTGGGAACCTGACAGGGAAAACCAGGGAAGGACATCACATGTGGTGGTTGTAGCGGTGGGATACAAACAAAAGAGGATACGAACAAAAAGAGAGTCCCTAAACAGTGGTGTGACTGTAAAGGAATAACAAATAAAGATTACTTGTGAGTGAGTGGCAAAGAGTGAGTGAGCTCCGAGAAACATGGCTGAGTTCATGAAGATGAAGAGAGAGGAGCTGGTGGAAAAATGTATAATGTTCCAGTTACCTCATGAGGGTAAAGGGGTGGATGAATTGAGAGTGGCATTAATAACATATACGACAATCCAAACCAAAGAACCTGCAAGAGAGGAGACCCCAGAAGGGTGCTCAAGTAATCCTGCCTATATAGAGTATTTAAGAGAGAAGTTAAGATGGGAACGTGAGGAAAAAGATAAGGACAGAGAGATTGCAATGGTGAAAGTGAGAATGGAGGCAGAAAGATTTAAAATGGAGGTGGAGGAAAAGGAAAAGCAACGTGTGATAGAGTCTGAAAGAGTGAGAATGGAGGTGGAGGAAAACGAAAAGCAGCGAATGTTAGAGACTGAAAGGATGAGAATGGATGCTGAGATATAAGTGGAAAGACTAAAATTGGATAGAGAGAAATTTCACTCTGAGGAGTCAAGGAAAGAGAGAGATGGAGCAAAAATAAAAATTACTCCAAAGGACTTTGCTGTCTATGAGCCTGGTCAAGATCCTAAAATTGACCTCACAACATTTGAAAAGGCAGCTCAGATGTGGGGGCTACCTGAAGATAAATACATGCAGTATTTATCAAATCTGATTAAAGGGGAATTGGCTGAAGTGTATCAGTACTTCCCCTCAGACAGGCCAGTAACATATGCTGAATTCAAAGAAGCAGTGTTTAAAAGATTCAGACTGGGGCCTGATTATTTTAGAAAGCTTTTCAGAAACTGCCAGATACAGACGGGGAGGTCTTTTGTGGAGCTGGGGGCAAAACTGATGGACATATTTGGGAAATGGCTGACAAGTGCAAAAGCTCAGTCTGTGATGGAGGTGAAAAACCTCATGATATTGGATCAGTTGTACCATCAATTGCCGCCCGAAATTAGGTTGCTGGTGAAAGATCATGCCCCTAAATCTGTAACAGAATCAGCGGAGCTGGCAGATCATTTTGCCTCAAACAGAACTGGGTGGATGGCAAAACCACTAAGAGATTTTAAAGCTAGACCAAATAACAATGGCAGAAAAGATGTGGCACCACAGAGAGTAAACCCTCAAATAAAATCAGAAGGGCACAGGACACCTCAGTTTGGGTCTGTGTTCCCTAAAACAGAGGAGAAAATCTGTTACCGATGTGGGAAGCCAGGCCATCTGCGTTTTCAATGTGAGAGTGTAAACCCCCTCAGTAATCCTGTTCAAGGAAGGACAGTAAAGAGTGAACTGAGAGAGGGAGAACCGAAAAAGATACAGTTTTGTTGAATAAGCTGGTCAAAGGTCCAAGATTTGGACTCAAGCTTGAGAGAAGAAGTATGTGTGCAAGGGGCAAAATATTGGGCTTTGCTAGATACTGGGGCTGCTCAGACCTTACTGAGGCCAGATTTAATAAAATCTGAAGAAATTTTACCTCAGGAAAAGCTGGTAATCCAAGGAGTAAGAGGCGAACCAGAAAGCATTCCCATGGCCCTAATAAAACTAAAATGGAGGGGAAAGGAGGAGACATACAAAGTGGGTATCAATGCTCAGCAGGAAGAACCTGTGATTCTGGGCAGAGATATTATGGGGGCAGGAGGAAAAAATTATGTGGTAACTAGACAACAACTTGGCAAAGCAGCAGAAGCCATTTTGTCAGAGGCTAAAGAAAATAGGGTGGAACCTGTGATTGAGCCTGAGGTTGCCATAACAACTGTTAGTATGCCTAGAATGAATGAAACAGTGTTACAAATGGGGTCTGACACAGAGACACAGGAGTTCAGGGAGGAGCTGAAACGTGATAGCAGTTTGAATGTAATGAAGGGAAAAGCCCTCCAAAACAGAATTCCCTTTACAGAAACTCAGAGGGATCAAACTGTGTGGGAGAATGGTGTGCTGTACAGGCTGTGGTTGCCTAATGAACGGGAGAACCACTGTGAACCAGTGAAACAATTGGTGGTACCTAGCAAATTTGGAGCCAGATTGCTAGAGGTAGCCCATGATGTCCCATGTTCAGGGCATCTTGGAATAAAGAAGACCAAGAAAAGATTGGCTGCACACTATTATTGGCCAAATATTTCTAAAGATGTACAACAATATTGTTTATCTTGCAACATATGCCAAAAGGTGGGGAAAAGTGGAGTAAAGACAAAAGCACCATTGAAGCCCCTTCCTATAATAGGACAACCCTTTTATAGAGTGGGAATAGATTTGGTGGGTCCTTTTTCCAAACCCACAAGACATGGCAAGAAATACCTATTGGTGGTGGTGGATTTTGCCACCAGATACCCAGACGCTGAAGCACTAAGATCCATGGAAGCCCCTGTAGTGGCAGAGGCTTTATTAAAAATCTTTATGAGACTGGGTTTCCCTCATGAAGTGTTGATGGATCAAGGCAGTGTATTCATGGGAGAGGTGATGCAGTGTATGTGGAGGTGTTGTGGACTAAAACATTTAAAGACAACTACTTACCATCCAGCAACTAATGGGTTAACTGAGAGATTCAATGGGGTTCTGAAGGGCATGATAAGAAGCTATGTACAAGATCACCCACAAGACTGGGATGAACGTTTGGGGTGCTTCTTATTTGCATACAGAGAAGTCCCTCAAGAGTCAACAGGGTTCTCACCCTTTGAATTGATGTTTGCTAGAAAAGTGAGGGGACCTCTGGAACTGTTAAGAAATTCATGGGAAGGGACCCTGGGAGAGTACAAAACATCTGTGGTCGATTTTGTGTTAGATTTCCGCAACAAATTGGCATCAATGATGGAAGTAGTGCAAAAGAACTTAAGTCAAGCTCAGCAGAAGCAAAGTTACTGGTATGATAGGACAGCCAGAGAGCGTGTGTATGATGTAGGAGATATGGTTATGGCATTCATACCCAGGAAACACGATAAATTACAGGCCAACTGGGAGGGACCATATACCATAAGGGAAAAGCTTGACACAGTGATTTATGTGATAACCACAGACCAATTAAAAAGCATAAAGTGGTTCATGTAAATATGTTGAAACCTTATCACACCAGGGATGCAAAGGTGTTGCAAGTTACCTTATTCCCTGAAGGAAGTGGGCCTGATTTACCAGATTTGGTTCAGGAGAGTAAAGCAGAAGATGGGTTGGATCAGTTGGAATGGTTGGGGGAAGTCGATGGAAAAGTCCAAGAAGAAATAATGAGTGTGTTGAATGAATACAGGGAACTTTTCAGTAACAGACCTGGAAGAACCAGTGTGGCAAGGCACAGTATTGACACTGGAAATCATCCCCCTATTAGATCTGCCCCTTACAGAGTGAATGGGAAAGTGTTGGATGAGATACGAAAGGAAGTAAGAGAGATGCTAGAGCTGGGGGTGATACGAGAATCAATCAGTCCCTGGGCATCTAGTATAGTATTGGTACCAAAAAAAGACGGGACTATTAGATTCTGCATTGATTTTTGAGCAGTAAATAAGGTCACTGTCCCAGATGCATACCCCATGCCTAGGGTGGACACCATGTTGGAGTTGTTGGGGCCAGCAACAATCATTTCCACCATAGATTTATGTAAAGGGTTTTGGCAGATGGAGCTAGAAGAACAATCCAGAGCCAAAACTGCTTTTAATACCCCTGATGGGTTATATGAATTCACTACCTTACCTATGGGGCTTAGGAACTCTCCAAGTTCCTTCCAAAGACTGATAAACACAATTCTGAGGGGCATGTCAGAATTCGCAGTGGCGTATATGGATGATATAGCCATTTTCAGCAAGTCGGTGTCTGACCGTGTTCGACATTTAACAGCGGTATTGGAAGTACTTAAAAAGGCTGGGTTAACAATCAAAGTAAAAAAATGCCAGTTTGGATTACGTGAAGTGTCTTATCTAGGGCATAAGGTGGGGAGTGGGAAGATAACCCCCTTGTGGAACAAAGTGGAGGCTATCCAATCTTGGCCTGTTCCAGTACGAAAGAAACAAGTGAGAGCATTTTTAGGTATGGCTGGTTTTTACAGAAAGTTTATAAAGGGGTTTGGTGAGATAGCAACCCCACTGCATGAGTTAACTCAGAAAAAGTGTGCTGAGTGTGTGAGATGGAATGAACGGTGCCAAAAGGCTTTCGACCAACTGAAGCAAGCGCTGTGTCAGGGTCCGATATTGATAGCTCCGGACTTTGAACAACCGTTTATAGTGGCAACAGATGCATCTGATTTGGCTCTTGGAGTTGTGCTGATGCAAGAGCGAGAGGGCATCAAGCACCCCATTGCCTATTTAAGTCACAAACTGTCGTCAAGGGAAAGAAACTACTCTTCGGTCCAGAAGGAGTGCCTGGCAGTCGTGTGGGGCCTGGGAAAGCTGAGACCCTACGTCTGGGGAAGGAAGTGCACGGTCATCACGGATCATCGCGCATTGCTGTGGCTGGACACTATGAAAAATAGCAACACCATGCTGCAAAGGTGGTCCTGGGCACTGCAGAAGTACCAGATAGACTTTGTTTACATCAAGGGAAAGGACAACGTGTTGGCAGATGGACTTTCGAGGCAGATGTAAATATGTTGAATACTACAATCAAGTGAGCAAGATGTAATTTGAAAAGGACACTTTACCCCAAAGTGATGGACACTTGTATATAAATGCAATGTATTGATCCTGGGTACAGGAGAAATACTCTGCTGTTATTTAAGGGGGGGAATGTGATGTTCCTGTAAGTTAGCATCTGTAAATATGGTAAGTACGGGTCTATTGGGTGATGTATGGTAATTGACTGAGAGAGAAAGGGGGAGTACATGGGTGAGAAGCTGAAGTGTGCTGGATGATGATTGGCTGAGTGGCTGGCTGGCTGAAGGTATAAATGGAGGTTGGTGAGCGATGGGGGGAGAGAGTTGGAGAGTCGGAGAGAGAGTCGGTTAGAGAGAGGTTATTGAGTTGGTTGGCAGAGTTCTGAGGGAAGTTTGGATTGGATTTGGCTGATATTTAAAGAGGATATATATGAACAGAAACATAAAGAGTGACCATATATGAAACCATACGCTTGTGAAACATTCCTAAAGTAATCTTGTTATTTCCTGTTATTAGTAAATAAATACTTATTTGGTTTACCAAAGGCCTGATCCTTGGCTGGGGAATATACAGACCAGAAGGGAGGGCAAGGTAATTACCAAGGCTGAACAGAAACAGTATCTAATGGTGGCAGTGGTGAAGGGAGGAATTGTAACAAGTCAAGTATCCAGAGCAACCCAGAGTTGTATGCTTTTTATATAAAGATACAAGGGGGTTGGGAACAGCATAAGCACTCAGTCACAAAAGTAACCAGCTAGAGAGAGACTCAGGCAAAGTCTCTGGGAGTATTGGTTACAGGACGTGACTGGTGGTGCTGCCTAGCAGTGGGATCTAGTGGGATCTGTGCTAGAGCGGAGTGAGAAACCATATAAAGGACGGTCCTGACTGGTGGTGTCCCTGGTGGTGCCTAGTGAAAGGCAGTAGCCACAAGCAGGTGGGAACCTGACAGGGAGAACCAGGGAAGGACGTCACATGTGCCTTATTTTGTTCCTTTGTCACACCTCTTGTTCTTCCCTTCACAGAACTCTCCTTCCTGTTCTTAGCTTTACACAAAACATCTTTGGTCTCCAAGTTTGGAGATCTGTTCTTATCTTCCATCATTTTTTTCTTCTGGCCCTAAAAATAAACATTCTCTTTCCCCTTGTTCCTTTCACCTTTCTTTTTTTTTCTACTTGCCACCTCAGACTGGATCGTGAGGCTTCATCTCATTATACTGTTGTTCACAAAAAAGGGAGAGGATTCAAGCCATTGATCTTGTAGGCTGTGATGTTATACTCACTTCCTGCTGGGAATAAGCCCACCAAAAACCATGAAACTTACCTTTGTTCTGAGTAGGCATGTATATGATTGCACTGTTAATTTCCATTTCTACTTCGGAACTCATTTCAAAAGATTTTGATCCACTTCCCTCAGAAAGAAAGAAAGAAAGAAAGAAAGAAAGAAAGAAAGAAAGAAAGAAAGAAAGAAAGAAAGAAAGAAAGAAAGAAAGAAAAAGAATTCCAGATATATCTTCTTCTATGTAACAGAGGAATATTTTTCATTTGCTTTGTATACAGTAAGATCATCCAAATTATTAATATCCTCTTCCACAAGTTTGCCATTGTTGGGAGGGGCACCTGTAAAATTCCTTTGCTTATCACTGTACTTATTATGTGAATATGAGCTGTCATAGTACCTGTTGAAACCCTCAAAACATTTAAGATGGTGTGTATCTTAGAAATTAATTCATTGTTATTTCCATCCACATAATTAGTCTCCTGAGACTTATCTTGAGGCTTCAAGTCTCCAAGAGTACCAGTCTTGCCTATTTGCTGGTTATTTGCTATAGATGATCTGTGGTAGATGATCTATTTGCTGATCATCTATGGCAGATGAGGTAGATGATGTATGTCATCCTTTCCGTTAACCACCACCTACAATGAACCAAAAAGTGCAGAAACCCATCCTCTTGGCTTTAAGGATTTCCCCATTTGAGAGCTCCTCCTAGCAACACCCTCTCCTGTCACCGAATCAATTCCCCATTCCTTTACCACTGATGTAGGGAGGGGTGATAGTCTGGTTAATTCTGTAGTCTCATTTTGACAGGCTGCCACTGCAATCCTATTTGCATGCTATACACACCCAACATTGTTGATATTAGTGAAATGCCTAGAAGAATTTGTGCGTGTTCAAAATATATTCCTATAAGTATGTGTGTTCAAAATATATTGTAGTTTTTGTTGGGAAATAAGAGGAGAAATTAAGACATTGGTGCTATTGTTTATTGTATATTTGGGGAGGCACCTTAATGTGTTCCTGATTTTCCAAAGATATTACTTCTTTAAAAACATAAGTGATTAAACAATGCACAATAACTTGGACATCCTTTTTGGAAGTGAGTTGAGCATTTGGTTGTCAGGGTTTGAGGGTTTGTTTTTGTTTTGGGGTTTTCCCCTAAAAGGAACAGTTTTAGCATTGGAGGAATATGAACAGAGTTTCTTTAACTCTTGTATATATGCATTTATATACATTTTATAGCATGAAAAGCAAGAGAATTCAAGGGAAGTACTGCCATCAAGTGTTTAATAACTGTCATTGCTGAGATAAAATTTTATCAGCTTGCATAGCAGATCAAAAATACTACTGTAGTATGATATGAAGTGCACCAGTTTTCTGTATAGATCTCCCTCAAGTGTGCTCTGATCTTTAGCAATCTTCCCAGTTTATAGTTACATTTCAATGCCCCTAATGTTTCTTTTGTTCTACACTTGTCTGCATCCATAGATGCCGGACATTGTCATGTATTAATGTACCAATAAGATACTTCCCCTCTCTTTATATTCCCCTGTCTTCTTTAGCATGGGAATATTTTGTGGGGAAATTTCTTGAATGAATAAAGTCCAGAAGGAATGTGACTTATGTCTTAAATGCACTTAAGTGAATTTTCTCCTTCATCGCAGACCAGATAATAGAGCTCACAAGGATCCGAGTCATTGTAAGAATAATAAAAATAATATTTTTAAAGAGATTGGGGAATCTTAGAGCTGGGCTCCCCAGTCTGGAACCTGTGGGCACCATGATGCCCTTGGACACCTGACATTATGCCTGCCGAGTTCTCTCTGCCCCTCTCAATTTTTAATTTATTTTTAATGAGTTTTTTCAGTTTGGGGGAGGCAATTGCCTGCTTTTTGGCCTGTGTTTTGGAGGTATGTTTTGACTGTTTGGGGGAGGGGGGGTTGAACATTGCCAGTATTTTATGGTGCCCATGACAGTTCTTAGTTTACAAATGTGCCTCTGCCCCCCCCCCAAAAAAAGGGTTGGGAACACCTGCCTTACAGCAAGTGAGCGGTAAATGAGCAGTAAGTAGTTTGGAAATTCAAACCAAATCCTGTATATCCATTTTTGCTGTTGTGGCACAAACTGTAACACTAATTTTGCCACTACACCCAAAAGAAGACTCTTGACACCAACTTGGAATAATGTTATATTTATTTTTAAAAATAACAAGTTTTTCAAACTTTCAATCAATTAAACCAAATCATCCAAACTGAACCTTATTTGGGCAGGTAAGGATAAAACCTATCTGGTAGGGAGATTTCCTGCCAGCCCCCTGGGCATGTCAGTCAGCCACTGGTTGTGGCTCCTCAACAAAGGATGGAGATGAACTTGTCCCTCCTTGCTATTAAAACCAAGGGTGTGCATCCAATCTGCACAACCTGGCACCACTGTACTGGCCTTCACCCTGATGCACAAATTAGGCTCATGAGGACACCCCCAGATCCCCACCTAGCATGAAGCACTGGCAGTTCCCTAGAGGGTGCCCTTAATCCAAAAATGCCTCAGTATCTATCTGTTTACCCTTGCCTTCCTCACCTGCCCGAATTCCATCCCACAAGAGGGGATCATCTGAAGCTTGATCACCTCAACCCAAAGAAAACAAGGCTGCTAAACCAGCTGCAGATCTTCCAAGAATAAATCACAACCAAGCAGCAAGAGGTGCACCCTATCATCCCTAAAGAGATGAAGACAATGGAATCAAATCCTGCTATGTGGAATGAACACCCATCCCATGGACAAAACCAATTGTCTAACTTTCCAATTAACACAACTGCAAGACCTGTCTATCCTGTTGGGGTGAACAGCAGCCCTCCAGACCCTGCGTTCAAGCATCTCAGACCACACGATAAACAAATCAGGATATGAGTGCCTGATCCAAAGGAAATTGTGTGTAACCCTGTGCAGCAAATCCAAGCAAACAGTTGTTCACATTACACTGTGTATATGTTTTTATGTTTTTTTATTTAGTCTTCTTAAGTATTTTTTATACTTTAGCAGAGCAGCTTGTAAAATTCTGAAGGCTAGAAAAAAGTGTGGAAGACCACATGAAAGAATTGTGAATTGAACTGGAGCAGAATTAGTCCATTTTTGGAGGAGGTAAACATGAACTTGAATAAGCTTACCAAGCATTTTGTAAACCACGAAAACTGCTCAGATTAGTTCTGCACTGACTAACAGAGACCACATTTTTATTTGCTACTTGATCCTGGATAAATTCTTCATAATTGTAATCTTGACAAACTAGAAGCTGGGAGGCCTTGGTGCAAATCCCCGTTCACTGGCTCTCTGGTTAACTTTGGGCCAGTCACTTTCTGGCAGCTTAACCTGGGTTGTGGTGAGGATAAAAAGTGGAGAGGGAGATGCTTGTATTCTGGCTGATCTCCTTGAAGGAAACATGGGATAGAAATATAATAATGATTTTTAAAAATCCTTCCTACCTAAGAGGATTTCAGTCTTTTAGCATCTGACCACATCTATGCCTGTACCTTTTCTTTCTGCTTGATCCTGGTACGAACTCTCCATGATCCTTAACCTGCTTTAACATGGGAGTGTCTCATCCCCATTTCCAACAACAACACACCAATAGCTGTTAGTGAATTATTAGCATTAGCTAAGAAAGGCTGTTGTGGTTTGGTTACAGCACATGGGCCATGACATGTTCAAGCAAAATACGGGTCATGGAAAACTCATGCAGGATTGGACAATAAGCAAAGATATAGACATATATGTGACCAGGTACTAAGAGACCGAAGTCCAGATATGAAAACTCTTTGGGGTCTTTATAACATTTTTAAGTTATTCATGGTTTTTGACCAACATACTTCTCCCACTGAATTTTATGAGGCATTCTGGAGTGTGAGAGATATTAGATTTCTAGAGTGTGTGTGTGAGGAGAGAGTAGATATACATCAGTTGTTGTTGCTGGCTGTATAGGACCTGACAGCAATAGCTTTGAAAAGGCTGACCATCAGAAGGGATTGTCTTAACTTGCTGCTTGAGAAGTTGTGTCACACAACAGGAGATTTAAATTTGGCATAGGAAACCAGCTTGGGGGTGACAATCCTGGATTCAGCCTGGGATAGCATTTGGGGGAAAATGTCCTTCAAGACCATATTAGTGGAGATCTGGGCATCCTCAATGAAGGTAGCCCACAGATGGCATTTAACTCCAGTCAAGCTGAGTTATACGAATAACCAAGTTTCCCCTAACTGTTGGAAGGACTGAGGCTCAAAGCACCCTGATTCATTATGTGGTTGAACGGCGCATAGGTTATCACATTTGGGACTCGTCTTTGACCATGTATTGAAAATCACAAGCCAACAGGTTCAAAAAACATCCTTTTTAGATCTGATAATATTTGTGCTGGTGGTGCCTAGGATGGTAATTTCCAAGGGCTGGAGAACTTCTTCGCAATTCTCACTGAAGAGCTGGTACATCTGTATGTGGTCCATAGCTTTATCTGAAAAGTTAAAGCATAACATTAAATGAATAATAAGTTTAGTCAAAAGTGAAGCTTTTGAGGCAGTATGGGTTCCCTTTATCTCATTGGTAAACTAGAATTTAGAGGGTATTAAACCACCCAGCTCACACAATTCCTTTTGAAAAGACTCTTTGATATAATTAAATGTCATTTATTTGCTTAGGTCAGCTACAGACAGTCATTGTTTTGCAGGAAGGATCCAACTGCATACTGAAAATTTAGATTTGTGCAATTAAAGTGGATTAAAACTCTGGTGCAACAAATCCACTTTTTAAAAAGGATTTTTTGTGGTAAGGAAAATGACAGGGAAATGCACTAAAAATGAGGAATAAAAATTGATTTACGGGGAATCATATAACATTCTCAGAAAGAAATCGGAACAAATGCTCAATAAAGAGTGGACATCATATAACCTCCATGCAAACAAATCAGGATGAATGCTCAATAATAGATCCTCTTGAAGAACTCCATAGTAATCATAGATTAAAAGAATGCTGTTGCACTTACCTAACCTTAACTATAACTATCACCTGCATGTCTTGTACATGCTGCAAAACAGACCTGCTGTTTTTCTGTTTATAGCTTTTTGTTTTTGTTGATGGTTAAAATAAATAGACCTATTTTAAAAACAAAAGTGGAGGAAAAAAGAGCAGAACTCCATGCAACATTTAGCTGTATTCACTTTGAGCCTAAGTCTTAGGCTGTGTACACACTACCCCATTTGTAGCACAAAATGTGGTTTTTCTCAGTCCAGAATTGTTTATGTTCATCCTCAACATGTTGCTTTCAATCCTAATTGAGTCTAGATCCGGTGTCCACAAGACTAGGTGTGGCTACTTGATACACATTTGAAAATCTTCCCCTTGATTAGGTTATCCATGCCTTCTCCTCCCTGCACATGCCCCAGATGAATGAAGAAGGAAGTGGGGATTGCAATCTGGATATACGTTCACCCACAATGTTATTGGACAGGTGTAGATACGCACACTCACGCCTTTGCCAGGACTCCCTACATCAATTTTCATCTGTTTTCAAATGGACACTGTAGAGTAATGCAGAATCAATCTGCAATGAGCTTTTATTTTTGGAATGAAACCAGTTTCTCAAGAAGCACTTTTCAGGGGCAAAAAACATGCAATAGTTTAGACTGCATGTGGACTACATAGAAAAACCAAGTAGTGTCCATTGATTCTAGAATAAAATGTGTGTATGCAGCCTAAGACAAAGTTCTCTTTCCTAGTTTTTACTATGCTGCCCACTCATTACAAACACTGTTAAGTTAAGCTGCCACCTCTCTTTTACTTAAAAGGGCAACTGTACGGTGGCTAATGTTCCATGTCCTTCATCTGGTCACTTTGTAATATATTTTGAATGGGTTTGAGCAATAGCAAGAATCACACAATGTTACACAGACTTATAATAGCACACTGTGCATTCTGCACCATTCCTAATGGCTGTGGGCTGCCATTTCTTAAAAAACAATCTATGTCCTGGGTCTTATCTGGTTGCCTTTTGCTTTTTGATTACATCTAAGACACATAGCCACAACTGTAGAGTTATAAACCTGACATAATTCTGGAGTTCTGTTCTGTCAGGAATAGATAGATCAAGCACCAAAGCATTCATTAATAATCATAATAGCCATTATTATGCGCCAAGAGATGACTGCATGCACATGAGCCAGCAGCAGTAAAGCACAATCATTCTAAAGGGTCACGAAACCAACAGAGCTTCCTTATCATTTCTGTGTTTCACTGATATTATTTCTTTTAATATGTGAATAGCAGTCACAAGCGGAAGCATTAAAGTCTGTGGAGATTCAGCTCAAAGCCATCACCCATGCACCCCAAATGCACACACAATAAATGTAAGAATAAGGGGCAGTATTCAATCCACTCTTCATTCTAGTGTAAGGATTTGCACCAGTGCAAGGGGATTTACCCCTTATCTTCCCCCCATATACCCCCCCACCATCCTCAAACTTGCTCAGGAGAGCTGGGGAAACTGCTGAGCAGATTTAGGAGGCACGGGGGGGAGAACATTCCATTGTGCAAGGAAAAGTCTTTGTGCTGATGGAACATTTACCTTAGTACTATGCTGAATACAACCCAAGGCTCTTTGAAGCAGAACAGGGTCTTTATGGCCATCACCCTGAAACACTAGAAGATGCTCTCTAGGAAGGTCTGCAAATGACCATCACTGCCTGCCCTTCATAAAGTAATAGAAGGCTTTCTGTTTGTTTGTTTGTTTGTTTGTTTGTTTGTTTGTTTGTTTGTTTGTTTGTTTGTTTTAAATGGCCTTCCTGAGAGCAGCAGAGCTGTCACTAGGGATGGGTGAGAATTTCAAGCAGAATTTACCAAATTTGCAATTTGCGAAACAGTATGAGAACCAAGATACAGCCATCCTTCAAAATTGTCATTTATTAGAATTTTGGGATGCAGTTTGCCAACTAAACAACATTTACAAAAATGCATATATTAGGGGAAAGAGTGCATAAATATGAATACATGAGTGAAAATAACATTCAAAAAGGCATGAAATTGATGAGAAATGGCTTGCAAAAGTGTGTACCTTTGTCAAAGCTGCCTACAAAAATGTGTTTATTTAGAGAAATTCACACTAAAATAGTGGAGAATTTTCATGAGGATTTTTTTTAAAAAAAATTGCAGATCGCTGTAGAAATGTAGAGAACCAAATTTAACATTAGAAAAATGAGGAACTAAGAGAACTGAAACAGACCGATCTTTCCATCCCTAGCTGTTGCTACTAGAATTCTGCTGGTGTCTTGGTGGTGAAATAATGCTTTAGCATGTTATTGTGTATGCCTTTTAAACTGCAGCCTCCCGTTGAAGTTCTTTTGTTCCAGTATAGGCACCTTAAGGTCAGTTCTAGTCCTGGGAGGATGAAATGTTCTTCCACTGCTTTTTCAATATTGCCATAAGTCAAAACAATGACATTTCCCTCTCACACCTGTTCTTGCTTATAGACAACCGCCCAACCTAAAGCAGCTACTTACCAGTGACAAAGGGCCAGAAAACAGAGATATGGATCCAGAGACTAGCCCCTATGGCAGACACAGATGCCAGTTCTGTCCCTGTATCTACTCTGGCAACACTATTACAAGACTAAATAATATCAGACACAACCTCAGGGGGTCACTTACCTGTTCATCTTCCAATGTGATATATGCCATTATCTGCCAAAAAAAACCTTCCACATACTATCTAGGACACATAGGCCACCTTCTATGCCAGAGGTGGGGAAATTATTTGGCTCCAGGGGTGAGATCTATGTCTGGACACATACTGCGGGCCAACTTCGACAGGTGGGTGGGGCAACCCACTCAATCGCATGACATCAGGGTGACATCACATGATTGACATGCTGGCTGCCTCGCCCACCTATCAAAATCCCAACATTCGGAGAGTGAAAGAGGAAGTGCAGGAAGGCTTCCTGCAACATGAGAGGTTGAAAAGGAGAGTACAGGAAAGGGCTTTGCAATTGTCCCTGTGCTTCTCTTTGGCACCTCTGACAGTGGAGGTGCAAAGAAGAAGCAAGGGAAAGGTTGCACAGGGTTTTGCAAGCCTTCCCATGCAGCTCCGTTCTCCTGTGATGGAACTGGAAAGAAGCTGTGTGAGGCAGCTTCAAAGAGCAGCACGGAGAGAGAGAAGCAGTTTCCACTGAATGGAGCATCACCAATCGGCTGATGAGACCCAGTGCCTGCAGGAAGAAGGAGAACATCGCGACCCAGGGAAGGAGAGCCTGCTGTTGCTGCTGCTGCTGTTGGAACACCACCTCCACCACCCTTCCCAGTGGGATTGCTGCCTGGCAGACGTGCCTCCTGCAGGACCAGGTCCCAGGTACCCAGCCAGCTGTGACTAATTTCCATCACCTGTCCCTCTTTGGAGGGATACATAAGCCGGCTGGCTGAGGTGGCCTGGGAGACCCAGTGCCTGCAGGAAGAAGGAGAACATTGCCACCCAGGGAAGGAGAGCCTGCTGTTGCTGCTGCTGTTGGAACACCACCTCCACCACCCTTCCCAGTGGGACTGCTGCCTGGCAGACGTGCCTCCTGCAGGACCAGGTCCCAGGTACCCAGCCAGCTGTGACTAATTTCCATCACCTGTCCCTCTTTGGAGGGATACATAAGCCGGCTGGCTGAGGTGGCCTGGGAGACCCAGTGCCTGCAGGAAAAAGGAGAACATCGCCACCCAGGGAAGGAGAGCCTGCTGTTGCTGCTGCTGCTGTTGGAACACCACCTCCACCACCCTTCCCAGTGGGACTGCTGCCTGGCAGACGTGCCTCCTGCAGGACCAGGTCCCAGGTACCCAGCCAGCTGTGACTAATTTCCATCACCTGTCCCTCTTTGGAGGGATACATAAGCCGGCTGGCTGAGGTGGCCTGGCAGACCCAGTGCCTGCAGGAAGAAGGAGAACATCGCCACCCAGGGAAGGAGAGCCTGCTGTTGCTGCTGCTGCTGTTGGAACACCACCTCCACCACCCTTCCCAGTGGGACTGCTGCCTGGCAGATGTGCCTCCTGCAGGACCAGGTCCCAGGTACCCAGCCAGCTGTGACTAATTTCCATCACCGGTCCCTCTTTGGAGGGATACATAAGCCGGCTGGCTGAGGTGGCCTGGCAGACCCAGTGCCTGCAGGAAGAAGGAGAACATCGCCACCCAGGGAAGGAGAGCCTGCTGTTGCTGCTGCTGCTGTTGGAACACCACCTCCACCACCCTTCCCAGTGGGACTGCTGCCTGGCAGACGTGCCTCCTGCAGGACCAGGTCCCAGGTACCCAGCCAGCTGTGACTAATTTCCATCACCTGTCCCTCTTTGGAGGGATACATAAGCCGGCTGGCTGAGGTGGCCTGGCAGACCCAGTGCCTGCAGGGAGAAGGAGAACATCGCCACCCAAGGAAGGAGAGCCTGCTGTTGTTGCTGCTGCTGTTGGAACACCACCTCCACCACCCTTCCCAGTGGAACTGCTGCCTGGCAGACGTGCCTCCTGCAGGACCAGGTCCCAGGTACCCAGCCAGCTGTGACTAATTTCCATCACCTGTCCCTCTTTGGAGGGATACATAAGCCGGCTGGCTGAGGTGGCCTGGGAGACCCAGTGCCTGCAGGAAGAAGGAGAACATCGCCACCCAGGGAAGGAGAGCCTGCTGTTGCTGCTGCTGCTGCTGTTGGAACACCACCTCCACCACCCTTCCCAGTGGGACTGCTGCCTGGCAGACATGCCTCCTGCAGGACCAGGTCCCAGGTACCCAGCCAGCTGTGACTAATTTCCATCACCTGTCCCTCTTTGGAGGGATACATAAGCCGGCTGGCTGAGGTGGCCTGGGAGACCCAGTGCCTGCAGGAAGAAGGAGAACATCGCCACCCAGGGAAGGAGAGCCTGCTGTTGCTGCTGCTGCTGTTGGAACACCACCTCCACCACCCTTCCCAGTGGGACTGCTGCCTGGCAGATGTGCCTCCTGCAGGACCAGGTCCCAGGTACCCAGCCAGCTGTGACTAATTTCCATCACCTGTCCCTCTTTGGAGGGATACATAAGCCGGCTGGCTGAGGTGGCCTGGGAGACCCAGTGCCTGCAGGAAGAAGGAGAACATCGCCACCCAGGGAAGGAGAGCCTGCTGTTGCTGCTGCTGCTGTTGGAACACCACCTCCACCACCCTTCCCAGTGGGACTGCTGCCTGGCAGATGTGCCTCCTGCAGGACCAGGTCCCAGGTACCCAGCCAGCTGTGACTAATTTCCATCACCTGTCCCTCTTTGGAGGGATACATAAGCCGGCTGGCTGAGGTGGCCTGGGTTTTTGTCTTTTGTTTTGTTTTTGTTTTCTTTTGGGTTTCATTGGTTTTAGCTATGGGTGGGTTCGGTTTTGTTTTATATTGTAGTTCTTGGGTTTTTATGTAGTTTGTATCTTGTATTTTACTTTATCTTGTACGCCGCCTAGAGTGGCCGCTTGTGCGGCCAGATAGGCGGCCTAGAAATAAAATTTATTATTTATTATTATTATATTATTACGAGTAATTGGGAGCACGCCTTGCACCAACAAAGGAACAGCTGAGAGCCCACTTTAAGCTCCCTGTAGTTCCTTGCAGCCCTTCCCTTACCTGCCCCACACTTGATGTCAGGTATGTGACATAACTTGATGTCAGGCTTGTGGTGGGTGTGCCAAAAATGTTTAAAAAAAACTCTCCCCAAAGTGTCCTCGCAGTTCCCCACCCCTTCTCCATGCAAAAGAATAAATGGGCACAAATCTGATGTCGGAAGTACCAATATTGAAAAAGCAGTGGGGAAACATTTCAACCTTCCAGGTCACTCTGTAACTGACCTTAAGGTGGCCATACTAGAACATAGGGACTTCAAAGGGAAGCTGCAATGAGGAACTGCTGAATTACAGTTTATTAAGAATTTTAATGTACTTACTTGTGGAGTGAATCAGCACAAGGGATTTTTATCACACTGCATCTGTTAATTGGCTTACCAATGCCAGGCTGTCTGTGGTTATTCTCACAGCTGTCTTTTGTGAATGGCCAATGTTAATAATTGTGTAAGAATATCACTGTCTGTACTTTTCTCCCTGACTTTTCCTTCTCTGTTTACAATCTTTTCCCCAACCCTGCTTATATATACAGTAGGGCCCCGCTTACCGGCGTTCCGTTTTCCGGCATTCTGCTGATGCAGCAGCTTTCAATGAGGGGAAATTCCCCGTTTTAAGGCCGTTTTTGCGCTTTTGCGACATTTTCACACGACGCACCCCATTATTTTCAATGGGTTTCGTTTTATGGCGATTTCCACTTTACGGCAGCAGTCCGGAATGGAACCTGCCGTATAAGTGGGGCCCGCCTGTACCTGTAACTCAGAATAACATTTCATGCATCTGATGAAGTGGACTGTAGTCCATGAAAGTTTATGCCATAATGAATTTGGTAGCGTTTAAAGTGCCACAAGATTCTTTGGTGTTAATAAAAATACTAAAGGATCCATATCACATTTGAGAGGTTTTAATGTGCTCTGTAATTTTATTTTCACAGTCTTTAGTATTGAGCAAGTTTCCTTGAAGTTTAGAGGATGCAAGATATATTGTAAATATTAAGCATTTTTAAATTCCAATGGAGGCAATCCTGTGCAAGTTTTCCCAGGAGTAAGTTCCATTGAACTCAATGGGACTGGCTCCTAATTGTGCTGGTTTATATAGGTTCACAATATATGGTGATGCAAGTGCACAATTAATTGCTTACATCCCATTTATTTCAATAGGACTAAAGTATGCTCCTTCCATCTCTGTTTTCAATGCAGTACCTGTGGTTCCACAATCTGTCGGTCTTCTACATGCACATGGAAGTGACAACTAAAGCCACACATGATACAAACTGCATTGTGTGCAGTGGGCAGACACTAACACTGAAATGAATGGGAAACCTCTATTTGTATGAAACTCCAAGAGGATGCATAATAGAGCCCCACATACACCTACAGACCTTCTTGGGTATTAAAATCAATGGGAGGGGGGCTGTTGGTAATTCCACCACCCTCAGAGTTTCCAGGGCTGGTGGCCTGGGAGAGAGCATTCTCTGTGTCATCCCCTAAGCTGCAGAACTCCCTCCCCACAGAGGTGTGTCTACTACCTTTCTTATGTAATTTTTGTTATATGCTTTACTCTGACCTTGAGATACACATTTTAGGACCCACCCTGTTATCTTCACAGTAATTTGTTTTAACTTGTTTTAACATTATATTTTTAAATAGTTGTAGCCTCCTCTGGTTCCTCATGGTGAAGGGCACATTAAAAATATTAATATTAATAGTACTAGTACTAGTACTACTACTACTAAATAATAATAATAAAAATTCACCCCAATCCAGTGACTCTAGTGCATATCTGCATTAACTGCTGTCATACACACATAAGTGACTCCGAAACAGAAATCCAGGTCTTTAATTTCTTTCGATATATAATCACGAATTCCCCTTTCATTTCAAGGGCAGCAACATGAAAATCTGAAAATACTCTCGACTCCCAAAGCTCTAGAATGGAAGGTTTCACAGGGATCTACATCCTTCACTGTAAGAGAGATGATCATTTAACAAACGTGAACACCTTCTGAATGGTTCAAAGCTCTGTGTTAATCATCCTCTCTTTAAAAAATTTCACAAGCTTGGATTTTTACATTAGTTTGTGTGAGAGAGTGACTCCTCAGAGTCACAGGAGGTGGAGCAATGAATTCAGCAAAAGAGCCTGGGAGTGGTTGCATTCAGGTAAACTTCACGCAGAAGGAAGAGCAACTGTACACACAATTTAACTTGATGTTGTTGCTGGCTGCATGGGGCCACAGCTTTGAAAAGAAGGGCTTCTAAAACACAAAACAAAACACTTGTTCTACCTAAAGAAACAGATGGCTGTACAGGAAGTAAACGGCACTTTTTCCAGTAGCTACAGGAACCCTGCATTTGAGGTAAGCTTAAAAGGCTTTTATTCTGTGGAAGGCTAAAATGCCGCAAAATTGTTCTATGGGAGACAGATTATCTGCTCTTAACAGGCAAAAGATTTTTCATTCGTTGATACACCTGCCAAAATATAGCCTGCCAATGGAAATAGCTCTTGCCCAGAAGACTGAACACAAGTGGGGTATTGTGAACAGAGGTTCCTGTTTATTATTTATTTATCTATTTTTAAAACTTATATACCGCCCAACTAACAATAGCTCTCTGGGCGGTGAACATGTTACTGTTTCCTTGGTCATTTACTGTGTCAAAATAGCAGAACAATTATTCGCATTCTTTTCTTTTTTAAAACTTTGGAGAACAATTAGTTGTGCTCACAGACTTTAGACTCTGTTATGCTTTTACCATTACCTTTTGTGGGCTGGAATTGTGCTTAGCAGATTATTTTGTCAGTGATTGTTGTTTTAGCTGTGTGGTCACTTTGGTAGTACAGTGCTAGACTAGGGACATGGGAGACAAGGGATCAAATCCCCACTCAGCCATGAACTATGAATGACTACAGATGGGCTGGTCACCATCTTTCAGCCTAACCTACCTCATAGGGTTCTTGTGAGGATAAAATGGGGACAGGGAGGAAAGAACCATGTGCTCCCTTCAGTCCCCTCTATCTCGCCCTCATAACTCTCCCAGTTTTGCACCTCTAATGTTTTTGCCTGGGTGAAATGTGTTCCTAAACTCTGATAGTGCTTTTTGCTTGTCTGGATGGAGGACAGAGAGGTGTGTGTGTTCACAAAGGTAAAATTCACATCAGTTGCTCTTCCCACTTTTGCCTCTGATCCCACCCATCACTGGATTGCTGCCCTTGGAAAATTGCCTAGAAGGGAATGCAGTGCTTCGACGGAAAAAGTTTCCCCACCCCTGTTGTGTTAGATTACAACCTGAAATGTCATTTCGGGGATAGGAAGACAGTGGTTTTCCTTCCCCTTTTCTCCTCCTAGAATCTACTCTGTCAGAGAATAAGCCAGGCTGGACTAGGAGAAAAGAGACGTTGGAAACTGCTAATGTGCTATGCTGATAAAAAGCATCTGGTGTTCTTTAAACAAGCAATCAGTATAATGGACAGACAGACAAAGTACAACAATTCATAACAGAGAGACAAAAATACAAATGGATGCATAGCATCTTGGAATTTATCATTCCCTAACACAAGAGATAGAATCCACTTTTAAATTAATCCACCAGTACTTACTTCCCATTGATTCCTCAAAAATAAGTTATATTTGACATAATATGACATTTAAAAAAATCTAAAATAGGGGAAGTATTCTCTTTTTTTCTGATAGACTGCAATACACATCTTGGCACAGTCTTCTTCCCCTCCATACCTACATGTGCCAGTGTGGTTTGGTTGTTAGAGTGCAAGACTAGAACCTGAGAGATCAGGGTTCATATCTACACTCAGCCATAAAGCTCACTGAGTGACCTTGAGCCAGTCACTGTGTCTCAGCCTAGCCTACCTCACAAGGTTGTTTTGAAGATAAAATGAGGTGCAAGAGAACCATGAGTTCTTTGGAAGAAAGGTAGGATATGAATGAAATAATAAAAAATACATAATAAATAATTGTGTTCACTGCAAGTCCTTCCCTGTTCTAAATCAGTCTCTAGCACTATATTCTTTAACGGTGCAATCCAACTCATATTTCCACTGAGTTGGAGGCATATTTATGCAGCGCTCCCCCCCCCCAGCTGAGCTGGAAGGCTCCTGCTGCCGCCGTGCTCCACTGCGCTCTGCCAACAGAAGTCCCCCATGCTGCCGGGGGTCCACTGGAGACAGACAACCCAGTGGACGGAGAGCTGTCGGAAGTTCTGGGGCAGTGGTAGGGGAGAAACTGCAGGGGGACTTATGTGACTTCCAAGTCCCCCTCAGAGTGCTCCCCTGGTCCCAATCTCATAATAATTCCATTGGTTAATAGGCCAGCACAGTAAAAAAAATATAATGGTGGCCTATGGGGACACCTTACTCCGCGGTAGGCCTGTTCGTGGCAGCTGGCTCTTCCTGTTCAGCTCCTGTGCACAGCTCCCGACAGAGAGGGCGCTCAGCCGGGCCAATATCTCCTGAGTGGTAAATGGATGCTTCGGAGCTTTCTATCAACTCCTCTTCCACCAGCACCCCCTCTGCTGGCTTCCCATCATTTGGATTGCTCTGCCCGTAACATAGTAAGATCACTTTAAGGTCAGTTAGTAAGGAATAGCCTGCGATTTCTCTGATTAGTTCAATAATTGCTCTCCAAAATTAGTTAATAAATGGGCATGTTCAGGAAATATGAAGAATATCTATATGGAAATTTTATTTATTTATTATTATTTATTATTTTATTTATACCCCGCCCTTCCTTCCAGCAGGAGAAAAATAAAAGAAAAAATATTTCAGAGCAGATGTTGTCAAGGATGTAAGATAATGGTAATTCCCCTGCCCCCTCAAAAAAAGAACACATCACTAAAACAAAATATAACTAGATGCAACTCTGAAAAATGAGATAATACTGACTTGAAGGACTAAATGAAACAGGTGTGCTTTAGAATTGCTTTTTTTAAAAAACAAGCAAGCGAACAAATAAATCAGCTATGAGGGGCTCTCACTTTGATTGGAGCAGTAGTGCTAGAGCAAGTGTGTTAAGTCTTCCTCCCAAACATTTTTCTTAAAGTTGACAATGAGGACATTGAACTTGTCAAGGATTATCAATACCTTGGCACAGTCACTAACCAAAATGGAGAGAATAGTCAAGAAATCAGAAGAAGGCTAGGACTGGGGAGGGCAGCTATGAGAGAACTAGAAAAGGTCCTCAAATGCAAAGATGTATCACTGAACACTAAAGTCAGGATCATTCAGACCATGGTATTCCCGATCTCTATATATGGATGTGAAAGTTGGACAGTGGAAAAAAGCGGGTAAGAGAAAAATCAACTCATTTGAAATGTGGTATTGGAGGAGAGCTTTGTGCATACCATGGACTGCGAAAAAGACAAATAATTGGGTGTTAGAACAAATTAAACCAGAACTGTCACTAGAAGCTAAAATGATGAAACTCAGGTTATCATACTTTGGACACATCATGAGAAGACATGATTCCCTAGAAAAGACAATAATGCTGGGAAAAACAGAAGGGAGTAGAACAAGAGGAAGGCCAAACAAGAGATGGATTGATTCCATAAAGGAAGCCACAGACCTGAACTTACAAGATCTTAACAGGGTAGTTCATGACAGATGCTCTTGGAGGTCACTGATTCATAAGGTCGCCATGAGTAGTGGGCAACTTGAAGGCATATAACAACAACAACAACAACAAAACATAACTATACCCAAGAGCTATCAGTCCTACCCAGCAGTGACTGGTGCCCATTGCAGCTGATTGGGTGGAAGGCAGGAAAACTAACAGTAATTTATTTATTTATTTAATTCATTCATTTATATCCTATCTTTTTCCCAGAACTGGGGCGCAAGGTGGCTTACAAAAATTAAAAGGAATACAGTTTAAAACATATAAATAAAACATAGAAGTTAATTAAAATATAATTTAACTACTTAAAGCCATTTAAAACATTGTAATTACAAAGTCACAGCATATAATTAAGCAAAAACAGCACCCTATTCCTTGCAGTCAGTTCCTAAAAGCCTGTTGACACAGAGAAATCTTCACCTGCCAACAGAAGGACAGCAGGCTCTTTGGAAGGCCTGATGGGCTTTTGGGAACTGACTGCAAGGGCTATTAAATAGGGTGCTGTTTTTGCTTAATTATATGCTTTTTTTTTAATTGCTATGTTTTAAATGGTTGTAATTGTATAGTTAATTATATTTTAATTAACCTCTGTGTTTTATTTAGGTAGGTAGAGCCAAAGCCAATGAGAGGCAGAGCCAACTAATTCTCATTTTGCCCCCATCGATCTCTCTGCTGAGTTCTACAAGGGCAAGACTGAGGCTAAGGAGGAGGAAGCTGACAGCCAGAGTCAAGTCACCCCCCCTGGACGGGTTGTAAATAAGAAGGCAGGGAGGTTGGGGCTAACTCAGGGCAGGCTGATGTTGGTGGGGAACTGCCCCATTGCCCTAATGGATCTGCCTCCAATGCACCCCCCTGAAATGGAATGAACACAGGATCCTATTGTACCTGTATTCTTTCCAATACAGGCTGTGTCAGGGGAGCGGGAAGAGATAGCAGACTGAGAAAATGGGAAGGGGGAAGGTTAAATATCCATCCTCCAGTGCCAGAGATCAGCGCTGGGGTTCCTTAAGCTACTTTAAAGTTTTAAAACATTGAAAGAGCCTATTGCAGACCTCCCATATCCTGACTGGTTTGGATCAAAGTTTCACACTTCAGTTCTCAGAGATGAACAAAGAGTTTAATTATTAAACTTAAACGAAGAGCATCAATCAGTGGTAAAGTAAATCCATTCTAGTTCATTGTCCTAGAAAGTAAATAAGAGAATTTTCAGCACATATCAAGAGCTCAGACATAGCTACCTGTTTCCTAATGGTCAAAAGGTCGTATGAGTAGCCCTTTCTAGGGCTTCATATGAACATGCATTAGGAGGAGTGGCCTTACAGTTGCAGTCTTCTCCCATTCCCTTTCTATATGTGTTCATTATAAGTCCTTACAATGCTTGGAAACATTTTTTCTGACACCATCCTTCCCTATATTTCCGATGTACAGGCTGTGACAGCCATAGTTTTTGTAGCCAAAACAGCACTGAACATGGACAAGAAGTGTCGGCAGACTGCACTTGAGAGATGGCAATACGGGGGGGGGGGGATACAGGAAAAAAATGTTTAGGAGGAATAAACCAAAGGGGAGGGTCAATGATGACTGGGCATGCTCAGTGGCCATGGAATGCTGACTAACAGTTGGGATCAGGGAATGGATGGAAAACACAGCATGAAAGGAACTGAATGCGGCATCGTATTGTGGAAGAGGGCATGGTTCACTGACTGGAACAATACACAGGAATGCTCCACATTAGGGATGGGGGAGAAATTGGACTCTGTGCACATTTAAAGACCAATTTATCAAATTCACCCTTTCTGAAACAATGTGCAAACCGAAACACAGCCATCCTTCTAAACTCACACTTATCCGAATTTTGTGATACAGTTCTCCAATGAAGCAATGTTTCAAATGTATATATTAAGGGAAACTGTGCACAAAATGAATACACTGGTGAAAGTAACATACAAAAATGCATTCTGTTAGGATAAATTGCTTGCAAAAATGTGTACATTAGTCAAAACCACCTACAAAAATGTGTTTATTAGGAGAAATTCGCACTAAAATGCTGAAGAATTTTCATGAGGATTTTTGTTAAAATATGTAACTTGCTGCAGAAATGTAGAGAGCTGAATTTAAGACTGGAAAAATGAGAAACAGAGAAAACCAAAATTGACAGATCCATCCCTACTCTACATTGCAGTGTTTTGCTGTAGATGGCATTTGTGTAAAAATATTAGACATTGTTCTCACATTGTTCCTTCAAATCTCCCTTGAAACAAATCCAGTTGCTTCATCCTCTCTGGATAAGCCCTCTAAACAGTTGTGCCTAGGCTCAAAGTTAACAGGCTTACCACATCTGTATCCCACAGGGTTGCCAACTTTTGAAGTGATCCTTGTAGCAGACTCTTTTTAACAGACGTTTGAGCGGCAACAATTAGCAAGTAGGAATGTTTTAGCTCCAAGCCATGAAAAGCTTCACCCACTCATTTCTGCACAGCAAACCTCTCTTAAAGGTACAAGTGCATGACAGGCTGTTTGTAGTCTTACACACACACACAAACACACACACAGCTATAGACCTAAACAGTAGTGGGCAGCTGATAGTAGGAGATGCTCAGGTTGCATCTGAGTTCTCCCTCTCTGCTCTGAAACTGTGGGAAGACCTACAGCAGTGGGGGTGAAAGGGGAAGGGAGGAGCCTGCAGCTAGGGAAAATGGGAACAACCATAATGCCCCAATAGAACTGGAGATTTGGGGGCAGGAGCATCCCACAGCAATAATATGTGCCAGATGGAAGCAGCCCCAGTTATTTTATGTATGTCACTTTGGAGATCTTTCTGGATCAAACGGCAGAGTAGAAATCAAATTAACAAGGGGGAGCTGCAACAAAATATTGCTATTCAGGGTTCCACCCAGCCTGCCTCACCCTTTTCCACCACACCATTTCCACACACACCCAGTTTTCCAAAAACAACCCTCAATAGACACAGCATTCTGTGGTCACTGAGAATGCTCAGTCCTCATTGGGCTGTTTGGGTCCACCACCACCTCTCAGGGTTTTTCCCCCTAACGTTTTCATGTACTTCTGAAAACCGTTCTGGTTATGTAAGGATCGACACTTGGAGAATAAGTTCACACTTACTATATACTGGTAATACATTTTTCCATGGTGTTACACACTTGATTCTCATGTCCTCTAAGTCATCTCTCACAAAACAGGTTTTGCAGGCTCTTGGAGCATTAGAGAAACCATGGTTAGGTGAGCTGACATGACCAGAAACAAAGCTCCATCATGCTATTTTCAGCACTCTGAAGACTGGCGCCTATCTGTCCAGCCATACCGTTGGACATGGAAGATGGTGACAGGCCTAGCAGAACTTTCCCTGATGGCTAAGCAGAGATTTGAATGTTCCGCTGGGCAGGGTCTCCTGCACAAGTTCTCCAATCATTTCAAGTGGGGCTTAGAAGGGAGAATGTCCCGGTAGATTTTGCTCTTGTGATATAATAATATTCATTGGGTTTTGTTTTTAAATAATTCTTTGCTATAAGCCCCCTCAACACACAGAATTGACACAGGAAGGTGGGAGATAAATATTTCGGAACATAGGAACACAGGAAGCTGCCCTAAACTGAGTCAGACCATTGGTCCATCTAGCTCAGTACTGTCTACACTGACTGGAAGCAACTCTCCAGGATTCCAGATGGGATTCGCTCCTAGCCCTACCTGGAGATGCCGGAGATTGAATCTGGGACCTTCTGCATGCAAGACTCTTCTACTGAGTTAACCCTGGTTGTTATTTTGTTAAAGAAACTAGCTTACCTAATACCATGCAGGAAGCTCATAGCTGATCTCAACAGGGTTTTTTTTAATGACCTCATGCTTAGTCACTGTGCTCTATTGTGAGGAACTGTGGCTTCTTTCACAACTGTGTCTTTCCCATCAGCATTTGTGCAATTCAAATCTCTTGAGGAAATACATGTTCATCAGGTTCAAACTCTGAATCCAAACCAGGACTGCCCATGTAACAAATCCCGAACAAACATCAACCTTCTGAATAGTAACACTTCACAACATCATAAGCAAATAGTGGTATCTGACTAAGTCAGGAATAGGGAAAATGTTTTACAGCCAGAGAGCTGCATTTCCTTCTGGACATTTGGGGGGGGGAGAGAAATGCCAGTGGTGGGTGGAGCCAGAGGCAAAAGTGGGCAAAGCAATTAAAGTGAATGTTACCTTTGTAGAGTAGACTACTTTCTATACACACTCATATACCCCTTTCTATCCAGGAAAGCAAGAAGTATTATCACAGTTCCAGGTTGTATTTTAGCCAGCAAAATCAGGGTGCAAAACAGAGCCGTTTCCCACCTCTCAAAGTGGCCTGTGGGGGATGTTGCTCCCAAACTTGATCTAGAGTCAGAAACTAGCAAACCTTCTGCCAATATTGTATCTTCAAGCACTGTACATTTAAACCAGGGCTTGGGAACCTGTGGCCCACAAAATGTTGTTAAGACTCCAACTCCCATCATCTGCCCCAGCCAGCATGGGGTTGTAATCCAGCAACATCTGGGGAGCCACAGGTTTCATTCCTCATTTAAACAGTACAGTCTAAGGAATGTAAATCATCACTGTGTCTCTTTCCCTATTTGCAAGCTTCCACAATAGCATTTAGCAAACATGTCTGTTTATTTTACCCTATGATTATTTAGACCATGGAACTTTACATTATCAAGCCATTTACCTCTGCATTCACTTTGTCTTTTCTCTTTGTGATTACATCACCTGTTGACATAGTCATTTACTTGGGGCAGTGAAGTTAAAACTAATACACTATTTCAGTAATGTTTGATTCCTGCCAGATCAAACTTGTTTAACAGCTTAGATAGAAGGAACAAATTGTCCTCACAATTCTAAACCACTAGACCACTCACTTGCAGCACAATCCTATCCCCACTTACTTGGGATTAAGCACCATTGAACAAACTTCTGAGTAAACATGCATAGTAGCAGAGCTTGGAAAAGTTACTTTTTTGAACTACAACTCCCATCAGCCCCAGCCAGCATGGCCACTGGATTAGGCTGATGGGAGTTGTAGTTCAAAAAAGTAACTTTTCCAAGCTCTGCATAGTAGTGCACTATTAAATTGACTTAATAGTAATTCCCTTCTCCTAGGCATTCTGAAAACTGTAATTCCCTTTTTCTAGGGGTCCCTGGGAACTGTAAGTCTGAGAGGTGGAGGGGGGAATCTTTAAGTGATAATAGTCAGCAACTTTACTAAACTACAATTCCCAACACTTCAGGGGGGACTATGATCATTAAACCAACATAAGTTTGTAAATTTGGCTTTTTAGTTTGCCTTCCATCAATACTGCACTGTTATGATGAATTCATTTCCTGATGTAGTATAACGGACAGTAACTCTGTAGGCTCAGCTAACTCCCTGAGCTTTTTACACATGTTGATTCAGGGTAAGAATGGGCATGCATCATGGTGACAAATTCCAATCTGATCCTATATAACTTCATTAGAATGTGTATAGAGCATCCACATACCCATGCAAATGTTCACACAGAGCGGTCTCTGGAGACTTTCTTTTTTTTTTTTTTTTTTTCAATAATTTTTATTCAGATTTTCATAAAACATACAAGACGAAATCATAAAACATTCAAAGACAAAAAACAAAATCAAAAATAGTTAAACAAAAAAAAAAAAAAGAAAAAAAAAATAAAAAATAAAGAGTAAAATATTGACTTCCCATTTGTCAAAGATCAAATCAGTTATAAGTCTATAATATATAACAATCCTGTCTCTTAAGTCATATTATAAAATCACTTTCCTCCAGTAGTTATCTTACTTAATCATCAAATCTCATAAACATTACTTTATTCTTTCCACAAAAAGTCAAAGAGAGGTTTCAATTCTTTAAGAAATATATCTATCAATTTTTTTTTTCCAGATAAGCATATCGATTAATCCATCTCATTACTAATTATGATAATCTTATTGTCATAACCATAGTCAAAATAAACATTTCAATTAATCCATCACATCAGAATCTGTTAGGTTCAGTAATTTCAGTAGCCATTGTTCTATTATCCCTATTAGTTCCATTTTCCATCTTCCATCTTCAGTAGTCTTGTTAAGTCCAGTAATTTCAGTATCCAATCTTCCATTATCAGTATTCCATAATAATCTTGCTGTCAAAGCCATAGTCATATAGTAAGAGTCTGATGGGAATTACCTCTATCCCAAATATTTTCTTGCCATCCATTCTGAATAGGTTGCTGAAATACTGCTGTAAAATCATATCTCTGTTCTTTTTTTCAAAATACACTGGGTCATCTCTTGAAAGTTTTTCCATTGTCACATGGCTGCAGTTAATTCCATAGATTTTCTCTATATTGGGCTCCATCACATCATTCCAGTCCAGAAGATTATCCATGCCATTGATAACTTTATCTCTAGAATCTTCATTAATTTCTTCAGAGATAACATTGAGTTCCAAACAATAGATTTTATTTCTAAAGTCCATAGACTCCAAATCTTGTTCCTGTTCCACGTTTGTTCCAATCTCCGGGATCTCCTCTCTCACAGGGACCCCTGTTCCAGTCTCCAGGGTCTCCTCTCTCACAGGGACCCCTGTTCCAGTCTCCAGGGTCTCCTCTCTCACAAGGACCCCTATGTCTTTAATCTCCTGTGTCTCCAAACAATAGATTTTGTTTCTAAAGTCCATAGACTCCAAATCTTTTTCCTGTTCCACGTTTGTTCCAATCTCCGGGGTCTCCTCTCTCACAGGGACCCCTTCCAGGGTCACCTCTCTCACAGGGACCCCTATATCTTTAATCTCCTGCTTCATTTTACTCAATTCAATTTTCAGCTCCTTACAACCCTGTCGCAGGTTTTGTTTCGTTATCTCAATCTCATCCATTATTTTCTGAAACATAGTTATTTCCAGATTCTCAGCCACTTTCTTAATTGCCATTTTAAAAGAAAAATATAGGAAAACCACTTCTTATTTCAGCAACAATTGGGTTAATACTCCAAACTTGGTGACATCACAGTATAAACAGAGCAGACAGCCTTATCTCTCCATGCTTAAGTAAACAAAATGCAGTTCCCAGGATCGAAACAATTAATGGCGGTCGTCAGGAAACAGATTCGTCAAAATAAAATAGACCAAAAAGAGAGTAGTCTCAGACAATATAATATTCTTCAAAATAAAAATCTGGAATAGAAATCCCTCTTCTGTGTATATCTTTAGAATGCAAATCCAGGACAGCTTTTTGCAACAAAAACAGAGATAAGCTATTAATTAGTGAGTAGCAGAGAGAAGTTATGGCTCCCCAGTGAGATGTCAAAAACCGATCAATCTGGCAAATCTCTTTTAAACAGCAACAATTTAAGTCAAGTAAAAGAAAAATATAGAAAGAAGGGTGCTTGCCTGTTAGTGCGTTCTCTCTTAGAAGATAAGATGAACGTTCGCTTTATCAGATAGAGCTTGATGTTGAAAATCCGTCCCACCTTCGTCGGCTGGACCTCGTCCCATAAATTAATGAGATCTGGTCGTCCCAACAAAAATAGGCTTTGAGGTTAATCTCTTCGTTTCTCCCTACCCGGGAGAAGTTTAATCAGTCAAAAAAAAAAAAAATCTGACTGATATATCTGAATAAGCTTCTTTTGAGGCAGGAGCCCGTCTCAAAAGCAGGCACAGGCTAAGTCACCCTTCCCGGAAGTCCTGGAGACTTTCTAGACATGTAGACAAAGACATGTAGGTCAGAGGTGGAGATGGTTGCCCCAGCGCAGCACCAATTGAATCTGAAGGAGCATCGCTAAAGGGCTTTGACTTGCTCCCTCCATCTTCTGTGTCCTGCCCGAGCAGGATGATAACAGCATGCGTTAGCACCAATTCAGGTACCACTCTAGGAAAACCAAGATCACAAAACATCCGATGTTCATACCTATGAACCTTGGGTGACCCCACCCCACTCCACCCTTTTCAGCATATCTGTCCACAGGACTGGTGATTTATAATTCTCTTACAACATGCATTTGACATAAGCAGTTTCTTTCATCTGGGTGGAGTCTGTCTACGTTAAGAGGCTTAATTGTTTTATTTTCATTTCCTGAATGCCTCTTCAGGACAGTAGATTATTCAGAAGTCATCCCTGCTCTGGGATGCAAATAAGGTATTAACTTGAATGAAAAGGGATTTACATCTAGCATAGCAGTGAAGCCATACTTAGAATAATGTTGTCAGCAATGGATGGGGACAAGAAAACAGTGCTTCTTCGATGGGCTTGGATCTGGAACAGAAACCTTAACAATGTCAGTCACAGAGGGATTCCAAAGAAGCACCAGAGAATCTAAACATTACCTGGCTATGTATCTCTTAAGGAACAGGATCCTTCATTGTGGAGTAGAGTGATCAAACACAAAAGAGGACAAGGCTCCTATACTTTGAATAATTGTGTAGCACTGAACATTTTGGCTGGCACAACTCATCATCCAGATAGAATGAATTGCACCATCTCCTGAAACTGTCTCTTTTATATGAGGAGCATTATCTAACTTTGCTTTTTTCTAGTCACCCAGTTGCAGCCTTCAGCAACCTGGTGCCCTCCAGATGTTTTGGACTATAATTCCCATCAGCCTCACAAAGCACCCAAACCATCTGTAGGGTGCCAGGTTGGCAAAGGCTGTCCTATTGCAAAAGAAGGCATCCTTCCAAATTTGCTGGTTCCCCAAAGGGGATTAGCAGGGATGGGGAACCTGCAGATCTCCAGGTGTTGTTGGACTACTGCTCCCATCATCCTTAACTATTGGCCATGCTGGCTGGGGCTCTTGGGGGTTGGAGGCAAACAACACATTTCCTATTCCTCCAATTAAAAAAGGGTGTTTAGATTAAATTAGTTTTTTGGGGGACAATTGGCATCCTAGAATCTAAACCCTGGTTATGGGACTACTAGGTATAGTGGTTAAGGTGCTGGACTAAGACCGGGGAGATCAGAGTTCAAATCCCCACACAGCCATGAAGCTCACTCAGTGACCTTGGGCCAGTCACTGCCTCTCAGCCTCAGAGGGAGGCAATGGTAAACCCCCTCTGAATACCATTTACCATGAAAACCCTATTCATAGGGTCGCCATAAGCTGGAATCGACTTGAAGGCAATCCATCTCTATTTTTCAATAAAACTTTGAGTTGGGTCATTTTGGTCATAGGGAATCTGAACCAGACTAGAATTGAATATTGTGAATTCACTACCTGAGTACTGTACTGTGAATCCATTCTGCAACACTCACTTTATCCATTAAGTGCCTCGCATGTTTCCTATAATGCTAACTGCTAACCTGAATTCACAATCACCCATTTCAGATGGTCAAGCTGTGTAAATGAAGGATGAGTAGCAGGGTGTGGACCATGTTCATGCCCTATGCCCTAGAAGAGTTCATTTGAAAGTTGGAATAACAGAGTATCCACCTGTAGACCTCCACATGAATGTTGACATTTGGAAACAAGCCAGGGCTCTCTGTTGCAAACTCACACCATCTCTCTCCATGCACAGTTAGTCAATACAGTTAGTCAATACAGTTAGTCAATACAGACTGAGGTTGCATATATACATGCTTACCTGGGAGTAGGCCCCACTGAACTCAGGTAGACAGGTATAGGATTTCACTGTAAGCTAATGTGTGAAAGTGGCTACTGTCTGTCTTTCATTCTGCTGCCTTCTTATTAAGGTATTGTAGTGTGGCTGCCACCACTGTTGTTGTCCACTGTGCTGAAAAAGGTGGATATTGACTTCTAATTTAAACTCATCCTCTGTTTTCAATTGCTGTGCCTTTTAGGATGATGTTGAAAGTGAGGTTCCAAACAAGAAAAATGATACAGCATTAAGAAACAGGAACTCAGAAAGAGACAATATCCTCCATCTTAACCAGGTAAGAGGTACTTTTCTCACTAGATAACTGCAAGCAGTTCTGAATCTGAGACAGTACCAAACTAAAAGCCAAAGTACACTTCCCCTAGCACCCTTCCCCAAGCTGGTTGTTGCACTCCAACTTCCATCAGTCTCAGCCAGCATGGCCAATTCTCAGGGATGATTGGAGTTTTAGTCTGGTAACATTTAGAGGACACCAGATTGGGGAAAGCTGCATTAAAAAAGCATCAGGGGGGAGAATGGGATCATGGGCAGAGTGAAGTGTAACCATTTCCCCATGCCCCACAGTTCTGACAAAGATCACACACACCTGCAGCTTCCCTCTTGAAATTAATGGAGGGGGGATTTTCATTGAGACTATGGTGCAGGGGAAGCCTCTTCCTGCGGTCCAGATTTTGATCGTCCTCTCTGCTCACTTTTAAAAATTATTATTATACAAAAAGAATACATTAAAGGTTATGATAATTTTAATATAAACTGCAGCTTGGCCCTAAAACTACAATCCTATGCAGTATTAAGATAGCTTAAGTCTATATATTTCAACAGAGGAAGGTGCATCGGGCTGGGCTGTGAGTAAAGATGGAAAAGAATGTCATTTGTCCCACATTTTTAAGCAATCAGACCTAATGTGCACCTCCCAGACTAATATGTAGACTCTTCCAATTTTGCATTTAGCCAAATTTTGTGATTCTGTTCTCAGCTAAAAAACAATAACAAAATGCATCAAAAGTGTATTTTAGGCTAAAACATGTTTAGAAATGCATACATTGAGATAAATGGTATTTAAATACTTTAACATGGATTTCAAAAAAATATTCAAACATTAATGCAGAAAAAGACTTATGAATACGTGCCAAATTGACATGGACTGAAAATAGACTGAGCCAAATATCCCTATCTCCAGGGTTGCAAACTTATTCACACTTTATTGCGAGTAAGTTGCTCTGCCTGCACTCAGCATGTTTCTGATCAGAACTTCCTATAGTGTGGAATAAAATTATGAATTGGCAGATCATGGATATAATACTTAATGGCAATGCCTAGGATTGTGGCAGCTATATTTATAGCCATGGAGAACATGAGAATTGCTGCTTAATAGAATTCTGATCTGCTGATTCACACATTACACTTCTGTGTGAGAGTGTGTAGCTAGGAAATGACTGACCTGCTGAATAAAAACTATACTTTATGAACAGGCCCAAAAAATTTAGGTACCTTCACTTGCCAAGTCTGAATTTCTTAAGCACCTCCATCTCACACAACCCGGGCTTCCAGTATGGCTACCATTAGGTTTGTTTTTTAACAGATTTTGTGCTGTTAACAAGCACAGATAACAAGTACAGCTTTCCCTGCATAAAGGTGCAGTTTGGAAGGGCTGCATGCAGCTATTAAAGGCACATGGTGCCCTCCAGATATATTTATATTTAGTTTTACATGTATATCCCACATTTCTCCAAGGAGCTCAAGGCGGCATACACACATAGTTCTCCCCTCCCAATTTTATTCCCACAACAACCCTATGAGGTAGATTAGGCTGAGATACATTGACTGGCCCAAGGTCACCCAGTGAGCTTCGTGGCTGAACAAGGATCTGAACCTTGGTCAACCATGTCCCCAACCATGTCCCAGTCCAACACTCCAAACTCTATACCACACTGGTTCTCACATAGCTGCTGTTGGACTCCCATCATCCCTAGCCAGCATGGTCAAAAGTCAGGGATGATGGATGCTGTAGTCCAACAATATCTGCAGGGTACATATTGGCTACCCCTGCTTTAGATGTTTTCCATCAGAGCCTATACTGACACATCACAAAGTCAGAGAGTGTTGTTTACATCTTTAATTCTAATATGCTAGATTTTAAAAAAATAATATAAGAATAGTTGGGAGAGGCAAACTGGATCAGGACTGAGGCACTGAAAGGACATTTAAGGCTTTGCCTCCACCATGATCCTAATCTGAATTGAGAAGGGGCCACGCTAGCTATTTATTAATTTTAATCAAGCATGCCCGGCCTAAAGACATGGATAATTTCACACCTAATCTGACCTTCTCTCTCTCTCTCTCTCTCTCTCTCTCTCTCTCTCTCTCTCTCTCTCTCTCTCACACACACACACACACACACACACACACACACACACACACCTTATTCAGATGGTCTGGGCAAAGTGAAATGACAATGCTCCCATTCTGGTTAGGAGCCTGTTGCAGATGAAAGCCTCATTCCCCCCTATATCTGGCCTTCGAAATGTGATGCAAGGAACAACAGATGACAATAACATTTTTCAAGATTTTTTTCTTTGTTTCTTTCTTTGCCACTCAATCCCTGCAGCACGATACAAACATCAGCATTGAGGGTGTTCAGCAAGTGGACAAACATGAATCTGGAGAACACAAGAGGCCTGGGTGTAAAGGGTAAACATTTTGTTTTGAATTCACCACCTACTGTTTTCCTCTTCAAGTGAAATGTTAGCATACAGCTGCATTCTGACTGTCAAACTGGTACTCCACACCATAATTTCAAAGCTTCATTGCTCTAACTGATGCGCAGAAGCCTATTCCAGAGCTCATCACTTGATTTTGAAGTATATCAATGTTATCTTTCCATTCCTCTAAAGTAATACAGAAGAGCGTGTACAGGATTGCCCCATTTTATTCTGACAAAACCTGGGGAGATTGTTCACTTTGAGAGACAATGACTTGCCCAAATCCACAGAATGAATTTCATGGCAGAACTTCCAACACTCCCGCCACTACATTATGCAGGATGTCATAGATCAGGGTTGGGGAACTTCAGGCCTGGGAGGCAAATATGGCCCTTCGGGCCTCTCTACCCAGCCCTTGGGACTCTTCCCAGGCCTTGCCACTCTCCAGATTACACCTTCTCTCTAGGCCACACCCACCCACCCAACCCTGCTCCGCACCCTCCTTGAGTTCTTTTGCCTGACTAGAATGTGACCTTGAATTGTGCTAATGCCTCTTGCCTGCCCGGATGGAGAGATCTGTGTGCATATACCTGACTTTTGCATGGCTAGAATGTAGCCAACTGTACAAAGGTAAGAATCACATCTCTTGCTCTACCCACTTTTGTCTCCGGCCACTCCCACTTTTACATGTGGCCCCACCTACCACTGGCATGTGGCTCCTGGAAGGTTAGTGAATGTGGCCCTTTGGCTGAAAGAGGTTCCACACCCACATTACAGATGAACATATCACAAACGTTGATAAAATTAAACACTAGATTGTCACTTGGTAAAAGTAAGCAGCAGATTATCACATTGTCTAAACTTGGTACTATGAAGATGATAAGAAAAGCCCTGTTGGTTGACACTTAAGGCCTGTCTAGTCCAGCATCCTGTTTCTGTATGGCCTGTAGTGGCCATACAAATGCCTATGGGAAACCCATAAGCAGAACATGATGTCTTTTAATCTTTTTTTAGTTTATTGCTGTTTTAATTGTTTTTGTTAAATGTTTTTAATGAAAGTAATTAATTTTAATGTCTCTTGTAAACTGCTTAGAGGTTTTCTTGCAATCAAGCAGTATATCAATTTTGTTAACTAAAATAAATAAATAAAAATGAGGACAATAGCCCTGTCCCACTCTTATTCTCTAGTGATGGGTATTCAGAGACATGGTGCCTTTGCTCCTGGATTTAACCATCATGACTAGGAGTCATTGATAGACGTATCCTCCATGAATGTGGCTAATCCCCTTTTAAAATCATACACGTTGGTGGGAATCCCTACATCCTGTGGCAGTGAATGCCATACTTTAACGATGTACCATGTGAAGAAATACTTCTTTTAGTCTGTCCTGACTCTCCAACCATTCAGCATCTTTGGATGACCCTAGGTTCTATGATGAGAGAGAGAAATGCATCTTTCTCTCCACCTTCTCCATATTGTATATAAGTTTGTACTCGTCCATCATGTTCCCCCCTTACTAATCTTTTTTTAAAAAATTAGCAGCACTGAACTAGAAAAAAAATATAGGTGGGGCAGGACAGGCACCAGCAGGGGGCCCTGTCAGGGCACAGGGGCTTAAAACTGAACCCAATACTAACTTTTGCCCATTTTTGCAATTAATGATTGTCCTTGGTGGTATATTTTCTTTTGTACATAGACAAGCATATAACTATAACTATAAAAAGTGCTGGCATTTTTTTAAATAAAAAGGTAATAGACTAAACTTATCATCAGTGCCCCCCCCTTTGACTTAAAGCAATATTAGTAATTATTCTAATTTTGGAGAGAGTGATTTCTCAAAGATAAAGATGACTAATATCTTTATCTGACTTCCAACATGCATCCTCTCTAAAGATCTGGAATAGTTCTACAGAATTAACTGGGACTACCCCAGAGAAGATGCTTTATAAATTCCATTTAAAGTTTATTAGCTAGCTGAATGCCTCATATGTTTCTGGAATTTCCCTGTGTGCTCTTCAATTAATTTATACATGGTGCAGATTGTTAAATCATCATAAAAGAGGTCTTGAACTTAAGACAAAATAATTGTTTTTCTATTTTAGTTTTACTGCCATGCACCATGAAGCAGACCAACAACATACAGGTCTTTTTTATTTATTTATTAGATTTATATCCCACCCTTCCTCCCAGTAGGAGCCCAGGGCGGCACAGTGTCTTTTGTGCTCTACATTTATTTCCCCCTGTTTTATAGCCTGATCCACAAACTAGCTGAAGGGAATGTCTAAGGGTTGCCCTCTTGTCAGAGGATGCTATGCTCATCTGCTATGCTCATCTGTGTTCAGGTGGGAATTTCTGCAATAGGGAGCCTCGGCAACGCAGAACCTTCATCTTCCCTGCTGTCCCTGAGTTTTGGGTGTGGGTGGGCTTCCCAGCGCTACCAGCAGCCATTTTCAAGGGTGCAGCTTTTATTATTCCTCTTTGACAGCTGTCCTGATACTCACTGGGGTTTTGACAGAAATGGGTCTCAAGTTCTGGGACCAGTCTGCTTGAGGGAAGACCCACTTCATTTTGGAGGAGAAGGTCTGACTACCTCAAAAGGAGCCTGCTTCTGTTTGGTATTTGGACTTTATCCAAAGCATGCCCTAATGCGAAGTATTGTTCTTTTAAAATTACTTGTCTGGTGGTATTCACTTTTGTTTGCATTCACCCACCCTCTTTGCTTTTGTCATTCTAGGTGTCTTGAAAAGAAATATGATGTGGTCTCTCAGTTTTGCAGGAAACATAAAACTAGAATTCGATATGTGATTTATGGAATACTAATAGCAGGTATTTATCAGATATTACAGAAAATGGATGCAGTTCGCCAACTAAACAATATTTACAAAAACGCATATATGAGGGGAAAGTGTACATAAAAATGAATATAAGAGTGAAAATAACATGCAAAAATGTAATAACAAGAAGTGGCTTGCAAAAAAATGTGTACCTTTGTTAAAACTGCTTACTAAAATGTGTTTATTAGGAGAAATTCTCACTAAAATGTTGGAGAATTTTCATGAGGATTTTTTTTAAAAAATGCAAATTGCTGCAGAAACGGAGAGAACTGAATTTAAGATTGGAAAAATGAAAAAACAGAGAATTGAAATTGACAGATCTTTCCATCCCTACTGAGAATTAAACATGCCCATTATGTGAAGAGGCTCCATGTATACAAAGTTGCAGCTGGGCCATACCTCTGGCCTTGCCCCAAAGCTGTGGGGCTCCTTGACATTGACCCCCTCCAATGCCCACATATACACACCTGCATAGGTCAAACATGTATATGTTGACCTCTACATGGGCCAAAGAGGAGACCTGTCAAGCCTGCGGGCTGAAGGTTCTGGACTGCTGCTCTACACGCATAGGCTTCACCTGTGCAGACATCTATACTCCATGCAGGAGGCAGGGCTGGGGAAGGCACATAACATCAGGGAGAATCTAGCCCCACTGCCCTTTTGCACATGTAGAGCTTAACATGATTCACTACATGAAGGGGGTGTGAGTTGTTACAGTCTGTGGAATTACTGAGAATCCAGCAGGAAATTCTATATTTTATTGGCTCTGAGATTCTAGTATGGTGCATTTCCTACAAGGGTAAGAGTCATTTGGAGTGTGTGGCTGCAAGAGTATCTCAGGCACCTAATAGATGATGAACCGTGACATCTGTATGACAAGTTCCGCAAATACCACAATCTGCATACTGTTACCTGCATTTTCTAATAATCCTCCTAGATAGATAGATAAATAGATAGATAGATAGATAGATAGATAGATAGATAGATAGATAGATAGATAGATAGATAGATAGATAGATAGATAGATAGATAGATAGATAGATAGATAGATAGTGTGGGGGTGTAGGTTAAAACCGGTCAAGTTGCTCTTGGGGCTCCAGACATCCCTTGTATTTCAGGGATAGGAACCTATGGCCCTCCAAATGCTGTTGGCCTCTGAGTCCCATCAGCTCAGGTTTGTACAGCCAATAGTCAGGGACAATCACTTTTGGAGGGCCACAGGATCCCTATTCCTGATGCATATGGCATGGTTTTCTCCTTCTACGGCTAATGCCTGGGGCAGAACTCCATGGCTATCTGTAAAAAAGGGCCCATGTCACAGTGGTTCATTCACTGACTTTTCTAGGGTTGCCTAGTACTGGGCTACATGGACCAATGGTTTGACTCAGAATAAGGCAGCTACCTAGGTTTCTATGCACCTCTCACCAGAAGCAGGTTCATGTTCATCTGATAATTCAGTTAAATGAATGAAAAAGGTAATATCAAATGAGAGGACTAATGAGAACCTGAGTTTTAAATGAAAATAACAGCCAACATTCAAAAACAACAATAAAATTTTAGCAAGTGTTTTTAAATTGCTTTTTGAAAAATGTGTTTTTAAATTTGCATATTTGTTTTTAATGTTTTTTAATTGTTGTAAACCGCCCAGAGAGCTTTGTCTATGGGGCGGTATACAAATGCAATAAATAAATAAATAAATAGGAAAAGCCACAGGAAAAATCAGACCAAAACCAGTCAGGTGACAACCCCTCAAATGTTAATTTTTTTTTCATATGGAAACTCCAGTTGTAGAAGCCACCAGCCATGGCATTTCTGCCTTTGGGGAAGGGTCATAGCTCAGTGGTAGAGCACCTTCTTTGCATGCAGAGATTCCAGTTACCACCAGTAAGGGCTGGGAATGTCTCCTGTCTGAAACTCTGGAGAGCCAATGTCAGTCTGAGTAGACAACACTGAGCTAGAAGGACCAATAGGCTTTACTCAGTATAAGAAAGTGTTCGTATGTTAAGGAACCAGCTAAGTTGACTGGAAGCACAGTTGGTTTGTATTATTTTAATCCAACATGGAACCAGAGTCAATTACATGATGGCTAAATGAAATTATAATCACTAATAGGCAAAAAAAACCTTTGCAGTTTAAGAACGTACCTATACCCAACAGATATTTCTATCAAACTTTTAAAAGGAGGGAAATTGGGCAGCTATAGTGAATGTACCAGGGGAGCAGGAGACCTGACCTCCTCTCTGAGATATTGTACTGCCCTACAAATTTGTAAAAATGCAAACACAATTTGGGTTGGTTTTTCACAGTCCAATCCACTTCTTCTGTAGCTTGGAAGCAGGCCCTCCCTTAGCATGTGCGGGGCCCGGGGTAAAAGCATAGTTGCCTCCCCACATTCTTTCTCTCTCTATATATATCCTTTCCTCCAGGCAGTGGCGGAGGCTTTGTATTTGGGCTGCTAGGAGCTTGCGGCTGCGGCTCCCTTTTTTGCAGCCTTTGTTGGAGGCGGAGGCGGCTTTGTATTTTTTGGCTGTGGCTCCCTTTTTTGCAGCCTTTGTTGTAGATTCTCTTAGCGTTTCTCACTGTGAGGTTTTATCCTTCCCGGCTCGCTACCGCAGCCGTCAGGAGACCGCTGCTGCACCTCTTCCTCCCGGCTTGTTTCTACGCTCCCCTCAGCTCGCTACTGCGGCCGTGAGGAGGACACGGCTGCTGCTTTTATATGCAGATGGCCAAGCACAGGGGGGGGCAAAGCGTGGGGCCCGGGGCAACTGCCCTGCTTCCCAGTGCCTAGGGGCGGCTCTGCTTGGAAGAATTTGGTAACATGTACCTCTGAGCATATAGTGAGTTGTGGCAACACCTGCAATCAGCCCAAGTAACAGAAACAAGACATTGATTACAGAAGCCAAAGTCAGTCCTTTCCAATGAAATAAAGGGGATGGGAAGGGGATAGGAACAGGCAGAGAGGGGCAAAGGAAGGGGGAGGGAAGGGGCAAAAGGGAGTGGATAGGAGGAAGGAGGAAGGAGGAGGAGGAGGGGAGGACAGGTTTGATATGCTTTTTGAGTTCAGTGGGATTTACTCCTGTACAATCATGCTTAGGATAGGTGAAACTGACTTGGGGAGAGGCAGGTAGGAGAGGGAGGGGAGGAGATTGGGTGGATGGGCACTGGGCTGAGGGAAAGCCCCTTTCCTTTCCAAAAAGAAAACATTGTGAGCAGTATCATTGTTTTTCAAAGTTTCCCCACCTTTTTATTCTACAGCAGGCACATGTAGCCTCCCACCCAAATTTAAACCAAAGCTGTTCCTGGCCACATCCACACAAAACCTTCATGTCACTTTAGACAGTCATGGCTTCTCCCAAAGAATCCTGGGAAGTGTGGTTAGTGAAGGGTACTGAGAGTTGCTAGGAGATGCTCTTTTCCCCTCACACAGCTTCAATCAGAGCGACTGACTGTTAAACCACTCTGGCCACTGGAGCTCGGTCAGGGGAACTCTCAGCACCCTTCACAAACTACACTTCCCAGGATTCTTTGGGGAAAGCCATGACTGTCTAAAGTGAAATAAAAGTCTGGTGTGGGTGTGGTCCCCTGATTAGCCAAGCCAAACAGCCGCGAGTCTGGCTTTTAGAACACTGACAGTTGGTTCTTACTGAGCATACCCAATTTTATAATAGACTTCAATGTTAAATTTCTTAAATTAATTAAAAATCAACCATGCATTTTTTTAACTTTTGAAGTGCATAAGATGAAGAAGAGTATGGGGCAAGGTGAGTAATAGGATTACAGATACATGGCAGATTTTTAATGAATTTCAAAAAATTATGAGCCCCCTGACAAAAAAGTCCAACAGGGGTCTGGAATTTTTTCCTCTTGCTTTACACTTTGAACTCTCGATTCTCTCTGACTGTTGTGTGTAATGCCATGAAAACTTACAGAGCTGTTAAGCAAGCGTTTCTGAGTTCAGGACTGTAGGTTTTGTATGGTTTTGTTCTGAAATGTGCTTATGGGAAGCAGCAGAATGCCATGGGGGTGTTTTCAATTTAACATTGCAGAAATCAAAAAATCCATGCTGGCTATAGTATACAGCCACTCTTGTGGCTGTATAATTTGAGACAATGAGCCAGCTTCTTTTGAACATTCCTTTTTGCAAAATATTTCCTGGAGGATGTATTTCAAAATACATATTAGTATTGCTACTTGTAAAAGGAAGTTGTTAAAGCTGTTTATTCTGTTCCTACCTTTTCATTTTGAATCACTGTGGCGGCTTCTCCTGCCTCAATCCTTAATGAAAACACAATGAAGACAGAATAGCAAAAACATGTAAGCACTTGATGTATTAATCTCACATTACCCTACATGTAGGCACTTGCTGTACAATGCAAAAGAAACCACACTTTATTTTTAGCAAAGAGCTAATATATAAAGATTTGGTTGCCCCAGACACATAATCAAGATTGGGCTGTATCAGGTTATTTGCACAAAGCAGGCTTTTGTGCATCGTCCATTACACATAGAAAAATATCTGAAAACGTCTCTCCCAAGAAATTGTTCCCTTTCATGATCACTTCTGTTGTGGTCTGGAGGACGTGGGCACTTGTGTTCAAGGAAAACACACAGACTTTAAGCCTATCAAATGGAAGCCAATTCTGTCTAGCATGATCACAAGCAGAATAAAAACTGTTTTTTGCTGTCATTATTTTTTTGTCATTTTCTTTCATTACACTCAACAATTGGTTTGTATCCAATGTTACTCCTACATAGAGTAGAACCATTGAAATTAATGGCATGACTAACATATCCATCCATCCATCCATCCATCCATCCATCCCAGGGCGGCAAACAGAAGCGCTAAAAACACTTTAAAACATCATAAAAACAGACCTTAAAATATATTAAAACAAAACAATGTTAAAATACTTTTTAAAAAAAGTTTTAAAAATATATTTTAAAAAAGGGTTAAAAACATTATTTAAAAAAATATTAACAAGCAATTCTAACACAGGCGCAGACTGGGATAGGTCTCAACTTAAAAGGCTTGTTGAAAGAGGAAAGTCTTCAAAAGGCGCTGAAAAGATAGCAGAGATGGTGCCTGCCTAATATTCAAAGGGAGGGAATTCCACAGGGTAGGTGCTGCCACACTAAAGGTCTGTTTCCTATGTTGTGCAGAATGGACCTCCTGATAAGATGGTATCTGCAGGAGGCCCTCACCTGCAGAGCGCAGTGATCGACTGGGTATATAAGGGGTAAGATAGTCCTTCAGGTATTCTGGTCCCAAGCTGTATAGGGCTTTGTATACCAAAACTAGAACCTTGAACTTGGCCCGGTAGCAAATGGGCAGCCAGTGCAATTCTTTCAGCAGCGGGGTGACATGTTGGCGATAACATGCCCCAGTGAGCAGTCTCGCCACCGCATTTTGCACCAGCTGCAGCTTCCAGACCAACCTCAAGAGCAGCCCCACATAGAGCACATTACAGTAATCCAGCCTGGAGGTTACCAGTGTGTAAACAGTGATCAGGCTATCCTGGTCCAGAAATGGCTGCAGCTGTCTCACCAGCTGAAGCTGGTAAAAAGCACTCCTAGCCACGGAGGTCACCTGGGCCTCTAGCAACAACAATGGATCCAGGAGCATCCCCAGACTATGGACCTGCTCTTTCAGAGGGAGTACGAGTCCATCCAAAGCAGGCAACTGACCAATTATCCGAACTCGGGAACCACCAGCCCACAGTGCCTCTGTTTTGCTAGGATTCAGACTCAGTTTATTGGCCCTCATCCAGCCCACCACTGAGTCCAGACAGTGGTCCAGGGCTTGAACGGCCTCTCCTGATTCAGATGTTACGGAGAAATAGAGCTGGGTATCATCAGCATACTGCTGACACCTCACCCCAAAGCTCCTGATGACGGCTCCCAAGGGCTTCATATAGATGTTAAACAGCATGGGGACAAGATGGTGTGGCACAGCTGCCAGGGGGCCAAAAGACAGTCACCCAATGCTATTCTTTGAGAGTGACCCTGAAGATAGGATTGGAACCACTGTAAAACAGTGCCTCCAATACCCATCTCACCAAGTCGGCCCAGAAGGATACCATGGTCAATTGTAGCAAAAGCCACTGAGAGATCAAGGAAGAATAACAGGATCGCACTCCCCCTGTCCTTCTCCAGATAAAGGTCATCCATCGGGGCAGCCAAGGCCAATTCAGTGAACTTAGGTTCATTAAGTCCAGTGGGTCTACTCTGAGTAGGACACCACCCTATCTTGAGCCATAATCCAGGTTATGGTCAACAGGTAGCTGGACCTAGACTGGCCAGGGATCATTGTAATGATTCCTGATAGTCTGCAGTGCTTGCATTTCCACCATAGCCATTATCTTCTCCTGCCAAGATTGTCCTCTACGCCCACCAAACCAGTCACATGTCTAGGGTGCTCATGTGTCTTGCTTTATGGAGGACAGTCCTCTGTTTTAAAAGGCTGTCCAGTCCGAGTCTGGGTTTAAAGATAAAGAACTATAAAAAGGGAAAATGGGGAATCTCAAAGTTGCCCATCAGCAGTTGGCACCTGGATAGCGGACTGAGCAAGCACACAGGGCAACTGGTCACAGTCTTCCTTACTATGGTGAGATGTGTTGTATGTTTATTTACATTACAGTAATTATTTCAAAATTTGCATTTATACATGTAAATCAGCATGTGCAATGTGTTATCTGTTGTCCTCTTTTTTGATGTATTTTTTCATGTATGTGGTGATGTGAAAAGGTGTGGTGATGTGGAGGACTCCCAGCTTCTCCTCTCTGATCAGCAACAGATAATTTTAAACACACACAAACAGACACACATATATAAATTAATACATGTAAAATGAGCGAGTCACTTTCTTTTGGGGGGAAATGTGACAATTCTCCCACTAGTATTCTGTACAACATATGAGTTTGGTCTAGTTAAACATTAGACATGATGGTGCCAGCAGTTCTACCTGCTTTACAAAGGGACTTTTCTGGTGTGAGGATGCCTCCCCCACCGTCCCTCCCCAAAAAGTCTAATCCTCTCTCTTTGCCTGCTTTCCAACATAGGAACACAGGAAGCTGCCTTATGCCAAGTCAGACCATTGCCATCTAGCTCAGTACTGTCTACTCTGACTGGTAGTGGCTTTCCAGGGTTTAAGACAGAAGAAGTATCCAGCCCTACCTGCAGATGCCAGGGATTGAACCTGGGATCTTTTGCATACGAAGCAGATGCTCTACTGCTGGGCTACTGCCTTTCTGCAAGTGGACGCTTGCTTAAGTTTCAATAGAAAGGAAGATCGTGTTGATAAGTGCACTAACTTATACAAGCCACACTATTTGATGTGCTGTTTTTCATATGGAAGCTTGGATAATTGTAGCAAAGATGTTTGAGGATTTTGTTGGGGGAGGAAACAAGGGAGACAGTTATTCTTTGCAGTGGACATATCTGATATATGACTATGCTTGTTTCCATGACAGCTTATCTGGCAATGGTAATTGCGGCCTGTACCTTGAATTTTCGCAGAGCTTTGGCCCTCTTTGTCCTCACCCTCCTGGGCATTTTTTTCATCTGCTGGGACTTTTTGATGGCCAGATATGAGAACAGAATTGCAACATCTCTTTCCCCTTGTGAAAGGTTTCTGAAAACCCAATGGTTTTGGCTGAAATGGTAAATACTGTGGTTTCCGTTCTTTGCAGATATTTTAGTTGTTCAAACTCCTCATTATCACAGAATGCTATGAACTTACTCATTGAAATCACATTCTGAAACCATGAATTATTGATTTTCAAACAGGCAGGAAATATAAGCACAGCTTTATGAGCACTGAGGATGGACCTTGATAAATTTTAGAAACTTCTTTGCCCTGCAAAAGTAAAATTGAGTATATATCCATAAAATGGGTGCCATAAAATAAAGCAAGAACTGGCAACTTTTGAAGCAGCCTCTGCAGCTGTCTTTTTAGCAGGGGTTTGACATATAGCAGTTAGCAGATGGCAACATTTAGCTCCTTGGCATTAAAAGGTTATCAGACCTCTCCTATAGAGGGAACCTCTTCTGTATGCTTCCTCAAGAAGTAGTGATAACTTGGGATGGCTTTAAAGGGAATCAGACAAATTCATGGAGGATAAGGCTATCAATAGCTACTAGCCACGATGGTGATGTTCTCCCTCCACTATTGAAGACTCTATGCTTTTCAATCCCAATTGCTAGAAACCATAGGCAGGAGAGTGCTGTTGTGTTCAGGTCCTGCTTGCAGGTTTCCCATGGGCATCTGGCTGGCCACTGTGAGAACAGGATGCTGGATGGGCCATTGGCCTGATCCAGCAGGCTCTTCTTGTGACACTGAACTTTATTAGTTTGAATTAAACAAATGTATTTTGCTTATTTGTTGTTTAAAGTAAAAAGTGCTGGGCCTGTTTGAAATTGTAGCACAGTAAACTGACAGTTAACTTGCTTGTGTGTTAATTTGCTGACAGCTAATTTACTTGTGTGTGTGTTAGGAGAAATGCTAATTTGCTGACTTGCATTATCATTGTTTGTTTAAAGCTGCGTTTGCAAAAATAAGGTCTCAGGCTTTTGTTGCAATGTCCAGCTGTGCTGTAGAAAAGTATCAAACTGTGTTGCAGATACAAGGTTAAAATGAACAAAACAAGTGTGAAAAACAAGTTCCAAATATGGATTTAGGAAGAGAGGGGACGTTACCAGAAGGAGATGGGCAGGGATTAAAGTGATGTAATTATGATCATAATGATGTATGCATAATTAGTAAAACTAAGTTGATAAAAGACTTGGCTGTGCCTAGCTGAGTCAGAACTAGCTTGCTACTTCTCCATGTGCACGTGTTAGCAATAAATGTACTCTCCTTCCATCTTGTTTCATCATTCTTGAGCTCTATTGGGTGAGTATCTGGGAGCGGACCCCAGCCACTAGGACCCCTAAAAGGAGCTAGGGTGTTTTGTTTATAACATTCTTATGTTCTTAACAGGAGTAGGCCAGACAAGTTTTTTCCTAGGTGTTTGGCAGCTGTAAATGTATGCCTTGTCTTGTTTATAGGTAAACAGATTTGTATGTGTGAGTTGATACAGATTTGTATGTGTGTGTTGATAATATATCCATTTATTTGGTTTAAGGTAATTTAAGATATTTTTAAAAAGTTTATGTGGAGCAAAACATAGCCTGAGAGGTCAGCATTCCACTCAATAGTCATGTACCATTGGAACGTGAGTGCCTATATTGAAGCAAACATGCAGATAGACTTAATAGGCTGATCTTATACATGTTTACTTGGAAGCAAGTCCTACTGAGTTCAGTAGGCCTTCCTCCCCAGGACATATTGTTATGCACACCCTAATCAATGAGCAGTAAAAGATTTCAGGGTCCCAGAGCACACCTTTGTTTTGGTTTTCTTATAAGGAACGTCACTGGAGGTTTGTGAGGTCTTTGTGATATGTGGTTTATTTTCCAACTATATACAGACTGAGCAAACCAGGCCTCTGTGTTTCCAGCACCAGGCTCAAGAACAGCTGTCCTTTTGTCCCCCTTCACAGACACACTCCTTGGTGACACCCAATCCAGCCAAGGGAGAGAGGGAGGCCTGACCAGCTAACCTTCCAGAAGATCTCTAGCTCTTTAGTGTCTGGGTGACACTGTGGCCCAAGTTTACATAACAAAGTCAATCTTAACAGACCTAGCTAGAGACATTAATTTAACAATTGGTTTGACCATTTGACCAGTACCTGTTCCTTTGCAGAAATTCCATCTGACAAATATAAAACCAAATATAAAACCACATGCTTGGAGGGGACCCCAAAACCTATTTAGTCAAACCTTATTACAATATCCATGGGGTTGCAGTCTTAAGCTGCATTGCTTTCAGTGAGAAGTAAGCAGCCTGAGCTATATATAAAAAGACATATTTGTACTTCTGGTTACATTTTATTGCTTTCTTAAACTTCCTGGAATTAACCTCAACTCAAACATTTATGAGTTAGGGAAGAACTAAGCTAACCCCATCCCATTCAAATAAGAAGCACAAAGCGTATATTTAGCAGGGCTAGCCTTTTCTGTAAGAGTTTATATGCCCTTAACACCCATGTGGCAGGCAGAAATTCTATAGGTGAATTTTCCCCATTACTGTACCTATTGAATTTCTATCTGTCATAAAACTTATACAACCTGTAGTGACCCAACAAACTGAACAAAGCTCAGCCAGCCATATGTTGTAACCTGCATGATAACTCATTTCCTCACTCCAAATCAAGTAGAAGAATCAGGAGATTTTTTGAGCCCATGGTGGGCAGCTATTCATGGAGAATGTTGATTGTGTCTGGCTTGGGGAATATGGTTTGTGAGGGAGGGTGATACCAGAATAGTGCTGCTGTCTTGTTGAAATTGATTTGTGGTTGTTTCAAATTTAGTTTTATTACATCCCACAGTGAAAGGCATGTTATAAATGTTTTTAAATAAATACATAAATAGTCTAAATTAGTATGAGAGTTAGGCCAAGATTATGGTCATTCATTGCATTATTTGAAATCCTTTTACCCAGGGTGGTATGGATAGCTCTAATAGCTGCCCTTGTGTGCTGGCTTGTCTTTGACACTGCCAGGCAAGGAACCAACCAGCTCATTTCCTTTGGTGGCCTTATAATGTATGTCCTCTTGATGCTGATCTTTTCCAAATACCCAACTAAAGTGAGTATTCACAATCCTTTATTTTTTACTGGTTTCATGTACTATTGCTATGCACTTGGACTCATGATAACACACCTTACTCACTCTTCATGGTACATGGTTAGTGGCAGGAGTTCATAAAGACATGCTTTTGGGGGTTTTGTTGGTTTTTGCTTAGTCCAGGGGTAGCCAACATGGCACTCTCCAGATGTTGGACTATGACTCCCATCAGCCCCAGCCAACATGGCCAATGGTCTGGGATTATGTCAGCTATAATTCAGCAACATCTGGAGGGCACCACATTGGCTATCCCTAGTTTGCCTTAACAAATAATTGTGAAAATGCCAACTTTGCAGATGAGTACATTCATTTGCCTCACTGCATAAAGAACCCTTATAAAGTTTCATGTTCATTTTTTGATACCTCTTTCAACAGTATCTGTTAGTGTGATCCTCAAAAGTGAAATGAGTTTTATGTAATTGTTGCCGAAAAATACACAGTTTTGGGTCAAACTAAAGCAGAAGCCTGATGTGAGTACTGTGAACAACATTTATAAAACCCTCTTCAGGCAGATGGTTTTACCTTTTATCTATGGGAATGGGCTGCCTTCAAGTCGATTCCAACTTATGGCGACCCTATGAATAGGGGTTTCATGATAAGCGGTATTCAGAGGTGGTTTACCATTGCCTTCCTCTGAGGCTGAGAGGCAGTGACTGGCCCAAGGTCACCCAGTGAGCTTTATGGCTGTGTGGGGATTCGAACCCTGGTCTCCCAGGTCGTAGTCCAACACTCTAACCACTACGCCACACTGGCTCTCACCTTTTATCTATACATTATATATTATATGATGTTATATCTAATATGGTCACAGTTGACCCAGGTCACCCAGAAGGATATGATTAGACTGCCCCAAAATCTTGAAGATGCATTTAAGAGGGCTGAAAATAACCTAAGCTTAGGAGTGCTCCAGAAATAAAGAGAAAGAAACAAGCCCAAATGAAGGAGGAAGGTTAACTAGCATATACAGAAATGCCAAACTGCATCTTTAATAATGCATCATTTTCCCTTCACCTTTTTTCCTGAATAGCCAAGCTTTTTTGGAGAGAGGTGTTGGTTTCTGTAAAAATACAGTTATCTGGTACAATCATCTCTATTACAATGGTATTAGAAGAAGATATTATTTTTTTCACCAAAATTACATTTATATCCTGCCCTCCTTCCTCCCCAAAGGAGTCCAGGGTGGCAATTAATCCACTGCCCTGGTTCACCATATGTCACTGAGCTGTTTCCTAAGACCTTCATGTCTCTTTATTTATTTATTTATTTATTTATTTATTATATTTCTATACCGCCCAAATATAGCAAGGGATTGCCTACAGATACAAATTCTGATAATTATCCGGTCACTTAACACTTTTCTAGAATAATGATAGGAATATGGATTAAAAATCGACTTCCGGGAAGGGTGACTTAGCCTGTGCCTGCTTTTGAGACGGGCTCCTGCCTCAAAAGAAGCTTATTCAGATATATCAGTCAGTTTTTTCTTTTTTTTTTGACTGATTAAACTTCTCCCGGGTAGGGAGAAACGAAGAGATTAACCTCAAAGCCTATTTTTGTTGGGACGACCAGATCTCATTAATTTATGGGACGAGGTCCAGCCGACGAAGGTGGGACGGATTTTCAACAGCAAGCTCTATCTGGAAAAGCGAACGTTCATCTTATCTTCTAAGAGAGAACGCACTAACAGGCAAGCACCCTTCTTTCTATATTTTTCTTTTACTTGACTTAAATTGTTGCTGTTTAAAAGAGATTTGCCAGATTGATCGGTTTTTGACATCTCACTGGGGAGCCGTAACTTCTCTCTGCTACGCACTAATTAATAGCTTATCTCTGTTTTTGTTGCAAAAAGCTGTCCTGGATTTGCATTCTAAAGATATACACAGAAGAGGGATTTCTATTCCAGATTTTTATTTTGAAAAATATTATACTGTTTTGAGACTACTCTCTTTTTGGTCTATTTTATTTTGACGAATCTGTTTCTTGACGATTGCCATTAATTGTTTCGATCCTGGGAACTGCATTTTGTTTACTTAACTATTGGAGAGATAAGGCTGTCTGCTCTGTTTATACTGTGATGTCACCAAGTTTGGAGTATTAACCCAATTGTTGCTGAAATAAGAAGTGGTTTTTCTATATTTTTCTTTTAAAATGGCAATTAAGAAAGTGGCTGAAAATCTGGAAATAACTATGTTTCAGAAAATAATGGATGAGATTGAGATAATGAAAATTGAATTGAGTAAAATGAAGCAGGAGATTAAAGATATAAGGGTCCCTGTGAGAGAGGTGACCCTGGAAGGGGTCCCTGTGAGAGAGGAGACCCCGGAGATTGGAACAGGGGTCCCTGTGAGAGAGGTGACCCTGGAGACTGGAATAGGGGTCCCTGTGAGAGAGGAGATCCCGGAGATTGGAACCAACGTGGAACAGGAACAAGATTTGGAGTCTATGGACTTTAGAAATAAAATCTATTGTTTGGAACTCAATGTTATCTCTGAAGAAATGAATGAAGATTCTAGAGATAAAGTTATCAATGGCATGGATAATCTTCTGGACTGGAATGATGTGATGGAGCCCAATATAGAGAAAATCTATGGAATTAACTGCAGCCATGTGACAATGGAAAAACTTTTAAGAGATGACCCAGTGTATTTTGAAAAAAAGAACAGAGATATGATTTTACAGCAGTATTTCAGCAACTTATTCAGAATGGATGGCAAGAAAATATTTGGGATAGAGGTAATCCCCATCAGACTCTTACTATATGACTATGGCTTTGACAGCAAGATTATTATGGAATACTGATAATGGAAGATTGGATATTGAAATTACTGGACTTAACAAGACTACTGAAGATGGAAGATGGAAAATGGAACTAATAGAGATAATAGAACAATGGCTACTGAAATTATTGAACCTAACAGATTCTGATGTGATGGATTAATTGAAATGTTTATTTTGACTATGGTTATGACAATAAGATTATCATAATTAGTAATGAGATGGATTAATCGATATGCTTATCTGGAAAAAAAAATTGATAGATATATTTCTTAAAGAATTGAAACCTCTCTTTGACTTTTTGTGGAAAGAATAAAGTAATGTTTATGAGATTTGATGATTAAGTAAGATAACTACTGGAGGAAAGTGATTTTATAATATGACTTAAGAGACAGGATTGTTATATATTATAGACTTATAACTGATTTGATCTTTGACAAATGGGAAGTCAATATTTTACTCTTTATTTTTTATTTTTGTTTTGTTTTTTTTCTTTTTTTTCTTTTTGTTTAACTATTTTTGATTTTGTTTTTTGTCTTTGAATGTTTTATGATTTTGTTTTGTATGTTTTATGAAAATCTGAATAAAAATTATTGAAAAAAAAAAAGGAATATGGATTAAAAATCAATCCAAACAGCAACAAAAGTGAGTGATAATTAGTCAGTCATCTCGTGTTCTCCCATGAGTTGCCCCTAACTGGCCAATTTTATTACATTAAGGTGGACACAAATCAAGAGAGCTTCATCCGACTCCATTATCTTAAAAATGGCCTTAGATTTATAAACAGGGAGATAAATATATTGTACAGGAAAGAACTGTACAAACTCAACTACTTTAGTTTCTAAAATAAGCATATTCTGGCAGTTCAGACTGCTGAATTCTTCTGTGTGAACACAACACACACTCACACCCAATTCATGGCCTGCGGCTGCTTGTATCCCTTTAACAACTTTTTCCCTTATGCAAGAAATTGTAAGTGGTAATAAATCAACTATAGACAATGAGGTGTAAGGAGCTCAACAAAGGCATCTCACTCTCCCCACCCCCACCAATTTTCCTTTGCCAATTGACAGTCAGCAAGGCTATTGAGCATGCTCAATCTCTGCTGCGCTGTTTTAGGGAGGGTTTTGTTTTTGAGTCCTTAGTTTTAAAACATTTTTTGTACTGCTACAAATCATGGCAGATATTGCCTTCCTGTTTGTCTGTGGCACTGTTTTAGCTAGAATCTAGTTGGCACTCACCACCTGAGTTTGCTATTAGAAGGAGTGCTGTAGTCAAATCCATGTTCTAAAACTAGTGATTGCCATTCTTTTTTGCTGTGTTTGTTTTAATGCACGTCTAGGTTGTATGGAGACCAGTAATTTGGGGCATAGGAATACAGTTTTTTCTTGGACTAATCACTCTGAGGACAAAAGCAGGATTTGATGCTTTCAATTGGCTTGGTGTGCAAGTGCAGGTAACCCAATTTTTTATATATCAGCAAGAAGAGTTGGGTTGGTGCCTACAGGAAGGGGGTTGCCCATGTGGATGGCTGTGTGAGGAGCTATCACAAAGTGGATATATCTGCCATGTCCCAGGGGCTAATGGGAAGCAGCAAAAGACTAGGTAGATCATCTGTTCCAGTGTTCCTTAACTTTGGGTTCCCAGATGTTGATAGACTACAACTCCCATCATCCCTGACCATTGTCCGTGCTGTTTGGGGAAGATGGGAGTTGTCCAACAACATCTGGGGACCTAAGATTGAAGAACAGTGATCTATTCAGTGGCTGCTTGGGATATGGCCTGATGCGTGTGTGTGACTCCTGGCAAACATAAGATTGACAACAATCCTTTTTTCCACCTGGGCTCTTGCATCTCCAGTTAAAGGGGCTCAGGTAACAGGAATGAAAAAATAGCCCTGCCTGAGATCTTGGAGAGCTCCTGCCAGGAGTCAGGACAAACAATACTAGGTTGGATACAACATTAGACTGACTTGAGTCAGACAGCTTATAGCTCTGGTCCAGTGATGGGGAACCTATGGCCCTCTAGATGCTGTTGGACTACACTCCTGACCATGGGCCATGCCAGCTAGAGCTGATAGGAGGTGGAGTCCAACAACATCTGGTGGGCCACTGCTTTATGTCAACAGTATAATTAAATCCCAAGTTCTGGTTTTAATTAGGCTTACTCCCAAGTAAGTTTAGGGCTGTTCAAGAAATCTTAGCCTACAATCCATTGCACACTCACGTGTGATTAAGCTTCGTAGAACACAGTGGGTAAACATGCATACTGCTGTTGTGCAACATGATTTAATTAATGAGTTTTAGTTGATAAATTTATTAAATTTGCATATGGGTAAAAAACAGTTCTGAAGCAAGAAGCATACTATCTTTGTTTTTAGATAATGCACTCATATGTCATCGTGGCATCACCTTAGAAAAGGCATTCCTTCTGACATGGGGGAAAAGAGTGAATGCCTATTTTAATATACTGCTTGTTAGGATTAACCCATTGAACATTGCAGGATTAGTGCATAGGCCTATACTAGGAGTGGGGAATCTGTGGCCCTCCAATTTTGTTGGACTACAATTCGCATCATCTCTGATCATTGGCCTTCCTGCCCAGTCTGCATGGCTAATGGTCAGGGCCGATGGGAGCTGAGGTCTAACAACTCCATAGGTTCTCCAGCTCTGATGTACACCTTAACCATTTGGATAAATTAAACATTCAGAAATATTTTCTCTCATTTTTACAAAATGTCAGATTAAGAAATAAGTGGAGGATATTCAGCATAAATTATTTTCAAGAGGAGAGGCAAGAAAATGTACAGGACAAGTCCTTTAAGATACAGCAAATTAAGGAGATGTTTACAGTGACTAAAGTTTATTTCAAACTACTAGACGTACAACAATGCTGCACTAAAAGTTTTGAATGTTTTCCATTTCCTGATCAGAACAAGTACATTCTGTCACATCTCTAACAGTAGTCAGCTAGTCACAATGACATTTAACTGATGGCCTCACAACAATACCTCCGTGAGTTTAAAACCATCAGACCTCTTCTTTTATCCTGACAGCTCTTTTTCTGGGAAGGGAGCAGAAACTATTGGAAACACACCTGAATTTATTGTAAAACACAGAAGATCTAGGTCCAGACACTGAGGTTAGTGCAAACAAAATGACAGAACACTGGGCTGGATCCAGACATAGTCATACTTAGAACAGACTCAATGAAATCAATATGATTTAGGTTAGTCATGCTAACCTAAGTTTCATTGAGTACAGTGTGTATATACTAAGCCTAAGTCTGGAAAGTACGTACATATCTCAATTTGTTTTATGGCCTAGCTCACTCCTGTGTTTTGAAATAATGATCCAGCAACTAACTACTGTGGCCAAGGCAGTATTAAATATTTATTAAATCCATGCACTGCAAAATCTCAGTAAAACCTTATGGCATGAAGCATTCTGCTATAAAACACTGCTGATGAAAAATGCAGTAAGACACAATAGTATTGTCTCTCTCATGCAAATAAATCTAGCATTCAGAAAAAATCAACTACAGATTTGTTCAGATACCCCCCCCCCATCCCACAATCTGATTAAAAGCATCTTCAAGTTCTGGGTGGATGACAGCTAAACTTGAAAAGTCATAAGACCATAAGAAGAGCCCTGCTGGATCAGACCAAAAGCCCATCTAATCCAACATCCTACTCTCAAAAGGGCCTAAGCACTCTCCCCACTTAGGATTCCCAGCAACTGGTGGTATGCAGAGGCATACTGCCTCTGACAAAAACAAATACTCAAACGTTATGGACAAGTGAGCACTCAGGTTACTTCTAGTTCTTGCATGGGACAACAACGGGATGAGAAGATCCTTGTGGCAATTTCCTTATACTTGTGTCCTTTTTTAAAAAAAAATCTTGGCAATGCTTTTCTTCACTCTCACTCCTTTAGCTTGGGACTTACAAACGCATTACTGCAAGGTTTTTTGTTCTTGGAAGTAAAATAGAACTGAAGTCTAACTTCTTTAGTTTTCATTCGTGAACCTCTTCACAAAAGGTTGGTATCCTCTGAAAGTATAAAGTCTGACGCCTGCCTTCTGGAGGTGGATGCTCTAGAGCTGCAGGCAGCATCCTGCTCCTGCCCTACTTCCCTACGGATGCACACCACAGGTTGAAAATGGTGCTTGAGTCTCTCTTACACCATTCCCCATCCTATTAAGCACGTGTCTCAGCCCAAAATGATAACATGGGCCTCAGTCACATCACAATACAAAGAGATGTGGGCCATGGTCCTCTTATTTTGTGCTAGGTTGGCCTGAACAGTTCCTGATTCAAGCAACCGTGCAATTCTGTATGCCTACTCAGAAGTAAGCCTCACTGAGTTCAATAGGATTTGTTCCCAGATAAGCGAGTATAGGTTTGCATCCTTATGCAGTCATCAGTTCTGTTCATCCACATACTTTATGTAATCTCTTGCTCTACCAGTTAGTCTCACTGTGTTGTTCTCAATAGACCCACCTAATGAGGCAAACCAATTAGGACACATGTCTAGAAAGTTCAAGGGGACTGGGTCAATAACCTCTAGCATGCTCCTGTCTAGGAAGGATTTATTGCTGGTGTTTTGTTTTTAAAGAGTTTTTCTTCTTTTTCTTTTCAGACTTTCTTGGAATACACAGATGCTGGTGCTGAGTTTGTGTTCGGTAAAAAATACACAGATCATTTCTTTGCCTTCAAGGTAAATAGCCATTTAGGCAGGTAAACTTAGAAAATGCACAAGTGGGACCTGCAACAAAATGTTGCAGGGCATCCCTCCTAAAACAAGTAGTGCTGTTCAGGGCTCAGCCAATCATTCTCTGCTGGGAGGTGGAATGGTGGCAATCCTATTCCCCTCAAATAGTGTGATACACTGGCCTGAGTGTTGGGTCTGGAAGTAGGAGATCCAGGTTCAAACAAGATATACGTGCTTAGAAGAACAAACCTTGTTAAGGATCTACAACAGCATAGCCTTCAGCATAGTGCTGGACGTTTTGCTTATACAGCCCTTGCAATGCTATCACACATCCTTTTGGTTTCTTTAATTAATTATATTATTTTTGTGATGATAAGTTTCAAAAGAAGATTCTGAAATTATTGGATGATCCTCTGGAGGCTGCTTTCAAAAAAATAACCTTCACCCTAAGTGTGCCCTTTAATTCACCAAAGGAATCAATAAAATCTCTCTCCAAGCTCTTTTCTCCTGTCTCTTTTGGATTGAGGAAAGAGCTCAACAGTACTTGACCTCTTTGGAAGGGCATGTTGCCCAGCAACCAATCCTTTCAATTTCTTCAGTACTTGAGCAAAGGAGAGTAGGCAACAAGATCTCCCTCTCTCTCTCAACTCTTTCCCCGTTGGACTGAGGAGAAATGAACAAACTTCTATGCATCTCATATGTGTTTTATTTTCCAATCCTTCATGCTGAACATTACAAGTAACAGAAAACCTTGCAAGAATATGCCTCTCTAGCCATTTTACCAGAAATTGACAAGGCAGAATTAGTCAAACTTGTCAATACCTTGGAAAAGAAAGATCTTGTATTACCTGCAAGAAGCAATGCACATGAAAGAACATATGAAATAGTCCAGAGTTTGTGTTACATGATTCTGCAACAAGGATAGTGTAAAGAAGCTACTATTGTTCCCAGCAAAATAAAAAAGAATGCTGAGTTGTGTATCTAGGAAGCTTGCTAGCTAAATGGTGTACAATGCCATGGCACAAGTTTGCATAAAATGTGCATATGCTAATTTATTTTTATAGCTTACTCTGAGAAATTAAAATGGTGGCTGGCTGACATTTCCCCAGCACTGCTCTTTACAGTATGCCCCATTGCTAGGACTGGAGATACAGGGGCGTGATCCCCCTCAGCCACCCTCTAAAAATGCCATTGTCTGTACCTTAGTGCTAGAGAGGGTTTATTTCTGCACAATTTTCTTCACAAGGCCTGGACATACTTGACAAGGATCCTTGTATGCTTCATTGGGAGCAGATCCATTTCAAGTGCTTGATTCACCTCCCATCCAGCAGATGTGCTCCACAGGAAAGCCTATAGTCAGTGTCAGCCCAAGATTGCTTGCAACCCCAAGAAGCTCGCTTGCTTCCTCGCTTGCTCACTCACTCACTCACTCACACAAACAAACAAACAAACAAACAAACAAACAAACAAACAAACAAACAAACAAACAAACAAACAAACAAACAAACAAAACACACTTTGTCTTACTGCACTATTCAGCCACCAATTCTTACCGTCATCTATTCCCCCCTCCCATGATGCCATCTGAAGTAGATTGCTTCACCCTGTTTCATGAGAGGACCAGCCCTGGCTTCAGTTGTCATGTCAAGCAACATACTAAAGCCTTCACTGCTGCCAAATATTTACTAACTAGAAGGGATCCCAACCTACAGCTTCAAGCATCAGACTACTGAGTAATAATTCTCATGCTTCTGTTTGTGAGCAAGTACATGGACTGTACATGTGCAAACATCAGCAAATAACCCAGGAATAGATGGAGCAAGGAAAGATATCTTGCTGTTCTTTCTCTGAGAATGAAATCAGTCCTAAACTTTCTTTTTAATGAAGATGTCACATGAATCTGCATAATGCATGTTTAAATGTTAGCTTGGCATTTCACCCTCTTCATGCTACAGGGAGAGGTACCACACCCTTTTACTATCATGGCAAAAAGTGGTAATAGCATCACTGTGATCACAGAAATAGGAAAATACACAATCAGATTTTGATTCTGAATTAAAATAGTGTCATTAAAATATTTCTTATGTTGCACATATTTACAAATTTAATGAGGGCAAACTTGCATTAGAGCCCAATATATATCCTCACTATCATTACTGGCAACTTGACACATTCTGAAAGCTGTTCCTACAAATATTTCAGCCTGAACCATCCATTTGAAACATTCCATTCTGTAGCTGTCAGAGCAACACCCACAGGTGGACACCAGCAGGAAAGGAACACATGGTTCCTTTGAGGCTGATAAAAGGCTCACTAGCCTCCTCTCCATGCCATGTGAGATGAAAAAGATTGCTCCTTAACGTTCCTCACAACATGCTCTTCCTTCTGTAAATCTTCTGGCTTCTGTCAGCAACACGACTGCTCCAGAGTGCCCCTGCCGTCACTATAGAGAACATAGGTCACCTTGGTAACCAGTGATCTGCATATGATGAAACAGGAGGATCAGCTGCTGGAGCGCAGGTGGTGTTAATATTGGTCCAAACTTGGCCAAATGCAAGTAAAACTGCACCATGTTGCCTACCATGTGGCAGCGGTGGTGGCAAAGAAAGCTTACTGTCACCACTGTGTCTACAAGTAGCTTTGCAGCAGAGCTTTTCTGAGTGGTGCATGGACTTTTGCTATCTGGCCAAAAAAGTGTTGCTCTGACACCCTTGGAGATCCGCTATAACAATTGTGCAAGGCAAAGCTCAGGAACAAAAGCTCAGATTTGGACAGTTTGATGCCATGGTTAGACAAAGTCCAATGGAGGCATCCAGAGCATTGTCTGTTCCATCTGTACTATATCAGTTTCAATTATTGTGGCCTGAGGATGTGGACAAGCTGCTTGAAGAAGTTCAGCTGACCACCTGCCCCCTTGACTTTTGCTTATCTTGGCTTCAAAGAGCTAGCCATAGGGGATTGACTAGGTGGGTCCAGGGAGTGCTTAATGCTTCACTTCAGGAGGGGGAGGTCCCAACTGCCTTGAAGGAGGCAGTGGTGTGTCCCTTCCTTAAGAGGACCTCCTCAGACCCAGAAGAATCAAATAACTATCACCTAGTGACAAATATCCTCCTTTGGGGCAAGGTGCTTGAGAAAGTGGTAATGGTCCAGCTTCAAGCATGCTTGGAGGAAACTGATTACTTGGAGACATTTCAGTCTGTGTTCAGGCCTGGCCATGGCACTGAAGCCACTTTGGTTGCTCTGGTTGATGACATGTGTCAGGAGACCCTGCTTGTTCTCCTTAATTTCTCAGCTGCTTTCAATACTGTTGACCACAGTAACCTTCTGGAGTGTCTCAAGGAGGTGGGAGTTGGAGGCACTGTGCTTCAGTGGTTCTATTCATTCCTCCAAGACCATTTCCAAAAAGTAGTTATGGGAGGCTATTGTTCGGCACCATGGGAACTGTCCTGGGGCATTCTGCAGGCTTCTATCTTGTCCCCCATCTATATGAAGCCACTGGCAGCTGCCATCAGGAGATTTGGAGTGAGGTGCCATCAATATGCAGATGACACCCAGCTGTACCTCTCTATTCCATCTGATTCAGAACAGAAGGTTGAGGTGTTGAACTGGTGTGTGAAGGTGGTGATGGGCTAGATGTGAGCCAATAAACTGAGGCTGAATCATGAAAAGACAAAGGTGTTATGTATCCACAGTTCTCATGTCTGGGAGGTGAGGATATGGCCTGTTCTGGATGTGGTTGCTCACCCTTGGAAGGAACAGGTCCACAGCCTGGGGGTACTCCTTGATCCATCATTTTCATTGGAGGCTCAGATGGTTAGGAGTGCCTTTTTCTAGCTCTGGCTAGTTCTCCAGCTTTGGCCCCTTTTGGACAGAGGTGACTTGGCCACAGTACTCCATGCCCTGGTAACGTGGGGCTGCCCTTGAAGATGACTTGGAAACGTCAACTGGTCCAAAATGAAGCAGCCAGATTACTGACTAGGGTTCCCTTTTGGACTCATATAACCCCAAATTTTAAACAGCTGCATTGGTTGCCAGTTTGTTTCTGCACCCAATTGAGGGTGCTCATGTTAGTGTTTAAAGCCCTAAATGACTTAGGTCCCAAATATCTGAAAGACTGCCTCCTTCCCTACAGACCCTCTCAAGTGTAGAGATCAGCAGTGGGGGCCTTTTTGGTGATTCTGCCACCCTCAGAAGCTCAGGGGATGGTGACCCAGGAGAGGGACATTCTCTTTGGCAGCCCCAAAATTGTGGAACTCCCTCCCTACAGAGATGCATCTGGCAACTTCACTTTATAGTTTTCAGTGAATGCTGAAGACGTACCTCTTTACCCTGGCCTTTGACACCTGAGATGTATATTTTTAGGACCCACCCTATTTTTTGTGATGTGCTTTTAGGTTGTTTTTAACTGTTTTAATTATGTATTTTAAAACTATTGTGACCTGCCCTAGGACCTTTCGGGGGTGGTGGTGGTGATGATGATGATAATGTAAATAACCATAGAGCATATTCTTTATAATTCAGTCTGCAGTGATGATGATGATTTTGTTTAGAAAAGAGAAAATACTAAGTACAAACATGGACATGTATAAAACTAATGGTAAGGCCAAGGGAAATGCTAATTTCTGCATATGTGTTACAAGACTGTACAATGTACCAAAAAGTGAGGAGATCAGGGGAAGGCAATGGGAAGTGTCCCAGGTACCTTGGGCACCCAATACAATGTTCACTATATTCAAAGCATTCTCTAGTCACATCCACATTATACATTTAAGGAACTTTTAAAGCACATGCCTTTCTCCCCAAAATTCTGAGAACTGTAGTTTGTTAAGGGTGCTGGGAGTTGTAGCTATGTGGGGGGTAAACTAAAATTCCTCGGATTCTTTGGGAGAAGCCATGTATTTGAAATGTCTTTAAAATGTATGGTGCAAATCTGAAGAACGTTTTATAATATAATAAATGGCAAACAGCAGGTTGATTGAGACACACAACTTCATGCTCAGTTGATGGTGTGAATTCTAGACCCAGATGAAACTAAATCTAATTTTCTTTGTCTAAATTTGCCCATAGTTTTTGAAAAAGTGGTGCTGTCTCAACGGTCACACTGTAAAAATGTAATCAGCAATCTACTACCCTCCTTTCCATCTCTCACTCACTCTCTCCAGGAACTGTGTTCTCTCTCTCTCCCGCTCTCCCGCTCTCTCCTGCTCTCTCTCTCTCTCGCTCTCACTCTCTCGCACTCGCTCTCGCTCTCTCTCGTGCTCTCTCTCGCTCGCGCTCTCACTCTCTCTCTCTCTCTCTCTCTCTCTCACACACACACACACACACACACAGAGAGAGAGAGAGAGAGAGAGAGAGAGAGAGAGAGAGACCTTTTAACCTTAGCCCCTCTCTCCTCCTGCCCCAGGACCTCTTAACCTCTTCTCCTTATCCACATGCTCGTATTAATTTATATCTCACAACTGGTTCTCTCTACCCTTCAGAAGTGGCACTCCCTAAGAAGTGACCCCAGTTCAGGTGTTGTGCCTCATGTAATTATAATTGTATGAGGAAGAGAGCGGGCCTGCACTTGCTTGTTCTGCCTCCACCAGTGTGCTCCCTGCCTGCCAGCCCGCCCTGAGTCCATACATTGAGGATCCTGCTGTATACCCACAGGCTCTGTCCACAATTTAGAACCCTGATTGTTCAGGGGTCTGAAATCACATGGGGAGCCTGAATGTTGTAGAGCAGGCTACAGGTTCCTGCTTTTCCACCTCAACTGTGTGAGACATAATCCCTGATCAAGGTGCAGGCCAGCCATCAAATGCACCAAACAACCAGGCAGTCAACACTAGTGCCATGGCTGTCTGACAAAGAGATGTCAAATACCTCTGCTTTATTTTCTTCTCCTAATATGGTTATATATTACTGAATCATACAAAGCACATGCTGATAGAGAAACGAATGTTTTGCCTGGAGTTGTACATCCCTGTGCTTAAGTTTTGTATCTCTTGTGCTGCTACCACAACCTGACAATATTGCTTACCTGAGAGATTAACCCCTTCCAAAGTTTGAGAAATCAGTTGAACCACTTCAAGGCTAGAGTTTCCTGTAGCTTTTAAGAGTAAAACAAATTGAGCTAAATGAGATTCAGCATGTTGAAATCTTTCCTATCATCGATTTTCCCTTGATCCACATAGCAAACCTCTTTAGTTGCGGATTTTCCTATGTCAATCAGAAGAATCAGATTTTGGTATGAGCAAATGTGATATTTTGACAGACCTGACAGAGTATTAATAATCTTGTTCCAGTCTGGCCTAGTTCTTGCTGAGGCAGTAAACTTATCTTTGGATTGTACCACTTCAGATTTCAGGTAGATGCTCAGATTCATGCATGTCCCTCCTTACAATTTCTTTTTAATCCTACACATAAATAACTGGATGTCAAAGAGAAATGTTCTGCCTTATTCTTCTTCCTGACATGCTGGTTTTCTGTGGACAAGCAGTGTTTTATATAGAGGATCATTTAGCAATCTGAGCTTCCACTTGCAATCTAAGGTAGTACAGTGCAGACGCAGGTTTACTGCTTTATAACACAATCCTAATGTCTACTCAGAGGTCAGTCCTAATAAATTCAATGAGCTTACTTCCAAATAAGTGGGATTAGGATTGCAGCCTTAATCATAATGAGGTCATAGTAATTACCACCTGGTTGGGTATATAGAGGATATTAATCAGTATCAGCTTCAGGACCATCTTTTCTCAGAGTTAGTTTATCTGAAAAAATTGTAAGAGTTAAGCATTCACAGTCCTTCTTCCCCCACCAATTCTTGTTTTCCTGATTGTTGTTTCTATCTATGAAGACTGCCTCTTTCCATTGGCCTGCAAATGTTTTTAAATCTGCTGTTTTTGAGAGGTATTCATTTAAATGTTACTCATTTTCCAAGTTTACCAGCCAGGATACCTGCCAGGATTCAATCTAAAGAGGAGAGTTGAATTCCTCTGCTTTTCCAATGTCCAGGAATTCCATATGTGATTGAAGGGGGAGGAGGGAGAGAGGCACATCTCATTACTTTCTATTCTGATGGTCACAGACATGTTGCTCCACCTTGTTTTCAACTAAGGTGGTTTTGATTCTGCCCCGCTAATAAGCATGGAATGTATTAGGCAGATTTTTATTTCCAAAGCACTCTGTGTTCCTGCTCACTCTTGCACAGCCCAAGAATAAATTGCTTTGATGCAATAATCAAAGGCATTCTCAAGGAGAACAGCTGGCCCTGAATGACAAAGGAACTAAGCACTGTTAATGTGGCTTATTAATAGGCAAAAATATTGGCTGGAGAGATGCTACCCAAATGCCCTTGATTTGATTATTGTCAACAAGGCCAGATGGGCAAAACTCTACAATCCCAGGTAGCAAGCATTCCCTGCAGTTGTATTTCAAATCTCACCCATTTATATATATAGCAACTATGTGCCAGGGAGAGTCTGAAGTGCAGTTTGATAACAAAACCATCATATTGGATGCATCTGCCATTCTATGGCCTTTAGATGCTCCTTTCAGTATTAATTTCCTCGCCCCTTTGCCAGTATGTAGGTATATCTATAGCCTAACATGCCTTTCGTCAGTTTCCCTTGGTGCACCAGCTGTGGCCCTCTCTTCCTTTTAAAAAAACCTGATCCTGTTGCCATAATCATCCATACTTTGGCAACTTCCAATTAGGCTGCTACAATGTGTTGCATATGTGTCTGGCCATGGAAAGCACACAGAAATTTCAAATGATACAATATGATACCTGGATGTTGTCTGGTTCCAGGAGAACTGATTATATCTTGCCTGTGCTAAAGAGTTTCATCAACTGCCAACTATCAATTTATCACTGAATGCAATTCGAGGTACTAATTTTGACTGTAAATCCAAAATGGTTGGGGATCAGGTTATGTCCACATGTTCCTACATGAACTTGCCTGTGCTTTAAGATAATCTGTAAAAGTCTAGCTCCAAGTGCCTTCACCTTCAGAAATAAGGTGAATAAATGCCAAGTACAGAGCTTTCTCTGTTGTGGTACCCAGCCTATGAAATGCCATCTCCAGCCAGGCATATTTTTCTACTGTTGACATTTCTGTGCCAATTTCTTCCACCCAGGCTTTTGAACTTTTGCAGCCTGCAAATCTCTTCTTGTCAGTATTTATGTTTTTCTTTGTGTAGTTCTACGGTTTTCAGCTTGTTTGAAAGTTGTAGCATAGATATATTCTCAGGTTTCAGAAGTGTCTATCTATTATTTCTGCATAGGAGTTTGGAAAAAAATATTGACAATGAACATTTTGTTTTGTCTCCAAATTAGGTACTGCCTATAGTCATTTTCTTCAGCACAGTGATGTCTATGCTTTACCACATTGGATTCATGCAGTGGCTTATTAAAAAGGTAACAATGCCCCAAGTACTTTTCCTAATACTATTGGTGCATTATAAAATATCATAAGTTCCAAAGATTGTTGTATCAGGTTTTTATTGTTCATATAAAATATTAATCCACCCACACAGTTCCCTCACCAAGTGCTATATTTACCTCCTTGTTAAGCGGTAGACCTCTATGTGGCTGCACAATGTGTATGCATTCATAAGGCTTGTATGCACACTACACCAGTGATCTTTTACTTTTGTCTTTGAAACCCCTATTTCACAATATTCTATCTGAAGACACTTCCAGCCTTGCTGCTTAACTACTTATGAATACTCCATGACAACATGACAGCTCACCCAGTGAGGGCTTCTACTAGGAGGAAGGGCAGGATATAAATCTAATAAATAAATAAAGATGACAAACAGCAAACAATAAGACTGTAATATATGTGATAGGTATGACAGTCTATTTGTCACAGGGTCCTTGACACCCAAGTCTAGGTGAGATCTACTGTTCCTCAAACTGTAATGTGAAAACTTCATTTGCCTTATTCTGGGTATCATATTTTTGGTCACCCAGCTGTTAGCTGTCTCCTTTGCTTGAGGAACTATAGTAGTGCTGTCACCAGGTGCTCAGCTGGGGAGGTAAAAAGGCTGAAGGGCTCCTTAGCAGCTTGATTTGAAGGGGGGTGTCCTGATAGCTGAAGGGGTATGGCCTGATAACTGTTGAGTGCAACTATCAGCAGCTGTGTGTGCTGGGAGTTTCATTCTGTTTCCTGAGTCCTAACTGAGCAGAGCAAGTTGCCTCAGCTGATCCACAAGTGATACAAGTTAGTTAGCTCTCAGAGAGTGAGCGAACAGAGACAGCTAATAGGAGTTTGGCAGTGGAGTTCATCAGGAGAGATCAATAGGGAGGTCCCTAACAAAAGAAAAATCTTGTAGAATGCATCATATACCAGTGGGACTCTCCTGTTAACCTTCAAGGAGAACAGGACAAAGCACAGACCACAGCAGCAGATGGCCACTCTCAAGGGTAGAAGAGAAGACGAAGAGTTCTTAGACAGAACACTGGAACAACAGCGACAAAGAGAAGTACAAGAGGTGGAAGGACAACAAGTTGAAACAGAAGAAGACAGTGTTGAGGAGAGAAAAAATGGAGGAAACTCTGGAAAAGGGTGACAGGAGCAGAAGAACTAGAAGATACGCTCACTGGTGGAACGATGGAACTGGTTTCAGGTACTTGAGGATAAGACTAAAGGCCAACCTATAGAGGAAAAATTATAGGCAACCCTATGGGTCAGTGAGCAAGAGGCTGAAGCTCAGGAAAGCAGAGGCAATGAGACCACAACCAACAACAAGAAGAAAGAAGAGTAGCAGTAGTGGGAGACTTCCTACTGCATGGGATTGAAACCCAAGTATGCCAAGAAGATCCATGGACCCACCAGGTATGCTGTCTCCCTGGAGAATGGATTAGAGATGTGTCTGAAGGGTTGCCAACACTCATAAAGCCCAACATTCATAAAGCCCACTTTCTTCTCATCCACGTAGGAACAAATGATACTGCCGAGTAGGGCTACAAAGAAATCATGTCAGACTTTGAAGCTCTAGGAAGCAAACTCAAGGACTTTGGGACCCAAATAGTCTCTCCTGCCAGTACTTAGAAGGGGAGTAGAAAGGGAAAGAAAAATACTCCAGGTGAATAACTGCCTACAAAGGTGGTGTTGATGCAAGATATTTGGATTCTGGGACCACGGGCTACACTTCCTACAAGATGGACTGCTGGCAAGTGATGGGTTGCACCTCACAAGGACTGGAAAGAATGTGTTTGGCCAAAGCATGGAGAACTTCATCAGGAGGGCTTTAAACTGAATCCTAAGGGGGAGAGAGATGTAAACTTGAAGGTAATGATTGACAAAGGCTTATGCACAGAAACAGGAACAGAGAGAACTGCTCTAATGGGGCCCAATAATAGTCTTCATAAAAAATGTAGAAAGGAAGCCAAACTATAAATCACATAGCCTTCAATGTCTATATATAATGCCCAGAGTATGGGAAACAAAGAGCTTGAACTTGAACTCTTAATACAGTTGGGTAAATATGACTTGATAGGTATAACTTGGTAGGATGACTCCCATGACAGGAATACTGCAACTGAATAACATGTTCAAAAAGAGCAGAAGGAATAGAAAGAGGTGGAATCACACTATATATTACAAATATATATCTATGCACAGCAACACAGGAGGATGAGCTTGGTAGCTCCACCAAGAGTGTCTGGATTAAAATAAATGGGGCAAGGAATAAAAGGAACATGGTGGTTGGACTCTACTACTGACCACCCAATCAAGGACAAGATGAAGATGAAGTTTTTGAAAAGCAAATTGCCAGTGTTTCAAGGAGGCATGATATAGTAGTAATGGGGTACTTCAATTACCCCAGTAGCTATTGGGAGACGAATTCTGCCAAACACGGCATCTCCAAGAAATTCCTGACTTTCATTATTGGTACTTTTCTCCTACAGAAAGTGGAGGAAAGAACTAGAGGATATAAGCTATCATTGACTTGATTCTAACCAATAGAGATGTCTTAGTGCATGAAGTGGCAGTTACAGGAACTCTGGGGTAAAGTGACTATTTCTTGATTTTAAAGGAAGCAAAAGCAAAGTGTAGCCATATGGGTACCCTGTACTTCAGAAAAGCCAATTTTAATATACTCAGACCAATGATAAGTAAGGTCACATGGCAAGTAACCCTAATGAGAAAAGGAGTCCAAGATGGGTGGGAGTTTAAAAAAAAGGAAATTATAAAGGCACAATGGCAAACAATTCCATCAAAGAAAAAAGATGGAAGACAGCGGAAGAATACAATATGGCTTGACAAAAAGAGATGACTTGAAAACAAAAAAGGACACATATAGGAAGTGGAAGGAAGGCCATGCCACAAAGGAAGAGTACAGACAGGTAGCACAGAATTGCAGGGATGACCTCAGGAAGGGTAAAGCTGAGAATGAGCTGAAAGTGAGGGATGCTTACAACAACAAAAAACTTTCTTCAGGTACATGCATGGTAAAAAGACAGAAAAGAAATGGTGGTTCGGCTACTCAGTGAGGATGGTAAAATGATAACAGCTGACAAAGAAAAGGCAGAAGTGCTCAGTTCCTACGTTGGCTCAGTCTTCTCTCAAAAGAGGATCTATGACTCTCCTGGCAAAAGTGAAGTACAAGTTGAAGGGGTTGGATTGCATCTTGAGATTGATAGATAAATGGTCAAGGAATACCTAATTATTTTGAATGAGTTCAAATCTCTAGGGCCCGAAGAACTGCATCCTAGAGTAATGAAGGAACTGGCTGAAGAACTCTCGGAACCACTATCTATTATATTTGCAAAATCATGAAGGATGGGTGAAGTGTCAGATGACTGGAGGAAGGCTAATGTTGTCCCTATCTTCAAAAAGGGCAAAAAGGAGGAACCTAGGAACGCCAGTCACCGATCCCTGGGAAAAGTCTGGAGCAGATTATAAACGGGTGAATCTGTGAGCACCTTGAAAATAATGCAGTGATAATTAGAGGCCAACATGAATTTGTCAAGAATGAATCCTGCCAGACTAATCATATCTTACTTTTTGATTAAGTAACCTCCCTTAGAAATACTGTGGACATAATATATCTTGACTACAGCAAAGCTTTTGACAGACTGCCCCATGATATTCTGATTAGCAAGCTAACTAAATGTGGGCTGGATGGAACAACTGTTGGGTGGATCCACAGCTGGCTACAGAATTGTACTCAAAGAGTGCTTATCAAGGGCTCCTTCTCAAACTGGGGGGAGGTAACTAGTAGGGTACTGCAGGGCTTGATCCTGAGCTCAGTGCTCTTCAACATTTTTATTAATGACTTAGATGAGGAAGTGCAGGGAATGCTTGTCAAATCTACAGATGTTACAAAATTGGGAGGGATAGCTAATACCCTAGAAGACAGAAACAAAACTCAAAATGTTCTTGATAGGCTGGAGCACTGGGCTGAAAACAACAGAGTGAAATTTAACAGGGATAAAGTTCTACACCAAGGGGAAAAAAACTAAATGCAGTTATAAGATGGGGGATACTTGGCTCAGCATTACTACATGCGAAAAGGATCTTGGGATTGTTGTTCATCACAAGCGGAATATGAGCCAACACAAATGATGTGTCTGCAAAAAAGACAAATGCTCTTTTAGGCTGCATTAACAGAAGTATAGTTTCCAAATCACATGAAGTACTAGTTCCCCTCTATTCAGCACTGGTTAGGCCTCATCCTGAGTACTGCATCCAGTTCTGGACACCACACCTTAAGAAGGATGCAGACAAACTAGAACAGGTTCAGAGGGCAACAAGGATGATCAGGAGAGAGACTGAAAGAACTGGGCATGTCTAGCCTTGAGAAGAGAAGGCTGACAGGAAATATGAGAGCACTCTTCAGGTACTTGAAAATTTGTCACACAGAGGAAGGCCAGGATCTCTTCTTGATCATCCCAGAGTGCAGGACATGGAATAATGGGCTCGAGTTGCAGGAAGCCACATTTCAACTGAACATCAGGAGAAACTTCCTAACTGATAGAGCAGTACGACAATGGAACCAATTACCTAGGGAGGTGGTGGGCTCTCCAACACTGGAGGCATTCAAGAGGCAGCTGGATAGCCACCTGTTGGGTATGCTTTAAGTTGGATTCCTGTGTCAAGCAGGGAGTTGAACTCGATGGCCTTATAGGCCCCTTCCAACTCTACGATTCTATGATTCTCTAGAACACTTCAGAAATAGGCATTTAAATGTTTAGATTGTTTCAAATGTATGATGGCCACTCTGAGAGATATCTTTCAGAAGAGTAGCTAACAAATATTCTGAAATATATAAATAAATTAGCCACTTCCTCCTGTAGGGAGTGCGATTTCTACCCTCCCCCCCTAAAAAAAGTTGACCATCCAACCTCAGTAACCTTTCAATTTCTATTTTTATCTATTCTGTGTTTTGCCCATCCACCTGTTGGCTCCCCATTCAAATCTTTGTCTTTTTTTCTCTGAAATTCCATCAACTAAAATTGTCCAACTTTTACTCTGTAATGGTAAACAACTATCTGGGCCCATTCACCAGATATGGGAAGACGATGGCAACTAGATGTCACAATGCACTAACTTCTTGCACACCTTGAGAAAGGTGTCTGGCATGACAGAGATAGGTTAACCTAACACTGTAACACTGGGGTTGGATTCCTAGCCTCTTGTTTCTGAGGAGATTGGTGGATGCATGTTCACTAGAGACCCTCATGCTATAATATATTTAGAAGATATAAGCCATATTATCCAAGGCTTATTATCTAAATTCAGTAATGTGCTCTGTGACATTACGTAGATTTACCCTGCAATCCTATGGTCTCTTGGAGAAGATTCCAGGAGCCATAGGAAGCATCATATCTCCATCTCCAAGAGCAGAGAGCAGACTCTAACCTTCGAAAGGAGGTTCCTGCTAGCAGGTGCCCAGCAAGGTGTTGGATGAGTAGGGTTGCCATATTGCCCGGTTAGCCGGGTTTTACCCGGATTCTTTGCATGCCACCTGGTGCCCATTTTGCCCCTTAGGTGGCCCGGATTCTCAGCTTTAATTTTTTTAAAAAATTAAGTTTCTAGGTGGTCCGGTTCTCAAGATATACATAAAACCTCAGCCACCTCCCGACTGTTAAATCTTTTTTTAAACTACTGTATAGCACTTTGTAGCTTTAACCCAGCCCATTCAGGATTGCAGCCAATCAGTGAAGTGTTTGGTTGACCTGTGGCAGTGTCTAGAAATCTCATTGCAATGCCAGAAAATTGTGGGTCCCCCCCCCCGTTTATCTGAAAATCTCATAAATTGGGTAAGTATATACATTTCAGTTTTTTCCCCTCTTGTGTGCAGGAGTCAGATCCTGGGCAGTGTTTTGAAAACCTTCCCAATACTTGCTTTTGTGGGGGTAAAAGCATTGCTAATCCCCTATGCCCAGAGTAAATCCCATTGAATTCAATAGGACTTACTTTTGAGTAGACATGGTTATGAATGTGCTGAAAATCAGTGGGACTTTGGAGTGAATGTAAAAAAGAATTGTGTTTGTGTTCTCTTTCTGTCCCCTCTCTAGTCCTATCTTAAAGCAAGTAGGCAGGGCTTACTTAGGTATTACAGTTCTTATTCTGTAGGAAACTAATACTGATTTTTTAAAAAACTAATACTGATTTTTCTGCAATGACCAACTGGTTTGACAATAAACTATTATATGGGCTGTATGTATTTATACATCTGCAGTGTGTGTGTGTGTGTAGTCTTTCCAACAACCCTGTGAGGTAGGGTTGGAAACCAAGGCAGCTCACAACAAGAAATAAAGCCATTTAAAATCCAATAACCATAAAACAAGTATAAACAGTTTCAAAACAGCATAAAGTGGCATGATTCGGAATTTTGGGTTGTGTGAATGAAGTTGTTTATCACTTGAGGTTGCAGTTCTGTCCCTGTATGAGTAAGCCTCACTGAATACACTGGGACTTGCTTCTGAATAAATAAACCTAGGATTGCACTATAAATATCTTTACAGTTTGTGTAAATAATAAATATATTTGATAGTCATGCTTATATAAATATTTCTTCATTTATCATATTTTTGGTTTTTGGTTAAGAATCCTGACTGGTTGTGAGATGCTTAGTTTTCTGCCTTACTCCTAGGAATCTTGTTGTGGTTGGTATGGTATTGCATTTAAGAAATCATGGTACGAAATGGCCTGAATCAGTATAAGGCAGATTCCTTGGTTCCTAAAAGTGGGAAGAGACTCAAGGGCCACAGTGACTCCAACATTTATTTATGTATTTTTATTTACAACATTTATATACCGCTTTATAGTAAAAAATCTCAAAACGGTTTACAGAAAGAATTAAAACAATAAAATTATTGGCAAAAGTGTTAAGGACAGATACTTAAAAACATGCAAAATAATAAAACCAACAATGAGTTAAAAACAGATTTAAAAACACAATAGCTTCTATATGCCTGGAAAGGCTTGCCTCAAGAAAACTGATTTTAGCAGGTGCTGAAAAGAGGCATCTGCCTAATGTCAATAGGCAAGGAGTTCCAAAGCGTAGGTGCTGCCACTTTACAGGACCAATTTCTTACAAGAGCAGAACAAGTACTATGTGGCACCTATAATATGGAAAGCACAGCTTGAACTTGGCCTGGTAGCAAATCAGCAACCAATGCAGATTTCAGAGCAGAGGTATTATGTGCTGATAGGATCTCCCTCATGTCAGCAATTGTGCTGCAGCATTCTGCATTAACTGCAGTCCCCAGGTCAGGTTGTGCCGCATGGGGATTTCTGTGACCTCGGCTGACTGGCTGCTAGGATTTTTTTAGTTTGGGTTTTTGGTTATGAATCCTGACTGGTTGTGGGATGCTGTTTTCTGCCTTACTCATAGGAATCTTGTGGTTGATATGGTATTGCAATTAGGAAAGTGTTACTGCCTTTTGTGTTGTTGTTTTCCTAATTGCATTTCACATCTTTGACCTCACTCTGTTACAGCCATAGAAGCAACAGCAGCATATGCAAGATAATTAACTCCCATTAGTGATAAGAGCAAGAATTTATAATTATTATTTTAATTAAAACAAGAGGCTTGTGAGTACTTTGAAGAGGACCAGATACTTTTTTTCTTTCTGAGCCCAGGACTGGGTCTTTCATGATGCCCGAGGGGGGGGAGCAGGAGAGTAGTCGATAAGACAGACATCCTGGCATTGGTAATCTAATTAGCAAGGTATGTATGGGGTTGTTGCACACTTCCAGGCCCAGTTTCATTTTGAGTAGGGAGGTGGAACCTGTGTAGATGTGGTTGATCAAAGGGAGAAGAAATTTTGAGTTAAGCAAAGCTCTGCTTTTATAAAACCTAAGAAACTTACGGATACTTTGAATGTCTGAGTGCCTGCACCAGTGGAATACTGGAGGAACTTGTAAAACTTGCTGCAACAGTATTTAGAACTGAGCATGTGGTGTGAAAGACTCCTTTTCCTAACATTTTGGCTTCTTGTTTTTCTCCACCCACCACATCTCTGAAATATATCGTATATGTAATGGTTAACCATACTGTTGCCCTGACTTACTTTATGTTTGTTGCTATTTTGTGTTTTTATTATGTTTTTATATTGATTGTGTATTTTTATTGTTTTTATTATATTTGTAAGCTGTGCTGAGCTCTGTTTTTAACAGCAGAAATCAATAAATATTCCTCTTAATCAATCCTCTTAATCAATAAATATTCTATAGTGTTGGAAACTAGAGTCTAGGCATTTAAGGCTGAAAATGTTGCTTTTAAAAAAAAGATTTCCCCCATCTTTCCCCAGTTTTTGGTGGTAATTCCTAGGCACAAAAACAAAACAACTAGACAATCCAAATATTAATATGCAAATAAGTTGCATAATATGCAAATTAGCCTACCCGGATTTGTGGAACTGGAATATGGCAAACCTATGGATGAGGCAGATGAACCTTCTTCGGTTTCCCACCTCACCCATCCTTAGGACTTCAGCCTTTTTAGTGGAATTGTTATAACAGTACAAGACAATGTGACTGTTTCCAGAGTACAGTTTAGATGACTTTGGCTAGAACTCCCTGGCAACTGTCTATTTGTCTCCAAGGAGGCCTGCACCACACATTGTGAATTCTTGCATGGTAATTTTTTGTTGTTGTTATGTGCCTTCAAGTCGATTACGACTTATGGTGACCCTATGAATCGGTGACCTCCAAGAGCATCTGTCATGAACCACCCTGTTCAGATCTTGTAAGTTCAGGTCTGTGGCTTCCTTATGGAATCAATCCATCTCTTAAAATGACACATGTGGAATGACAAAAATATCTCTTCTTGTTTAACCTAAAAGACTGAAAATAGTTAACATGGGAAAGAAGTATAACCATCCTCTAGAAGTGGAAATGCATTTTTAGCTTTTTTTTCAAATGTGGATTAGCTTGATAACACCAGGAAATTAATTTTCTGCATTTTATATTTCTTTTCTTAGGTTGGATGGGTAATGCAAATTACCCTGGGGACAAGTCCAGTTGAATCTCTAGTTGCTGCTGGCAACATATTTGTGGGACAGGTAAGCTGTGAAATAGAAACAATAAGCTAATAGCCTTAGGACAGACATATTATAAAATTAAAAATGGGCCAAAAGATGTGGTTCATCATTGCACAAAGTCATTCCCTTTCCCCAAAAAAGGTGAAGGAGTAAAAAGAGATATGCTCCACTTGGAAATATGAAAACCCAGTAGTAAAGCATTTTAAGTAATAAGGAAAAAACCTGAGGATCTTATGCAGCAATCCTATACACACTTTTCTGGGAGTAAGTCCCATTGGATTCAATGGGGTTTACCTCTGAGTAGACATGTATAGGATTGCACCTGTATATCGATTGCCACCAGAAAAACCTTGAAACAGTCTGGATCCTTTGATTTTATCACCTTCAGTTCTGGATTTCCCCATGTGCTATGCCGCATACCCATCCAAATTGCTTTGCCTTCTCTCCTCTGGAATTTCACTAGTCTAAGGGACAAACTACATGTTATGCTACATCTTAGCTTTTTTTTTTATTAATCACACGTGCAGGAATCTGGATTATAACTGGGACCACAGTATGGGAAGGTTTGTCCATTTCCTCCCCAGCCACAATCCAGTCAAAAATTCCCCATGCATACTACAGTCTGTGTATGTGTTGAAATTGCTTTTTAATATGTTTTTAAACCTTCTTTTTTTAAAAAAAAATACTTTTAAAGCTTTAAAAAAGTTTTTAAAGCTTTTTTTAGAAATGTTTTTTGAAAGATGCTTGGTTTTAATATATTTTAAAGTCTGTTTTAAAGTGTTTTTAGTGCTTTTGTTTGCTGCCCTGGGCTCCTACTGTGAGGAAGGGAGGGATATAAATCAAATAATAAAATAAATAAATAAATAAATAATTTTAGGAAGAGATTCCCATTGGCACAAACAATATTTTCTTTTCTAACCCTCATAGTCCTTTTTGGGGGGGGGGATTATTTGGATTGCAGCTGGAGAAAGAAGGAATAAATCTCTCTTCACTATATACTTTGGTCCCAATCATAATCATGACCATCTGCATCTGCAATTAAAGAAAATCTGAATAGCACAAAAGACTATCTTAAATGAGCAATCATTTATTTTAAGGGTCTCAGGCTATGACAAATACACCTTATTTTGCAAAGTTCCACCTGGTTTATTCTGGTTGAATGGTAGCAGGTATGCAAAGCACTGAAAGAAAGCAGAAAAACTTTAGCAAATGAAGCCAATTTGAGATGTTCTTCTGAATGATGGCATCGGTGTTATGCAGGTTGAGAAAGGGAAGGTTGAAAAGGAAGCACCAAATGAGATCAGGAAGCTGAAGCCAGGAAATGAAGGGGTGGGGCACTGCATATTGATGTTAGTATTAGAATTATTCATTTCTATGCTGCCTTTTGGCCAAAAAGGCCCCAGACACACCTCACAAAGGTTCACACACAAGTAAAGGTTAAAGTAAAAAAAAAAAATTAAGAGCAAAATCCCAACTTAAAAAAAAAAAGATTAAAAGGCAAATGCATCCATGTTCCTGCCAAGTACAATCCCCACAAAAATGTCAGAGATAGCACGAGTAAACCCTTAGAGAGCAGTTCCTCCTTATAAGGGTCCTGGGCAGGGGTGGTGGCAGGGCAAAGTAGATGGAAAACGTGGCCCCTTGATGGTCCAGCACAGTCTCTCTCCTGCTTCAGTGTATAACAGCATCTTTGTTTTTAATGATTCCGATTAAGACCTGTTGGAATTAAACAGATTGGACTTTGGAAGAGAATAGAAGTGGAAAAACCAGCTTCCATTATTCCCAAGGACTCTGGACACTGGGGGCAGATTTTAGTCTCCATTTCATGGGTGCTTTTGAATGCAGACTTCTTCGTTTCCATTCAGTAGTTAAGCAATTTTGTATGATGCCAGTTTACACCAGTTTGGAAAATGTGTGGATGCAGGAAAGTATCTTATTGATTGCAACAAAAGAGATCACAGAAAGGTGAAGGGAAAGACTGAAGAAAGGTGAAGATGATGTTCTCACCCAATCATCTTCTAGGGGTTGTATCCATTTAAGATGCTAACTTCAGGCTCCATTGAATGTTCAGCAGGATGGATTGCACAACTAGGTAATCAGGCCAAGTATTTCCATTGGAACTAACCTCCACAAAATTTGCTTAAAAGATTTGTTAAAAGGGGCCCTGATAGGATTAAGAATCTTACAGTTTATCACTTCCAAAGGACAGTGGATGGGCTATAAAGTCAAGGAAGAAATTATTTCCATGGATGGTTGCTTTGCAGTTAGCAAACACCTCACCAGGAGCTTTCTATATCAAAGGCTTTTTGGGCTATTACTAGGAAATACACACATATGTAGTTCTAACTACCTGCCTTTATGAATGATAATGCTATCAATGACTACTAGTCATGATGGCCATGCTCTGCCTCCGAGGCAGTAAGCTTTTGAATACCAGTTGCTGGAAACTGCAGGAGGGGAGAATGCTCTTGTGCTTAGGTCTCTTGTGCTTGTGGGCTTCCTATAAGCATCTGGTTGGCCACTGTGAGAACAGGATGTTCGGCTAGATGGACCATTGGACTGATCCAGCAGGCTCTTATATTCTTATGAAGACATATCATAGAAGACTTGCACTATCAATACAAAAATGCAGGACTGGCTCAAGGAATGAGGAAGCTCTTGGGCACCAGAACCCTCCTATGCAGCCAGTGCAGGCTTAACTAGGCCCAGCTGCCCTGCTCCTGCAACGTTATGTCAGTACACTGCATGAGCACACCTTTGCATACATTGATGTGGCAACATGGGAGGCAGGGCAGCCAGGTCTATTTAAGCCCATGCCAGCTGCATCGAGGGGATGTTGTCTAGGAGGGTGGAGCTCCTGCTCCAAATCCGTGCCAGCACTGGGTCATGGAGATGTGATTTGTGGTGAACATTAACCCCTTATCCCAGGCTGCAAATCACACCCTGTGACCTGATGCTGGTGCAGATCAAGGAGCTCCGTCCTCCCAGCCCCAGCCTATAGATTTAGGCAGGGACCCTCAGGCCCATACCCAACCTGGTCACCTGCTGATGGGGGGGTCTGAAAAAATGGGTCATGAGAAATCTGTAGCACAAAGGGAAAGGAGAGGTTGGGTGTATAAAAAAGGCAAGGGGTCAATTTTGTAAAAGCACAATAATTGCATAAAGAGATACAGGCAAGCTACTGCAAGAGAAGCCAATAACAAGCATTTTAGAGACAAGGACTACATTGGGGAACCAAGCAATAGAACACATAGTTCTTCTGAAAAGGTCCTGCATTTACACAAAAACTTCAGAGTCTTGTGGCCCTTTGAAAACAAACTAATGTTATTTTATTTTTATTTTATTTATTATTACTTTCCCCCTTTACTCAAAGGAGCTCAAAGTGATGTACATGGTTCTTTGCTCTCCACTTTATCCTCACAACAATCTTATGAAGTAGGTTAAGCTGAAAGGCTGTGAATGGTCCAAGATCACCTGGTAAACTTCATGGGTGAGTGGGGATTTGAACCCTGGTCTCCCAGTCTATAGTCCAACGTTCTAGCCTTCACACTGCCCTGCATCTATATGGCATAAACATTCCTTGCAATGGAATGCAAAAACGCAGACAGTGATAATTCACTGTCTGCGTTTTAGAATGTAAACAAAATAATAATCTGCATACATTTAAGCTCTAATTGAATTGTTACAGATTGTACCTTTGCGTTCCATTGCCACTTAATTCCACCCATTACACTTCCCCCCCCTTACTCCCATGTGGATCATGTCCCATGCATTTGATGAAGTGGGCTGTAGTCCTTGAAGCTTATCGCGTAATGCAATATGTTAGTCTCTTAAGGTGCCCAAAGACTATTGTTTTTGTTGCAGCAGAACGACATGGTTGCCTCCCTGGAAATTGTACACATGACTGTATGTTCAGCTTAGAAGTGAAAATTGCTGAAGTGGAATTTCATTCCATGGATAAAATACAACAATAATATTAGGAGATACTTAGAATTCATTGACTTGCCTTCCTTTTTTGTTCCAGACAGAATCTCCTCTATTGGTGAAGCCTTATTTGCCCTACATCACCAAGTCTGAACTACATGCTGTCATGACGGCAGGATTCGCTACCATTGCTGGAAGCGTCTTAGGAGCATATATTTCATTTGGAGTAAGTATAGAAAAATGCTAGCTCTTAATTACTATTTTCCAAGTCATTTCTAATTGTTGTTGCCTTTCCTCCACCCACCCATGCTAATAAGAAAGAACATTAAATTAAACTGGAGTTTCTCCCTAACCATGCAGTTTTCTAGAAGACAAATATTTCTTTAACAGCACTTACCTGGGAGTAGGATGCGCAAGAATTTCAATTCAGTTAGCATTTCAAGCAGAATCTATCAAATTTGCACTTTCTGAATCAATATGAGAACCAAAATACAGCCATCCTTAGAAAATTCACTATTATTAGAATTTGTGATGCAGTTTCTCAACTAAACAGTATTTACAAAAATGCATATGTGAGGGGACAGAGTGCATAAAAATGAATATATGAGTGAAAATAACATACAAAACTGCATTGGATGATGAGAAATGGCTTGCAAAAAATGTGTACCTTTGTCAAAACTGCCTACAAAAAATGTGTTTATTTTGAGAAATCCACACTAAAATGCTGGAGAATTTTCATGAGGATTTTTTTTAATGCAAATTGCTGCAGAAATGGAGAGAACTGAATTTAAGATTGGAAAAATGAAAAACTGCGAGAACCGAAATTGACCAATCTTTCCATTCCTACCTGGGAAAAGGTTTCACTGAACACAATAGGCCTTGCTTCTGAGTAGACTTGCATAGCATTCTGCTGAAAACCTATTTGTTTGTCCTGATTATATTTAAATCAGTTACTGTCTTAAACTACGCATGCGTATATTTTGATTCAGGCAAGATGGGTCAACTGATTCTCTTTTCTGAAGCTATCACTCCTGTTATGATGGGGTGATGTTGATTTCAGTGCTAAATAGACACTTCAGAGGCAGTATGCCTCTGCATGCCAGTTGCTGGGAATCACGTGGGGGGGGTACTATTGTGCTTGGTTCCTGCTGGAAGGCTTCCCATAGGCACTTGGCTGGCCACTGTGAGAACAGGATGCTGGACTAGATGGCCTTTTGATCTGATCCAGCAGGGATTTTCTTGGGTTCTTAACAGTTTTCTTCCCCTTGATCCACCCCCCCCCATTTTTAAAAAAATCACAAAAACTGAATAGAGGTAAGTAGATACTGAAGAGAAAAATGGAAGAAAGGAATGCTCTGCCCCAACTGGACATTTTGTTGTTTGTTATATCAGCCCCTAGTCTCTACTTACATTTTTCCTAACATAGTCTTAGTATCTATTAAATCTAGACCAGGTTTATTCAGAAGAAGGAAAGCCTCCCTCTGGCCTTGTTTTCTGCCACTCTGCTTTCTAAGGCTGTGGGCACACTAGTGCTTCAAAAGCAGCCAGGATGTTTTTTCTGGCTGCATTTTGAGGCACTCTGCCCTTGGATGGGCACACCTCCCTTCCCCACTGCTGACTTCAGGCCTTTCAGAACCACCCACAGCAAAGCGTTGGGCCAGTCACTGTTTCTGCCTGAGCCTACAGCAAAACGTTTCCATTGGCCACACCTGGAAGGGAAACAGGTTGATCTATCAATCAGTTGCAAAATCTGTCTGAAGCTGAATTTTAAAAAAACGCACTGGAGCTGATCTGACCAGGTTTTAGAATAAAAAGGGGCAGAGTCTGACTGCATCATGTGCCTGTTTTCAGAAAACAGGTGGAGAGATGCATTGGCACAAAGGTAAGTGTGTCTCTACCTTAAGTTGCAGCCTGGAGAGACTAGCCTTGCATTGTCTCTTCTCATCCTCACCATTTATTTTATCTCAGTCAGATTCAACATCCATTAATCTACCACAGCCAAGTATTTGATCATCTGCATTTACAAGGTGTGCACTGTTCCAGTTACATTCAAGCTGTGGCTCAGGAGGCAGGACATTGGAGTTGAAGACTGATTTACATGAAACTGGATTGAATTTAATCTTAGATTACTAAATAGACACATAGCCAGATGTGTGTTGAGGCCAGAGCAAGGGAAGTAGAGGAGGGAGGCATTTTCTAATATGAGAAAAGCAGCGTTGTCACTATGGGCTAGTCAGGAATGGCCAAGACAAAGAAGGGACAATTTAATTGTCCATGGCTGCCCTCTAACATACATAGATCAAGCCTCAGAAATTATTAAAGATTTCCCATTCTGAATGATTAATGTAGCTTATAGAGTTTTATGTTTCTTGGTTTCGAATCCCAAAAATGAGAAAGGTGATAATTCCGATGAAGAGTGTTAGATTGTAGGGAGTGTTGGCTGTAGTCAGTTGGGAATTATGGGCTTTTCCCTTATTGATTTGTATATCATTTTGACATGTTCCCTTGGGACAGCAGATCTCAAGTCCCCGCTCCCCCCATGGAGCACTTGAAAATGGCTGGCCATCTTGGCAGGCCACCTACACAGACTATCTGATATGAAAACCACCCATGTACAGTTCACAAAATGCAACTAATTAAAACTATGTCTGTAATGTTGTGGGGTAATACCAATTTAAGGGAAAACCCACATGCTTCTGGAATATACGTGAAGAAAAACAGCATTTTTTTTCCTGCAATGTTGGCATCATCATCAAAACCAGTGTCATATTATGAAAATAACAGAACTTAGACTTGGGCCTTGTTAGCCTCTTTTCAGACAGCTTGAAAAGGGACAGTATAACTGTTACATTTTTAGGAGAAAATTAGTTGACTTCAACAGCATGGTAATTTGAAAATCCTGGGCAGTAGTCCAGGGTCTTGTTAGCCTGCTAATCTGGCCCTGGTCAAAATGGCCTTGATGTCAGTCATCAGAAAGAAATTAATCAAGTGCAGGGCTGCACACAAATATTTGGGCTGCTGCTGCTGGACTGCCTTCAAGTCGATTCCGACTTATGGCGATAGGGTTGTCACGGTAAGCGGTATTCAGAGGTGGTTTACCCTTGCCTTCCTCTGAGGCTGAGAGGCAGTGAGCTTCATGGCTGTGTGGGGATTCGAACCCTGGTCTCCCAGGTCGTAGTCCAACACCTTAACCACTATACCACACTGGCATATAAATATTCATGATTGTTCTACAATCTTTCCAGGGACCACATTAATGGAACTTGCAGACTAAAATGTGAGAACATTTAAAGGCCTTGGGATAGGCAGGCACTAGCTTTTGTTTAGTTTTACTTTCCATTCTGATTGTTAGCAGTTGTTAGTTATATCCAGGCAGAAACAAAGAGTAGTCCTGCTGCTTTGATTCAAGTAACATCTTCAACTTTTGAACTGGGTATTGTGGAATGATTATAAAGGTAAGACCTCCTTTGTTGATTCTAGATCATAAGGTTCATTCTCTCCTCTGGTTTTGAAGTGACCTCCTAGAACTCTTTCTGCATTTAGGGTCTCCCTTTTCCACTCACAAACTCTTGTTCTAGCTCCAAATGGTTACATTTTTCTACTCTGAGCAGTATTGGGAAGAGTTGCCAGATTAGAGTAGAGGCTCATACTTCTCAGCCTATGTATTTCAGTAGGATTACTATGGGAGTGATCCCCAACATCTTGTGCTCAATTAAATGTTATCTTTTTTGCCCTTTGGCATTTCAGATTCCAGCTTCCCACTTGTTAACTGCTTCTGTGATGTCAGCACCAGCAGCTTTGGCTATTGCCAAACTGTTTTGGCCAGAGACTGAATGTCCCCAGATAACTGTACAGCAGGGTACTAAAGTGGAGAAAGGGTAAGAAGATTTACACTTGCATTACAATAAGGCTTAGCCAGAATTGGGGAAAGTACACTTATTCAGTGCTAAAAAAGATGAAGCAGATTTCATAAAATTTGTATGTGCTGATTTAGAGAGATGCAAATTTCAGAGTTGTTATTATAAACAGGAATGCAATATATCTCACCATAACATCTCACTAACATGGAGAAGACTGTGATCAGATGACCAGTGTGGCTGCTCAGACTGCTGTCTACGTGCTAACTGTGGAAGACCAACAAAGGCCCCTATTCTATGTTTCTTATGGTTCTTTATATTTAATCTGCACTTGAACTGGACAACCTGTAGAGGACTCCTTCAACTACAGGGCTGGCCTTTGCAAAGTAGGACACTCTAGGGAAAAGCCATATAAATAGATGCTACACTGGCCAGCATTAAAGAAATGCCTGCATCCTCAGATTTAAGGAACAAACCTCATCCTTGTTTCTGATTTTAGATTTACAAGAACTGTAGTAAAATTACAAAGTTGAGCAGTGTCATAAACAATGGTCATTGAAACAACTACTCATGTAAACCTTTCCAACTGTGTCCATCATTTTCTCCTTAGTGTAGAATTAGTCAACAAGGTGCCCTGTGGATTTTAGGCATTTTTTTTTATTAGCCCAATCAAAATGTCACTAGGAAACCACTCTGTCTTGGAGCTGGCTATGAACGCCTGCACCTGGTGTCGGGCCTAGTAAACTAGGATTGTTGCTGGTGTACTTTTCCCCCTGCTGCCCAGCAGTTTCTCTGACTGAGCTGGCGGAGGCCACCTTGGCTGTGGTATTGGAGGAGCCCAAAAAGATAGTCCTGGGTGATTTCATTGTCCATGCTGAGGCTGCATCGAGTGTTCCAGCTCGAGACTTCATGGCCTCCATGACAACCATAGGGCTATCTCAAGTTGTCACCAGTCTGTGGCATAAGACAGGGCACACCCTTGATTTGGTTTTTGTTCCACATGTAGGAAAGGGTGGTCTAGAGATAGAGGGGTGGATGTCACACCATTGTCATGGTCAGACCACTTCCTGGTGAAGTTTAGACTTATGGCTCTGATTCTCCCCTGCAGGGATGGTGGACAGATTAAGGTGGTCTGCCCCTGGACACTAATGGAATCCACTGTATTCCTGAATGTCCTTGGGGAGTCTCCAGTAGATAGAGCAGGTGACCCTTGTCATATTATGAAACAATGAGACGCATCAGGCTCTTAACACAGTTGCCCCTGAGTGGCCTCACCAGTGAACTAGGGGCAATGAAACAGGCTGGATGAAGGCTACAGTGCAAGTGGTGAAAGACGTGCTGTGAGGCTCATCGGGCATGAGTAAAACATCATAACCCACACCCACTGTGTGGTGGTGGGAGCAGCGAAGAAGGCCCACTTCTCTGCCTTCACTGTATCCTCAAGTTTTAGTTATTTATTTTTATTAGAATTTATTACCTGGCTTTCACTCAAAAGTCCCAGTGCAAGTTACAACAGTTTTAAAACACATAATTAAAAATAGTTAAAAACAACCTAAACAACATCACAGAAAATAGGGTGGGTCCTAAAAATATACATCTCAGCTATTGAAGGCCAGGGTAAAGAAGTTGGTCTTCAACATTCGCTGAAAGTTGTGCAGTGAAGTTGCCAGATGCACCTTGTTGGTTGCACCGAGTAGCCATCCCCTGGAGCCCTTTGTATTGTCAGAGGTCTTTTGACATCAACTCCAGAAAATGGAGTTTTCGATCCTTTGGAGGTGCTAAGACCTTCCCCCTACTTGGCATTAAAAAAATACAAATACAATAAATTAAATAACAAGCAATTTCCTGCCCTTTCATGACACCCTAAATCATTCCTGAGACAGCTATCTTACTTTGCCTAATGGTAGGGCTGGCTGTGACTCGGGACATTCGGTCACAGATCTCCTGCATTTTATAGTGTTTGGCCCTGAGACAGTATATACATGAAGTGCTTCTAACGCGCCAGACAGCTATAAAAATGCTAAATATTATTAACAATATTAAGTACTGGCTCTGATATATTTTTCTGGTTGGTGGCCTTCCTGAGATTTTTGGAAAGGGTGGTTTCTGTTATGGGGGGAAGAGGAGGATTCCTAAACTTGCTGTTTTAAACATCACATCAACATGCACATTTTGTTCTTGTTTTCTCGGTGAAGAGACTCAAAAAACTTGTTGGAAGCAGCCAGTCAAGGGGCGTCTGCCTCCATCTCCCTGGTGGCAAACATTGCTGCAAATCTGATTGCCTTCCTTGCATTGCTTTCTTTCTTTAATGCAGTCCTGTCCTGGCTGGGGAACATGTTTGACTACCCACAGTTGAGCTTTGAGGTATGATGTCTGATAAGCTTTGATATTATTGTCATCATCATCATGATCACCACCACCTTCACCATTATTCAGTACATCCACAGAATAAGAAAAAGATAAAAAGATTATAAAAAGTTATTTGCTTGTACATAATATAAAAAACAAGAAACTATAATTCTGAGTTTTTTTCATGTCCTATATGCTTTTCTCTAAGGCATGATTACATGTAAACATGCACATATACTCCTTAACTTAAAATAAAGAGAAAGAAAAAAGTGAAACATTTCAAAATGGCTCAAACACCTCTAAAAGAAAAGGGCTGAGAATTTATTCTATACATATTCAGCTAACTATTTTGCATATCATTTGGCTATGTATGAATCTAATGTAGAAGCTTCTCCAAAGCAGAGCTTGGTATTGGCATGACCACTTAATATAGCATGTTATGGAAAGGACAAATCGATGGGAAAACATTGTGCATGCTTTAAAATAGAGCAACAGACAAGGAAAATAAGTGCTTCAAGTCATATTGAGAGTACAAAGCAAGTTTCTTTTAAGCACAGAAGAAAATACTTCAGGAATGGCAGCCTTGATGCAGATCAGAGGAAATATTCTTGAATTCTTTAACAAGCTACTGATGCCTCACCTATGCAGATAAGGGATAACTTATAGAAAGCACTTGATGAGGAAGCTGTTAATGGACTAAACAATGGGGCAAATAGCTGGTCCCATGAAAATCCTATCTGCTCTTTCTAATGGACCTTAAAGTCTCCATTTAATGTGCAGTATTCTGTGTAGTGAGTGGCCAAATTGCCTGTCCCTCATAGACATTCCATTTAGTAAAGACATAGATCCTTTATCTTCCTTATTACTTAGTACAATGTTTGGAAGGTAACTGCCAGCAGAAAGACTGGATTAAATTTTCCCAACAGCATGCACAGTTGGATTCCTGCATATAGCAGGGGCTTGGACTCGATGGCCTTATATGCCCCTTCCAATTCTACTATTCTGTAATTCTGTGACCCTAAAATCAGTTCAGTTTTGGTTTAAAAGACAAGATGGAAGTAAATATACTGTGCAGTGACCTTAAATGTGAAGTTCCTGATACACCTAGCTGCATTCTCAAGGTTGATTGCTTGTTTTGATTATCAGGCTGCTTGTTTACATTAGCCAAGTGAGAACATTCATAAGCCAGTTAGCTCATCATCCCTTCAAAGTCTGAGAAAACCATAAACAATCCCACCTGACAGAGCAGAAGCGTGGGACAAGCTGTATTGTTTTGATTATTGAACAAAACATCTCAGACTCCGTGTTGTTTTGAACATAGGCATAGGGAAACTTCCCGAATGCTGCAACTGTGTCAGGGAGTCTACATCTTGAACTCTCCAGATTCCAATGCTAAGCAATAACAGTGTGCAGAAGCAATCAGTACCCCCATGCAGAGCTTGGAAAAGTTACTTTTTTGAACTACAGCTCCCATCAGCCTAATCCAGTGGCCATGTTGCCTAGGGCTGATGGGAGTTGTAGTTCAAAAAAGTAACTTTTCCAAGCTCTGCCCCCATGGATACATGGATTTGGGGCAATAATTAGGAGACAGAGGCCAGGTACATGCCACTCTTAAGCTCTTTGTACATCTAGATTCTTCCAGTCATGTGGCAATACATTAGATTCATGGATGTGAACCTTCCTTTGATGATTGGCCAAAACACATCATTTGGTGCAGCAGGAGACATCCTGGCACATCTTGGCTCCTGTACATTGCTCAAAGGCACTGTTCTAAGAAATGCCAAGGTGTAGTCAATGTGTTTTAGCTCTTACATCAGTCTCACCTTCTTCTTTTTTTAGATCATTTGTGCTTATGTCTTTATGCCATTTTCGTTCATGATGGGGGTCGACTGGGAAGACAGTTTTATGGTTGGTGAACTTCTAGGTTATAAGACTTTTTTCAATGAATTTGTGGCTTACGAACATCTTTCAAAATGGATCCACCGGAGGAAGGCAGGAGGGGAAAAATACATCAGTGGTGTGAACCAATATTTGAGTGTGAGTATTCTTTTACAGTTCTTTGCTTCTGCACCTTCATAGGTTCCAGTAGTCATACCAATTAAAATTGATCTGGGCATTAGAAACCACTTTGGTTAAAGACATTTTGTTATATTATTTATATTTATTTATTTATTAAATTTATATACCGCCCGACTAGCAATAGCTCTCCGGGCGGTGAACATAAAACAGCATAAAAATACAATAAATAACAAAACAATACTAAAATACAAGCAACAATCCAACACAATAAACATTTTTTAAATTAAATCAGTGTAACTTAAAATGCTTCAGAGAATAGGAAGGTTTTGACCTGGCGCCGGAAGGAGAGCAGAGTCGGCGCCAGGCGTACTTCCTCAGGGAGACTGTTCCATAGTTCGGGGGCCACCACTGAGAAGGCCCTAGATCTTGTCATCACCCTCCGGGCCTCCCTGTGAGTTGGAACCCGGAGGAGGGCCTTCGTAGCAGAACGTAGTGCACGGGCCGGTTCATATCGGAAGAGGCGTTCCGCAAGGTATCATGGTCCCGCACCATATAAGGCTTTATAGGTTAATACCAACACTTTGAATCTAGCCCGGAAACATATTGGCAACCAGTGCAAGCTGGCCAGAACAGGTGTTATATGCTTGGACCGCTTGGTCATTGTCAGCAATCTGGCCGCCGCATTTTGCACTAGTTGTAGCTTCTGAACTGTCTTCAAAGGTAGCCCTACGTAAAGCACATTACAGTAATCCAAACGTGAGGTTACCAGAGCATGTACCACTGATGTAAGGTCCTCTTTACTCAAATAGGGACGTAGCTGGGCTACCAACCGAAGTTGGTAAAACGCATTCCTAACCACCGAGGCTACTTGAGCCTCAAGTGAGAGGGAAGAGTCTAAAAAGACTCCCAGACTACAAACCCGGTCCTTTAGGGGGAGTGTAACCCCGTCCAGGACAGGGTATATATCCACCATCCGATCAGAGAACCCGTCCACCAACAGCATCTCAGTCTTGTCTGGATTGAGCTTCAGTTTGTTAACTCTCATCCAGTCCATTGTCGAGGCCAGGCAACGGTTCAGCAAATCAACAGCCTCACCTGAAGAAGATGAAAAGGAGAAGTAGAGCTGCGTGTCATCAGCATACTGATGACAACGCACTCCAAAACTCCTGATGACCTCTCCCAACGGCTTCATGTAGATATTAAAAAGCAGGGGGGACAAAACTGACCCCTGTGGGACCCCATATTGGAGAGCCCGCGGTGTCGAGCAATGTTCCCCAAGCACTACCTTCTGGAGACGACCCGCCAAGTAGGAGCGGAACCACTGCCAAGCAGTACCTCCAACTCCCAACTCCGCGAGCCTCTCCAGAAGGATACCATGGTCGATGGTATCAAAAGCCGCTGAGAGATCAAGGAGAATCAACAGAGTTACACTCCCTCTGTCTCTTTCCCGACATAGGTCATCGTACAGGGCGACCAAGGCTGTCTCAGTGCCAAAACCGGGCCTAAAACCTGATTGAAATGGATCTAGATAATCAGTTTCATCCAATAGCGCCTGGAGCTGGCCAGCAACCACCCGTTCCAAGACCTTGCCCAGGAATGGAGCATTCGCCACTGGCCTGTAGCTGTTAAAATTGTCTGGGTCCAAGGAAGGCTTTTTCAGGAGTGGTCTCACCACTGCCTCTTTCAGACAGCCCGGGACCACTCCCTCTCGTAAAGAGGCATTTATCACTTCCTTGGCCCAGCTACCTGTTCCATTCCTACTAGTTTTTATCAGCCAGGAGGGGCAAGGATCCAGTACCGAAGTGGTTGCACGTACCTGTCCAAGCACCTTGTCCACGTCCTCGAGTTGAACCAACTGAAGCTCATCCAACAAAACAGGACAAGACTGTGCTCCGGACATCTCACTAGGATCTACTGCTATAACTTGAGAGTCTAGGTCCCGGCGGATACATGAGATCTTATTCTGGAAGTGATTGGCAAACTGATTACAGCGGGCCTCCGATGATTCCACCGTGTCCGGAGGGTTTGAATGGAGAAGCCCCCGGACAACTCGAAAGAGCTCCGCTGGGCGGCAAAGAGATGATTTAATAGTGGCAGCAAAATGATGTTTTTTAGCTGCCTTCACTGCTCCTACATAGAGCTTAGTCGAAGCACTAACCAGCGCATAATTGTATCCGTCGGGAGTTCGTCTCCATTTCCGCTCAAGCCTCCTCCTATCTTGCTTCATCGCTCTCAGCTCCGGAGTATACCATGGAGCTGTATGAGCTCTACACAGGAGAGGGCGTGCAGGAGCGATCGTGTTTACAGCCCGGGTCATCTCCGTATTCCACAGAGCGACCAGGGCTTCAGCAGGAGCGCCAGTCCTATCAGCCGGAAAATCCCCCAGAGCCCTTTGAAAACCTTCAGGATCCATTAGTCTCCGGGGGCGGACCATTTTAATAAGTCCCCCACCCTTGCAGAGGGAAGAGGTTACTGAAAGTCTAAACTTCAGCAAGCAGTGGTCTGTCCATGACAAAGGGAGTGTTGTAAAACTCCCCACATCCAGATCACTTTCCCCATGCTCAGTAGCAAAAACAAGGTCTAGAGTGTGCCCCGATACATGTGTTGGACCACTAACATATTGAGACAGCCCCATGGCTGTCATGGAAGCCATGAAGTCCTGAGCCGCGCCAGACAAAGTGGTCTCGGCATGAATGTTGAAATCCCCCAGTACTATTAGTCTGGGGGACCTCAACAATATATCCGAGACCACTTCCGCCAGCTCAGTTAGGGAAGCCATTGGGCAGCAAGGTGGGCGGTACACCAAAAGGATTCCCAGCCTGTCCCTCTGGCCCAACACAAGGTGTAAACACTCCAGGCCAGTAACTGAATGAACATGGTGCTTGGTGAGTGAGATGGAACTCTTATAGACGACAGCAACCCCACCTCCCCGACCCTCAGATCTACCATGATGCTGAACCAAGTACCCCGGTGGGCAGAGCTGAGAGAGACCAACTCCTCCCTGCTCACCCACCCAGGTCTCGGTTATACATGCCAGATCGGCTGCCTCATCCACAATCAAATCGTGGACGAGGGAGGTTTTATTATATACCGATCTGGCATTTAATAACAGCAACTGGAGATCTGAGAGTTGGCTGATAGGACTACCAGTGGTAGTCCTCAATAACTATAAATGAATATTTTTTCTAATACCCCTCTAATCCTGTTACCTCACAGTACCCAGTCTGAGCTATGCGGCATAATCTTCCATTCAGTAAGAGCAAAAGGGAGCAGGATAGAAAGGAAGGAGACATTTTTTTTAAAAAAAGATGAATATATTAGTTCTTATTGCTGTCCCACTCTTCAGGAACCATTTTAGTAAGGAATGGGACAGAAGAAAATTCCCTTGGGCCTTATTTCCCATAGCCATTCAAAAGGATGAAAGCATGCATTGTCACTGCAATGAAGCACTTTCATTTATTTATTTAACTTGTGTACTGCTTCATATTTCAACAGACGTTTCTTAGTAGTTTTACATACCCCCCCAAATCAATATAAAAAAAGAAAATACAAATTCAACATTTAATACTACAACTACTGCTGCTACCACTACTATTACTACTGCAGTAATAATTCCACATTTTAAGTAACATAATTAAGCAATAATAAGTATAACAAAAATGTACACAAGTACCTAAGTAAAATAAATATACATCAGTAAATTAATGAGAATAACAAAAGCAATTCATACATAAAATATTGATTTAGCATCAAAACACAACATAATTACAATATATATGAATATAACATCACATAAATCTCACTTGGACATCATGACAAGGAACAAAAACCAGCAACCTGAATATTTTCAGCCTACTTTTTGGCATGTAAACTCAGAAAAGGTTGGGGCAAAATTAGCAGAATCCTTCTGTTTCCCTGTAATAGTTGTCGTTAGGCTTGAACCTGTGTCTCCTGGTGCTTCCTAACTTTGCATAATAAACTGTTTTCTGATTTGGTTATTTCAGAACTATTCAAAACTGTTTTCTGATTTGGTAATTCCAGAACTATTCAGCATGAATGCCATTAGTGAGGAAAGAGGAAGAAAGATTCACTTTTAATTTAATTTTTCCTTGGAACCTTCTAATAAAAATAGGTACAGGTATATATCTCAATGAGAGAGAACTCTGCTATGTGTTTATCCCCACAACCTCCAACAATGAGGCTTCCTAGCTTTCAAACATTTCCAGGGGGAAAATGGCCAAATGAGGCCTTGAAATGCGTTCTTCTATGTATGCTTGGAAAGGCAAGAAATATCTACAAATTGCTCCTTAAAAACATGAGGACACAAATGAGCGTATAACCAACTGAAGCACTAAAATGATTTCATTGCAAGCAGGGAACAGCAGGCAGGAGAACTGAAGATATGCTCATAGTGGTATCTTGTGCCTTGAACTAAGAAAATCTCTCTTAATACCAGATGGAGTCACTTGGATAAAGGCAGCATTTCCCACTGGCACTGTAAAGTACACAGCAGAGAAAGCAGCATAAATGTGTGTACATTATGGGAAACAACCTTTATCTCAAACCACTTTGATTTCTTTATAAAAATACTGATTATTATGGCAATGTATATACCACTTAATTACAGTTGTCTATCAGTAGTGTACAGGAGACTCAATACAATGAAACTAAAAATGAGTTAGAACTATAAAACCATAATTCAGTTAAAAATCCTGCTGAAAAAACAACAACTTCAGTAAGTGCCGGAAGTTCAACAGAAAGGGGGCCTGTCCGACTTCAGGTAGAAGGGAGCTCCACAAAATTAGGCCCACAGTATTGTACAGAATGCTCCTGGTGGACACGCAACATGAATCTGAGCCAAAGGGGACGACTAACAGTGACTTCCTCAAAGACCTCAGTGATCAGGCAGGGATATAAGGGATCAGGTAGTCCTTGAAGGATCCTGGACCCAATTTGTTAAGGGCCTTGTAAATTAATACAAGAACCTTGAACCTGGCCTGGTAGCATATGGGCAGCCAGTGTAAGCTTTTGAACACCAGTTATGTGCTGGTGATAGCCTGTCCTCATCAACAGTCTAGCCATAGTGTTTTGCACCAGCTGGACCAGGCCCAAGGGTAGCCCCATACAGAGCATGTTGCAAACATCTAGTCTTGTGGATACCAGTGCATGCATCACCATGGCCAGACTAAATGGTCTCTGGGATGTCTAAGTGCCATTTCAGACATCACAAAGGCCTACAAGCACAAGCTGTCAATCTTGTGAAACCTATGTATAGATTATAATCCGTATAAACTGGGGAGGGGGGTCTCAGGCCTGGAGGTTGAATGTGGCGTTCCAGCATTCCCTTGGAATTCTTCCTGGATCCATACCCCTTCCCAGTCCACACCCTCTATTCCCAGGCTACCTGCCTCCACAGCCTTTTCCTGGCTGGAACATGTCCTCTTTGCTTGCCTGGATGGAAAGAGATGTAGGTGTGTGTGGGGGTGGCTGTATATAGAAACCACTGATTTGACTATACAAAGGTAAGAGTCACACCTGTTGCTCCATCCACTTCTGCCTCTGGCCTGCCCACTACTGCCACGTGGTCCCAGGAAGGTTGCCTATAAAGGAATATGGCCCTTGGCCTACCAAAGTTTCCTCACTCCTTGTATACACAAAGAGACAGAAATATGTGTGTGTAATCAGATGTGACAATTGACACATAGATTTCGTGCTATATTCTACCCAGAAATGTTTTTTATATAGGGCCTCTATTACATCTGAAATGTCACTTAATCCTCAAGACTTACAGATTTCTGCTACTGAATCTAGATAGAGCATTTTGAGAAATCCTAGCCACAACACAGAAATCAACTTTTCAAGGCCACACATGAAGTAAGATGTGGGGATGAGATGTGACTTCCTGATTGTCAGTTCTCTGTTTCATTTCCATATGCTTAGAAATTCCATAATTCCATATGATGAGCACATTTCAAATGGTAAGGTAATGTAACTGAGTGAAATGTTTTCATTTGCTTGAATTTTAGATCCGATCAGAAACCATTGCCACTTATGCTCTCTGTGGATTTGCGAACTTTGGTTCTTTGGGATTGGTAATCGGAGGACTGAGTAAGAACACGTTTAGTTCTTGTTTAGAGTGCTGTATTGGCTGAAAATAAACCAAGTCAAAACAATCCTACTGCAATATATGTGTAGCAATGGATGGTGTGTTGGGGCTGCATCACATACCTGACCATCCAGCTGAGTTGTTGCAGTGTACCAGGACGGAGAGGGGGAGGGGCATGGGGGAGCAAAGTCAGTATGGTGTAAACATGCCAGCAAGAGTACTGGATTGCCAGCGCATTTGCACCACACCAACCTTGCCGCTGGCATATACTTCCCCTCTCCATCCCAGTATGCTGCAGCGACTCACCCCAACAAAGGTTAGGTGAGTGGTGCAGCCCCATAATGCCATCTGCTGCTGAATACATGACAAGCAGTCACTCTACTTCCAAGTGTGGAACTGGTGGGATGGAAAGCAATTACCTCTGACCTTGTGCTGTGCTACAGAAATCTTCCATGTATCTCTCTAACTCAGAGTGCTGTCAGAGACAAGACGTACCCTTCTCCTGAGTTGGGAAAAGGCTTAGGGTCATAAAGATCACCAAGTTTGACTAGCTATAAAAGCAGCTAGAATTTATGGACGCCTGACAGTACATGAGAGTGCATCAAATGCCTAAGGTAGCCATTGTCATACCATAAAGGCTCTAACTAGCCACTGGAAGATGCTCATGTGCTGCCTAAGGAAGGCCCTGCTGGTCAGAAATAGTGGATGGTAATCTCAGCCTTGAAAAACACACAGAGTTTAAAGAGAAAGTGAGAAAGAGCATTGCTGTTTCAACTTCGTCCTTTCAGCTCCATGTAAGTTTCATTCTTGCCATCCCATGATAAAGGGGGCAGTGAGTGAGGAGGGGCTCAGGGGGTTTGTAAGCACCAGAAAAAACCCTCAAGGATACTGCTGTGGTCATGGGAGCCATTTTGGTGATCCCAGAATTACAGCACAGTAAGAGCACCTCTTGTAAGCAAATCTGAGACTGAGAGGAATTAAAATAATTCTGGAGTAACTACATATTCACAGCAGGCTGTAAGAAACAAGAGTGCTTTAAATGAAGTGGATACATAATGTCTGTGTGAGCTTAAATAGGCTAATGTGATTGGAAGTTTTTTTGGGGGTAGGGGAGGTAAGATGTGCTACAAGAGCCCTTAAGTAAATGTTATCCAGAGACTCTAGATGAAAAGGCAGAGAAGTGGGCTAAGCAGAGTATGGTTTTATTAAATCCATTTTAGACAAGTAGGCCATACTATACATTGTGCTAAATACATACTGTGCAGCTACATTCTTGGCTTTCTCAATCTAACTGCAGGCGTTGGGGTGGTGGTGTGTGCCTTCCATCCCCAGCCACAATCCAGACAAAAATAGTACCACCATTCCTGGCATGGCTTACAAGGCTTAGAAAAAAAATTCCCATTTGTGCCAATGAGATCTGTTTTCTAAGCCTTGCAACCATGCTGGCAGTGTGTGTGTGTGTGGGGGGGTCAGATTGGGCTGGGATGCAGCAGCAGACAGCATGGCAGGGCTCCATCTGGCCGAGTCACTGAAGCATACAGAGATGGAGAGCGGCAGTGAGGTTGGTGCTGAGCAAACATGCTAGCAGGAGTACCAGATTGGGTCCACTGGCATGTTTGCACCACACTGAGCTCGTTGCTGCCGTGCCCCTCTCCATCCTGGTATGCTGCAGTGACTTAACCAGATGGATGTCAGATGATCAGCACAGTCCCACCACACTGTCTGCTGCTGTGGGGAGGGGATAAACATTCTCACACATTGCAGTCCCAATCAGAATGAGGACCCTCTACATGAATAGTTAAATAAGGAAAAAACAAAGACATAGCTGCATGGTATGAATTTAGCGTGATGTGTAGTTTGGCCCAGAGGCTACCCAATTTTTTTCTGGCTAGCTTGTGTAGAGAGAGCCTGAGTCTTAAGGAAAACCTTGGCTGGAACTGCTTCAGATCCTAGAATACTAGAACTGTGTGTGGACGTCTAAACACATGACAACCTTGCTTTCATCATCATTTTCCTCAAATGTTTTCTGCAGCATCCATGGCTCCCTCCAGGAAGAGAGATATTGCGGCGGGAGCTTTCAGAGCCATGATTGCCGGCACTGTGGCCTGCTTCATGACAGCTTGCATTGCAGGTACTATATTTTTAGATACCACAAGATGGCAGTGTTTTAGTATGTCAACTTGTTTTTCTTCAGCAGCCAGTACTGTATGATTGATGACATTTCGGAGTGCGCTAAACTTCATGGCAAGGATGCAATCAAGAATTATTTTCTTCATCTCCTTTTAAAAAAACAACAGTGTTCCCTTTATCTCTTATCGGTAGTTTTAAAGATCTGTGTTTAGCTAACATACAAATTGATGACAGAGCATTCTTTGGGGAGGAAGGGTGGGATATAAATTTAATAAATAATAATAAATAGAAAGATGTAAAAGGGCTACATGAAAGGGTAAAGTATATTTCTGTCATTGCACTTCCATAATAGTCTCAAATCAGAGAGAAGAGAAACGTTTTACACAAATGAAGGGCAAAAAACAAAGAAAGTCAAGCTCTTTTTTGTTGCATACATAGGTGGCTTGCTCTCCCACTGAAATTGAACTTGAGCTTTTGAAACTGAACTTTTAAAAATGCTTAACTTTGAGACTCGATCATGCTCTAACACTGGCAAGCTGATTTGGTTCTGACCAGGGGTAAAACTGGAATCACTGTTTAACTCAGGATATGTAGACAAATATAATAGTTCTAGATCATGGGGCTGCTTGGAAACATTACGATATTTAAACACGAATATACTTTTAATTGCCAGGATCAAGCTCTGAAAAAGGTGTGTGTAGAATGGACATGGAAGTTCACAATGTTTCTGGATCATTAGCTATATAACACCAAGACATCTTGTTTCAATTGTTGGAGCAATTTTGCAAAAATATTTTTGTTTTTTAAATAAGTTTAAGGATGAACATATAAATGAGTAAAATTTACATGTGGCACTTTTTTAATGCATGAGGGGAGATGCAAAACTGATGCAGAATTTGTCATGCAAATTGTAAAACCTGAAAAAAACTGGGTTAACACTGTAGATGAACTTCTCATATGTTTGTCTTCACCCTTAATATAGCTTCCAATACTGTAATAGTCAGAAACATTACATACTTTTGATGGGAGAACTTTAAAATCTAGATTGAGTTTGAATAGTTCAAAAATGCAATTGAGGAAAATATTCATGTAGAATGAGTTCCCAAAAGCACTTTGTAGACATATTGTCTGTGTACACACCATATATTTAAAGCACATTTCCCACACTCACCTCAAAGAATCCTGAGAATGGTAGTTTAACCTTCGCAGAACTACAATTCCCAGTACCCTTAATAAACTACAGTTCCCAGGATTCTTGGGACAGGATATGTATGGTATATATGCAGCCACCATCTCCAGCTACTATTGCTTTGCTCACGTTGAAGTTGATCAAGTGATGCTGTGGAAAAAGCTGAGATAAAGTTGTACAAGTCATTTTCAATAGGTGTGGAACTGCTCCCAAGAAATACTGTTATTAATAAAGATGGCCTTTCTGTTTTATTTCCAGGAATATTATCTGTTGCAGAAGATCCATGCACTACTTTACTAGAAAACAACTTCAACATGAATAGCACAGAAATAGTTAGCTGCTGCTTAAACCTCTTTAACAGGTACAGTAATTAATACAAGGGCCGAGTTTCAATTCAGAGAATCACATATGAAGTCCAATTATTGCTATTACAGAAATAGTATATGTGATATCAAGAGAAGATAACAAATTTGGAAACAATAGGTCAGAGGTTAATACTTCAGACTTCATGAAGATTGCTGATCTATTTTTTTTACTATTATCTCTAGAATTTGAGGTTTGTTTCAACCCATCTCCTCCAGCACCACCAGCTACGCACACAGAGGCCACTTTATGCTGTCATAAAGTATGGGTTAGTAAGCCATACTGTGCTCAAGCTGCATGCTCAGTCCAAGGAGTTCTACTTAGCTCCTCCCTTTGCACAAGTGGGTAATCAAACCACAGCAGCACTAGCTTAGCATGATATCTAAACCCAGGATTGTAGTTTGTTTTGCCCTAACAAATCATGATTTAGCTTTTTGACTGTCACAAGGGCCAACCAATCACCATGTTGCATAGCCAGCTTCTGCTGGAAACAAAAAAGACCACTTGGCCCTGAGCGTGACCAAAAAGAGACAAGAGTGTATCCACATTGGGCTCACTATTCAAGATTGGTGCATAGCCTAAGCAAATTAAGAGACTGTATTGGTAATTTATTTTAAGTTACCTGTTGGTCTTTGGCTTCAGATTTTTAGTTTTTAAGTTTTTGTTACCTACTCTCATTGTTACAAACAATCCCAGAGCAGAGTATATAGCAATTTTAAATACAACACTTAACTAAATAAAAAATAACACAAAAATCTATATTCTTCATAATCTCAACAACTAAATCACAATAGGTTCCAGAATAAAGTGAATTTTAATTCTAGTGATGAATAAGTACCCTGAAGTTTGAAGAATGAAATGGGAATAATAAACAGCAATAGCTCATGGGGAAAAGATGGAATGACTCTTTTAGAACAGTTTTATAAATTATTGTCTCCAAACCTGGGGAACATGGTGTTGTGGCTCATGTTGGGAAACCCACAGAATTTATGCAAAAGCACTCAAATTGGTATTTCAATTTCAAATTTTTTGAAATATATATTAAATATATAATTAAAACTTCTTTCCCCTTTTCTAACAGTGCAAACAGTTCCACAGAGATCTTTTTAAAAGCAAATGACAGCCTGAGGTCCTTGGCTGGATGTTGTAAACGTCTGAATCCATCTACATTTAACTGCAGCTGGACTACTCCATCATTTTAAACTGGGCACTTTATGTAAAAGATAAACATAAAAATAAACTTCACTGGACTGGTAGGGGTTGTTTTGTGGCAGACAGGACAAATCTTGTTTTCCAGCTTAAACTAGATTGGCAGCTACGTAAATCCTCTAGCTTTATTAGAGTTGTTGGGTAAGTAACCATACTCGCTATCTCTGATGAGCTCTTGAATCCTAACATAACTTACCTGATCATGGTGAAGGACATATTTATACTTTTAAAACTGTTTCAAATATTTATTTAAAATAGTTCCAAAGACCATGTTTGCCTACACCTTCCAATTTTCATTACACATTAAGAAGAGACAGACTTTTCAGTCAAAGATTTTTGTCCTATGGAACATAGGAAGCTGCCTTATACTAAGTCGGATCATTGGTCAATGTTATCATTCTAGCTCAATATTGTCTACATTGACTGGCAGTGGCTCTCCAGTGTTTCAGATGTGGGACATTTCCAGCTGGGGGATTGAACCTAGGACCTTCTGCATGCAAAGCAGATGTTCTACCACCAAGCTTCTAAGCTACAGCCCTTTCCTTAATCTTGCTATATTGAGACAAAATTATCTCAATGTGATCCTAAGCATGTCTTTCAATGGGACTTTCTCCAAGTAAATACTGTATGTTAATGTTTGGAGCCTTATGTGTTCTGTTTTTAAGTAATGTAATTGTGGTTTTGTCGTTATAGGGATTAAGTGATCTATTTTGGAATTTGTATTTACTGTGTATTAAAATCTCCCTAGTATCTATACAAACCAGATCTCACATGGTTTGGGGTAGCCAGCATGGTGCTCTCCAGCCCTAGCAAACATGGGTGATGGCCAGGGATCATAGGAATTGTAGTCCAAAAACATCTGGAGGGCATCACCTTGGCTACACCTAAACTTGAAAGCACAACACAGTGACAAAACACTATGTGGGATCTGTTGAAAAACTAGCCGTGGTTTTCTTTTAAAGTTGAACATTCCTAGAATGTTGTGTGACTTTGGATTCAGTTGGCAAACCAGGAAAGGAATGCAGCACAAGCAAAAACAGTTGTTCTTGAACTTCTGCCAAGGGAGCAAGATTTTGTGAACTCTAGAGCAGATTAAATTGGAAATGCAAATAAATGGTTAGAAATTAATGGAAGGCCACACATGCATGCAACCAGTTTTGGTACTGGTGTTATCAGTCACTGTCAAATGGCAGGAGCCTTTTCTGAACCATGTACAAGAGCTGCTGCTGGCTATGCAAACCCATGCTGTTGTATTATTATGTATACAAGAAAATCTTCGTAACACAGAACCACACAACTACCGGAAAGGGTCTCAATGCAATAGTTTTGCATGACCAATAAAGATCAATAAAAATACTCTGGTGGCATTTACTCCACCAGAGGTTACTTAACTCTATATTGGTATTGCTGCTGGTGGAGCTGGAAAATGCAGCACTCCACTGGTACCTATTTAACAATACTAAAAATGTTAAGGCTGCAATCTGACAGCCGGCATTTGGCTGGTTGAGGGGGCTGTAGGAAGCTGTGTAAGAGCTGCTCCGCTAGTGAAGAGGGAGGTCTACTTTCTAGAGGGAGCCCCAGGATGTCCACATAACATTCTGCTACCCTGGGCTCCTTCTGGGAGGAAGGGATATAAATGTAATTTATTGTTATTATTAATAATAATAACAACAATAACAATAATAGAGTGGTGGAGGCTGAAATGGGGTGTTCTGGATATATTTTGTACTCTCTGGAGATTGTTTCAGAGTAGATATGCATAGGATTGCACTGTGTACAGTACTTCCTTAAGACTTTTTGTCAGTTTCATCTCGCATCTCTGGAGTTTTTACCTCCAGAACCACACAACCTTCAAACAACTTTATGGTTTACAAAAATCTTAATCTTACATAGCATGGAAAGTGTTAATAAAATTTAAGAGCCAATTGTCTCTTTATTGTCAAGAGCCAATAAAACTACAGTATTTCTTTTCTTGCATTGTAGAACTCTGTCCTTGAATTGAAAAAAATATTCTAAATTCCCTGTTACAAGAATATTGAAATGGTCTTTTTATGCTAAGAAATGTTTTCTCAGGACATATTTCACACCTTTCTTCCATCAAGAGAAACATATTAATGGCACAGGTAATTTTGACTTGCATGTACGTAGTAATAAAAAGCACCTTTGTCTGCACACTTACTGTTCTTTCTCCAGCTGCGCATTCAGCTTTGTTGGTCACGTCCTTGGTAGAGACATGCCTGCAGAAGCAATGTGTGAGTTTTGCAGGATTAGGGAGTGCAAGGCTAATCTGTGCCTCTAATAAAGGGAAAAATCACACAACAATACAAGGGATCTGAACCTAAATGTTTCAGCAAAGGTTAAAATTCCAATTATTTTCTTTTAATAATTGAGGAAAAAACATTAACATAAATAATTACACTTTTGCAAAATAACTGCACATTACCAATTTCTATAGATTTAGGACCATTTAAAGGAGAGGAAAGTGGGTGGGGGGAGGGGAGAGTGTGTGCAAAGATCATAATAATCAGAAGCTGCCTCTGGATGTAAACTGTTAAATCAGGGGTAGGCAGCCTGAAGTCTGGGGGCCAAATGCAGCTCTCCAGGTCTCTCTGTCTGGCCCTCAGAACTCTGCCCAAGAGACCCCCCCTCCCTAGGCCACACCACTTCCGGGCCCTGCTCCGCACCCTCCTCTAGTGATTTTACCTAGCTGGAAAAGTGCCCTTGAATTGTGATTAGGACTCTTCCTTGCCTAGATTGACTGTGTATCTGGCCCCACCCACCCTTGGCATGAGGCTCCCCCAAGCTTGCCCATGAGGGAATGCAGCCCTTAAGCTGAAAACAATTCTCCATTCCCGTGATAAATAAACAATGCTAGAGATAAAATTAGCAGGTTTCACCTAATGCAGGCATACGCCGCTTTAACGTTCGCAATGGGACCGGAGTGTATACTTTAAGCGAAAATAAACTTTAAGTGAAGCAATTGTCTTCACTTGTACTGCATGCAATCACCACAAGATGGCAGCGGCATCATGCCAATAACGTGTACGTTATTGCTAAGTGTGCGAACATTAAGCAGGATATGGGGACGTATGGAGCATGTATGTTATAGCGAGGTGACATTAAGTGAAGCAATGTTAAGCGGGGTATGCCTGTACTGCATTAAAGGCATACAGAATCTTGTACTTCCATTTTCCAGTACGCAATAAAAACATACAGTTTCACAACCATCTACTTATCTACCTGCTCTTGATTCTTATTAAAGTCATTAGTTTTAAAATAGATATAATATCCCAGACCCGAAATACCCAATCCAATATTAAGAGGATGTTTTATGTTTTTTCTAATTACAGCTGAAAGAGATTCTTGCATTTCCTGCTCAAGGCTGCAATCCTGTACTCACATACTTAAAAATAAGTCCCACTGAACTTGGTGAGACTTACATCAAAGTAGAAATGCATAGGATGGGATGTTTCTCAACCAACAACTCTGTGGAAATATTGTGTGGAAATATTGAAACAGATCTGACCAAAGATGCTAAGTGTATAGCACAGTTGCACAGTTGGATGACTGGAGATTAACAAATGATGGGTCTATGTGTCTGTGGGTTGGTTCACACAGAGCATTAGTGATGGTCTGGTGCTACTCATGGCCCCTTTTAATTTGCATGGATCACACGACGTTGCACGCAATAAGCAGCTAGATCGTTTTCCCCTTTAAATCCATAGTATATCAGTGCTCTTTTAATCCGAAAAGGGAAGGTAAAAATGACTTCAATTCATATCTCTGAGTGCTTGTAGACACTTTACTCCAATGCTTTAGGTGGGTGTGTCAGTCGTTCCCCTCTCCACACCCCCTCCTCCCTTCATTTCATTTCCTGTTTGGCTGCTGGCTCCATTCTGCAAGCCTGCTGCAAACTGTGTTTTATTTTTATTTTTCCCCTAATTTGTGCACAAAAACACAACACTGTTCAAGCAAATATCTGTTGATGGTGGCGGTTGTTGCGTGAACAGCATACGTTACTTTGGAGTTAAGTTGAGCAAGAAACTTCTCAGATGCATTAGATCAGCTTAAGAGTCTTTATTAAGACATTATGGCCCAAAGGCTTCAAAGTAGATTACATGTTAAAGTTCTCCCCCCTTCAAGGAGAGAAGCTCTCAGTTCAGAGACATGACACAGAAGACAGCACGCAGGAGAAGAGAAAGCAACTAACAGACAGCAGGCAGCTATAACTTTCCCAGCTGTTATCTCCCATTACCATAGCAACCTGTCTGACCTTGGTTGTCTGCTCTCAAGCCAGCAAAGCAGATAAGGCCTTTCCTTTCCCAAACTTCTCCAGACTTGTAGTCTTCATGGAAAACAACTAGAGGTAGTAATGCCTATAGGTCAACAGCCCAACAATATCTGCATTCCAGGCTGAAGCTGAACCCCGACAAAACCGAGGTGTTGCTGGTGGGGGATAAGAGAAGGTTGGGAAATTTAGACCTGGTGCTTAATGGGGTGAGATTGCCCCTGAAGGATCAGGTCCGCAGTCTCGGGGTCATTTTGGACTCCCAGCTGTCTATGGAGGCACAGATTTCTGCAGTGAGCCGGGCAGCCTGGTACCAACTTCATCTGGTACAGAGGCTGCGACCCTATCTTCCTATACATCTGCTCCCACGAGTAATACATGCCCTGGTCTCCTCTCGATTAGACTACTGTAATGCGCTCTACGTGGGGTTACCCTTGAAGACGGTCCGGAAACTCCAGCTGGTACAAAATGTGGCGGCACGCTTAATAAAGCAGACCCGTTGCCGGGACCATATTACCCCAGTGCTGATTGAGTTGCACTGGTTGCCAGTTGTATACCGGGCCCAATTCAAGGTGTTGGTATTAACCTTTAAAAACCCTATACGGTTCCGGCCCAGTTTATCTGAAGGAACGCCTCCAGTATCACCAAATATGCCACAAAACGAGATCAGCCTCACAAGACCTTCTCTCGGTCCCACCAGTGAAAACAGCTAGGCTGGTGCGGACCAGGGAGAGGGCTTTTTCGATCATGGCCCTCACCCTCTGGAACTTGCTTCCCTTTGACCTTCGGCATGCCCCCTCCCTGATGACCTTTAGCCGTGCCTTAAAAACCTGGCTTTTCAGGCAGGCCTATAGGATCTCTGGGGTGGGTTAGGTTTTATACTGTATCAGTGTAGGATGGTTTTTTAGATGATATGATATTAATACTGTGATTGTTATGAATATGTTGATATTGTATTTCATATTGTGTACGTCGCCCAGAGTGTCCATTAAGTCAGACAGATGGGCGACTAATAAATAAAATTTTATTATTATTTTGTTATTATTATTATTATTATTACTGTAGCAATGAAAATACAAATAATCGCACTTTATGAAACTCTGGAACTGAGCATGCTCAGTTGGCAAGATAACCAGAGGAAGTGAAAATTTGATCTTAAGAGGGCATGGTCATTAGGAAGCTGCGTGATTAATCCTTTCCCTTCAGTGTGAATGCAAAGCACCGGGTTTGCAGCTGGCTTTGAGCCCCCTATGTGGACTGTGCAAACAGAAAACAGAGGTAAAAGCAGCTTCTTTAATACGATGTTTTGCTCCCATGTGGATAAGCCCTGTGTGTGAAGTAAGAGAATGAGCTAGTTTTAAATTTAAGTTAGCCCTTCTTTCATCCAGATAAGCAGTGGAGAAGTAGGGATACATCATGCCTTGGCATTTCACATTGCCTTTGGAAAAACATTAATAAAACCCAAACGTCTCAGCATTTTCATTTTCATTTTTTCATACTGCAGGAGATGGAAATTCACTATAGCAACCGAGAAACATTGGTCACTACTAGCTACATGTTGCCATAGTAAATACAAACCTAGGGATATTTATCCTACACTAGACGTTGTGGGACTCCAACTCCCATCTAGCTCATCCACTGTAGCCAACAGTCAGGGATGATGGGAGTTGTAGTCCAGCAACATCTGGGAGGTCATAAATTCCCCATTCTGGCTCCATACTGATTTTACTAACAGCCAAGCTACGCATGATATAGGAGATCCAGGATTGGATCTCCTAACAATTTTTTATTCTTATTTTGTATTATTACTTAGAGCAGTCACAGTTTAATCAGGAAAGCAGTGGCAGAGGAAGGGGGTACGTTGAGAGGGAATATTGGAAGGGGGATTGTGGTAAGAAGCCTCCACACAGTTGAACCGTACATTGTCAGGGTTCTCGATCATATGTAGGCTTCTACGTGAATCCCTCCTACTTAGGAGCCCCCTTCAGACCTTCCTGCTCATTGTGGGAATGCTAAGGTGGTGCTTGCAGGTCACTCATAGCTATATAAATAGCTATGTGAAATAAAAACTGAATTACATATTTTTATTTTGTTATGTATTGACACAAGTATAGTTGATGTTTTCAAACTGTAGAATTTGATTTTTCAGCTTCATTAATTACCTTGGGAAAAGCAAAATACATAAGGGTCAAAACTGACATATTAGTCAAAACAATTTGCTTTACTGAAGTTTGAAATAAAGTTGGAAGTTTTCCGAAAAGGTCTTCTGATGGGAACAGAGTCAAAATGCCAAAGTGTGGGTATCTAAATATGATTTTCCCATTCACAAAAGAGTACTCCATCCTGTTGTAATCCAACTAAAAAGAGCCTTGTACCAACGTTGTCATACATATGATGTTCCCAAGCACTAAGTTGATGAAAACGTGTTGATAACAAACTGCAGTCTTAAACACACTTACATGGGAGTACGTATCATTAAACTCAGTGGGATTTACTTCTGAGCAGATATGCATAGGATTGCATTATAATACATTCTGTTACTGCTTGGTGGTTTTTACATTTTCTCTTGAAGCACTGGAACTACGGATACCACAATGTTTCTTCTCTGTGTCTTAGAAAAGAAACACTAGGTGGCAGAATTTCATCAGGGAAATTCCTTTTGTAACCCCCATTCCTGCAATAAGTGCAGCTTGCTGATTTTGTCCCAGATAATTTGATTAGTGTGTTGCTGAATCTATGATAATACTTATTGACTATCCAAAACAAAATGCTCCGCACTATTCAACTGCAAAAGAAATAGCGTGTCCATGACCAAGCACCATCAGAATACTCCTCAACATCCCCAATGGAATTTGTTACCAAACCATTGTCTCTAGAACAGTCATGTTGTGGAGGGCTTCTAGGATGACATTTATTTATTTATTTATTTATTTATTTACTTACATACATACATTTATATCCCACCTTTCCTACAAGGAGCTCAAGGTGTCATATCTGCTCCTTCCCACTCTCCATGTCATATTCACAAAAACCGTGAGGTGGGTTAGGCTGAGATAGCAACAAGGCTGCCCAGTGGGCTTCATACCGGAGCTACAATTTTCCAGGTGGTTTAACAGTCAATCCCTCTTCCCAGGGAACTCTGTGAATTGTAGCTCTATGAGGAGAATAAGTGTCTTCTAACACCTCTCAGCACCCTTAACAAACTACAGTTGCCAGGATTCTTGGATGGAAGCCATGAGTGTTTAAAGTGGAATAATACTGCTGTAAATGTATAGTGAAGATGGGGCCCCTGAGTGGAGATTTGAACCCTGGTCTCCCAAGTCCTAGTCCAACACCCAAAACACTCTTATGTCTTTCAGTAATGATCAGCAAGGCTTGTTGTTTCTCTAGAAATCAAGCCAGCAAAGCACTGAAGGCAGGGGGTGGGTTGATAACATTTCTCTCTCTTTGGAAGGCTAATTCAGTTTCTATAAGCCTTAACTGTGCTGATATCTGCTGTCTATGTGGCAAACCTGGGAACTGTGGAGTGGGGGGATGACACAATTCACAATAAGAAAGATTGAACAAAACCCCTAATAACACAGTACGTCTTTTGTCCCAACAGTGGTTCACAATCTTTGTGTTTAATACTGAAAAATGAAGGTGGTGAGAAAGGAATTGGGACATCCCCATTGAGAAGGGAGAATATCAGAAAATTGTAGGCATGATATAAATAATTGGCTCTTAGGGTAGTGGGACAAGGAAGAAACAGCTGGTGGGTTTGTTTGTTTCCATGGTCCAGATCACTAGATTTTGGAAAGGACTTCTATCGCTCCATGAAAATAAGCTTAGGAAAGGCCATACTATTAAAAACCACAAAAACATGTGGAGGTTGGGGGAGAAAACTAGAAGTGAGCCAGACTTTCTTAGAAAATGATTTTCAATAAATATTTGATTTTGAGGTCCCCTCCAAATTTGGAAAATTTCAGGTGGGTGAGGAATAGTTGGTGAAATGACACACCCACACCCACTCTTCTCTATTTGTGAATAAAGTGAAAATTGTCTGGAACAGCTGTGAGTCTAGTTTTTTAAATATTATTTTAATATTGCTGGAGGAAGCAATGGGCTTGGCCGTATCTCCTTCGTTTTTCTCTCAGCCTATTGTTTCCTTTGCCCACCAGTTATATGAACCAATTAGTATTAACTAAGCTGAAATTTATCAGATAATTTTCTGGGAATTTTCTTTTTCAGCCAGCCCCAAACTGCTAGAACATTCTTGTTCCCTTTGAGAAAATCTTTCAGTGAATTCCCTCCCCCCGATACACACTTTGCCTACCCCAAATAAGTAGAATTGTTGGGAGGCCATTTTTTTTAAATGACAAACATGGTAGAATCATCTTTCAAGTGAATGTAACTGTCATGTGTCTTTTATTTACACATTGTGTGCACAACAGTAAATAAAAGCCTTACCCTCTGTAGATGTTGACAGTCCTATTCATGGGCTTATCTATTTTATTAGGACTAAATTCACTAATAGACAACAAACCTTGAGGTTTAAGAATGTACCTAAAGCCAACAAATATTTCTATCAAACTTTAAAAAGCAAGGAAATTGGGCAGTTATAGTGAATGCACCAGGGGAGCAAGGGACCTGACCTCCTCTCTGAGATACTGTAGTGCCCTACAAATTTCTAAAAATGCAAACACAATTTGGGTTGGTCTTTCACAGTCCAATCCACTTCCTGTGTAGCTTGGAAGAATTTGGTAATGTGCCTCTGAGCATATGGTGAGTGGTGGCAACACATGCCATCTCCAAAGACAGAAAATTACATTTTTGTATGTTTGTTGGTATTCTTACTTTTCTTCTTTTCTGTGTTACTAATGTTTCTACAGAGCATCTAACTTAGAAAATTATATTTCTCTCATTATTCAGCCTAGAAATCTGTGTCAAATTTATTTTTATTAATTTCAAAGCCTTTTTATTGGCCAATGTCATATGATGGTGAAGATAAGCTTTTGTGTTTCAGACAGGAGGTTATGCTCTGTTTCTATTTTGAATAGTTGAATCTGAAATCTGTTTGATGTAAAATCAGACTGATTACAATATGTTGCTACTTAAGCAATGAATCTAGCTGTCTGAAAAAACAAACTCGGCCTGCCCAAGATGCATGTTTTTAGCCTGCTGTGCGTAAACTGCTCCACTTAAGGAAAGGTGTGCATGGTCAATCAAAAACATAGAGCACACCTAGAATTTTGCTAGAATATATTTCACCTCCCACTGTTTTATCTTGTGCAAACTGAGATACTTCTCATGTCCATTGGAAACTATTCTGCAGAACAGTTAAAGCCATAGTTCCACAATTGTTTTTGCAGCTTTTTTTTTAATGTTGCAAAGTGTTGTTGTACTTCACATATTCACAGAAACAGAAACAAAAGAAAATGATTTACTATAGGAAACCACTAAAATTGGCACTTCCGGGAAGGGTGACTTAGCCTGTGCCTGCTTTTGAGACGGGCTCCTGCCTCAAAAGAAGCTTATTCAGATATATCAGTCAGTTTTTTCTTTTTTTTTGACTGATTAAACTTCTCCCGGGTAGGGAGAAACGAAGAGATTAACCTCAAAGCCTATTTTTGTTGGGACGACCAGATCTCATTAATTTATGGGACGAGGTCCAGCCGACGAAGGTGGGACGGATTTTCAACAGCAAGCTCTATCTGATAAAGCGAACGTTCACCTTATCTTCTAAGAGAGAACGCACTAACAGGCAAGCACCCTTCTTTCTATATTTTTCTTTTACTTGACTTAAATTGTTGCTGTTTAAAAGAGATTTGCCAGATTGATCGGTTTTTGACATCTCACTGGGGAGCCATAACTTCTCTCTGCTACGCACTAATTAATAGCTTATCTCTGTTTTTGTTGCAAAAAGCTGTCCTGGATTTGCATTCTAAAGATATACACAGAAGAGGGATTTCTATTCCAGATTTTTATTTTGAAGAATATTATATTGTCTGAGACTACTCTCTTTTTGGTCTATTTTATTTTGACGAATCTGTTTTCTGACGACTGCCATTAATTGTTTCGATCCTGGGAACTGCATTTTGTTTACTTAACTATGGAGAGATAAGGCTGTCTGCTCTGTTTATACTGTGATGTCACCAAGTTTGGAGTATTAACCCAATTGTTGCTGAAATAAGAAGTGGTTTTCCTATATTTTTCTTTTAAAATGGCAATTAAGAAAGTGGCTGAGAATCTGGAAATAACTATGTTTCAGAAAATAATGGATGAGATTGAGATAACGAAACAAAATCTGCGACAGGGTTGTAAGGAGCTGAAAATTGAATTGAGTAAAATGACGCAGGAGATTAAAGATATAGGGGTCCCTGTGAGAGAGGTGACCCTGGAAGGGGTCCCTGTGAGAGAGGAGACCCCGGAGATTGGAACAAACGTGGAACAGGAAAAAGATTTGGAGTCTATGGACTTTAGAAATAAAATCTATTGTTTGGAGACACAGGAGATTAAAGACATAGGGGTCCTTGTGAGAGAGGAGACCCTGGAGACTGGAACAGGGGTCCCTGTGAGAGAGGAGACCCTGGAGACTGGAACAGGGGTCCCTGTGAGAGAGGAGACCCCGGAGATTGGAACAAACGTGGAACAGGAAAAAGATTTGGAGTCTATGGACTTTAGAAATAAAATCTATTGTTTGGAACTCAATGTTATCTCTGAAGAAATTAATGAAGATTCTAGAGATAAAGTTATCAATGGCATGGATAATCTTCTGGACTGGAATGATGTGATGGAGCCCAATATAGAGGAAATCTATGGAATTAACTGCAGCCATGTGACAATGGAAAAACTTTCAAGAGATGACCCAGTGTATTTTGAAAAAAAGAACAGAGATATGATTTTACAGCAGTATTTCAGCAACCTATTCAGAATGGATGGCAAGAAAATATTTGGGATAGAGGTAATTCCCATCAGACTCTTACTATATGACTATGGCTTTGACAGCAAGATTATTATGGAATACTGATAATGGAAGATTGGATACTGAAATTACTGGACTTAACAAGACTACTGAAGATGGAAGATGGAAAATGGAACTAATAGGGATAATAGAACAATGGCTACTTAAATTACTGAACCTAACAGATTCTGATGTGATGGATTAATTGAAATGTTTATTTTGACTATGGTTATGACAATAAGATTATCATAATTAGTAATGAGATGGGTTAATCGATATGCTTATCTGGAAAAAAAAAAATTGATAGATATATTTCTTAAAGAATTGAAACCTCTCTTTGACTTTTTGTGGAAAGAATAAAGTAATGTTTATGAGATTTGATGATTAAGTAAGATAACTATTGGAGGAAAGTGATTTTATAATATGACTTAAGAGACAGGATTGTTATATATTATAGACTTATAACTGATCTGATCTTTGACAAATGGGAAGTCAATATTTTACTCTTTATTTTTTTTTTTTTTATTATTTTTTTTTGTTTAACTATTTTTGATTTTGTTTTTTGTCTTTGAATGTTTTATGATTTTGTCTTGTATGTTTTATGAAAATTTGAATAAAAATTATTGAAAAAAAAAAAAAAGGAAACCACTAAAATTGGAAAATAAATCAATCATATTTAAAGTGACTATCTGAACTGTATCAACTGTTTTAATATTGCTGCTTCCTCCCTGCTAAAACAAGATCAGCACAGCACATGTCTTCCTTCTGTTATTTGGGCTGATTGCAGGTGTTGCCACCACTCACCATATGCAAATTCTTCCAAGCTACACCGGAAGTGGATTGGACTGTGAAAGAATCTATGCTGACTATTGTATATAGCCACTCTCATGGCTGTATAATGTAGCACTTTAACCCACTCCCTGGTTTTAGTAGCCTATATGATAGGATTCAGAGCCAGTCCTGCAGAGGGAGGGAGGGAGGGAGGGAGAGAGGGAGGGAGAGGGAGAGGAGATGATACTTCTAGCCTACACCTTCTCGGGGCTCATCTACATGGGAGCATTTCTTCCTAGGAAATACACTGCATTTACCTTCGTAATAGATTTCACTGTCTGCAGTTCCTGCTCAATGTTAGCTGCCAATTGGTTTTTCCCATCCACACAAGCAAGCATTTCTTTGGGAAGGATTAGTCTCAGTGCTTCCTTGTGGCCCCATCGTCTAATTATACATTTCCACTCCCTCTAGTTGCTAAGGTGACTGAACATGCTCAATCTGTTCTACCAGCTGCAGTAGGTTCCTTTAAAAAAACCTGAAGTGCAAATATCTCTGTGTTCTGTGCATATGGTTGGTAGTATATAGCTGAAATACAAATCTTTGTTTGAGCAATGTAATGCTTTGTGCACAAGTCAGGGGGGAACAAAATAAAGGCACCATTTGCAGCAGCATAAAGAAGGCCAGCAGAATGGAGGAGAGCAGCCAGAAATTGCTCGTCAGCCTACAGGAAACAAAATGAAAGTAGAGAGGAGGAGACAGTGGGCATGGAGAGGGAATGATTGGCACATCCACCTAAAAGCATTGGAGCAAAGCGATTGCAAGCACTAGAGAAACAGAGTGGAGACTTTTTTCTCCACTTTTATTATTATCAGTGGATTGGATTAGTATGGATTTACAGGGGGGAAACTGCATGATAGCTTCTGTTTGCAGGTAATGTCATGTGAATGCAAATTTAAAGGAGATGTGAGAAGCACCAAACACATGGTAAACCACCATGTAGATGAGCCCTTAGTCACACAACTTGGCATATACTTTCATTGCAGAAGAGCATTGCTTTGTGGTTGAGTATGCTTTCATGGATATAACAATATTATAGTCCCCCCCAAACCACACCAGACATCCCCCAAATAACTTGAGAGAGAGTTCTTAAAATAGACTTGCTACTGGATAAAAGTAGAAGAACAAAGCTATTTAAAAAACTGAAAAGAAAACTCTTTAATGGCATAGAACTCTTGGAGGCTGCTTCAAACATTGACCGTTTTCTCCCTCTGTGGAGATTATGTCCCATATGGGCACTGTCTTATATAAAGTCCAGGGCAAGGGTTTAATATGCAGTGAATACACATGTAGGTAAATCAGTCTCATACCCTTTTTTTCTTAAATAGCAATAATCTCCTAAGGGCTCAAATGCACTGTTACTGTCCTCTCTGTTAATGAAACAGCCCTATCTTTGTGTTCCTTATCTGATGTTTCCTTATCTGATTGTTTGGCACTTATAACTACTCAGAAAAAGTGGGGAAGCCTACTATATGGAACATTATCCATGTGTTATCTTTAGGAAAGGGAGAAATTCAGTTCAGTTTACATTTAACCCACCTAATTCAATTTCCCAAAATAATGAACATGAACAAAAATGCAGCTATTATTCAAACTTTGCACTTTCCAAATTTTGCGATGCAGTTCTCCAACCAAAACGTGTACAAAAATGCATATATTAGTGAAAATTACCCCCCAAAATGCCGTATATTAGGTAATTGTGCATACAAGCATGCACATTAGGAGAAACATGCCATAGACTCCTCACAAATTTTAATTTTAAAACAAACAACACAAACTGATACAGAAATGTGGTTAACTAAGCTTAAAATTGGAAAAATTAGACAAACCAAAATTGACCGAGTTGTCTGTCTCTTGTTATCTTTCATATTACATACCAGAGGTTTGACCAAATGCTTCTAATCTCAATAGCCACATACAAAGATATTCTTCTAATCTGATGCCTCCTTGTCTAACAGTCCCCACAATCTCTACTTCTTGTCACCTGTGACAACATTCCTTTTCCAACCATTGTATTGTTTTGGGAGACTGCTGTTTTTTCCCTCCATTGCTCCAACCTAGACCTCAATCCCAGTGACTTTACACACAAGCAGGCACCCACAGACTAGTGGTCCCACCAGGCTATATTGCTGCTGCTTCCTGCTCATGCTGGGCCCCCTCAGTTGTAGCATATAACAGAAAGAGAGGATGCAACAAATATCTGTGGTGTCCCTACCTAGCAAGCTGTCACACTAAGGATTTAAAAAACCTTTAAAAAATGATATGTGTTGTTTTCTACAAATTTTCAATTCAGTATAATTACAATAATTCAATGCAGTTACAACAATGTCATATATAAATACAATTTTGATAAATGATAAATAATTACACCATTAATTACATACATACATACTATTTAATATATAATAATCACATAATCATATTGTCAATCACATCTTTAATCAACCATTAACTAGAGCGAATTAATACTGCAATCCTAGGAGAAAATAAGTCAACAATAATTCTTCCCCAGCTCATTTAGTCTTCTGATCTCTCTGCCTTTAGCTCTTAAACTTCGCCCAAAAGAATATGGATTTACTGAATCTTGCACCTTGTCATTCCAATATGAAATATACAAACTCAATTTTTCTACAGAAGTATTCTCTTGTTGTCTGCCCTCTCTTACTTTGACTAGGTATGTGAGTTTGACCATGCATGCCATGTCCCAGATTTTAGCTAAGTGTCTATAGAAGGAATTATGGTATTCTTCCACTACTGACATATTATAATTCTATCTGCTGTTATGAGATAAATTGTCATTTCTATATCTTCTATTACATTATCCTTAAGATACCCCGACCACCATTGGATCTCTTGGGAGGTCACAGCCCAAAATATTTTTTTATTTCTAACAGCACCAGATACCAAAATATCTTGGTCTTTGTGCATGACTAGCAATGATCTGTAGTCGCTGGATATATTTTGTGCTTAGTCTGACTGGTATCATAACACAGAAATGAGTTAATAATTTATATAATAAATTAAGATTCATACATAAAGTGAAACGAGAGGTGTTTCTCCAAATCCATTTCCATTTATATACTGAAATCATTAACATGTCTTGTTCCCACTTAATTGATGTTTATGTCCAGATGGTTCTAAATCAGTTAAGGTTTTATATATTTTAGTTAAGACCCCCTTTGATTGGCTTTCAGGTTTAATCAATATCTCAAACTTTGTTGGATCTCTTAATGACCCATGAATCCATAATCATTTAACTATATTTCTAACTTGAAGTTATTGAAGAAAGGGTAGTTGAACATATTCTAGAATTTATTTAACTTGATTAAATGTTTACACACTCCTCCTATCAACATATTGTTAAATTCAGTTAATCCATGTTCCTTTCAACAGGTCATATTCCCCAGTAGAACTTTTTTTATTACATTTACTATTATAATCAATTGCAGTAAATTGTGATAGATCCGGGGTCAGTTTGCTTTGAAACTTTCTTCATACTGAGAAAAAAACTTTAGTAATTACATTTCCATTTATTATTGAAATATCTTCCCTATCACAGTACCAGAGAATATTTTTTATGTGGTGGACAAACCATCTTCTCAATTTTTAACATCTTTTTATTAAAATGATCTTTCTATTAACTTTCTTGAAGTGCCCCGGCCAGCCCTAGGTCAGCATCCTTTTTATTTGACTTAACCATATTGTGAACTTTTCGTTCTTCTGCCTCAGTTCCCAAGACAGGTTCATTGCTATGGTAACTCAGAACCAAGCTTCCTTAATTTTGCTTGCACAAAGTCTACCCATTCAAGAAGGCTGTTTTACAAGCAAATCTCCCATGGAAACAATTTCATATTAGCTTGGAAGTGAATAGCAACACCATTTACTTAAATCAGTGCAAACCACATACTCCAAGGTGGCTTTTGAGGAGTGCAGTTCAGAGTTGTAGATTTATAATAGAAAAAGCTTCCAAATGATTTTTTTTCAGTGCTGTATAAGATAAGAGAGGGGAGGGGTAGCACTTCAGTTCAGTACAAAGCTGTATTTCTTTTTTTATTATTGCTGTTTATTGAAAAGTTTTTGAGATCTTTACTTTAGTTATCTATCTATCTATCTATCTATCTATCTATCTATCTATCTATCTATCTATCTATCTATCTATCTATCTATCTATCTATCTATCTATCTATCTATCTATCTATCTATCTATTTATTGTATTTATATACTGCCTCATAGCCGAAGCTCTCTAGGCGGTTTACAGCAATTAAGGACATTAAAAACAAATATACAAATGTAAACCATACCAAATTAAAACCCATAAAAACTGATAGGCAAGTTAAAACAGATACTATGGAATATTCTTCCTGATGAGATACGCCTGGCACCAACATTATTATCCTTTCGGCGTCAGATAAAAACCTTCCTCTTCTCCCAGGCATTTTCAGCATTTTAGTAGTATTTAATATGCATTTTAGTGTGTGTTTAATTATGTTTTAATTCTTGATATTTTTAACTTATTTTTAAACTGCTTAATATGAGGTTTTAATTGTATGTCAGATGTTTTTTACCTGTTGTAAACCGCCCAGAGACCTTCGGCTATGGGGCGGTATATAAATTGAATTAATAATAATAATAATAATAATATTCAACACAATAGAAGAATTCCCCATATCCCCTCCCCTACTTCCCATCTATTCCATTCGTGAAACAGGGCATTTATCAATAACCCTCTTTCCCCCATGTGTCCGAGACACCCTTCTTCTCTTCTCTCAGGTCACTGACTTGGCTTAGGTTCTGTGTCTCATAAAATGAACAGCTACAGTTTACTTGGCATATATAATCTGCTGTAATATAATCTTTCTGGAAAAAATTAATAAGAGCTGAGGTGATCTTAAACATATCTCGATGCTAATCAATTTCTCCAGCCTATTTTAGGCTACAAACCTTTCAAATGAGCCATGTCTGAGAGCCTAGTTGTCACAAGGTTGTTGTGAGGATAAAATGGAGAGATAAGAGAACCATGTACGCCACCTTGAGCTCCTTGGAGAAAAGGTGGGATATGAATGGAATAATAAATAATAAATAGTTCTGTGGTACCACTCCCATAACGAAACATATCGTACTGCAAAACCAGGCCTCCAGACGTGGCCGAATAGGTTTGGCGGGCTCACATCTGCTATTTACAGTGAGGAAGGAAGCTCCATTAAAGCAAATGGGAATTATTTTTCTCATGCAAATAGCAAGTGCAAAGGGGGACAATGTGAATCAAGACCACAGGGGGCAAAGGGCTAAAGCTCCCCTACCCTCCACATGAGGGTCTTAATCCAGATCCCCCCTGTTGACTATTAGTGAAAGAAAAACCAGACACTCAAGGGCAAATTGCATGATTAACAAAACATGGAGTTTAACCCTTACCACTCCTAGCTCATGAACAAATAGTTTACATGAAAAGAGGGAGGAAGATAAATAACTTGGCAGAATTATGCAGATTGAGGAGTACAATATGGATTCCATCTCCTTGTGCTATCCACCTCACTGCACCATCAACTCTACGTAACACGTAAATAGTGACTAATGCCATCACAGTCCATTCTTACATGGTACAACTGTATTTTTTCTTATCTTTGCACCAGTGGAGCATTTGAGAACCTCTGGTTGTGCAATGTAGCAACTGAGCTTGGGCACAATTCTATCCTCGTTAGAGGATAAGAGGATCTGCCTGCAGGATGTTTTGGAGGAGCAGTATCCCAGGTAGAGTCAGTGCTTAGAGATCCACTTCCAGGTTTTAGTCCTGGGAAACACATAATCCATTGCAGAAGCACCCTTTCTCCTGCAATATTCCTTACAATATCAGTGTCCAGATATCAGAGGAGCAACATATCACTTCCACTAACTTTGCCACTTTAAATGGTGGGCTAGGGTATATAAGAATGTCTGCTCATGGGCAGATACTAGGGATGGAATGTTCTCTCAGATTCTCAGTTTTCTAATCTTAAATTTGGTTCTCCAAATTTCTGCAGTAATTTGCAGGTTTTTAAAAAATCCTCATGAAAATTCTTCAGCATTTTAATGTGAATGTCTTCTAATAACTACGTTTTGTATGCAGTTTTGACTAATGTAGAGATTTTATCCAAGCAATTTATCCTAATATAATACATTTTTGGATGTTATATTCACCAATATACTCATTTTGTGCACACTTTCCCTAATATATGCATTTTTGTAAACATTGCTTGGTTGGAGAACTGCACTGCAAAATTCAGATACATGTGAATTTCAAAGGATGTCTGTGTTTTGGCACTCATATTGTTTTGGAAAATGCAAATTTGATAAATTTGGCTTTAAATGCAAATTGAATCAAATTTTGTCCCCATCCCTAGTAGATATCCTAATTTGCTATTTGAAGCAATAAACCAGATAGAGTCTGAGGGTGATGAAACTGGAAAACAGATATAATCATAAGTGGGAAACCAAAGGAGGAATGATTTTTAGGACGTATTTGTTCATTTTACATTGCAGAGAAACAGATACTGAATCTAGTGTCTCTTTGTTATACTGAATTTGTGTTCTACGACTCCTACAGCATCTCTTATGGGATCCTGTATACCTTATTTATGAGCTAGACCACAGGAGCTTGCCATTGATATAAATAAGCCATTCTCTAAAACTGATGTGGTTTCTACAGTTTGGTTATTAGTTTTATAAAGGAGCCTAAAGGTAGAATCCTACACATACCGGTAATTGCTTGGCAGTAAGCCTTTCTGAACTTTGTGGGATTTACTTCTAAGTAAACATGCATAGGATTGTGCTCCATGTCTCACGCTTTTTAAAAAAGATCAAAGGAATTGTGTCTTTTCTTGCACAACTTTCATTCACTTCAATGCAGCTACCAAACAGCATGTGCTGAAAGGGCTTTAACTGAACAGTTTCTTCATTGAGCAGTTTCTTCATTGAAAATTCTTCCTCATAATAAATATAGAACGGCCGAATGGACTGACAATTATGTCTCTTTCATGTATCTCAAACTTTACCTCAACAATAGCTGTTCAGTCATCTAGGGGGACATCACAATATTGCTCAGATTTCTCAGAGATGAGTGTAAAAAAAGGAACATCTTGTTCTCACAAGTTTCTTTCCAGGGTCAATAAATGAGAACATATCTTAAAGCAATTGCATTACTCCTGCACACATTCAGATTTTTCCAACCTTTGCTAACTCATTGCTCTGCTCCTTTTCATCCCTTCCCACCCGATTTGTGCTGTTAGTAATCCTATTCACAACAAAGTGGTTGTGAACCTTTCAAGGGGAAAGGGCCTCGTTTTCATACCCTTGGAAGTTTCCAGAAATCACAGCCCATTAGGGGTTAAAAAGAATCATGGTAATTAAATATTCTTCCCAGGGACACTGAAGACCCTCATCAAGATCCTCATCATGACCCCACTGGATCATTTTTTGCAGGGGAAGGAATCAGGTTTCCTCCAGTCCAACAGTATTTTGCAGGAGTGATTCAAGCACCTATTGGGAAATGTAGGTTTGCACAATTAAAGTGGATTAAAGCACTCTGTATTTATGTAACTTTACAGCTGACAATGAGGACATTGAACTTGTCAATGTATCAAGGTATCAGTACCTTGGCACAGTCATTAACCAAAATAGAGTCAAGAAATCAGAAGGAGGCTAGGACTGGGGAGGGCAGCTATGAGAGAACTAGAAAAGGTCCTCAAATGCAAAGATGTATCATTAAACACTAAAGTCAGGATCATTCAGACCATGGTATTTCTGATATCTATGTATGGATGTGAAAGTTGGACAGTGAAAAAAGAGGATAAGAGAAAAATCAACTAATTTGAAATGTGGTGTTGGAGGATTGCTTTGCAGATACCATGGACTGCAAAAAACACAGATAATTGGGTGTTAGAACAAGTTAAACCAGAACATGATTCACTAGAAAAGATAATAATGCTGGGAAAAACAGAAGGGAGTAGAAAAAGAGGAAGGCCAAACAAGAGATGGATTGATTCCATAAATGAAGCCACAGACCTGAACTTACAAGATCTGAACAGGGAGGTTCATGACAGATGCTCTTGAAGGTCACTGATTCATAGGGTTGCCATAAGTCATAGTTGACTTGGAGGCACATAACAACAACAACAACAACAACAACAACGCACTCTGTTGCCCTAGCACAAGAAGTCCACTTTAAAAAATAAACAGACTTTTTTCAGTTAGGAAAGCAACAGGGAAATGCATTGAAAAGTGTGGAAGGAATGAAGGATTAACAGGAAGACATATAAACACCTCACATGCAAATCAGAATGAACGTAGGATGAATGCTCATTGTTGTATAAACTCTCCATAAAAAAATCAGCACAAATGATCAATAAAGACTGGATATAATCTTCCATGTAAGCTTGTGAAAGCAAATCAGGATGAATGCTCAATTAATAGGTTATCTGGAGGAGCCCTTAAAACTCATAGGAAGGAGCACAGATACTGCTGTACATCAGATCAGCCACTTGGCCCATCCAGTTCAGGATTTCAGACAGGAATCTTATCTTGAAATGCTAGGGATCAAACCTGTAACCTTTTGTATGCAACAGATGCTCTGCCACTGAGCTGCAGCCTTTTTAAATCATCTGTCCTTGGTTGCTTTTAATGCATTGTCAAATGTATTTTAAATAGTTACTGATACACTTTATTGTTTTATAACTTAAGGCATTTTGAGGGTCCTGGCTAGGTAGAACTAATTTTAGGAACTACACCCACCTGCGGCACATAATAAGAAATCTAACTTAGGCCCTCAATTTAAGAGTTTTCAATTGTATTATTTATACCTTACCAGATGGTGCCTGTAAAGGTAGAAATCCACAGTGACCATAGACATAAATATTTATGTTGCACATAAATATGAGCAACAATATTGTTTTACACACAAGCGGTGAAAAGAGTCTTTTTCCTTTAAAGGAGAGTGTACACTGGAGACTGTAGTCTTAATTAATCACTTACATTAATTAATTAATTAATTAATTGTCTGCCCCATTCTTCCTCCCAGAAGGGCGGCAAACAGACAATACACTAAAAACATCTTAAAACATCTCAAAAACAAAACATCTTAAAAACATTTTTAAAATAAAATCTCTAAAAATGTACTTTAAAAAATCTTTAAAAACATCATAAAAAGCAATTCCAAAACAGACACAAATTGGGATAAGGTCTCTACTTAAAAGGCCTGTTGAAAGAGGAAGGTCTTCAGTAGCTGCTCAAAAGATAAGAGACAGCACTTGGCTAATATCTAAGGGGAATTCCAAAGTGTCAGTGCAACAATACTAAAGATCCACTTCCTGTGTTGTGTGGAACAGACCTCCTGATGAGATGGTATCTGTAGAAGGCCCTCACCTGTAGAGTGTAGTGATCAACTGGGTATATACTGTAAGTGGTAAGATGATCTTTCAGGTATCCTGGTCCCAAGCTGTAGAGAGCTTTGTACATCAAAGCCAACACTTTGAACTTGGCCCAGCAGCTAATGGGCAGTGAATGTAATTTGTTTTAAACTCTTTTCAATGTATTTTATATTGTTGTGTGACCTGCCCTGGGACCTACTGGTGAACTGCGGGCAACAACAACATCATCAATTTACAAAGATACAGGTCAGGTAGGTAATGTAATGTGAATATAAGAACATAAGAAGAGCCTGCTCGATCAGACCAATGATCCATCTACTCCAGCATTCTGTTCTCACAGTGTCCAACCAGATGCCTAAGTGGGAAGCCCACCAGCAGGACCTGAGTGCAAGAGCAACCTCCCTTCCTGTGGTTTCCAGCAACTGGTATTCAGAAGCATTCTGTCTCTGACTGTGGAGGCAGAGCACAGCCATCATGGCTAGTAGCCACTAATAGCCTTATCCTCCATGAATTTGTCTAATTCTCTTTTAAAGCCATCCAAGTTGGTGGCTATCACTACCTTGTGCAGCAGCAAATTCCACAGCTGTGTGAAGTGTATCACAACAGTGAGTTGTACCATTGCAAACAATAGCCTTCAACCTGTTTGGCACTACAAATGCACACATTTTATTTATTTACTTACTTATTTAAACATGTTTACCCTGCATTTATTTATTTATATTATATTTTATTTACTATATTTATATGCTACTTAATCATTCAATTTCTAAGTGCTTACATAAAAACAAGCTATATCGAAAATGAAAGACTAAACAATTAAATCATCATAAAACCAAACACTACCTGCTGGAACACAAAGTCTTAGTTGCATACCTGAACATCAACAAGGAGGGTGCATGTCTAATCTCAGTTGGGAGTGAGTTCCACAGGTTTGGGCCCACTATGCTGAATGCATGTCTTTTTACCCACAAGAATGTATGTAAGGCCACAAAGTAGTTTACATATGATAAATATGCCAGTAACACTTAAAACCAGGTTTTTTTTAAAATGGCTCTTTTAAAAAATGGTAATTCTTACAGTTGGTTTCATCTTCCTCTCCTGGTGACAAAGTACTTGGTTGTAGTGGCCTCTGTAAGGAGAAGAGGGGCCCAGTACATTCATACAACCAATGTAAATAAAGAGTTGTTGGTTTTTTAATCCACCTTGTCAGAAGCATTCAGTACTAGATTTTAAAATTCTTCCATACTTAAAGAGCTGGACTTTTACCTAGGCAACTACCAAAAGCAGATATGGATATTCTGGAGAGTTGGGTTGAGTGTCAAGTGCTGTGTTTGACTTCTGCCCAACATGAGAATTGCAGGACCAGCCCTACTGTTAGGCAGAGTGAGATAACCACCTCTATCATTCATGGCCCCCTTTTACTGCCTTTTTGCATAAACTAATAGCCACCAATTTCTTCCAGGCCCTTTATCTCCATGAAGATAATTACACCAATTATTTTACTTGGTTTTTTCTATGTCTTCTTCACCTGTACGATATCATTTCTTTGATGGAGTGACCAGAACAACACACTGTATTCCAAGACTAGGTGCCTTATAGAGTTTTAGAGAAGTGTCACGACTCACAATACTTGCTGCTTTATTTTAAGCCCATTGAATTTGCCTTTTGTAAAGGTGCAATACACAGAGTGGATAGTGTCATCATCACTTTATACATTCCTGTGTGATTGCAACCACTTTAAACCACATTCTTATGTATGTGGTTAGGATTTGTTTGCTGAATTTCCTCTTCCATTTTGTTCTTTATTCAGGAGCAGGGCCAGTGCCAGAGGGCAGCCAGGTTGGGCCCTGGCTGTGGGCCCCTGTGGCCCAGAGGGGCCCCTTAAGTTTCCCTCCTTAGGGTGGGAGTGTAGTGTTCCTGTTCCTCAATCTGCAGCAGTGTTGGCTTCTGACCCTGCCACGGATCGCAGAGAGGGAGCTTCCAGGCATCCCCCCAATACAGACAGTGCAAACTTCAATAAGACCACACACATGCCCCAACTACCTCTCCCATCCCTGTGAATGCCATGCACACTGTGCTCACATGCCTGCCCTCAACCAAAATTATAGCGGGGGCTTCTGTAACGGACAGACACCCCCACTGCCATCTTAGCTGATGGCAGGAATGTGCGCTATGCACACACATCATTCATGTGAGATGACGTGAGAGGTAGGTGGGATGTACAGGTGGGTACCATGGGCCTAGGGCAAGCTGGTGGCCAAGGACCTAGTCATGCCTGGCACTGGCCCTGTTCGGGAGATATCCTTTTGGAGCATATCATATTCTGTTTGAGGGTGCTTCCAGATGTTGCTGGTTTTGGGTGGGATTCAATCACATTTCGGTAAATTTATGGTGCACAGTTAAAGTTGATTTGGAGCTCTTGGGCAACAAAGCCTTCCCCCCAACATATTGGACTTTTTGTGATAAGGAAAGTGATTGGAGAATGCACTGGAAGGTGTGGGATAACATTGGCTTTGATGCGGTGTCATCTAACCTCTCTGCAAACAAATCAGAATGAATGTTCTTTACATAGCCAATGTCGTCTGATCTCCCTGCGAACAAATCAGGATGAATGGTCAGTAAACAGGTCATGTAAAAAGAACCTAAAATTTTACCAAATTGCACTGTGAATAATTTGAGGCCAGCTGCAAATTGAGCTTCTTCACTATTTACTGTTGATCAGCTCTTGTAAATTGCATAGCCCTGTTCCTACCCAGATGACTGGTCCTGATTAATATTATTTCCATTTCATAGCTGGAGAGACGAGACTGAGTAATTTTTCAAGGCAAACTGAGTGAGATTATAGCTAAAATGGAACAAATCCAGGATCAATATCATAGTCTTTAAAACATATCTGCTGCCAATGTAGTACTATCTTTAGCGAGCTAACTTTGAACATTAAACAAGCCAACAGTGCTGCAGATTGAGGAACAGGAACACTACACTCCCACCCTAAGGAGGGAAACTTAAGAGGTAACTGAATGGAGTTTTCTGCAAAAGGGCATGGCTGGCTGGCTGGTGGCATCCTGAAAAGCAGCTTATCACACGGCAACATTTTGTTGCAGGTCCCACGTCTACTTTTTACACCTTTTTGAAGCAAGGCTTAGGAAACTGATGGTATTAAAGGGGGAAACAGCTAAATGGAGATATAATAAAAGCTTTGGTCTAATCCAGCATGACAGTTCTTGTGCTCTTAAATCGCTCTCGCTGGGTGTGTCCACTGTCCATTAAGTGCAATGGGAAGTAGCATCCTTAAACAAAATGATGAGCATGTTTTGGCTTGCTGGTCACAAGTACTGTACTAAATAAAAAGATTACTTTCTAAGGGGAAGTGTTTTTTGTTTTTTACTTCTTGCCATACCCAGATATTAATGTTTATTAAATTAATATTATTTTATAGGCCTTTATTTCAGACATTTGTATACTGCGTCTCATTTTTAAAAAGTGATCACAAAGCTATTTTGGAGTATCATGTTGTTGACAATAGACAGAACAAGCAATAGGCACTCAGTATAGAAGGCAATTTCGGCCTGTTGAAAAGGTCTCTCATCTAGATTTTTGTACTTTGCATCATATCCCCTTGCAGGGTAATAGAGGGTTGAAACTTGTTTGCTGAGCTTACAGAAAAAAGTAGGCTGGAAAAAAGTTTGTTCTAGATTTCAGGGCACTGGACTGGTGGTACTATAGTACAGACTGAGCACTGTCTGTCTGGGTTGTTGCATGTGCACTCATCTCTCATATCTTAACAGTCTGTATGCTTGTACCTATTTTTATATCGTTTGCTATGCATTTGGAATATCTCAGATAATAACAATGTTTTTAAAAAACAGCCAGTATGTTTGTACATAAGAACATAAGAGGAGCCTGCTGGGTCAGGCCAGTGGCCCATCTAATCCAGCATCCTGTTCCCCACCCGGTTAAAGGGAGGCTGGCAACACCTGTGGCCCCCAGCATTTACCCTTCCATGCCAGATGCTGGCACTAGGGCTGATATAAAGTGAATGGAAAACTACCCATTATTTGTGGTTCTCTGTGCCTGCAACCTGTCTTATCTACCATGTCTAACGAGAAAGCAAGAATGATCAGATCTCTGTATATGCATGTGCTGTGCATGCATATGGAAGTTCATCTTTAAGATCACTACAGTCTATTTACTGCCAAACTGTCTTTTAATCACAGCTGAACAGGTTTTCAGCTGAATATGTGCCGGGGGAGGGGGAGAATTAATCCAGTCTTTTGGCAATTTACATGCAATAATATAATAAGCTCAAGGAAGTATGCTTCATGAATTAAAATGTCCCCAGAATGACTTAGGCAATTGGCCTCTGTAAAAAAACCCGACTCTGAATACAGGGCATAAAACGGGGGCTTCACTGTCTTTAAAGAGCTCATAGAATTTTCCTTGGGAGATGGGAAGCCATCCAGGCCAGCTGTTTATTATTTCATCTATTAATGGCCTCTTCATCTAGTGCTTTTTCTAAATTATCCCTTTGTGGATCTGGACATGTGGGGCATTGGTGGCTTGTCAACAAATACATTTTTATATGTATTAAGGCTGCCACTTACAAAGTACAGCTCTGCATGGACTAGCTTACGGGCTTTATTGCTGTAAAGTTACTTCCTTTCTACTTTAAGTGTGAATGGAAGCTATTCTGCTGCTGTTGCTCTGCCTTTAGATACACATAACATTTTCCCTATCGATGTACTCGCTGCAGACAGCAGGAGGATCTCTTTTCATTGTATAGGCCAGCAGGGAAGCCTCATCCAGAAGCTGTTACAGGTATCAAGGGATATCAACTGACCCATTCCGGCCATGCTCTGTGGGGCAGAGCCAGCACAAAATGTTTTGCTGCTTGAGGCGAAGGACAGGATTGCACCCTTGCCCCATTCCAGGTAGAGATACTAACTTGAATCTTGGCAGTTAAATCTTGAATCTTACTTCAAAGGTTTAACCCTGGTGATAGGATAGCATCTTCTACTGCACCAGAGGCAACAGGATAGTTGGGGGGCCAGGACAGGCAATGTAGCATACACAGTTTGCCCTCTAAGAGAAAAGAATGGGGGGGGGAGGTTAAGAGAAATGACCAGGGCTCTGCTGCTTCCCCCCAGCATCTGCTGATTGAGACAGTAGCCTCACTTTGCCTAATGATAAGGCCGGCCCGGTATGCTGGTCTGGCTAGTCTCCCTGCAGTTCCCCACTTTAGCAGGGTGGTAAACCAGCCTGAAGCTTACGAATGGACTGGGAAATATGGTTGGCAGGTACCAGGGCCTTTTGGGTGGTTGTGTGTTTACAATACTCTCTCTCACTCTCTCTTGGGACATCCAATTAGGGTTGCCAGGTCTCTGGTTTTTGTCTGGAGACTCCAGTTTTGGGGGGTCCTCTCCAGGTCTCCAGGTGAGTTACCTTAATCTCCAGACTCTTCACTTTAATTTTTTTTTTAAATTAAGTTTCTAGGTGGTCTGGTTCGAAAGATATAAACCAAAATGTCAGCTGCCTCCTGCAACTTCTGTTAGTAAGGGCTGCTCTAATCCCTGCCCTTTCAGGTTTTTAGCCAAAAAGTGAAGTCACGGTTGTGATTGACAAGGTTTGTTGATCCCCAGGCAATAGCTAAACCCACCGTTTCATTTTCCTACTTGTCTCACATCAGGAATTCAGTAAATATATAGTTTTCAACAGCATAAAGAGTACTTTCTCTGTACAGGATTGGGACTTGCTTCTGAGTAAACATGCATAGGATTGCACTACAACAGAAGATCAAAGCAGGATCATGGTAGGCATAAAAGTGTACATGCAGGGTTGTTTTAATTACTTGCAAAAATGGCATATATACATTTTTCTTTTAAATAATTTTTGAACAGACATTTAAAAAATGTAAATGCTGTAGTTTTATACTGTTCTAATTAAGGAGCCAAATAAATTTAAATTTTACTGGACTGTTGAAGAGGGCAGTTTATTTGTCTTATTCATTACCTGTTTTGAAAACCTTCCCAATATGAATTTTTTTCTGGGAGTAAAGCTGCAATGCTAATTCCACATATCTAGCTAACTCCAGCTAGACATGGTTAGGATTGTGCTGAAAATCAATGGGACTTTTGAGTGAACATAGAAAATAATTGTGTTGTAAATCTTTCTCTTCTCCTCTGCTCTTTAATTTTTTTAGCAGTTAGGCAGGGCTTACTTAGGTGTCACTGCTTTTATTTGGCAGGAAACTAATACTTTAAAAAATGTTCTGCGATAGCCAACTGGTTTTGACAATAAACTATTATATGGGGTGTATGTATTTTTACATCTCCAGTGTGTGTATATATGGAACATTTCCAACAATCCTGTGAGGTGGGGTTGGAAATCAAGGCGACTCACAACAAGAAATAAAGCCATTTAAAATCCAATAACCATAAAACAAGTATAAAACAGTTGCAAAACAGCTTAACGTGGCATGATTCTGAATTTTGGATTGGGTGAGTGAAGTTCTGAATTGCAGGCCTGTGCATGCTTCCCTGCCTGAGTAAGCCTCATTGCATACATTGGAACTTGCTTCTGACTAAACTTGCATAGGATTGCACTATAAATATCTTTACAGGTTGTGTATATAAACATCTTTGACATTTATGCTTATATAAATATTTCTTCATACTATGTCTTGATATGTATCTGATTTCATACTATGGTTGTAAATTATTATTTACAAATTATTATTTCCTCTACATTTTAAGTGTGCCCTTCTTCTTTGGGGTGGTCATGGTCCTCCTCTACTGTTTTTATCCCAAGGGGCAGATTAGGCAGAGATATGGTGTGTACTCCATGGTCATCTAGTAAACTTTTATTCTTATTTTTATTTTAAAATTTAATTAATATGATTTATATGCAGGCAAAGTTTATGAAGTAATGAAGATCCACATAATACATTTAAAGCACATCCAATTTGGATTTAAAGTGCATGACTTTCCCCAAAGAATTCTGAGAAGTGTAGTTCCCCCCTCACAGTTATAGTTCCCATCACCCTTAACAAACGACAGGTCCCAGGATTCTGAAGTGGGATTCATGTGCTTCAAATGTATATTGAATGTGCTTTAAATGTATGGTGTGGATCTGCCCTAGTATGCCATGCATTCATTAGTGAATTGAAAAGAACTGTTTTAAAACATACTTTTTAAAACAGGGCTGTAGCTGAATGGTAGGGCACATGCTTTGCATGCCAAGGTCCAAAATTGAATTTCTGGAAGAGACTGTTGCCTGGAATCCTGGAAAGCCAATGTTAGTCCATGTCATCAGTATTGAGCTAGATGGTACCAAATGGCCTGACGGTATAAAAGAGGAAAGAGACCCAAGGGCCACTGCTTTATTAGCAAAAACAGTTAAAGACAGGTATTTTAAACATTCAAAATAATAAAACCAACAATGAGCTTAAACGGATAAAAAGCATAACAGCTTCTACATGCCTGGGTAGGCTTGCCTAAACAAAAATGTTTTTAGCAGGTGCCAAAATGTGTATAATGAAGGTGCCTGCCTAATGTAAATACAGTAGGGCCCCGCTTATACGGCGGGTTCCGTTCCGGACTCCCGCCGTAAAGCAGAAAACGCCGTAAAGTGGAACCCCATTGACTTTAATGGGCCGCGTTGCACGAAAATGATGTGAAAATGGCGCAAAAGGGGAAAAAAACCCTTTAAAATTGAAAATGAAAGGCGCCGCATCAGCGGAATGCCTTAAAGCGGAACGCCGTAAAGCGGGGCCCTACTGTAGGCAGGGAGTTCCAAAGCATAGGTACTGCCTCACTAAAGGATCAATTTCTTACAAGAGCAGAACAAGTACTAGGTAGAGCCTGTAACATGGAAAGCACCCCTTGAACTTGGCCTTGCAGCAAATTGGCAACCAATGCAGATTTCAGAGTAGATGTATTATGTGCTGGTAGGGTCTCACTCATGTTAGTAATCATGCCGCAGCATTCTGCACTAACTGCAGCCCCCACATCAGTTTATGCTGCGTTGGGATTTCTGTGACCTTGGCTGACTGGCTGCCAGGATTGTTTTAGTTTTGGTTAGAACCCTGACTGGTTGTGGGATGCTGAGTTTTCTGTCTTAATCATAGGAATCTTGTTGGGCTTGGTATGGTATTCCATTTAGGACAGTGGTTCTCAACCTTTTCTGCTCCATGCTCCCCTTTCACCATTGTTCAGAATATAATTCCCCCCTTCCCAAGAATCAATTTTAATCTGTGACATTCAATAAACTTTATTGAATGTCGCAGATTAAATTAAAAACAAACTACAATTTCACAGATGGTACATAATCTACAGGACATCACACTTTGCTGAGTAGTGATCCCAATTCCCCCCCGGAACCCTAAAATTCCCCCCTGGGGGGGAATTCCCCCCTTGTTGAGAACCCATGATTTAGGAAATCATCGTCTTTTTCTTTTTCTATTTGCATTTCATTTACCTCTGACCATACTCCCTTACATCCATAGAAGCAACAACAGTGGTTCCATGTGGTCAGCTCAACCCACTTAAACCCACGGATGATGCATGTTGTTATTTGCATGATGGTTTGTTTCTTGCCCAATAGCGGTCAAAGAGAATTCACATATTCCACATACTGTGGCTTCAATTGCTATTGTTTCAAATCTACTGTCTGTAAAGGTAGACCAAACCATGTATGTTTTCTCTCTGTCAATTATTACTCACTGGAATTGGGTTGGCTGTCAAAGTGAATTTATCGCAGCCCACAGAATAGGCAGGAAAGAGTAGAGAATCTTCTTAACTCTTACTCATTTCTCAGACCTCTCTCTGCAGTGAAGGGTTAAGTCTGTCAAGAAGTTTGGAGCAGCCACATTAAAAGGCAGGCAGGGCATTCCAGGCAGGGGGTTGCCAACCCTGCTTGGATATGGATATCGTTGCAGAGGATCCCTAGTCAAGCTTTACCGACAGCAGAATCCTAACAATATCTGCTTAGAAGTAAGTCCTGTTGAGTTCTATGGGGCTTAGTCTCTTAGCAAGTGTGTTTAGAAATGCAGCCTTCAGGGGCATCCATCTTTATTCCTGAGTGCTCCCATCTACATCTCCACAACACTAGGCTTTCTTCCTACAGTGGCCTTCTGGTGACTGGCCTGGCCTTAGAGCACTTACACCCTTCTTGCCAGAAGCAAGTAGGCTAGATTAAATGTTCCTTACCTAGGCTCACTAAGCAGGTGAGAAGGAATGATCCCATCATTTCAGCTGGGCCTGGAAACACCCTCATTTAGCTAATTTCTATCTGAATTTCCAATCAGAGAATTTTTTTTGTTTGAGTGGTATGCTCTAAGCAACTGTGGTTGATGCTTAATGTATCATACTTAATGACATCACTAGGACCCGCCCTTGAAATCTCAGGTTTGGGATGCTTCTGACCTGGCAACCTTACATCCAATAGACTTCCACTCTAGGCATTGTAGTATTTGCAATTTCATAAAAAATACATAGAGACTAGATTAAAAGGAATAAGCTTTACTTAGTAGTGTGTGCCTGCAAAAACTATATACAAAACTGAAACTAGTCAGATATCCCTTAACTTTCTTTCCTTGCTGGTCTTATCTGGAACTTATTCCCCCTCCCCCTCCCCACCACAACCATTTCTAGACCACTTTAGCTCCTATTCACATCACAGGCAAGCTGTGAAAACTTTTTTTATCAGACAGTCATTTGATAGGCAATTGTTCTCTGCTATGTTTAATTGCTTTGTGCTGCTTTGATATTTATCCTATTGTAGCTCAGAGTGATTTTTTTAAATCATAGAGTTGTGGAGACTCTTGTTGGTAAGAAGTCATTGTTTTCCATTCCACCCTGTATGCATCACATGCAGCACTGTTTCTATTCTGCTGCATTTTGTTTTCTGCCAAAAACAACACTGAGGTGAGGTGAAATTATATAACTTATGTACCTTACATAATTAATTACATAAATTACATTGTCACTATGTTATTCTACCCCATTCATTTCAACGCAAAGGAAGCACAATGCAAATAAGGGGGAGTAATCAATTATGTATCATTTGTAGACTGAAAGCAGCAACAACAGCGAATACCGATTGCATTCAATGCATTGATTTCTGTTCCAGACATGGGACAAATAAGCAAACATCAGCAATTTCCATTCCCATTTTCACTGGAATTCTCCAGCATCCCTATGTGTAGGCCACCTAGTCCAATCACCTTCTCGGTGCCTGCAATCCAAAGCTACAGCATCCCCAAAAGATGACATCTAATGTTTGCTAGAATATTTTGTATGCCACACTGAGTGCATTTTATGTAGAAAAGTGGGGTAAAATGAATTGAAATAAATAAATAAAATCCTCACCTGCCAGCCCACAGGTCACCTATTAAAGAGCTGCTCTGACCATGCTTCCTTGCATTTCATTGTATTATAAATAGCAGTGGTATTGGACTCTTAGGGTTAGACAAGAATGTTTTGAAGGAATAGAAGTTCCCAACATATTGTGATCAGAACTCTTTTCTCAAAGGATACTAGCAAATAACAATCATTAGAAGAAGAAGGACTTGCTTGGACATGCCCATTTCTGCCTCGACAAACTGAGTATTACTCTCTTGTTGCTGGGTGTGGTCAAATAAAATCACACTTTGGGAGAGCTGCCTGTCAAAATATATACCCAGCTCGATGATCTTCAAAGAGGCTGTTGGGTATTATTCATGCCCGTTTTCATCTGCTGTACCCACTGCTGCTTTAGCACTAGCATGTACCGATGGCTTCCCTCACTGGAGAACCACCATCAGTGACTGATTCTGCAAGATTTAGCCCCAGTGGTAACACAAGGTCACCAATTGTGCTCTCATGATGATGATGTAGCCGTTTGTGCTGCTGACTGTAACATATAAATAAATTCTGAAGTTAAGTTCCAAGAGAAATTCAGGAGGATCAGCCCAAATATTACCAGGGAAGGAAACCAATGAAAGGAAACAATTTTGTCCACTGTTAAATGCATAAGACAGCCTTCCAGGAAGGAAGGAAGGAAGGATCTAACTCCCCCATCTATTTCAGAGCTGGTGATACTCCAAAGCACACAGATGAAAGTTGGCAAGCTGCCTAACAGAACGGCCCAGTCTTAAACTTGCTGTGATCACAAGGAACAGCTCAGTATTCTAAATATTGTTGAACTCAGGACCATATTAGCATTTGAAACTACATACATGTTGCTGAGCTGGTAGCCTTATTCACTCTGTGCATAGAGAAAGAGGCAGAGGGGCCATGCTGCAGGCCCCACCCCCAACTTCATATGTGACAGTAGCCCCCTTCCTTTGACATCCACACATCTACATCAATATCATACAGGGATATCAAGATCACATGAAAGCCTATGCGCGAACAGCTGCTCACAAGTAGGCTTCTCAATGTAAACAGCTCACAGTAATGCTTGGATGACTGGGGCAGAGTCCAGCAGCATGCCTGCCACTGGAGGCAGGCCAGCAATACAGCCCTATTCCTGATGATCGTAATGCCTCTTTTATACAACTCATGCATGATGGGGATGTGTGTGTGTTATATACATTCCCCCAACCTACCTCCCCTAGGAACCTTAGGGCTAAACTACACGTTACATGCAAAAGCTCAACAGTTGCTTTTCCTAAGGACTATAGAAGCTAGAGAGTATGCTTAAATGGACTTAGTGGTGGAGATCAGGAACCTCGTAATTTGGAGCAGTGAAGTAATGGGAGGGGAAAGGTTGCTGAATCTCTTCTGTCTTCTATTCCAAATTAGCTCCACCCCCATTACTCCAGCTGTGAGCTTTGAAATGTGAGATTTCCACAAGTTACAATTAGACATGCCATCCTATTTCGACACTTCACCAAGAAAAGGTATACTGCTGTCAAATAGACTGGCATAAATATTTAGGATTAGGATGCACAACCAGAGCCTGAAGTGCAAAGGAACTGGGATGTTCCCAAACTTTGATTCAGTTCACATTTAAAATTGAATCTATCACATTTGCGCTATCTGGAACAATATAACTAAAATACAGCCATCCTTCAAAATGTGCACATATCCAAATCTTGCTATGCAGTTTTCCAACCAACCAATGTATACAAAAGTGCCTATGTTAGGGGAAGGGTGCATAAAAATGAATATATTAGTGAAATAATATATTAAAGTGCATTATATTATGAGAAATTGCTTGCATAAATGTGTAAATTAGCCAAAACTGCATACAAAAATGTGTCTATTAGTAGAAATTCACACTAAAGTGCTGACAAATTTCCATGAAGATTTAAAAAACAAAATCACACATTGATGCAGAAATGCAAAGAACTAAATTGAAAATTGAAAAAATGAACAAATGAACAAACCAACATTTACAGATCCTTCCATCCCTAGTAATCACCAAGAGGAAGATGGAGGATCTAGGGAGCCAATCAGAAAGAGGCACCCCAAGTTGGAAGGAGATAGGGGGGAAAGTCCTAAAATAGTAAATTTAGGATGGAGGAAAAGTAACCCAACCCAAGGAAGCTGCAGTTGCTCACAGTTCCACGTTTTCCATATTGGGATACATTTAAATGCTTGGAATATGGTTGCCTTTGGGATAAACCCTGAGTACGGGAGTGACTGATAGGGGAAAAGGCAATTAACAGGAGATGGGGAAAAAGAACTCTGAAACGGGAATGAGATCAGCTCGTTATCCTAGATCAACGTACAGCTGGCTAGCAATAAAAGGCCCAGAAGAAGGGGAACATGAGTAGGCAAAGCTGTAGAAGAGACACAAATAAGTATTGTAGTGTAGACAGTTATATCAGCCATTTGTTCTCCATCTATGCATCTTTCCAAGAGCTAAGCAAATGGAGCCTTTCTTGTAATATTATCAGGAGTGTGCTGCAGATTCAGCCACACATAAGAGCATTTTTAAACCCAATTGCTTCCAAGTCATTTTGATTTTACAGCACAAAACAGACATGCATTTCTTAAAATGGGCACTGATCCCTGCAGTGAGAGCCCATAAGAACATAAGAACATAAGAAGAGCCTGCTGGATCAGGCCAGTGGCCCATCTAGTCCAGCATCCTGTTCTCACAGTGGCCAACCAGGTGCCTGGGGGAAGCCCGCAAGCAGGACCCGAGTGCAAGAACACTCTCCCCTCCTGAAGCTTCCGGCAACTGGTTTTCAGAAGCATGCTGCCTCTGACTAGGGTGACACAGCACAGCCATCACGGCTAGTAGCCATTGATAGCCCTGTCCTCCATGAATTTGTCTAATCTTCTTTTAAAGCCGTCCAAGCTGGTGGCCATTACTGCATCTTGTGGGAGCAAATTCCATAGTTTAACTATGCGCTGAGTAAAGAAGTACTTCCTTTTGTCTGTCCTGAATCTTCCAACATTCAGCTTCTTTGAATGTCCACGAGTTCTAGTATTATGAGAGAGGGAGAAGAACTTTTCTCTATCCACTTTCTCAATGCCATGCATAATTTTATACACTTCTATCATGTCTCCTCTGACCCGCCTTTTCTCTAAAGTAAAAAGCCCCAAATGCTGCAACCTTTCCTCGTAAGGGAGTCGCTCCATCCCCTTGATCATTCTGGTTGCCCTCTTCTGAACCTTTTCCAACTCTATAATATCCTTTTTGAGATGAGGCGACCAGAACTGTACACAGTATTCCAAATGCGGCCGCACCATAGATTTATACAACGGCATTATGATATCGGCTGTTTTATTTTCAATACCTTTCCTAATTATCGCTAGCATGGAATTTGCCTTTTTCACAGCTGCCGCACACTGGGTCGACATTTTCATCGTGCTGTCCACTACAACCCCGAGGTCTCTCTCCTGGTCGGTCACTGCCAGTTCAGACCCCATGAGCGTATATGTGAAATTCAGATTTTTTGCTCCAATATGCATAATTTTACACTTGTTTATATTGAATTGCATTTGCCATTTTTCCGCCCATTCACTCAGTTTGGAGAGATCTTTTTGGAGCTCTTCACAATCCCTTTTTGTTTTAACAACCCTGAACAATTTAGTGTCGTCAGCAAACTTGGCCACTTCACTGCTCACTCCTAATTCTAGGTCATTAATGAACAAGTTGAAAAGTACAGGTCCCAATACCGATCCTTGAGGGACTCCACTTTCTACAGCCCTCCACTGGGAGAACTGTCTGTTTATTCCTACTCTCTGCTTTCTGCTTCTTAACCAATTCCTTATCCACAAGAGGACCTCTCCTCTTATTCCATGACTGCTAAGCTTCCTCAGAAGTCTTTGGTGAGGTACCTTGTCAAACGCTTTTTGAAAGTCTAAGTACACTATGTCCACTGGATCACCTCTATCTATATGCTTGTTGACACTCTCAAAGAATTCTAATAGGTTACTGAGACAGGACTTTCCCTTGCAGAAGCCATGCTGGCTCTGCTTCTGCAAGGCTTGTTCTTCTATGTGCTTAGTTAATCTAGCTTTAATAATACTTTCTACCAGTTTTCCAGGGACAGAAGTTAAGCTAACTGGCCTGTAATTTCCGGGATCCCCTCTGGATCCCTTTTTGAAGATTGGCGTTACATTTGCCACTTTCCAGTCCTCAGGCACGGAGGAGGACCCGAGGGACAAGTTACATATTTTAGTTAGCAGATCAGCAATTTCACATTTGAGTTCTTTGAGAACTCTCGGGTGGATGCCATCCGGGCCCGGTGATTTGTCAGTTTTTATATTGTCCATTAAGCCTAGAACTTCCTCTCTCGTTACCACTATTTGTCTTAGTTCCTCAGAATCCCTTCCTGCAAATGTTAGTTCAGGTTCAGGGATCTGCCCTATATCTTCCACTGTGAAGACAGATGCAAAGAATTCATTTAGCTTCTCTGCAATCTCCTGATCGTTCTTTAGTACACCTTTGACTCCCTTATCATCCAAGGGTCCAATCGCCTCCCTAGATGGTCTCCTGCTTTGAATGTATTGATAGAATTTTTTGTTGTTGGTTTTTATGTTCTTAGCAATGTGCTCCTCAAATTCTTTTTTAGCATCCCTTATTGTCTTCTTGCATTTCTTTTGCCAGAGTTTGTGTTCTTTTTTATTTTCTTCATTCGGACAAGACTTCCATTTTCTGAAGGAAGACTTTTTGCCTCTAAGAGCTTCCTTGGCTTTGCTCATTAACCATACTGGCATCTTCTTGGCCCTGGCGGTACCTTTTCTGATCTGCGGTATGCACTCCAGTTGAGCTTCTAATATAGTGTTTTTAAACAACTTCCAAGCATTTTCGAGTGATGTGACCCTCTGGACTTTGTTTTTCAGTTTTCTTTTTACCAATCCCCTCATTTTTGTGAAGTTTCCTCTTTTGAAGTCAAATGTGACCGTGTTGGATTTTCTTGGCAATTGGCCATTTACATGTATGTTTAATTTAATAGCACTGTGGTCACTGCTCCCAATCGGTTCAACAACACTTACATCTCGCACCAGGTCCCGGTCCCCACTGAGGATTAAGTCCAGGGTTGCCGTCCCTCTGGTCGGTTCCATGACCAACTGGTCTAGGGAATAGTCATTTAGAATATCTAGAAAATTTGCTTCTTTGTCATGACTGGAACACATATGCGGCCAGTCTATGTCCGGGTAGTTGAAGTCACCCATTACTACCACATTTCCTAGTTTGGATGCTTCCTCAATTTCATATCTCATCTCCAGGTCTCCCTGAGCATTTTGATCAGGGGGACGATAGATCGTTCCCAGTATTAAGTCCCTCCTGGGGCATGGTATCACCACCCACAACGATTCTGTGGAGGAGTCTGCCTCTTTTGGGGTTTCGAGCTTGCTGGATTCAATGCCTTCTTTCACGTATAGAGCGACTCCGCCACCAATACGTCCTTCCCTGTCCTTCCGATATAGTTTATATCCAGGGATAACCGTATCCCACTGGTTTTCTCCATTCCACCAGGTCTCCGTTATGCTCACTATATCAATGCTCTCCTCTAAGACCAAGCACTCCAGTTCTCCCATCTTGGTTCGGAGGCTCCTAGCATTAGCGTACAGGCACTTGTAAGCAGTGTCTCTCTTCAAGTGTCTTTGGCACTTGTGGTTTGGACTGTGGTAATTTTGCTCTTCTGAATTTATATCCTGTGCCCCTGCTCTCACAATGCCTACTTCTAGGCCTACCCCTTTTAAAATTTCATCATTTCTTTGGTTTTTATCCCAGGGGGGAGGTTTATTCCGAACCGGACCTTTCTCAGCTCCTGTCAGGTTTCCCCCCTCAGTCAGTTTAAAAGCTGCTCTGCTACCTTTTTACATATACTTCACTACCATGTACATACGCTCAAAGATAAGTCCTGCTGTGTTCAATGGGGCTTCTTCCCAGCTAAGTATACTTGGTATTGTATCCCTAGTTCTTCTTCTTCTTGGACTTTGTGTGTGGAATCAGTACAACTGTTTGACTGATAAGGCTAAACAATATACTTCAATGGACGTAATGGTGGAGACTAGAATCTCACAATCCCAGAAGAACACACTTTGAGTGATTTGTTTCAACCAGCAGTAGGAACCTTTTTAAGACCAAGGGCTGCATTTCCTTATGGACAGCTTTCCAGAGGTTGCATGCCAGAGGCAAAAGTGGGTAGAGCAACTGATGTGACTCTTACTGCTGTACGATGAGGCGACATTTCTCCCACTCCACCCTGCAAAAGTCAGGTTTTTCCCCCTAAGGTTCTCATTTTTCCAGTCTTAAGTTCAGTTCTCCACATTTCCACATCAGCCTGTGTTTTTTGGTTTTTTAAAGTCCTCATGAAAATTCATCCATTGTAGTGCCAATGTTTCCTAATAAACACATTTTTATATGTAATTTTGCCTAATGTACACGTTTTTTGCAAAGCAACTTCCACTAATGTAATTCAGTTTTGAATGTTATTTCATTAATATATGCAGTTATGTTATATATGTGTGTGTACACTTTACTCTGGGCTCCTACTGCAAGGAAGGGTGGGATATAAATTTAATAAACTAAATAAATATGCATTTTTGTACACATTACTTGGTTGGAGAACTGCATTGCCAAATTCAGAAAAGCGTGACGTATAAGGTTGGATGTGTTTTGATTTTTACATTGATTCAGAAAGTGCAAATTAGGTACGTTCACCTTTAAATGCAAACTGAATCAAATGTCTCCCCCATCTCTTCTATGCGTACATACATATCTCTCCATCCTCTATTCAGGTAAACAAGAGGTATTATCACAGTACAAGGACACAATCCAGACAGGCAAAAACACTCAAGGAAGAGGCAGAACCAGTGAGGACGTATGGCCTGGGGAAAGTGGGTGTGGTCTTGGGAGAGTCCCAAGGGTCAGATAAAGAGGTCTTGAGGACCCCTTGGTCTGAGGTTGCCCATCTATGGCTTAAACATTTTATTATGAACTAATAAAAAAAGTCAATAACTGCTGGCAAAATCAAGGGTCCTTAATACATCTTCCTTTCATATTAGAGTAATATGATTAATATGAGAGGTAATATCTGTGATGGGCAGAGTTTACTGTTCCAAAGGGAAAGACAATGATTGATGAATGACCCAAGGAACTCCACAAAAAGATATGGCTAGAGCATTCTGGAATTTCATTTTTGTGTCAACCAGCCTTCATCAATTTGGTGCCCTTCAGATATTTTGGATTACAGCTCCCATCAACTCCAGCCAGCACCAACCTGAGAGCACCAGCTACCTCATAAGAATGCTGGGATAACAACCTTCAAGCCTGAATGTTGATTGTGTACATCAGGCAGATGTAGCATATTTATTTAAGTTCTCCGATTTGGGGACAAAACATTTTTTTCTTTGCAACATGATCAGCAGTAGGAGCTGGGCTATTTAGGTTTTAGCTATGGAGCAAGAAAGACCCATTTGGTATCTCAGTGGAGAGGAATGCTTAACTTTGGATATAGGCTCTGATATTATATTTCCCTCTCTCCTAAAAGGCATGCATGAGTTGTAAGCTGGGGGAAGAGATTGGTAGTGGGGTTTTACCTCCTTCCATCCAAGTCGACGTCTCCCTACTCAAGTTTTGTAAGGAAGAGTTCTGAACTGAAAAGCATACTTAACAAGACACCTTGCAGTTGGAAAGAGGGGGAAGAGTCTCTTGTCTGGAGCCTCCCCAAAACCTGAAGCCAGCTCTGCTTTCCAGTTTTCATCAATTTATAATATAAAGTATTACTTGTGACCCTCAAAATACACTTTTCCAGAGGGAAAATGGGAGAATCCGCTAGCTGTTTTTGTCAGTTTTGCAATGGTCTATTTGCACCACTTGCCTTTCTGTCTCATTAAGATGCTTAATAATATCAGCAAGGAAAGGCATTTGAGCCTGACCTTGTGCTCAGTTGCGATGTGTTTCCCTAGTTGCCTTTTCTTGTTTTATGTTAATAAGAAAAACGCTAATTATTATTATTAGGGGGGGAAATATTATGTTCCTCCGTGCTTCAGATTAAAGACTGCTGCTTCAGACTTCTGACCAAGATCCTCATGCCTGAGAATGTGAGTACATGCTGTTTAGTTGAGAAATAGGGGTACTGGCGGTGGGGAAAGGGGGGAGGGAGCAAGGGAGGAGATGCTGCAGCCAAACAACTGACAGACACAGAAATGGTTTATAAACTCTGTTTAGGCCAAATTATCAATGTGGACAACAATACAGCTCTCTGTGTTTTCTTCTCCAACGCGTATATTAACAGCTATACATGGGAAACAAATGCTGCTTTGTGGCAAATGAATTATGTAAATGCAATTTATAGCATTAATTTGGACTTGTAAATTTAATCCACTCAAACATAAAAAGGGGTTTCGTGCAATGAATATTTCTGAGGCAGTTTAATACATTTAAAATAAATATTGAGCAGCTGACGGGGGCAAGGGAAGCACCATGCTCTCCACATCACAAAAGCTGCTTTAAAACAATTATTTAAGTGCCTGATGAATATTTACTACCTTGGGATCTTAACTCCTAAGTAAATGTGGCTTTTAAAATACACATTGTGCAGCCTATACAGGTGGTAAATATTGATGGCTACACATCACAAGCGTGCACGCTAGAAACATATTAGGGAAATAAGTCTGACCATATTAAAAAGGTACCTTTTAATAAAGCACTATTAAATACAAAGCAACAAAACACTGGAAATGTTTCAGTAGCAACAGCATAGACAATGGATGTTCAGTCAACAATAAATCTTAAAACACAATGGGGGTTTTATGTTTAAGATGTCAGCTCTATAATAAATTTTCTAGCTTAGCTTCACACACACACACACCATTCCCACTGGTGGTTATAATCTGATGTTGCATACCCTACTCTAGTCTAAACTCGAGAATCTGGGTGCAAACTGACTGCTTGGGAAGAGCTTAGTGCCGAGCAGGAGGGGTCCCAAGATGTCTAGGCTTCTCTCTTAAGGAAGGTCTTCACAAGAATGTTAGGAAATTTATGAATTCTGTAGCTTGGTGGTGACATTTATTTATTTATTCATAAGCATTTATAAACCACTTAATATTTCAAATATCTCTAATATTTTAAAAAATCATATACACCATTTTTGTCATCAAATTGTAAAACATTTATTTTAATTAAAATGGGCAAAGGCAAGCTATTTTACCTGTTATCAGAATGACCACCACATGTTCCTTTTCCACCTTTGATCTAGCATCTTCTACTCAGCATTCTCTCTTGCACTCCATCTCTGACGTGGAGACTTCGCTATACTCTCAGAGGAAATGTTTGTATGAAGAAGCCATTCTTTTGGTTTAACTTGCCAATCTCTAACAAAATCTGATATTTTAAGCAGGTGTTACAACTGGTGGCAGCAGCTTCTGGATGGCACAAGCCTTACTGCCTGAGAAGAAATGTATTGGTCACTCAGATGAGGCTGGAATTAGTGAGTACTTGGCTAATTTTCAGTTTTTGGTCTTAGTGAATGAATGGACTGATGAGAAAACAGCACAGTATCTCACAGTCTTTCTAGAGAGTAATGCCAATACATTTTACATTCAGTTTCTCAGTAAGCAAGTATCACAATACCAGGCTTTGCAACAGAATATGTCCTAAATACCACAGAACTATAGCTATTGTCCTGGCTTAGTTTGGCGTGAGACTCTCAGGGAGACTGGGTGAAGGCAGTGGCACTTGCTGGAAGGGCAGGGTCTCATCCAGAAGACCATGTCACATCCAATAGGACAAGTGTGGGGAATCTTTGGCCCTCCAGTTGTTGCTGAACTACAATTTCCATTATCCCTGGCTATTGACCATGTTTGCAGGGGCTGATGAGAGTTGTTGTTCAGCAACATCTGGAGGTCCAAAGGTTCCCCACACCTGTGATAAGGTAAAGTCAAGTCCATACAGCGGAGTCAAGATAGGGTGTGCAGGATCACAGCAAGCAAAACAAAGCATGGTCTGTCAGAACCCTGGACAGAATACTGTGGCAGATGCTGGATGGAACTCACCAAGGAGAGCTGTTGTTTCAGCAGCATGTTGAAGGCTTGCTTGCCTGGACCTGCCACTAACCGCCACTAACCACCACTAACCGCCCCACCCCACCCCATGAGCTCTCTATTTCCTAGATGGTCATTTCCTGATTCTTCAGCTACTTGCTCCTAAGGCACGGGGGTGGTAAGGACTGCATCCACCTATAGAGCCTTCAGCGTGTTTGCACCAGCTTTGTGGGACTCTGTTTTATTGACAATTGAGACAGGTGCCTTCTATTTCTTGTTTCACATGCCTACTAAAGACTTTCCTGTTTAATCAGGATTTTGTCAACTGAACTGTAATTAGTTTTGCCTGTGGCAGACACTGTTATATGAAGGAATTTTTCATGTTGTTTAGTATTGCTTTTATGATGGTTTTGATGTACTTGCTATGTATTTCTATACTTTGTTCAACGGTTGGCTATATTTACAAACAAATGGTATATAGTTTCCACATAAAAGTAAATAAAAATAATGTCATAGGCAATAGTGTCATATCATAGATCCATGGCATAAAATCACATGCCATTCAGCAGTCCTCACAACAACCGCAATGGACATTCTGCAGGGGAGAGAATAACAATTTCTGTGAAACAAAATATTATCATTAGAATACTGGAACAAATGCTAATTCACAGCAACAAAAGTGTTCCCTTGATCTAGGCAACAACTGTATAATTAGTGCATATCCACAAAATGTCTGAAATGGCCCATGGCATTCTCCATTAAAAGAAATCAATCAAAGTTGTAACATAAAACAACAACAACAATGGTATAGCAGTTATAATGAATGCAAAGTGTTGTGGCTAACTCATCTTCTACAATTAAAACATGTGTGGCCTTTTTATCATATCTACAGCATAATTTGTGATAGCAACATAATAAGAATTCCACTTTCCTGGGAGAAATGCATAATCCAAATTCAAAATAAGCCAGTCTCTCTCTTAAATTACCAAAATGTGTGTTATTGCTGAGAGATGTAGAAAGGTAAAATGCAGCACAATACTGTTCTTCTTGGACAAGCCATAATTAGAAATGAATTAGATGGAAACACTCTATTTACAGCTGATAGTGGGGTAGGCTATTCATTCATCTTCAAAGTTGAATGCAGGAGACCATTTATCAACTTCAACCTCTTGAAATGCAGAACAAAAATATCAGATTTTCCCCTCTTCTTTTAAATGTAACTTTGCAGAGTGTTTATAGACTTATAGTATTTTGAAAGGCTCCCACATATATTGTTTCTGAATTTTAAGGATAACTGTTTTGTTTATCTAAGTACACTCGGGCATAAAGAAGTAATGACTGTCATTACAGATCTCTCTTTTCTTGATAGCCACAAGTAATTTTCACATTACTCTTCAAACTTGTCAGTGAAAATATTTGAAACACAAAAACCACTAATCCTGGCAACACACAAACCCTTCCATTTGCATCAAGGCTGTGTGATGGGTCTGTTAAGCATGCACTGGAGGTTACATCCAGATTCACATACACCAAATCCATTCCCAACTTACAATGACCATATTTTTTTAAAAAAACTTAGTCATGCAATCCAATGACACATGTGTACATGGAAGTGGTCCTAGGGCAGGAATTGGGTGAAACAAATCCTGTCCTTGGCCATGTGTATGATCAGAATATCTAATATTTCATTGCAGTCCATCATAGCACCGCTCCAGAGAATGTACTCATCCTGCTCTTTGTACATAACTCTTTTAAAGCCTACAGCAAAAATGGTTCCTTTAAATAACAGGAAACCGAGCAACAGTTATACTCATAGAATTATAAGAGCCTGGCAAACTGGAGCAGCTAATTATTAAAATATTTCCTGGGTAGCGCAGAGAGTAGTCGATAAGAGTAAACAATCTATTGTGGGTCTTGTTTTGAGTGTAAGTGCTGGGAAAGAGCCCCTTTCACATGTAAGTCATATGAAGGGGGTATCACTTCTGGCCCTGGCCATCCCAACGTTGGTGTGGATGTTTACACTAAGGATGCCTGTGGGTGAGCAGCTGTTTGGGCATAGGCTTCCATGCAATCAAGGTCCTCACAGAACTGGGTGTATCAATTGTGTGGAAGCCTATGCACAAGCAGCTGCTCATGTGTAGGTTTCTTCAGTGCAGATACCCATACCAACACATGGACATCCAGGGGTGAGGGCCAGCAGTGTGCCCAACACATGGGGCATGTTTGTTTAGTGATAGGGATGGTTTTGTGATCTGTGAATGAATGAACCTGAAGCTATAAACCAGTTGGGAGGTAAATAAGTAAGTGTTCACTCCACATTTCTGCAGCTGCAGCATGAGGGGACTGAGGCAGACCTTCCCTGGGAGTGAGTATCTGGCATCTGGGTGCTTGCTACTAGCTCCTTTGGGCTGCTGTCTGTCCAGACAGCTGAAGTCCCTGGTAAGTGCTGCAAGGACTGGGACCCCCTGCCTGGCCCTTGCTCCAGAGAGAGGCTGCAGTTAATCTCGCAGCCCCTTGCAACAGCTGCTGGCTGTGCCAGGAGGCATAAAAGCCCAGCTGCCCTTGGGGAGCCCCTTAGGGAGTCCTGAGGGCAAGGGCCCTGCCCCCCTTCTATTACTTGTTCTTGTTTTTTTAATTTGTTTTCTGTTAAACCAGTCTAGAGGAGATTAGTGGTGGGGAGGGCGTGTGGCGCATGTGTAGTTCCTGCACAGGGCGGGAGCCTATGCAGTGAACTGAATGAGAGGACAAAGTCCCCAGATGCCTTCAGAGTGAGAGTCTGTAACTGGCAGAAGGCTGGCCGTCCCTGGGTGTGAGACAGGAGGGGGAGTAGATGGGCCCTGTGTGAAAAAGTTTGAATGGGTATGATTGTTCCCAATCCTCACAGAGGCCTACTGGGATAATTCACTCTGGCAGGCTTTGTTGGTGGGCTTGTGTTGGGCCCATATTAGGGGTTTAGGATGAGTCTTAGTACGGAGGAACATGGGTAATGCCACCCCAATTTCAGTGATTATGGGCACAGGGAAATATAGCCATGGGGAGGTGGTGAATTACCCGAGAAGGCGAAGGCAAGGCTATCTGCGCCTTGTTCCTTGCTGCCACTCCTCTCATGGTTTGGTTCCTCATTGCTCATCTACTGTGCCCACTGGCCAGTGTGTGTTGTTGTTTAATGCCAGATCAGTACATAATAAGACCACTCTCATCCATGACTTGATTGTGGATGAAGGTGCTGATTTGGATATTACCAAGACCTGGGTGGGTGAGCTTGGAGGGGTTAATCTGACCCAGCTTTGCCATCCTGGATACTTGCTGCAGCACCAGCACAGGCTGCAGGGACAGGGGGAAGGAGTTGCTGTGGTCTACAGAACTTCCATCTCTGTCACCAGGAAATCACTCTGTCTTGGAGCTGGCTGTGAGGGCTTGCACTTGGTGTTGGGCCGAGGAGACAGTAAACTAGGGTTGCTGCTGGTGTACTGTCCACCCTGCTGCCCGCAGTTTCTCTGACCGAGCTGGTGAAGGTCATCTCGGCTGTGGCGTTGGAGGAGCCCAGAACGATAGTGCTGGGTGATTTCAATGTCCATGCTGAGGATGCCTCTAGTGTTCCGGCTCAGGACTTCATGGCCTCCATGATGACCATGGGGCTGTCTTAACTTGTTACTGGCCCAACACATAGGGCAGGGCACACCCTCAACTTGGTATTTGCTCCAGATGGAGGAAGAGGTGGTTTGGAGATAGCGGGGGTGCACAGTCGCCCCAAGGCACCGGGAAGCGGGGCAGTTGCCCCCAGCCCCGTGCTTTGGGGGGGTCCGCGCTTGGCCTCAGCTGTAGTTGTAGCCACTGTGCCTCCAGGAAGGTGAGGAGCGCTGGGCTTCCCAGGGCCAAGAGAGGTTTCCAATCATGGATGCTGAGCTGTCCAGCCCGCCAGAGGGAGGAGAGCGGCGCCTCCAGCAATCCGCAATTGCATCACCCTTGCAGCCCATCCTGCAAGCCGCGCGGAGGCTGCCGTGTAAGTTTCTACCCTTGTCTTGTCAGTTTCCTCCGCCTTCCACGTCTCTCTTCATTGCCTCCTGTCCCCTGCTGCCCTAACTTGGTCAGTAACTCGTGGGGACTGGTTTCTCTTCCCCTTGTGCCTACATGCAAACTGCTGCCTTTGCGTTGTTGTTGTTGTCGTTGTTAGATCCTGTTGAATGTATTGTCATTGTCCCTTTTTTGTCATCGTCCCTGGAGGAAAATTCTCCCCTTCCCCATTTACTTGAAAGATCTGAAAGTTTTCTGGCATGAGCTCCTTCGACTTCGTTTCTATAGCACATAAGCCCTAAGGAAATATCTAGGGCTCAGAGGTAGGAGAGCAAAGGCATAGAACAGACTTTTTTGCTCAGTCCATTTTGGAGTATATCTTGCAATCTTGTGACTTTTGCATGCAAGCCAATTGGCTCCATTTGGGAGGAAGGGTGGGATATAAATGTAATTAAGTAAGTAAGTAAGTAAGTGAGTAGGTAATAATTAATAATAATAATAATAATAATAACAATAATAAATTGAATATAGGCAGAGTTAGCCTCTCTTTAATATATAGTTAAGCACATACTTAACTTACACCCCATCCCGCTCTTGCCGTTGAAGTCAATGAGATTTAAAGGTACTTAAACGTTATGGGGGTCATGCACTATTCTTCAGAAAGTAGATTAATATATTTTCTTTATTGCTGATTTATTACGTTATTATCATTTGCAGCACTCTCTGATATGCATAGTTTGTTCCATGCTTCGCCAAAAGAGAGTGTGAGAGTGAGGAAAGGGTATCTGGGGTTTGCCAAATGCTTATGACAGAGTATGCATGCAGAAGGTCTGCTCTGTCTGTGCAATGGTAAAAGGAGAATCTCCTTAATTACTGCTAAAATTTAAGCAGAACCCACAACGAAGGCAGCTTGCTTGTTCCAATTGAACAATTGAAACAATGCCACAAATTCATCTGCCTGCAGGAGATAGAAGGCTTGTGTGCTTATGACCCAATCATGTAAATCCTCTCATATTTCTTGTCAACAGGTCCAAGGCACCAGTTAAAAGCAAAAGCGATAGACCCATTACAAGCGGCAGACTTTCCAGCTTATTTCTAACAGCTAATAGAGGCCAGCTCAAGGCATAATTTGACTAAGGGAAACAAACAGGCATGGTCTGTCCTATTTTCACAACTTCCAAAAAACTTTTCCTTCCAGGATTATATCTAGTCTAAACTCCTCCCTCCTGTTTTGTTAGACTTCATCTCACTTATAGCATAATGAACAAGGTTACTGGTTTCAGTGGACTTAAGCACACTAACAGTGCAATCCTATACATGTCTACTCAGATGTAAGCTCCAATGAGTTCAGTGGGACTTCAATCCCTGGGAAATATGTATAGGGCTGCAGCCATAACACTGTGCTAGATTGCAGCCAAAGGCTGGAATCCTGTGCACGGTAAAGCAGCTTAAATTCCAATGATGTCAATGAGATTTAGGCAGCCAAACTGTGGGTAATTCCAGCCACATATAGGAACATATGAAGCTGCCTTATATCGAGTCAGACCATTGGTCTAACTGGCAGCAGCTCTTACCTGGCAGGGGAGATACCATGATCATGAAGGTGGTTTTCCTACGGTGAGGCTCATTCATTGCACTCCGGGTGCGCTGACCCCAGCGATTTCCCCAAATGCGGGAAACTCAGCTGCAGCAGCTCTCCAGGATTTCAGACCTGGGGTCTCTCTCAGCCCTACCTGTTGCCAGAGATTGAACCTGGGACCTTCTGCATTGAAAGCAGATCCTCTACCACTGAACCACAGCGCATTATTACAACACTATTCTGATTAAAAAGGGTTTTTTTCCCCCATTCTGTGTGATCTTAGGTTCCCCTGTACCTTCCTCTGGGGACCATCAAGGATCCTGTAACTAAATATGGGATGTAGGGCTAACCTGCGCTCTAAAACATTTTTCATCTAGAAAGCCCCATGGATATGCTCACTTTGAATGCTCTCAGGCCTGGGGATATTATTAATATCAAATTTGAGGTGAGGAAGGGTTTTGGAGGATTGGGTGTCTTCCCCTATGACCTGTAGCTCAGCCTTCATCAACCTGGTGCCCTCGACATGTTTTGAACTGTAACTCCCATCAGCTCCAGCCAGCACAAGCATGCTGGGCCTGATAGGAATGGTAGTCCAAAACATCTTGGTGGTTCCAGGCTGACAAAGGCTGCCATGGCTTGTCCCACCTACTTGGGTTACCAACACTTGTTTGTTCCAAAGGCATTTTGTTTCTCTGCATGACTGTGGTCTGCAAAAGTTGGTTTGTGATGGTAGAAACGGAGGGTTGCTGGGCGAACAGTCCTACCATGCAGGCTACATTTGGACTTAATGGCAATGGTTTGATTCCTTATAGCCTGCCTGCTCAATCTCAGTGTAAACCTAACACAAATGCATCAGCAGATTGATACCTAGTCTGTATCCTTAAGAAAGTAAATATACAACATCTCAGAGTGCATTAACAAAGAGCTGATTCTTCCATGAATCTAGTAGCATGGTTGATGTTTCAGCATGGTCAGGTTTCTACCATGCTGCACTGGACAGACCTGGGACTACATGGGAGCGTCAGAGTACATAACAACTCCACATTTCAGATATTACAGTGCAGTGTGAAACTTGACTATGCAGAAGTAGCAGACAAGCCACAAAAGTGAGAACCAGCCATAAGTCATTGTGATGCTATTCTGAATCCTGAGTAATACATCAGGATTCAAGCATATGCTCTGGTATAAATATATATATATAAAGAGAGAGAAAGAATGTGGGGGGCCCCCAAATATGCTTTTGCCCCGGGCCCCGCACATGCTAAGGGCGGGCCTGAGGGGGTGGATGTCACCCCATTGTCATGGTCAGATCACTTCCTGGTGAAGTTTAGACTTATGGAGCCGATCCTTCCCTGCAGGGGTGGTGGACAGATTAAGATGGTCTGCCCCTGGAGACTAATGGAATCCACCGGATTCCTGAATGCCCTGGGGGAGTTCCCAGTAGATAGAGCAGGTGACCCTGTTGATGCCCTTGTCACGCTGTGGAACAGCGAGGCGTGTCGGGCTCTCGACACGGTTGCCCCTGAGTGCCCTCTCTGGCACTGTGGAGCCTGGCTTGCACCTTGGTACACCAGTGAGCTAAGGGCTATGAAACAGGCTGGACAAGTAGCGCAAGTAGTGAAAGACGTGCTAAGAGGCTGATCGGGCACAAGTAAAACATCATAACAGTGCCTACTGTGTGGCGGTGAGGGCGGCGAAGAAGGCCCACTTCTCTGCCTCCATCGCATCCTCAAGTAGCCTTCCAGTGGAGCTTTACCATATTGTCAGGGGTCTGTTGACATCAACTCCAGGAAATGGAGTCTTAGACCCTTCGGAGGCCCACTGTAAATTGTTTGCAAGGCACTTTGAGGGTAAAGGTGCTCACCTCCGTAGCAGTCTTGATGCCCCATCTACATCTACTGTAGTCCCCAATGAGGTGTCCAGTGCAACATCTGCTGCAACTTCTTGGGAACGGTTTCAGTTGATGCGTCCTGATGATGTGGACAAGGTGCTTGTGATGATGCAGCCAGCAATGTGTCCTCTCGACCCTTGGCTTATTAAAGCTTGCCGAGGGTGTCTGACCGAGTGGATCCAGGGAGTGGTCAATGCATAATTGCGAGAGGGAGTGGTTCCAGCCCCCTTGAAAGAGGCAGTGATTCGACCACTCCTGAAAAAGCCCACCCTGGTTTGTGACAACTACCGAGCGGTTGCAAATACCCCCTTCTTAGGGAAGGTGATTGTGAGGGTTGTGGCGCAGCAACTGCAAGTACTCTTGGATGAAACAGATTATCTTGACCCATTCCAGTCTGGGGTCAGGCCTGGTTATGGGACTGAATCGGCCTTGGTCGCCCTGATGGATGACCTTTATCAGGAGAAGGACGGGGGAGTGCGACCCTGTTGTTCTTACTTGATCTCTCAGCAGCTTTTGATACCATTGACCATGCTATCCTTCTGGGCCGACTTGGTGAGATGGGTATTGGAGGCACTGTTTTACAGTGGTTCCGATCCTATCTCCAGGGTCGTTCTCAGAGAATAGCATTGGGTGCCTGTCTTTTGCCCCCCTAGCAGCTGTGCTGTGGGGTACCTCAGGGTACCATCTTGTCCCCCATGCTGTTTAACATCTATATGAAGCCCTTGGGAGCAGTCATCAGGAGCTTTGGGGCGAGCTGTCAGCAGTATGCTGATGATACCCAGCTCTATTTCTCCGTAACATCTGAATCGGGAGAGGCCGTGCAAGCCCTGGACCGCTGCCTGGACTCAGTGGTGGGCTGGATGAGAGCCGATAAACTGAGTCTGAATCCTAGCAAGACAGAGGCGCTGTGGGTTGGTGGTTCCCGAGTTTGGATAATTGGTCAGTTGCCTGCTTTGGATGGGGTCGTACTCCCTTTGAAAGAGCAGATCCGTAGCCTGGGGATGCTCCTGGATCCATCTTTGTCGCTAGAGGCCAAGGGGATCTCAGTGGCTAGGAGTGCCTTTTACCAGCTTCGGCTGGTGAGACAGCTGCCGCCGTTTCTGGACTGGGATACCCTAACCACTCTTGTCCATGCACTAGTAACCTCTAGATTGGATTACTGTAATGTGCTCTATGTGGGGCTGCCCTTGAGATTGGTCCGGAAGCTGCAGCTGGTGCAAAATGTGGCAGCAAGACTGCTCACTGGAGCAGGGTATCACCAACATGTCACCCCGCTGCTGAAAGAATTGCACTGGCTGCCCATTTGCTACTGGGCCAAGTTCAAGGTTCTAGTTTTGGCGTACAAAGCCCTATACAGCTCAGGACCAGGATACCTGAAAGACCGTCTTACCCCTTATATGCCCAGTCGATCACTGCGCTCTGCACATGAGGGCCTCCTGCAGATACCATCTTATCAGGAGGTTCGTTCTGTACAATATAGGAAACAGACCTTTAGTGTGGCGGCACCTACCCTGTGGAATTCCCTCCCTTTGAATATTAGGCAGGCGCCATCTCTGCTATCTTTTCAGCGCCTTTTGAAGACTTTCCTCTTTCAACAAGCCTTTTAAGTTGAGACCTATCCCAGTCTGCATCTGTGTTAGAATTGTTTAATATGTTTTTTAATAATGTTTTTAACCCTTTTTTAAGGTTGTTTTTTAAAATGTTTTTAATGCTGTTTTGTTTTAATGTAGTTTAAGATTTGTTTTTATGATGTTTTAAAGTGTTTCAGTGCTTTGTTTGCCGCCCTGGGCTCCCACTGGGAGGAAGGGTGGGATACAAATTAAATAAATAAATAAATAAATAAATTTATGTAAGTGTAGCTACCTAATTGCCTGTTCCATCTTTAGACTCTCTCTCTCTCACACACACACACATACACACAAAGTTGTTGAGCTGATCCGTGACTGTACAGAACAGAAAAGCTTTGTTTTTCATATATGATCAGGTCAACCCACACAAGCCACTGCCATGCACAGAAGTGGCTGGTGTCCACTGGTATTGCTGGGCAGAAGGCAGAGGGACCAACAGTGGGTGGAGCCAGAGCCAATGACAACCAACTAAATCCAGTTTTGTCTCCATCCTCATCTCTCTTTTCCTGGAGCATGATGCCTCTAGACTATGACAAAAATAGCCCAACAATGCCTCATGCATTTATTCTATCCCACCATCAGATTTCTCCTGTAACATAGATTTTCTAAGTAAATATAAATAAGATTTTTTGCAGGTCAACAAATATCAGTTTTATTTTCTTCTGTTCACAGATATAGGCATTTTGCAAAACTATTCTAAACTGCCTTTCAACAAAAGGGTATACAAAACAAATATAAAAATATACAGTAACCAATTAAACAAAGTATTAAAATAGATTGAAACAAATCTTAACACTGATTTCAGCTAATCTAAAGGCCTGGCAGAATAAGTATCCCTTAGCCACTTTCCAAAAGAACATGAGTGAGCCACTCAAGGAAGTGCATTGCTTTGCTCCAGAGCCATCATAGAAAAGGTCCTGCTCCTGCTGTGGTACAGTGGTTAGAGTGTTGGACTGCTATTAAGGAGATTTGGGTTCAAATTCCCATTTAGTCATGGAGCTCACTGGGTGTCTTTGTGCAGGTCCTATCTCTCAGCCTAATCTTCTCACTGTACCACTGCATTGATGATGATCGGTAAGTTCCTATCACATAGTTGTAGTAAAAGCTGGTACTTGGGGTCATACAATTCAGGTCTGGGGATACCTGCAAGCTCCACACCTGCTCCTTAAGGGGAGAGGGTGATTCCCATCAAGAACATACATTTTATCAGCTAACCAGCCAGCTGGGTCCCATACTATCAACATCAAACTTTCACTTGTGTACTGCTGAAGAATTTAATCCAACACTGGATAAATTATAATTTGACCAAAGAATTTAGAGAAGAACACAAGTAAGTAACAAACTGCTCTGTACAGGCTGGTCTGTCTTTTGTTGTCTTTATTTATTTTGAATGGTGTGTTTTATTTTTCTGCATGTGGTTATTTTATTTATGTTCTGTACCTTGTCCCGATATCTGTATAAATGAAGAGTGGCTGTAAATATTTTAATTAATAAATTACAAACACAAACAACAACTGACTGAGATCCAAAGAATACTGCAACTGGTTCATAAGCAGATAAGAAGAGCCCTGCTGGATTAGACGAAGGCCCATCTAGTCCATCATCCTGTTCTCACAGTGGCCATCCAGATGTCTACAGGAAGCCCTTAAATGTGACAGATGAATACCATAGAACTCTCACCACTTGTGCTCCTCAGCAACTGGGATTCAGAGGCATGCTGAATCTGACACTGGAAATGTCAGCCATCAAGCCTAGTAGCCATTGACAGACTTGTTCTCCATGAATTTGTTTCAACCCCTTTTAAAGCCATCCAAGTTGGTGTACATCACTACATCCAGTGGTAGTGAATTCAAGAGTGCACTGTGTGAAGTCTGACCTGAATGTGCCAACATTCAGCTTCATTGGATGACCCCCATTTTTAGCATTATGTGAGTGGGAGAAAAACTTCTCTCTCTCCTTTCTCTGCATCATGCATAATTTTATACAGCCAGACTCATGTTCACCCATATATTTTTCCCCTCTATAAAGCCCCAAATGTTGCAACCTTTCCTCACAGAGAAAGTTCAACATGCCCATAGGCCAACTGGACATGCTTAAAGTACCAGTTTGGATCCTCGTCCTTTGGACCTTTAAATTATATTTTCTCTAAGTAGTTAAAGAAGAACATTATTTCAGCAGTAGGAGAGTGGCAGAGAGACTGTGGCTTGCCTATGGCTAACCAGCAAGTTCATGGCCAGGCCAAGATGTGAACTAAAACAGTCAGCTCATAGCCATATAAAGCTGTCAATAAATTGCTCTCGTCTTGCTCCACACCCACTCTTCATTCTCTGTAGGAAATGATCTATTCATGGGAAGATGCAGAAACCAAATAAGGTGTACAGCTAGACTGTCTATGAAGTTGTCTCCAGACAGGTGCACAAACACACCTAGCATTGTTGATGTCACTTGCACCTTACATTTTAAATGCTGCTTTCAGAACACATCACATTATTTATTAAATGTGAAATTTGCTCAAAGGTTAAAAAAACTATTTCTAATATTCTACTATGGATATTAGTGTCTGAGAAATGTAAAGGGTAATACAAGAGTCTGAAAGTTCAGATTATAATCAGGCCATTATGATTCCCACAGTGCTCATTAAAATGGCAACACATTGTTTCTTGGAAGGGACAAGATGCTGACTAGGGTGCTAACAATACAATAATCCATTATCTCACTCTTGTCTCTCTCTCAATTTTTTTTCCTTTCCTTTCAAAAGGTTATGGATTTATGGGAAACAGGGTAGCTTTGGTCACCTTTAAATCAATCGCACCTCATATCCTTTCATAAGTGTGAAATGATTTTTGAGTGATACTGATTATAGCAATTGTAACCTGGCCCCTGGTTAAACCTAATTACAATTTCATGCAGTATTGCACTCCATTATTGTTTCCAGGTAATGTGGCCTCTCTGTCTTCCCCCCTTTCCTTCCCCCCCCCCCGGCAACAGCCTTTACAGACAGCTCCTTGTTAATGAATAGAAATATTTGGGGGGGGGGAGTAATACAGTCTCAAATGACCTCTTTTGCATTGTAAAAAGATATGTGGATTGATAAATACACTAGGATGTGCTATTATCCATTATTCAGTTCTACAATTAGCGAACACCTGGCATCAGGAAAGTGAGATGGCTGTTTGCTTCCCTTTTGAATTAATGCTGATTGCCCAACAGACCCCACAGAGCATACCAATTTCCCCTTGTTAGTAGGGGTGGGGTGTGGGGAATAGGAAAACAAACAACAACAACAAAGCAGCTTAATATTTAGAGACTGGGAAATTGAAAGTTAACTTAGTAAAGCACATGGACTACAGGCGACTGATCACATTTTACAAGGATCCTTCCTTGGATACATTAACTGATTTTAAAAAAAAGATTGATACTAGATGTTGAATGTGGGTGCATTTCCTGATGAAAAACATACAGTTATAAATGTCTCTGTGGCATATTAATACTGAGAATTCCAAAGATCAAAGGATTTGCTTTTATTTTATATTACGCATTGGACACAGGGCCAGCACCCGGTATGACCGGGCCCTTGGGCACCAGACTGCCCCAGGCCAGGGTCATTGTGCTGCTCTACACACACTCAGTGCAGGTGGCACAGGCTTAAATAGGCCTGTTCAGCCCACCTACCTGTCACGTCACTGGGTCAGCATGCTAGTGCACTGTGCAAGCATGCCTGCCATCACTCAAGATGGTGGTAGGGGCACCAACCACTTAGGAAAACCCCTACCGCCATCCTGGGTTATAGCAGGCATGGGCATGCAGTGTGCTGATGCAGGAAGTAGATGGAAGGGTGCACCTATTTAAGCCCACCCCACCTGCATCAAGGAGGGTTGCCAAGAGGGTGACGCTCCCATTCTGTGATCCACGGCAGCCCCTAAGGAGGGGCTGTTCTGGCTGCAGAGGCCCTCAATGAGTGCCTTATTTATTTATGTATTTATTTATTTCATTGCATTTATATACCACCCACAGCAAGTAGCTCTCAGGGCGGTAAACAACATAGAATAAAATACATACATCGCAATAATAAAATCACAAAACATACATGACATAAAGAAAAAAACAAAATACAATTAAACAAATATAAGAAGATAAAACCGGCCCGTCCTTTAAGATCTCCTTTAGACCCTGGTCTTAATATTCCCTCCTTTTCCCAGATTCACCAGACGGGCATTAGGAATAAACTGTTCTCAGTGGGGGCACCAACTCTTTGGAATGCTCTTCCCCAGGAAATTCGTTCTTCCCCTTCTCTGTTTAGTTTCCGTCGCCAAGTTAAGACCTTTTTATTTCGGTTAGCTTTTGAATTGTAATGTGTGATATACTGTATATTTCTTATAATGTTTTATAACTTGTTTGGTATGTTATACTGTACTATGTTGTTTTATTATGCTATTGTTTGCCACTTAGAATTCCTTGGAACTGAAGCGGGATATAAACTTTTTAAATAAATTAAATAAATAAATAAATAAATAAATAATAAAATAAATAAATAAATAAATAAAAGGATTAGTATACAAGATTAAAAAGCTAAAAAGATTAGAATGATTAATGATTAAAATGCCTTACCTGGCTGCCCACTGACACCAGGCCTGTTTGGACAAAAGATGCCTTTAGGGATGGACACATCTGTCAGTTTTGGTTTCTTTCTGTTTCTCATTTGTCCAGTCTTCAGTTCTCCACATTTCCACATCAGTTTGCTTTTAAAAAAAAAGTCATGACAATTCATCAGCATTTTAGTGTGAATTTCTCCTAACATGGTCACTTCCGTATGTATTTTTGCTTAATACACATACTTTTGTAAAGGTATTTCCCCTAATATAATGCATTTTGTATATAATTTTCACTAATATATGCATTTTATGAACACTCTACTTAAGTAGGTGCATATTTGTACACATAACTTGGTCAGACAACTGTATCATAAAATTTGGAGACATGTAAATTTCAAAGGATGACTGTGTTTCCATTTGGATATTGTTTTGGAAAGTGCAAATTATGTGGATTCGCCTTTCAGTATAGACCTAATCCACTAGTGGCTGGTGGCTCCATGTCAGTGGAGCAGTGGAATCCACTCCAGGTTTAAACCAAACTTTCAAGGAGCTGTCCAAGGTTTTATGGAAACGTGGTTCCCATTTTTTATACATAATTAGGGGATCTCTGGATCCTGTCCTATAGTTCAGTTTCATTTGGCTAGTAATCTTAAGAGTACAGATATGATAATCCAAAGAGTACATCTTTTTATATGACTCGCAGAAAAGAACCATTATCAAGCTCAGCCCTTTAAAAATAAACATGCCTTTTCCACAATGGTGGCTGGTGGGCCCTGGGACTTGGTAGGGTGGAAAGTAAGGAGAGGTGGGGCGGAGCCAAATAATTCTAGTTTTGCCTCCTCCTCCTCCTCCCTGATGAGTTCTAGAAGGGCGACACTGAAACCGAGGAGGAAGCTGACAGGAAGCGCCACGCCCTGGACTGATTGTATGTAAGAAGGCAGGCAGATGGGGGCTAGCTGAGGGAAGACTGAGGCTCATGGGGCAGTGCCCCATTTGTCCTTATGGACTAAACTCTACTGCTTTTAAAAACGGCAAGCATTAAAGTCTGTTCAAATTGTCCACTAAGCAGAGCTTGGAAAAGTTACTTTTTTAAACTACAACTCCCATCAGCCCTAGCCAGCATGGCCACTGGATTGGGCTGATGGGAGCTGTAGTTCAAAAAAGTAACTTTTCCAAGCTCTGCACTAAAGAATACAACTGTTAACTCTTACCAGATGGAAGCTGTCATGCTCCTGTCACAACACTAGGCAGCATATCTGTCCTGCCAAGAGTTTTTTTCCTAGCTTGCACTTTTTTGTGTGACAACTGTTTGGTATGTCACCTTATGCCAGTAACCAAGCCGGGGAAGAGAGAGCAAGGCAGAGAGGCTGAAGAGTGCTTTTAGGGAAGAAAAACTTTGGTGCGCCCATGAGTCCTATCTTGTCTGTTCCAGGTCTTTTTTTACTTATAAAGTTGTTGTTGAGGATCAGGGCCGATTCTAAAGGGCGGCCAGGTGGGGCACTGGCCCGAGGGGCCCTGGAGCTACAGAGGCCCCTGAGGGGCCCCTCTGCTCCCCTTCCGCGATCTGCGGCAGGAGCCGCTGATCGCAGGACAGGAGGAGCTTCCAAGCCACCCACCATCCCCTTGCTTCACCTACCTTTCTCTCTGCTTTTTTTGCAGTGCGTGCAGGGTTGCCATCAATCAAGATGGCGGCTGAGGTTTCCGTAAGGGGCTGAAGCCTCTGCCTCCATCTTGGTTGATGGCAGCAATGCACACACGTGCATGCCATCAACCAAGATGGCGGCAGAGGCTTCAGCCCCTTACAGAAACCTCGGCCTCCATCTTAATTGATGGCAACCCTGGCGTGCAGTGCGCGCAGCCGCAAAAAAAGTAGAGAAAGGTAGGTGAAGCGGGGGGATAGCGGAGGCATGGTGGGCGGCTCGGAAGCACCTGTCCTGTGATCTGCGCTCCTGCCGCGGATCGCAGAAGGGGAGCTGAGGGGCCCGGGGCAGGCTGGTGCCCAAGGGCCCTGGCATGTCTGGAGCCAGCCCTGTTGAGGATTTTGCAAATAGAGAGCCAATTAATTCAAAAATCAAGACTGATGTATGTAAGTAGAGGAAAGAGTAGGATTATTTATAACCCACTTTTTTCATTATGGAACTGAAACAATGTGCCCAGGTGGTCTGCCATCCAAGCACTGACCAAACCCAAACCTGCTTCATCCAGTGGCTACGGCCCTGTTTGCACATTACATTCAATGAGTGGACAGTCTGGGTACACAAGTAGTTGAGCTGTACAATCGTACAGTTATTCACAGGTAACATTCAATGAGTGACCAGTCTCCATTATATACACTTTTGCTGCCAGGAAAAGAAAATGGCTTCAATTACATTAATTGCACCATTGAAGCAATTCCCTTTTACTGGCAATAAGCAAGGCATGCTGGGTCTGTTATACTTCCTGAAACTTACTTTATTCTTTTCATTTTTCCTGCAGATTCTTAAGTTTTTTAAATTAAAACACCAACTTTTAAAAAGAGAATACCAATTTCTGCAGCTATAACAATTATAGCTATTAAAATATTGCATTTTCATTGCCTGTTATTCTTAAAGTATGTATGATTTTCTTTGATGCAGGCATTCATGGAACAATCCTATACATGTCTATTGAGATGTCCTATAGAGTTCAATAGCACTTACTCATAGGTAAATCTCTGTAAGACCTAAATATATTGAATGTTTATATATGAAAATATTTTGAGGAGGGGGCTGCAACAAAAACAAGCTGCTTAAAAAAAGTTTGAATGGAACTAATTCATCCAATATGGTACACCTGTTTCTTTCTGTAGGATATCATGTGTTTTAATACACAGAACTTCACTCAAAATATAAATGTGGGGAATATTTTTTTAACAATTGGGCTTTCCAGGCTGTTGCTTCCACTGTCTCTAGTGTCTCTAATGGTGGCAGTCATTATCATATGTTTGACCATCAGTTGTGTCTAATTTTGATGCATGACACTTGACACAGAAGGTGAGAGCTGCACAGAGATGAGCAAATCCACAATTTTTTCTTCTCTGTTTCTGGGTACACAGTAGAAAGGTGACATTACTCCTTTGAGAATGCCTTCTTCGGCAATGTTCTGAAGAGTCTTATCTCTGCCATTGTAGTTTCATTCTTACAAGCACTCCTTTGAACCATGCTACAACAACCCTGTAAGGTAGGCCAGTGTGCATACAAATGATTTAGTGCAGGGGTGGCCAGAAGGTAGACTGTAATCTGTTGGTAGATCCCTGGGAGATTTGTAGTCAATTGTCAAGAGCTTCTGGCTTCCATTTGCTTAACGATTGCAGAGCTTGGAAATAGTTAGTTACAAAAAACAAATTACTGGTAATCTATTACTTTTTTGAGGAATGAGTAGGTAATTTCTTTACATTTTGATTGTAATAGAACAAGGAGTAATTTTATTGCTTTTGAGGAGTAACTGTAATGTTTCCAGCATTACATTTGGGCATTGATGGGTGGGGGGATCAGGGGAAGTTTTCTTCCCTGATTCATGGATGAACATCATTTGCCTCAAACTGGGCTTTTGCACAGTGTCGCTCTTCCCTCATGCTCTGTGGGTATTTAGGAGGCAGTGAGGGAGCAAGTGGAGAGTGAGACGGGATGGAGTGGAGAGAAAAAATTGTTTAAAAAATGTATAGTGGTGGAAAAGAATGGAATGGAGGGAGAAAGGAGCTGGAGAACAAGATGTGGATGAAGGAGGAAAAGGAGGTAACAGCAGAATGGAAATAAAGAACTGGGGAGGTGAGAGACAATGATGTCTGTGTGTGGGCTCATTCACACAGTGACTTACTGTGAGATTGGTGCTATTTGCATCCCCTTTTAATTTGCATGGTTCACATGACATTGCAGGCAAGCAGAAGCTTGTTGTTGTTATGTGCCTTCAAGTCGACTCCGGCTTATGGCGACCCTATGAATCAGCGACCTCCAACAGTATCTGTCATGAACCACCCTGTTCAGATCTTGTAAGTTCAGGTCTGTTGCTTCTTTTATGGAATCAATCCATCTCTTCTTTGGCCTTCCTCCTTTTCTACTCCTCTTTTTCCCAGCATTATTGTCTTTTCTAGTGAATCATGTCTTCTCATGATATGTCCAAAGTATGATAACCTCAGTTTCATCATTTTAGCTTCTAGTGACAGTTCTGGTTTAATTTGTTCTGACACCCAATTATTTGTCTTTTTGCGCAAAGCTCTCTTCCAACACCACATTTCAAATGAGTTGATTTTTCCCCTATCCACTTTTTTCACTGTCCAACTTTCACATCCATACATAGAGATCAGGAATACCATGGTCTGAATGATCCTGACTTTAGTGTTCAGTGATACATCTTTGCATTTGAGGACCTTTTCTAGTTCTCTCATAGCTGCCCTCCCCAGACCTAGCCTTCTTCTGATTCTTGACTTTTGTCTCCAGTTTGGTTAATGACTGTGCCAAAGTATTGTCAGAAACTAGAATGCAGTTTTCCCCTTTAAATCCATATCAAACCAATCCAATTATAACGTGAAAAGGAAACACCATCTCAGCTTCGCTGTGCTCCTCACTGTAGGCACTTTGCTTCGATTTTTTTTTAGTGGGTGGGCTCTCTTATGCCCTATCACCGGCTACCTTCCTCTCTGTTGCCTGCAAAAGCTGCCGCAGCCGCTGCCTACTTTGCCTTTCACTCTCTCCCCCCTCTAATCAGTTTCATATAGATTCATTTCAACTGCACCCCAACAACTCTTCAGATGGGAGAGGCATGCAATTGATATGAAACAATGAAACTGACCAAAAAAACCCGTCTTCTTCTCCATTAGCAATATCGATACTCTGGAGGGAGTAACCATGTAATATTGGGGGTGGGGCCAAAAGGAATCAGCAATACTAAACCTTTCCAGAGGAACACTGACTAGTGAGAATGGAAAACAGCAGATTGGAAGGTAGGAAGTGTGAACCTTGCAAATCTATCGCGATGGCAAAAGCTGCATCTTTGATATGAACTGTAGCTCTCATGTGAATGAGCCCTGTGTGTGTATGAATATTGTATTTGCACTTGGTGCGTGAAGTAGCCGCCGCCCTCTGTGGCTACTTTGCTGCATTTGCAGTGTTTCAACTTTTTTGCACCCCAGGAAAAAATGTTTGCTTGGGTGGGTGTGCCTTAGTTGGCAGGGCAGGGTCCGGGAAGTGGTTGAGTGACAGAGATAACGTTTGCTGGCTGAGTGTGTGTGTGTGTGTGGTTGTACTTGGTTTGATGTGCAAAGATCTGAGCAATGGCCTCTCCCTCCCTCCTAGCCTCCCTTACCAACAGAGAGACCACCACTGCTATCTTATGGATAAAAAGAATTATTCTATCTCTTTGTCTGTGTGTGTTTATTTTTAATGTTGTATTAGGCTACTTAGGTGTGCAACAGCCAAGGCCAGCACGTTGTAGGCACTCTAGACTTTTTTAAAAAAAAGTAACAAGTGTAATTGTAGTGATTACTTTTGAGTAACAGTAAGCTAATCAATTCCTTTCATAACAATTGTAATTGTAATGGTAATTTATTCCTTTTGGGGACCATGTAACAGTAACTGTAATTTATTACTTTTTAAAAGTAATTTTCCAAGCTCTGAACAATGGCAACGAAAGGACACACACCCATTTGGAAATTTGACAACTGAAATTCAGAGTGCTAGAATACTCTAGTAGGCATAGCAACTTGTCAGAGACACCATGTTCTTTCATACTAGATGTATGCCTTTTGCATGTAGTTGGTGGCTGTAGTTGGTGGCTCTTGGGGTACTAGTAAAACACAGGGTAGATCCCAGACTCTGCAGCAGCAGTGCTCTCCCAGTGATGGCAGCAGTGTCACTCTCTGAATGGGGATGGGGCAAGGTACCTGCAAGTTCAGGGTTGGTGGCACCACCATCCTGCAGCAGGTGGGCTCAACCTGCAGGCTGTTGCTGCCTTCTGCCAAAGTACCCTCAACATTGCTGTCTCAGTGCCACTGTCATTACCCCCCCTTGCATCACTGCTGACATATGCCATCAAATTATGGGAAGAGTCCTGGCTATATTTCTCCTTCTTGACCTTTAGGAGGAAATGTAAAGCACACAACAGAATTTACATTACCATTGATTTCAACAGGTTTTAAAAGACCACTCTAAGTCTGTCTGTCTGTCTATCATTATGTATACAATATACACACACTCATTTAAGAATGAACTCCTATTATGTAATAATTAACCACACCTATTTTGGAATTTAAGAAAAACTTCATATTATAAATGTTTTTTGTTATGTGCCTTCACGTAGATTACGACTTATGGCGACCCTATGAGTCAGCGACCTCCAATAGCATCTCTTGTGAACCACCCTGTTCAGATCTTGTAAGTTCAATGTACCAGGCAATAAATGAATAATAAACTGATTCTGAGAATCTACCATTGGAGGGATCATAGTTATAATGGAGATTAGATGAGGAGGATTATTCTTGCCCTGCAGAGGCACATCTCAGGCCTTCAATCTCAATATGAGCAAGGCCCTTCCATAGGACAAATCACCATTTTACCATCCTGCAGGTGCCCTTTGCTTAGCCTTACTCTTCTGAAATCCCCTTGTTTAGCATACAGTAAAAAAAAAACAGTTAAGAAAGCCTAATTAACATATTTCATATAATTGTAAAGCCAGGCCCATCAGGTGGGGGCACAGTTGATTCTTTGTCTTGCAGGTAATGCCATGATTCATCTATGCACCATTCATTCTTGTTTGTTACACAGTTGTCATGGAAACAGTTTTCTTTCAAGTAGCAAGTAAATTGCTGAGAAGTACATCTCATTTTGATTATACAAATAGCACTCTCTTACATAGGTAAATACTCTGTTATCATGGGCATAATTTCATTTATTGTACCTAGTCTCTTCACAATGGGTTCCTCAACAAAGACCTATTATTTGTATTTTGCATTTGGTTTTGTGATTTTCATTAAACTTTTTTTTAGTATTTCTCTGTTTTCCCTATTTAACCCAAAGTTGATCTCATATGTGCACGAATACCTGTTGTCATGGATGGTTTAGAGAACGTACCAGTCAGGAAGCTAGATAAGAACATTATTATATCTCTCAAGCATCAGGTAGAACAAACACCTGACTCTACCAGATACAATTAAATTCAGTGCCACCTAGTGACTAAACTGTATATTGACACTATCCACACATTTACCCATTTGTTTAAAGGGACAACAATTAAATAGATCAACACAGCTAAAATGTTGCTGGTTCAGGTATTTAGTCACTCATCTCTATATCCCAAAGGCTTCTGAACAACTTAGCCTGAGTGAGTAACAATCTGAGTATTAGCAATGCTGTCTTACCAGCTAGCTCTGATAAAGCTTCAGCAGATGTACTTGGGCTTTCAGGTACTACTTGTGCATTTGCCAATTGTATCATATTAGCAAGATGTCAGTTTCTGTTGAGTATTCCATGTTCAGTCTCAACAAAATATACTCTAGTCTAGGTGTTCCATTTTTCTTGTACAGTAGCTTGAGTCTGTCATGTGTTTTCTCCGTCATTTGATATAAACTCCTGGTTCTAAATGTTGTTGTTCTTGTGTTGAATCGCACCAGTTATAGATATGCTCATTATCTTCCTGAAGCTTAATAATCTGAAGTGGCAACTTTTTCCAGGTCAGGCCACATTGTAATGAGATTCTTGCCTAGTGCTTGAATGAGAGTTCTGATTTGTCTTTCCATTAGCTAGGCTATATCCAGTAGTTGTTTGATGCCCTGGGCTCCTTTTGGAAAGACGGGTGGGATATAAATTTAATAAGTAAATAAATTGTTATCAGTGGTCATGACCAAGAGCTTAAAAGAGCAATGTCTTTGACCTTTGGTCTCAAATATAAGACTCTTTCTGCCTTATTGTTAGTTTGAGAGTAATGAGGGATAGTGGTAATATGACAAAAGTCATACGATGTCCAGAATTATTGGAATTCTTCTGCCATAAATTGGGTTGCTTTGTTGGTCATAAGTTTATGTGGAAGCCAAAGTGAACAAAAGTATTCTTTAGTTGCACAACAATGCTGTGAGGCAAGTAATGTCAGGCAAGAGAAGCACCTTCATCTACGTAGAAGACTAGTCCATAACCAAATAGTGTAAACTGTCTGATTCACAAAGATCAGCTGGTAGACTTTTCCAGGGTCTATTGGGTAAGTGTGCAGTGATCAAATATTTTGTCAGTTGTGTTCTATTTCTCCTGCAGTAACTGTTGGATAAGACTTAGTTTTTTACATCATTCTAATACTAGGCTGCTTTGATTGTTGGGGCGTGCACTATGCAACCTCCGATGACCAGCTGACTGTTTGAGCTTCTGGGCACAGGGCTATGGATGGGATTCTCAGCTCATTGTCAGGATGTGCAAAGTGCTGTGTAAGAGGGCTTTTTAGGTGCTACTGATCAGCTGATCAACAGTGCTTGTAAACCCCCTTTTGGCCCAGCTATGTCTGTAGGGCAACTGAATGTGGCTTGGCCAAAACAGCTTTGTGGGCCAAATGGAGAGGCTTGATATATACTGTTTCAGACAGGGGACATTCCCAGCGCTACCTGGGACATTCTGCATGCAAAGCAGATATGCTGCCACTGAGCTGCTCATTAGATGCCTCAATCACCACAAACAGCATCTCAAAAAAGGAAAGATTGAAATGCAATGTTTTGGCATTCTGAACATTATCTAAATTGTCTGGAATAAGTGAGCAAAGAAGTGTTGTCAATTCTAGAGAAAATGGCTAGTGAGGAAGCAGCCCTAATTCGTTTCACTGCCTGGAGGCAGAATCCTTTGTGCACCGCTTCTGCATAATACATGGTCACTGTCCAACATTAATCCTGACATTAATCAAAGTAACCTCTAACCTATGAAAGTTTATGCCCTAATAAATCTTTTAGACTTTAAGGTGCCGCAATTCCCTGTTAATCCCTGTTATCCAAACAAAGTCCATCATCCAAAGAAGATACAGTATGTAGGAAACCTACGTAATATAGGTTTTGGTTTTGCAAGACTCCACTGCTAAAAAGTCAAGCTAGTGTTTAGTTAAAACACACACACAAAAACAGCCTGCCTTTGGGGCTGAAAGAGCTACTGCTGCAAAAATGTCAAAGAAAACGCCATCTGTGTATGGTTATTATGGTTTGGGGTCCCAGCATGTTCAAAGCAGATGGTACTTTCTTTGCTGCTAGATGTGTTGTTAGAAAAACACACAAAACATTCACATATGTGCATGCATAAACATATTATTGGGTTAGAAATCTCTTCAGACAACCATTTCCCTAGTTTTCACCGATACTTCTTCCCCAGCTAAGGGCAGGTTTAAGTTTCACATCTTCATACTGCTTGAGCAGAAAGCTACAGAAAGGATAGGATCATAGAATCATAGAGCTGAAAGGACCTATAAGGCCATCGAGTCCAACCCACTGCTCAACACAGAAATCCAAATTAAAGCATACTGACAGGTGGCTGTCCAGCTGCCTCTTGAATGCCTCCAAGTGTTGGAGAGCCCACCTCCTCGCATTGTCGTACTGCTCTAACAGTTACTAAGTTTTTCCTGATGTTCAGTTGAAATCTGGCTCCTTGCAACTTGAGCCCATTATTCCCTGTCCTGCACTCTGGGACAATCAAGAGATCCTGGCCTTCCTCTGTGTGGCAACCTTTCACATACTTGAAAAGTGCTATCATATCTCCCCTTAAGGCTAAACATGCCCAGTTCTTTCACTCTCTCTTCATAGGGCTTTGTTTCTAGTCTTGTTGCTCTCCTCTGAAGTCGTTCCAGTTTGTCTGCATCCTTCTTAAATTGCAGTGTCCAGAACTGGACACAGTACTTGAAATGAGGCCTAACCAGTGTCAAATAGAGGTGAACCAATACTTCATGCAATTTGGAAACTATACTTCTGTTAATGCAACCCAAAATAGCATTTGCCTTTTTTGCACCCACATCACAATGTTGGCCCATATTCAGCTTGCGATCAGCAACAATCCCAAGATCCTTCTTGCATGTAGTATTGCTGAACCAAGTATCCCCCATCTTATAACTGTGCGTTTGGTTTCTTTTTCTTACGTTTAGAACTTTGCACTTATCCCTGTTAAATTTCATTCTGTTATCAGCCCAATGCTCCAGCCTATCAAGATCCGTTTGAATTTTGTTTCTGGCTTCCAAGGTTTCCCTCCTAATTTTGTATCATCTTCAAATTTGATACGCATTCCCTGCACCGCCTCATCCAAGTCATTAATAAAAATGTTGAAGAGCACTGGGCCCAGGACTGAACCCTGTAGTACCTCGCTCATTACCTCTCCACAGTTTGAGAAGGAACTATTGATAAGTGCTCTGTATGATTCTGTAGCCAACTGTGGATCCACCTGAGAGTTGTTCCATCCAGCCCACATTTAGCTAGCTTGCTAACCAGAATATCATGGGGCACTTTGTCAAAAGCTTTGCTTAAGTCGAGATGTATTATGTCCACAGCATTTCTACCGTCCACGAGGAAGGTTACCTGATCAAAAAATGAGATAAGGTTCAGGGCTGGCCCCAGGCATGCCGGGGTCCTTGGGCACCAGCCTGCCCTGGGCCCCTCCGCTCCCCTTCCGCGATCCACAGAAGCAGCTGCGGATTGCAGAACAGGAGCTTCCAAGCTGCCCGCTTAACCAAGATGGCAGCAGAGGCTTCACCCCCTTAGGGAAACCTTGGCCACCATCTTGATTGATGGCAAACCTGTGGGTGCAGTGCGCGCAGCCGCAAAAAACAGCGGAAAGGTAGTTGAAGAGGAGGGATGGCGGGCGGCTTGGAAGCTCCTGTCCTGTGATCCGTGGCTGCTTCCACGCATTGCGGAAGGGGAGCGAAGGGCCTCCTGTAGCGCCAGGGGCCCTCGGACCAGTGCCCCACCTGGCCGCCCTTTAGAACCAGCCCTGATAAGGTTAGTCTGGCAGTATTTGTTCTTGGTAAACCCATGTTGGCTTCTAGTAATCACTGTATTGTTTTCACCAGGGCTGTGGAGTCGGTACGCCAAACCGACTCCGATTCCAACTCCTCTATTTTTCTACTGTCCGACTCCAACTCCACCCAAAATTGCTTCCAACTCCACAGCTGGAAAGGGCTGTAAATATCTTTTTAAATTGGAAGCTCTCATAGGAGCATTTTTATCGCTGCCTGAATATGCGCTGATCTTGGCATCACAGCATTTGTCTTCATCTAGGTCGTGTGTCATATACTGACACACAAAATGTTTTCCATCTTGAGTTATGGTGAAATGCTCAACTACAGCTGACTTCATGGGAAGCTTCTTTGACATTTTGAATTTCTATTTTAAAAAAAATTGTCAGTCAAAATTTATTTTGAAGCCGGAGTCGGAGTTGGTACATTTCTACCGACTCCGACTCCACCCAAAATTACTTCCGACTCCGACTCCGCAGCCCTGGTTTTCACAGTCTGTGTCTGTTGGAATTGCTTTTTAATGTGTTTTTAAAGCTGTTCCTTAAAAAATGTTTTTAAAGGTTTTTTGAAAAAAGATGTTTTTAAAGATGATTTGTTTTAATCTGTTTTAAAGGATGTTTTCTTCTAATATATTTTAAAGTCTGTTTTTAGATCTTTTAGAGTGTTTTAGTGCTTTTGTTTACCTGGGCTCCTACTGGGAGGAAGGGCGGGATATAAATCTAATAAATAAATAAGGTGCTTACAGATTGACTGCTTTATAATCTGCTCCAGAATTGATGATGATCTGTAGTTCCTAGGTTGATCTTTTTTGCCCTTTTTGAAGATAGGGACAACATTAGCCCTCCTCCATTCATCCGGCACTTCACTCATCCTCCATGATTTTGCAAAGATAATAGACAGTGGTTCCGAGAGTTCTTCAGCCAGTTCCTTCAAAACTCTAGGAAGCAGTTCATCAGACCCTGCAGATTTGAACTCATTCAAAGTGATTAGGTATTTCTTGACCATTTGCCTATCAGTCTCAAGCTGCAATCCTGCCCTTTCATGTTTCCCAGAAGGGTCATAGACCCTCTTTTGGGACAAGACAGAGCCGAAGTAGGAATTGAGCACGTCTACCTTTTCTTTGTCATCTGTTATCATTTTGCCATCCTCATTGAGCAGCTGTACCACCATTTCTTTTCTCTGTCTTTTACTCTGGACATACCTGAAGAAAGCTTTTTTGTTGCTTTTAGCATCCCTCGCTAGCCTCAGCTCATTCTCAGCTTTAGCCTTCGTGCTGCCATTCCTGCAATTCTGTGCTACCTGTCTGTACTCTTCCTTTGTGGCCTGGCCTTCCTTTCACTTTCTGTATGTATCCTTGTTTGCTTTCAGGTCATCTCTAAGTTAATTGTGAAGCCACACTGGTTTCTTCTGCTGTCTTCCCTTTTTTCCTTGATGAAATTGTTTGCCATTGTGCCTTTAGAATTTCCTTTTTTAGAAACTTCCACCTATCTTGGACTCGTTTTCTCATTAGGGTCGCTTGCTGCAGAACCTTACTTACCATTAGGTACATGTATGTACTCTCAGCTTTTGCTTCCTTTAACATCAAGAACTCAAGTATAGCCACTTTCGCTCAGAGTTCCCATTACTGCCACTTCATCCACTAAGTCATCTCTATTGGTTAGAATCAAGTCAAGGATAGCCGATCCTCTAGTCTCTTCCTGCACTTTCTGTAGGAGAAAATCATCTCCAACACAAGTCAATAAATTCTTGGAGGGGCCGTGTTTGACGGAATTTGTCTCCCAACAGATATTGGGGTAATTGAAGTCTCCCATTACTATTACTGAAGATGTGATGGAAATAGTACCAGAATACTTTCTCCTTTTTTGCAGTAGGGTGTATGATTACAATACAGGAAGCACTAAAATCTCTTTTAAAGACTTGGTGGTAGAACACATGCTTTGCATCCTCAAGGCCCCACAGTTAGTCCTCTGTTCTTCTAAGAGTAAGTGATGTCCCAAAGCAACAAAAAACTGTAGTCGATCAATACAGAATATGAGCTACAAATGTCATCTGCAATCCATAAAACTACTTGTTCAGGAGCAGAACAGCTCAGCCTTGACTTTGCTTGGGTCTTCTTTAGAGTAATTGCTTTCTGATTTGCTGCCTTTCTTATACAAGTCCTTGAAATGCAAACAAACATTCATGACCACCTGAGTCCCTTGACTATACATGATACATTCAAAAAAAAAAAATCTGTTCTCAGACATTTTGCTATCATTAAGGAACTCTTCCCCTTTCCTCAAATTCAAGGATAGTACAAAAATAAATAAAAATCAGTTGAATATTCTTTGATGAAAATATACCTTAATGTCAGTTTAAAAACTGAACTCCTAAAAGCAAAGGTTGATAGCCAACTAAGCCATACTCAGAATAGACCCATTAAATCAACAGACATGTAACTTAAGTCCATTGATTTCAGTGGGCCTGCTTTGAGTACTATTAACGTTGGCTATCATCCAAAGTCAATGGTCTAGTCAACTCTTCGAATTATATGGGAGGCTTATGCTTTAATCCTATACCCCATTGAACACAGTAAGACTTACTTCTGAATAAATGTGGATAGGATTACACTGTTATTTTTTCATGTTACTTTTTTGCTGTGACCACAGGATCCAATATGATCTGCCTACTCTACACCAACCTCCATTTCGACAAAGGAGAATGCTTCCATTGCTGGCTATTCCTTATCCCAGTTTTAGCTTCCATTGTTTCATATGCAAAATGCGGTGGCGAGACTGCTCACTGGGGCAGGGTATTGCCAACATGTCACCCTGCTGCTGAAAGAATTGCACTGGCTGCCCATTTGCTACTGGGCCAAGTTCCAGGTTCTAGTTCTAGCATGAGGAGGAGGAGGAGGAAGAAAGCACTCCCAAGAAGCCAGCAAGCCGCCTCGCCCCCCCCCCGGACAGTGCAACGAGCCAGCAACAGGGCTACTCTGAGGGGGAGACAAGAGGGCTGAGGGCTGCCACCGCTGCTATCATCATCGCCGCCATCCAGAGGCCCCATGGCTTTTCAATGGAGGAGCAACCTGGCCCGCAGCAGCAGCACTCACTGTCACTGCCGCCGCCGCCACACCACTACTGCTACTATTACAACCAACACCAACACCACCAGCAGTACTTGGCTGAGGGCAGCGGGACTGGTAAGGCCCAGCTGCAGCAGAAGGCACCCCTGCAAGTGTTCAAGCCTCCAGCCTCTGCAGCACGAAGTGCCCCGCAAGAAAGCAGCCCTGCAGTGTGGGTAAGCTGGAGGGAAGATGATGGTCCCAAGGTCATCTAGGGAACTGAGTGGGGACTTGAACCTGGGGCTCCCCAGTACTTTCGATTTAACTAATAACTTCTTTGGATTGGAACCCTGGGCTCTCCCTGCTTTTAATTAACAATATTATGATAATGTTATTTGTTATTTAATTTAATTTTGTAAATTATATTGTTTTTATTGTATTTTTATTGTATTTTATACATGTGTTTATTTTTCTTTGTAAGCCGCCTTGAGGACCTTTGGCCGGAAGGCGGGATATAAATAAAATTTAATAAATAATAATAATAATAATAGTTTTGGTGTACAAAGCCCTATACAGCTTGGGACCAGGATACCTGAAAGACTGTCTTATATACCCAGTTGATCACTGTGCTCTGCAGGTGAGGGCTGTGACGTCCTTCTCTGGTTCTCCCTGTCAGGTTCCCACCTGCTTGTGGCTACTGCCTTTCACTAGGCACCACCAGGGACACCACCAGTCAGAACCGTCCTTTATATGGTTTCTCACTCCGCCCTAGCACAGATCTCACTAGATCCCACTGCTAGGCAGCACCACCAGTCACTTCCTGTAACCAATACTCCCAGAGACTTTGCCTAAGCCTCCCTATAGCTTGTTACTTTGTGACTGTGTGCCTTTGCTGTCCACAACCCCCTTGTATCTTTACAAATGATCTCTGCCATGCCCCTTCTATGATAAGCTTCCGCCGGGCCTTGAAGACCTGGCTCTTCAGGCAGGCTTTTGGGCTGGGTTAGGTTTTTACTGTTATGGTTTTAAATTTTAATGTTTTAATGTATTGTTTTATCTTGTACGTCGCCCAGAGTGGCTGGACAACCAGCCAGATGGGCGACTAATAAATTTAATAAATAAAATAAAAAAATACATATAAAGCCTACAATCCTGGGTTGCTCTGCATACTTGACTTGTTACAATATCTCCCTTCACCGCTGCCACCATTAGATACGGTTTCTGTTCAGCCTTGGTAATTACCTTGCCCTCCCTTCTGGTCTGTATATTCCCCAGCCAAGGATCAGGCCTTTGGTAAACCAAATAGGTATTTATTTACTAACAACAGGAAATAACAATATTACTTTAGGAATGTTTCACAAGCATATGGTTTCATATATGGTCACTCTTTATGTTTCTGTTCATATATATACTCTTTAAATATCAGCCAAATACAATCCAAACTTCCCTCAGAACTCTGCCAACCAACCCTCACCAAATGACCTCACTCCAACCAACTCAACAACTTCTCCTTAACCGACTCCCCCCTCATCACTCACAAACCTCCATTTATACCTTCAGCCAGCCAGCCACTCAGCCAATCAACATCCAGCATACTTCAGCTTCTCACCCATGTACTCCCCCTTTCTCTCTCAGTCAATTACCATACATCACCTAATAAACCCGCACTTACCATATTTACAGATGCTAAACCTACAGGAACATCACAAGGGCCTCCTACAAGATACTATCTTATCAGGAAATCTGTTCTGCACAACATAGGAAATGGACCTTTAGTGTGGCAGCACCTACCCTTTGGAATTCTCTCCCCTTAAATATTAGACAGGCTCCATCTCTGTTATCTTTTCGGTGCCTATTGAAGACCTTCCTCTTTCAACAAGCCTTTTAAATTGAGACCTATCCCAGTCTGCGTCTGTGTTGGAATTGCTTTTTAATATGTTCTTAAACCTTCTTTTTAAAATGTTTTTAATCTTAGATGTTTTGAAAGCTTTTTTAAGTAACATTTTTGAAGATGTTTTGTTTCAATGTGTTTTAAAGTTTGTTTTTTTGGTGCTTTTGTTTGCCGCCCTGGGCTCCTGCTGGCAGGAAGGGCAGGATATGGGTGTGTGTGTGTAAGAATACTGTTTGAGAGACTCTGTATGCTGTTGCAGCTGTGGCCACTTGCTCCAATTACTCCACAACTCTACCATCCTGTGTCTTTCCTGCTCCAGGTATATAACAAAGAGGGGCTGCCTGAGGCAGCGCCTCAGCATGCGCCTCGGCGTCAAGCAAAGTGTGACGCTAAGTGCGCACTTAGCATTGCACTTGATGTCACCTTGAGGTCGCCTGGAGAAAAAAAGATCAGAAGATCATGGAAGTTTTTTGTTTTTTATTCTGTTAGGTTTTATTATGTTATTTGTAATGCTAGCTAGCTCTTATTTCATTGTTTGGTTTTGTAAAATGTATTGCTGTTTTTGTATTATTTTATATGAGACATTGGAGAATGTTGTAGATATTGTTATAACTGCTCTGTTGGTTTTGTTTCATTTATTCTGTTATTATGTTATGAGATTTATTGTTTACTTATGTTTACTTAAGATGTGGTGTATTGTTTCTCTTTTTAATTGTATTAAATCTGAATTGTATATTTTATATTGTAATTGATTTTTTATGTTGTAAACCGCCCAGAGAGCTTCGGCTATGGGGCGGTATAGAAATTTAATAAAATAAATAAATAAATAAATAAATCAAATAATAATAATAATGGCTTGTATCCTTCAAAAATTAAATTGTATCTTACATTGGGTTGTTCTGACACAACTGGAATGTTTAACCTTGGTTTGATTTCCACATACTTGCCATCCTTTATCCTTCTGTCTTCAATGCAAGAAGAAAAATTGCAGTCTAGTAGCTAGTACTGAGAAAAGCCCAGGAGCCTAGTCATGTGAACCTAGAAACCACCTGCATTCACCACATTTGAATGTTTAGGTCATTTAGCAGTCAAGTGGACACACCAACTTTGAAAAGCATAGGAAACACAGGAATCTGCTTTACACCAAGTCAAACTATTGGCCTGTTTAGCTCACTAACTAGCAGTGGCTCTCCAGGATTTCGAGCAGGGGACATTCCCAGCCTGACCCAGAGATGTCAGGGACTACGCCTGTGACTGGCCCTTTCCCATCCTTGGGTAGCATTTTCTTGACTGCTTGCAGAGGGAAATGAAGTCAGAGGGTCACCCACTGGGAGGATACTTCCCTTCCATTTCCCCAAGCGGAGCTCTTGATACCAACCAGCTATGCTGTAGTGTGGGCAACCCTACCTGGAAAAGTAGAGAACACCCTCTATCTGGAAATATCAGGAAGGGCATATTTTAGTGACAGGGCAGGGGAGAATGGGCAAAAAAGGCAGTTCTTTCTTGTGGGAAGAGATGACCTCATGCCAGTGAGCATGCCCTTTTCCATCTGCTGGGGAAGGAATTCCTGTCACTGAACCAGTAGATGACTTAATCCTCAGCAAACACATCTGTTAGTAATAATGGTTTTCTAGTGCTCAAACAGCGAACCAAAGCTGCTAGTAAATTGAGATTTCTGACCCAGCAAAATGTAACTATATTTTGTCATGTGGAAGATGGCAATCACAAAAACCTATTGGTGTCTGTGACAACATAGTGAGGCATGCAACACCTCTTTCTCTCTCTACCACCTGCATCTTTGCCATCATAAAATGTCTTTTACATTTTTTTTACCTTTCCCCCCGTACGTGCTTAGCTTGCACAGCTATTTAGATAAAACCATGAGACAGAAATTAAGAACTAGTCAATTCAACAATGACTTGTTCAGTATTTTAAAAGACGTGGTTTACAACAAAGCTGACAGCAAAGCATTCCCACAGAGAAATCCTATCTCTGGAGTGGCTGGCAGTCTCCGGGGTGTACGGGGTGGGTTTTTGCTTTTATTATTGTTTTAGGATAGGCCTGTCCATTAGGCAGCAGGGATAGGGGCATGTGTAAACCAAGGGGGGATGGAACAGAGAAGGATGGGGGCCAAGTTATACCAAGACTGGGCGGCAGACGCTGGACTGATGCTAGGGGCAGACCACGTCAATTTAGAGGAACAGGGGATAGATGCGTAATACCCATCCCCTGTTCCAGGTCTGCCCCAAACCAGAAGTTAACTGGGGGTCGCAGGATTCCTACCGACCTTCGACTGCTGCTCTGTAATGCCAGGTCTGTGACACAAAAAACATCTGTCATCCATGATATGATACTGGATGAGTGCGCAGACCTGGTGTGTATTACGGAAACCTGGCTGGACGAGGCCTCAGCCCCCATCCTTGAGGCCATGTGTCCACCAGGTTTCCATTATGCGCAGCAACCGAGGGTAGGAAGGCGGGGAGGGGGAGTGGCAGTCATCTATCGGGAGTCTTTGATTTTCACCAGGCCCCTGCTCCCAAAGACCAAGTTTGTCGATTGCATGTACTGGAGATTGGGCCCGAAGGGCAGTTTGGGGATCCTGCTTGTGTACCGCCCGCCCCGCTGCACGGCAGACTCCCTGACCGAGGTGCTGGAGGTGGTCTCGGATGTACGAACGCTGACCCCAGAACTGTTAGTGTTGGGGGACTTTAACGTGCATGCTGAGACCACTCTCACTGGAGCCCCTCAGGATTTCCTGGAAACCATGGCTTCCTGGGAACTGCACCTTAGTAATACTGAGCCCACCCATGTAGTCGGTCATGCCCTTGACCTTGTATTTGTCCTGGGAGTGGCGGGGAGTGTTCTGAAGTTGGGGGCTATTTCTTTTACCCCCATGTCATGGTCAGATCACTATCTGGTGAACTTTGACTTTTCGATGCCACACACCCTCCGCAGGGGTAAAGGACCTATTAGAATGGTTCGCCCCAGGCGCCTGATGGATCCGGATGGATTCCTGACTGCGCTGGGGGAATTGGAACCTGCCGAAGGTCGCCCGGTCAAAACCCTGGTGATGGAGTGGAATGAGGGAATCACCAGGGCATTAGACCAGGTGGCTCCGAAACATCCTCTCCCCCTGAACAGAACTCAGACAGCACCGTGGTATACACCCCGGTTGCGAAGTCTGAGACAGGAGGTGAGACGACTAGAACGCCGGTGGCGGAAATCCCTCTCTGAAGATGTTCGGACACAGGTTAGAGCAGCAATAGCTGCCTACCAGGTGGCAATAAAGGCAACAAAGAAGGATTTCTTTGCTGCCTCTATTGCATCCGCAGAGTGCTGTCCCAGGAAGCTGTTCCAGGTGGTCCGAAGCCTGGTCGGTCCAGTTGCTCAGGAGCCCCTGGAGCATTCTAAGGCTTCCTGTGACAAATTGGCAAGGCACTTTGCTGATAAAATCGAACACCTGAAGAACTTGATTCCGTACGCTGTGGATGCAGTAGAGGACCCAGAGTTGACCAGTTGCAATCCGGTTCAGTGGGATCGGTTCCAGCCTCTTCCTTCTGAGGATGTGGACAAGGTACTTTCAACGGTGAAGCCTACCACCTGTCTGACTGATCCTTGCCCATCATGGTTCCTTATGAACTGCAAGGAGAAATTGGGCGAAGGGATCAGGGCGGTGGTAAATGCATCCTTGCAGGAGGGTGTACTACCACCGGCCCTCAAGGAGGCAATTATAAAACCCATTCTAAAAAAGCCCTCCTTGGATCCCCAAGTTTTGAACAACTTTCGCCCCATTTCGAATTTGCCATTTTTGGGCAAGATCATTGAACGAGTGGTGGCTAGCCAGTTGTCAGCACACTTGGATGAAACGGATTATTTGGATCCATACCAATCGGGTTTCAGGACTGGACATGGTACTGAAACAGCCTTGGTCGCTCTGGTGGATGATATGAGGAGGGCATCAGATAGGGGAGAATTCACCTTTCTTGTCCTCCTCGATCTCTCAGCAGCTTTTGATACCGTTGACCACGGTATCCTATTAGATTGCCTGGAAGGATTGGGGATAGGAGGCACTGTTTTACAGTGGTTCTATTCCTTTCTCTCTGACAGGCATCAACAGGTAGCATTGGGGGATGAGGTCTCAGACCCTTGGCCCCTCACTTGTGGGGTGCCACAGGGTTCTATCCTCTCTCCCATGCTATTTAACATCTACTCTCACAAGTAATCTTGTTTTGTTATTTCTGTTTGCCACACAACTATTAGGGATTGTCTAGTATTCGTATCTCACTGCTACAGCCAACACCTGTGACGTAGTCTCCTTTGTCACCACGTGTCTTTGGGACTCTCTTTGGTTTGTATCTGGATTCTCTGTTGTTCGTATCCCACCGCTACCCCCACATGTGAGGCGTCCTTCCCTGGCTCTCCCTGTCAGGTTCCTACCTGCTCGTGGTTACTGCCTGTCTCTAGGCACCACCAGGGACTCCACCAGTCCGGACCGCACTCTCTTATGGTTTACCTATCCGCTCTAGCACAGATCTCAACAGATCCCCCTGCTAGGCAACCACCAGTAACGTCCCAATACTAGTATTCCCAGAGACTCTGAATACTGGTATTGTTATTCTCTTCACCGCTGCCACCATTTGTTACAGTTCCCCTTCAGCCTTGGTCATTACCTTACCCTCCCTTCTGGTCTGTGAAACCCCAGCCAAGGATCAGGCCTTTGGTAAACCAAATTAAGTATTTATTACAGATAACAAAGCTAACAAGATTAACAAGATTTCTTCTTAAGGCACATAAGCATATGGTTTTACTCAATACTAATCCGAACTCCACCTCCCTCCTGGTAAACAACTCTCTAAACCCCACCAAGCAACCCACTCAGTTCTCTTCTCCTCCCCGATTCCACTCTCACTCTTCCTTTTATACATTCAGCCATTTTAAACACTCAGCCAATCATCTCGCATTCTACTGCCCATTCACTCCCCCTCCTCTTTCACTCCACTTACCATGTATCTTCTAAAACAACAACACTTACCATATATACATTAATATAGGAACATCACAAGGTCTTAGACCCTTGGCCCCTCACTTGTGGGGTGCCACAGGGTTCTATCCTCTCTCCCATGCTATTTAACATCTATATAAAACCGCTGGGAGCTATCATCAGGAGCTTTGGGCGCGGTGTCATCAATATGCTGATGACACGCAGCTCTACCTCTCTTTCAAATCTTCACCGGAGTTGGCTGTGGAGACCTTGTCCAAGTGCCTGGAATCCGTGAGTGGATGGATGGGAAGGAACAGGCTGAAGCTCAATCCTGATAAGACCGAGGTGCTACTTGTGGGTGACAGGGGAAGGTTGGGTGTTGTTGACCTGAAGCTTAATGGGGTGAGTCTATCCCTGAAGGATCAGGTCCGCAGCCTCTGGGTTGTTCTGGATTCCAAGCTGTCCATGGAGGCTCTGATTTCGGCAGTGAGCCGGGCAGCTTGGTATCAACTACACCTCATACGGAGGCTGCAACCCTACCTCCCTATTCATCAGCTCCCACTGGTGGTACATGCCCTGGTCACCTCTCGATTAGACTACTGCAATGCGCTCTATGTGGAGTTACCCTTGAAAACGGTCCGGAAATTACAACTGGTGCAGAATGCGGCGGCTCGGTTGCTTACAAACAGCCGCCGCCACAATCACATCACGCCAGTGTTATTTCATCTACATTGGCTTCCAGTTGTTTTCCGGGCCCAATTCAAGGTGTTGGTGTTAACCTTTAAATCCCTATACGGTCTCGGCCCAGTTTACCTGAAGGAGCACCTCCAGTACCACCAATTAAGCCGCCCGACTAGATCAGCCACACAAGGCCTTCTCTCAGTCCCCCCAACGAAAACAGCTAGGCTGGTGGGGACTAGAGAGAGGGCATTTTCAGTGGCGGCCCCCACTCTCTGGAACTCCCTCCCGTTCGATCTTCGCCATGCCCCTTCCCTGGATACATTTCGCCGAGCCTTAAAGACCTGGCTCTTTGGACAGGCCTTTGGGATCTCCGGAGTGGGCTAATTTTTCTGTGAGTGTCTTATAATTGTATATTAATTGCCCTTCATGATTTTACTGCTGCATTAGTGTTGACTGCATTGTATTTTATTTTGTATTATATTGTATTTTATTGAATTTTAAGGTGTACGTCGCCTAGAGTGGCTTCGGCCAGATAGGCGACACAGAAATTAAATTTATTATTATTATTATTATTATTATTATTATTATTATTATTATTATTATTATTATTATATTTACATTGAGAAAACTGTGCCACTGTGTTCAGTGAGGCTTACTTCTAGGCACAAATGGGCAAATCTATTCATTTCAGTTTCTCTACATTTCTCATTTTCCAGTCTTAGGTTCAGTAATCCACATTTCCACATCAGTTTGAAGATGTTTTTTTTAAAAAAAGACCCCATGAAAATTCATCAGCATTTTAGTGTGAATTTCTCATACACTTTTTGTATGCAATTTTGCCTAATATACACATTTTGCCAAACCAATTTTCCATAATATAATGCATTTTGTATGTTATTTTTACCATTTTATTTATTTATTAGATCTATATCCTACCCTTCCTCCCAATAAGAGCCAGGGTGTTTTATGCACCTTTAACCCTAGTATATGTAATTTTGTACATGCATTTTGTATAGGCATTTGGAGAACTGCACTGCAAAATTCAGAGAAGTGCAAAGTTCTAAGGATTGCTGTGTTTCAGTTCACTTTTTTTAAAAAATGTGAATTAGGTTTGCCTTTAAATGCAAACTGAATCAAATTTCTCCCCAAGCCTTACTTCCAGGTCTAAGTGTTCATACGATTGCAGCCTCCATCTCCTATAGCATGTATAGTATCAGCACAAAGGAACTTCAGCACATATGCATTCCGGATAGCAATTGCAGTATTTGTTAACTCACATCCATAGTAAATGATTTTGTCTAGAGAAGTTCCTCAAATAAGACAAATGTTAACAAATCCCAAATGAACCATTTGCTAGCAAAAACAAAAGCCAACACATTTCACTTCCTATTTTTCAAAATAACTTGAATTATTTTAGCATTGTGTCCATCAAGCACTGTACCCCACCTTAATTAATTAAGTACTATTACACTTGAAATGTGGGCTAATTACTCAAAAAGCATTAATCAATTTGTTAAGAACTCTTGAGCAATAATGCAGATCTCTTTACTCCTGCCCCTGTAAGATTTATGCCGAATGACCATAATCTGCTTATTGATACAAATGCCTCCTCCCCTTTTAGTTAATTTAAGGGAAACATTGTCAAAGTACCCTAGGATAAAAGGGATGATAAATAATTTTTAGACTCAAAGTTGAAGTGGATTGATTAGGAGCAATTTTTATGTTTTGCACAATAAAAAGATGAGCTCCCAGGGTTCGCAGAGCCAATTTGCAGAGCAACCTCTTTTCTCTAATTGCTGCTAGACTAATGTAGAAGCACACTCCTAGGAAGTAGAGAAATCCATTTACCCAACCATGTCATTTAAGTAGGGTGCACAAGTACTGGATTTTTCTATTTACACTTTCTATTAGCCCTGTTACACTCCACCTGTGACCCTCATTTTACAAGGGCAGTGCTCTTTTATACAATTTTGCCACTATAATAGACACCCACTTAAAAAATTTTCAGAGCAGACCAAGAACATTTTTTAGGGGGAAAAACATAATTAGGGTCCGAACCAATCTCACTAATTCCTGGTAATGCATTGTCAGTCCAAATTGTTTGATAAAAGGTCTAATAAATCCCTATCTTTGGGAACAGAAAATAACATTTCCTCTATTTCAAGAGCTACCCACATCTGACTACAGTTAGACATTTCTGTTGCATGCATCTGCCCTTGAGCATTTACCTACAGAGCAACGCCTGTAAGTGAAAAGAACATAGGGGGAGGGGGGTCAGACTCATCACTGGAGCCAGCTGCAATCTGAAGCATACCAATGAGGAAGAAAACCCCATTCTGCTTAGTGGGATTTACCCACTGTAAGAGATCTTACAATGAGCAGTGCAGACATCTACCATCACTTCATATGGAAAAGAATAGAAATCAAAGGGTGCAAGTAGTTTTAAAGAGAACTGACAAACACCATGGACATGTGACTATATGCAGTACATTCTCAGCAAAATGTATCTGGCCTCCGGATAGTTACTACCTGGCCCCCTAGTTGCCAATTAAGAGGGGAAAAGAGGACTATGGAGGGAATTAATGCTTATAGTAGTAAGCAGGAGACTGTGAGGGTTGAGGATTAGAACTTGATCCTTCCACCCTTTCATGGCCCAAGCCTATTCAAAGTTAGGTTTGTCTGAGCCTATTGATTTCAAGGAGTATGTGTACCTGACATAGGAACAAAGGAAGCTGCCTTATATTGCTAGCCCATTGGTCCATCTAGTTCAATATTGTCTATACTAACTGACAGTGGTTCTCCAGGATTTCAGACAGGGAATCTTGCTCCGCCATACGTGGAGATGTCAGGGATCAAACCTGGGATCTCCTGCATGCAAAGCAGATGCTCTGCCACTGAGCTACAGCCTTTGCCCACACTTTTAAACTTTTGATGGGATTGGGCTGCAAGAAAACTTATTGCTGACCAGGGATCTATGGTGTGAATCTTAATGATAACTAGTGTCCTAAAAATGGCATGTTTGAATCTGTCCAAAAACTCCTTTCAAGCTCTGTCCACCCCCTGTGACTCCTTCTTGATGCTTCACCTTCCTTGTTATACACCGTTGAACTAGGTTCCCCTTGTTGATGAGTGAGCATTGCACAGTTACTTTAATTGGGAGAAAGACAAAGCCATAACAAAAAGATGGGTAGAACAAAAGTTGAAATACAACAAAAAATACAACTCCTTTTAAAAGAAGAGGTCAAACTTGGACAAGTCTGGATTTCTGAACAAAACAGTTTCACTGGGAGACTTGCTAATGTGAGTGAAGTGTGCAAAAAGAATGAAACTCTCACTGTGATCATAAACTGGAAAAGAGAAAACCCCAAACCTTTCCATGCTAAAATACAAGGTGTGTGTGATGCAGTGGGAAACATATAGAAAAGTGGTGAGGACAGACAGAGACTGCCATGCTGATTATGCTAATTCAGGTTTTAATGACTGACACAGTGTCCATGCCATACATATTTTATTTTGAAAAAGAGAACCAGATAAGCTTACTGAAAACTGTTAAGTGCTAACACAGAATATTCTTAATATGTTAACAGACCACACTAATCCAACAAATATATTTTCCTTCCAGGCAAACAAATAGAATTTGTCCTCCATTTTTTGACTTTAACTTCTGAATTCTTCCTGGATATTCTGAATATTGCCACAAAAATTGGCACGCTTGTTAAGCAAGCTTTTCTGAGTCAAACGGTGCAAGGTATGTTATTTTCCTTTGCCATTTATGCTTATGTGAACTACCAGAAGGGCATGGGGCATGGGGGGGGGTTGATTTAACATGGTAAAACACATTTTACCCCATTGCCTAGAGTATATTGCATGTGTTTTAAAGGGGAAAGCCACAATCTATACAAACATAAGTATTCATAAGTGACATAAGACGTTTATAGTTTGTATGAATGCATTTCCACCCACATACAAAATTCATCAGAAGTGGCCTAACATGTTTTCTCTAACAAGAAGACATAGAAACAGAACAGTGTGTCCAACATTCTTTAGGCTGCAATCTGATACACACTTAACATAAGAACATAAGAAGAGCCTGCTGGATCAGGCCAGTGGCCCATCTAGTCCAGCATCCTGTTCTCACAGTGGCCAACCAGGTGCCTGGGGGAAGCCCGCAAGCAGGACCCGAATAAATCCTATTGAAACCAGCAGGACTTACTTCTTGGTAAACATGTGTCTGTCAGTGTCGTCTTCCTAACTCAGGAGTGATAGGCCAAAGTTTATCTGTAAAGCTATTCCTTGGCTAGTGAGCTTGGAAAAGTTACTTTTTTGAACTATAACTCCCATCAGCCCAATCCAGTGGCCATGCTGGCTGGGGCTGATGGGAGTTGTAGTTTAAAAAAGTAACTTTTCCAAGCTCTGTAGCAGGAAGAAAACAGTACAAAGCAGTGGTTCCCAACCTTTATGAGTATGGGACTCCCTTTATAAGCTCAAAAAAATTCATTACCCCCCCGCTAATTGTAATTTTAGCCGCTGTTAATTGATAAAAAGGTGCGTGGCAAAATCACATCTCCAAATATCCCTTTCCATAAAAAGCTTCCTGCAGACAGGGAGGTATTGCTTTCTTTTCTTAATGAAAAGGTCATTCAAACTGATATCCCCTTCCAACCCACATAGTCTAAAGATGTACAGTCCTGTCTCCCAACACCAGAGGATTACAGTGTTGGACTAAGATCCAGGTTCAAATCCCCACCTAGCCCACTGGGTGACATTTGGCCACACACAGTCTCTCAGCCTGACATATCTCACAGGGTTGGTATAAGGATAAAATGGAAAGTGGGGTGGGGACTATGTGCACCACCATGAGCAACTTAAAGGAAAAGTGGGATATAAATGCTGTAATAATTAAATAAATTTATTTCAGCTTCTGTATGTGGACCCCAGCCTCAGCCAATCTTCTGAACTTTTTAACATTATTAGTATTAGTATTAATATTATTATTATTATTAATAATAATAATAATAATAATAATAATAATAATAATAATAATAATTAAAGCAGCAGTGTGGTGGGAATACTAGATCATGAAGTCAAAAGGGTGGATAGATTGAGTAGGGGGGTTAGTGCTTTTAGGCCTTGGGATGATCATCAGAACTGATGACTTGGTTAGCATATTCTTGGGGAAGGGAAAGTTTCTTTTCATAAACGGCGTTTCTTCATGGATGACAAGGTCTCCAAGTGGGTATTGTAGCTCCTCCTACAGCTCAGAGACAGGAAACGCTTCAGCAAATACTTTTGCTCCTCCCCTCTTGTTGAAGCTCAGTTTCATTTCTTAGAAATTTTTTAGAGATCAGCCTCAACAGAAAACTCAAGAATCAAACATAGTACATGAAAACAAAGAACACTCATCCATACAACAAGCATGTTACGAACAAAACATGTTAGGAAGGTCTAATCTCAACATGATTTCATCTTGGGCCTCTAGGGGCAGTGCACAAAAGGAGTCAAGTAACATTTTTTCTTTATTAGCAAATTCTTTCTCCTCAAAGAGGGGTTGCTTTACTGGATGGACCCAAGCATCTCTACGCCCTTCTTGCTCATAGGTGTGCAGGACTACTTTTTTGTTAAATGATTCAGTAAGGATATCCAAATCGATTAGATTTTTAAGTTGAGTGGGCTCTGCAATGGGAATAGTTTCTGAACTAATTTTGTGGCATGTAATCAGAGCATGGGGAGGGGCTAGATTCTAAAAAAATCTTGAAATTGAGATGTTGCTCTCGGTGAAGACGTCTCTAGAAGCAAGTACAGCATTGACTAGGCCCTGTTCTCTAAAGGTAACCACTGCACATGGATGAGTATAGTTGTAAAATAAGTACTCCACATGTTCCATATCAACTAGAGAAAATAGGCTCGGGAGAGCTGTCTCCAGGATTTCCAGAAGGTGGGACATGCGATCATGCTGAATTAATAGTCCATTAGGTTTGGGGTAGTTGTTGAAAACTAACTTTTGGCGATTCAGTACTAAACCCCATTTTTTGCCAGGCTTTATCTGCTTTTGAAGAGGATTTCTTGTCAACAGAATATGTTCCCAAGGATCTTGTTTATCAGTCCTCCTCATCTGGTCCTGGGATACAAAGTGCTGTGTGGAGGAGCCAAAATTAGTTTCAAAAGGAAACTTGTCATTGATTTCCACAAGTTCCTTACTCTTGACTTTCTCCCTGATATTTTGCTCAACTTCCTGTTTAGGACTTTCCCTGATATTTTGTTCAGTTTTTTGGTTGGGGCTTTTCTCTAATAGTTTAAAAAGTTTTCCAAAGTCCATTTTCTTATAATGCATTGGCTTTGTATTTTTAATATTTCTGCTCTTTTTAAAGTTATTTACCCCCTTCTTTAAGATAATAGGTCTTTTCATGGTCAACTTTCTCCTGCATGATTTTCCATTTGACGCCGTTTGTCTATTTGTTTGCGATTTGTGATTACACATATCCTGTGTCCTTGAGATACAAGGCTTTAATTAAAGTAAAAAAGAAGCAGGCCACAAGGGAGGCTTGGCAAAGCTTAATTAAATTGACAAGAGCACATGACACCGCAACTTTTTGGAGAGTGGTAGCGAGGGGGAGATCTCGCACCACCACATGGAAGAAGAGGCCAGGGCGGATGTGGATCACTGCTGCCGACATAGTGGAGTGTTTCGAGCGCTGTACAAGACGCAGGTCAGGAACGCCAAGTGAGGACAGCACCTCCCAGTGAGCAGGGAGAGGGATTTCATTCAGCTCAGCCAAGAACTCACGCAAGACACTGTCCAACTGGGCAAGGGGCTGCACACCACCCAGGCTATAAATCTCCATTATCACTGGGGGGGGCGCATTTGCTGCAGCTGTTCCACTTCATCATCATCTTCATCATCCAGGACCACCACCTCCCTGCCCTGGGCTCCCCATCCCCTTTTAAATTGGGGAAGTCCCACTGATATCGGAGACTCATTGGATGGCTGACGGTCCCCACCCAGTTCTGCATGCTCCTGTTTGACTTTGGGAGAGGTGGCAATAAGGAGGTTGACAGCAGGTAATCTGGTGTCTGATTCCTTCACCAGGACTCGAGTGGGTGAAGTGGAATGTGTTGGTACATCTGACTCCTCTTTGACATGCGGCAGGGTAGGGCAGTCCTTAACAAAATCCTTGGCCAAAATTGAGCCCCCGACCTCTGGCTCATTCTTCCACTTCACCAGCTGCTGTTGTTCAGATTCCTCTGGGCCCTGCAATGTGGGCAAATGAATCAGTTCACTGCTTGAAGGAGACTCCATCGCAAATTGCAGGCACAGTCTCCAGCGACACTTCTGGTGCTTGAGGTTCCTCCCACGAAATTTGGGCTTGTCGCAGCAAAAGTCACAGTGACCACAATCAATTTTCAACAGGCAGGCTTCACATTTGCCACACTTCCGGTTTTGTCGGCTGGCGGGGCTCCGCACACTGTTCTTGAGCTTGGTCGTGGGATGTTTGGGGGGGAATGTGATGTTCCTGTATTAATGTATATATGGTAAGTGCTGTTTGTATAGAAGATACATGGTAAGTGGAATGAAAGAGGAGGGGGGAGTAAATGAGCAGTAGAATGCTGGATGATTGGCTGAGTGTTTGAATGGCTGGGAGTATAAATGGAAGAATGACAGTTGAATCTAGGTGGAGAATCTGTGGACGTTGCTGGGTTGTTTGAGAAGTGTTTGGTGGTGTTTGGAGGTGGATGTCAGGAGCGTGTGGAGAAAGAGAGAGTGGGAGTTCTAGTTCATGATAAGTCAAGTATCACAGAAATAGATGAAACCATATGCTTAAGTACCATTAGAAAAGTAATCTTGTTATCTCTGTTATTTAATAAAAACTATATTTGGTTTACCAAAGGCCTGATCCTTGGCTGGGGTTTCACAGACCAGAAGGGAGGGTAAGGTAATGACCAAGGCTGAAGGGAAACAGTAACAAATGGTGGCAGCGGTGAAGAGGAGATTATAACATTCATAAGTATCTAGAGCAACCCTGAGTTATGAGTTATCTGCAGTGATACAAGGGGGTTGGGGACAGCTTAAGCACGCAGTCACAGAGGTAACCTGATTGAGAGAGACTCAGGCAGAGTCTCTGGGGATACTGGTTATAGGACGTGACTGGTGGTGCTGCCTAGCAGGGGGATCTGGTGAGGTCTATGCTAGAGCGGAGAGAGAAACCATAAAAAAGGACAGCCCGGACTGGTGGAGTCCCTGGTGGTGCCTAGTGACAGGCAGTAGCCACGAGCAGGTAGGAACCTGACAGGGAGAGCCAGGGAAGGGCGTCACAGGGACGGCCAACCTTCTTCCTCTCTTTTACTGCTCCCAACTGCTTCTTCCTACGTCTTACTACAGGGATGCCTCCAGGATCCCGCTCCATGGTGTGTTTCCATTTCTTTTTGGCAATCTTCAAGAATCGGCGCAGCAGGCATTTGATGCCAATATAGAGCTCGGGGCTCTTAGCTCGCAGGACACACACACTGCAGATGCCACAGTCCTGAGATATCTGGCAGGCTTGGCACACATCACAGCCAATTTGCTTGTAATATCTCTGCTCTCGATTGAAATCTCTTCTCTGAGCTCTGCAATCTTGACAGAGCCACTGACAGCGTCTCTGGGATGGGAGCATCACTCCTGGAAACTGGCCTTGACAGCTGGCACAGCACACTATAGATTCCTCTAGATTGGTCTCTTGCACTGTCACATCTTCCATTTTTCCTGATGCAAGGACAGGTGGAAGGTGTTTCCAATATTGGCGCTTATGGGACTTTGAGGGTGGCTGATCTACACTAAGTAGAAGCTCTTGCTGCTGGGTCAGAATACTGATGGGGGCCTCTATTGGCAGCTCCAGCTTCAGCTTTGGTGGCTTCTGGTCTGGAAGCCCTTGGTCTGGAGGCTCCTCAAACACCTGCAAATCAGGAGGCTTCTTGGGTGGAGGAGTGGCTGCTGCCAGAGGTGGAAGATGCCTTTTGCTACCCTTTTTGACCTTCTGGTAGCCTCCTCCAGCAGGTGGGAAAGGGGGCGGGGGCTTGGCATTTGGCTTGTTAAAAACCCCTTTTTTGTAGTCAAAATGTGTTAGATCCTGTGAACATCCCAGCAACCTTACTAACTCCACTTTACTGAGGATAATCTCCCCTCTGGGGCTTATATATCTGATTGAGCAGGTCCCTTGATGAAGTCCCCTCAGTGGGATCATCAGCATCCAGTTTTGGTGCCTGCCGCATAATGGCGTGAATCTGTAGCGGCTGGGTGCTGACTGCGGCTTCTGCTGAGTGCTGCCCAGAGGTCGTAAAATGCCTTTTCGTTGAAAGCTGCCTGCAGCTGGGTGCTGAGGCCTCGGTAATTGTGCATAGGCTTATGGGGGCTGCAAAGCTAAGCCCTGAAGACATCCCTTCAAGTGGGTCATCACCACCAATAAGCAGCCCTTGCTGAAAATTGGCAGGAAGTCAGAGCAGGCGGGAACTGACTGTGGCCACTGCCGAGTGCTGCCCAGGCTTTTAGAATATTTCTTCTTTCTTGCTGCATGACCTTTCGTTTGTCCATATCTTGCAGTGAGAGGGACAAGAAAGACAGCTGATAGAAGGCGAGAGGAGACGAAGAGTGTGACATAATTTTTTTTTAAAGTAAGAACAACAAACAGAGGGGAAAGAAGCGTAAGAAACAAAGAAAGAGATAAAACACAAAAAGGGAGAAGAAACTATTATCCTTCAGAGAGGAAAGACAACTCAATAGGATGTGTTCTGAGCTGAGACAGGAAACAAAACTGAGCCTCAACAAGAGGGGAGGAGCAAAAGTATTTGCTGAAGCGTTTCCTGTCTCTGAGCTGTAGGAGGAGCTACAATACCCACTTGGAGACCTCTGTCATCCACAAGAGAATGAGATTGGAGCAGAAGACAGATCAACACATGCACACACACAAATACACCTGCTCCTCCTGCAAGCATCTGCAGGCATGCATGTGTTTGGGCACGTGGGAGGGGGGAAGCTCTCAACTGCCACAACATCTTGGAGAGAAAGATTGGGGGGCAGAGTGTAGGTGGAAGAAACCGGGGGTTGCTGGCACACACGCTTAGTCTCAGAGATGGGGAGTGAGCAAGTCCTGAGCTTCCTCATTGCTCCTTGGTTCCATCTGAGCCAAAGGCGAGATCTAGGTGGCCTCATAAATAAGAATAATTTTTAAAAGGAGATGGCAGTGAATCAGGAACCAAGAAAGGCAGGCAGGCTGGCTGCCAGGAAGGAAGGGGGAAAGCACCTTTTCCTTGCAGCCTTGCTTCTTTTTGCTTCACAAAAAGCCCTCTCCTCTCGTTCTGAGTAAGGGTGTTGTCAGCAGTGGCAGTGCAAGGAGATGGGAATCAGTGATAGTAATCCCCTCTTCTTCCTGGTAGCTCCACCCTCAGCCTTCTTTGGCATCTGCCATGTGTTTTATAGGCAGATGCCTGCCTTTGGCATGCCTGAAAGATGCTCTGGTGCTTCAGCAAAAGTTGTCCCGTCTTGTTTGGAGCAAGGGGGAGGTGTCATCGGCAGTGGCGGTGGAGAGCAGACAGTGTCCAGGGAATGAAGACTTTAAAAAAAATTCATTTCTTTTTGCGGCCCCACTGGATTACTTCATGGCCCCCAGGTTGGAAACCACTGATATAAAGGCTCAAAGCATTTGGACACTTCTAAAATCAAAATATGCTGTAACAAAATGCAACAGATGAGGCTACTGTATCTTTAATGTGTAGAAGGGAATCTTTAGCTTTGGCAAGTACAGCTTTTCATTATCTATAGCACTGCAAGGGCAAGAAAAGTAGCATCAATTGAAATGTCCTCTTCTTCCAGACAGTTGTTAAAATTACAGGAGCTCTGTCCTTTCCCCCCCTTGGTTACTATTCCTTATACATCCTATCTGTCTGGCCTATTAAGTTACTTTGAAGATACTGACAGTGACTGTTTCCAACAAACATAATCCAGGTACTCATCTTCCTCTCCTGCCCCCAATTGCCTTCTTTTCTTCATACCCCATTCGCCCCTTCATTTAAGTTTTTAAATGGTATTTGTATTATTCAAAAGGAAACAAAATAACATATACACATATGGGGCTCATTCATACCCCCATTTAATTTGTAAGGTTGTTGAGCAGAAAACCTATGGGTGCCTTAGAATTTATTCACTCGAAGCTGAATCATTTTGTCTTTGCTGTTATGCCTCTCTCTTTTATTGTAAAATTATAATATGTGTCTTTCTGTAGCCTCCAGGCTTGTGTAAAAGTACTGGGTTTTAGATAACTATTAGAACTATTCATTGTGTATAGGGCAAGGGTGAGAATGTTATGTACGTCCCTGAGCAGAGGTAAACATGTTTTATCAATCAACAACTCTCAAATGGTTCATGAAGACCCTGTTCTGTTCCCTTGGTATGTGAACAGTATGATAAGAGCCATGAAAAGGACAGGAAGACATAAAGATGAAACCACTTCTGTCACTCATGCGTTAATATCTGTTTACAGCTTTTGGGTTTATGACGCTATCCTGTATTTGTTTACCCTTTTCTGTTGTTTCCAAGAGGCCTATAAATGAGTGGTACTTTTCTCAAGTAAACTGTCCATCTGACCACAGCTGTCTCTCTCGGTTGGACTGAGAGAGGCTTTTTGATTGGATGGAACCTTTGATCAAAGCTCGTGTGTGAGTGTGTTTCCTTCCTAATCCAGATTCAGGGTCCATTCCGCCTTACCTGGGAGAAGGTGGCACAGTGAGATTGATATTGAATCTCACCCAACAACATGGGGGCTCATCCGGGATGCGGCATGGCTCCCCTCTTCTCCCAGCTCTTGCCTCATCTAGGACACAGGGCAGCGCGCAATACAGGGTGAGTTTACCCTCTGTCTCCTGGGGAGAGCGCCGGGTGACAGAGTGGGGTAAGTGTTAGCTGAGAGATCCCTGGTTAGGAAGGATGGGTCAGGGACAGAGCATCCCTGATGCCAGCCAGTTGGAGATAATGCATTAACTCTGGGACAAAGGGAAACTCCCAGTGCATGCAGGGCATGAAAAAGAGGTGCACGCTCAAATTGTGTACCAGGGAATGGCCTGGGTACACCGTGGGTTTGGAGAAGCCCCATGATAAGATAGCCAATGTGACTCTTTCAAGCCGGGTCCATAAAAGGAACTCCAGGTTGCCGGGCAAATGGATTTTCTAAGATTAGCGGGAGAATGTAGCAGAAGGCTGCACATGCCCCCATGGTCTCCCCACCGTCTGGGACCGAAGCCGGTTGACGGTTTGGGGCACGTAAGTACAGATGGGGCTATCGCTTGCCAAGAATACCCAAGGGGGCCGTTGAACAGTCGCCAAGCTGGCACAGACATCTATTGAGTCTCAAGGTGATGTTTTCTGCGGCCTCCGGGGGTGTGTGAGTAAAGGCTATACAGTGGACTGATTTTTTTATTCTACAGCAGTTTGGAATTAAAAACAATTGCTTTGTGTTGAATGAATGTAGTGTCTTTGATCTGGTGGTGTGTTCCTTGTTTGCCTTTCTTGTAAAGAATTGCAAACGACTTGTGTTTTTGTGTGACTCCTGACAATGTCTTTTTGAATGCTGGCAGTGTTTCCTTTGTGATGCAGCACAATTTGGAGAAAATTGGGGGACATAATTACTGTAGACTAAAACTCTTGAGCCGCGGCTACAACCCCCTGGCTCGCCCACATCCAGATTGGAATAAGCGGATGTGTGTGGAGGCCGGCCACTGGAACCTTTTTTTTGCAAAATCAAAAAGATTTTTTTCATAGTGCTCAACAGCATGTAAAAACAACCGGTAAATTGAAAAACAAAATATCTCAGGCGCCTCGTGAACGATCCTGCAAATGAAAGCTGTTGTAATTGAAGGCTGTTTTCAGAATGTTTTCCTAACTGTCTTGTCAAGGCTGGAGTGATAAGTAAATGTGTGCGATAAATAACAAGTGTTTGGAGGCCAAAGGAAGAGAGAGGAAAAGGTCTTTTAAACTAAGGCTTGAGAAGAACTGAGGCTTGAGAAAAGGGGGGAAACTTGTGCTTCTTGAGTTCAAACTTTTCAAGCACTTGTATTCATCTACAGCAGTTAGAATTGTAAAATTCAAAGAAAGGTTTTACTGTGCATAATTATGCTGCATTATGTGTGTATCTGATGATCTTTGTCTCTTTTACATTTTTTTTATCTCCTTTGTAAACTGAGGCCATCATCTGTTGTATTCTTGCATCTATTGGATATTTCAAATTTTTAGGTTCCTAATTTGGCCATGTGTTTCAGATGTGCTTTCACACTTAACGTCTTTTATTTTACCACCAGAATAGTTTATAGGGATCCTCAGGCCCTGCTGCACCATGTTATTGTCCCTGTCTTAGATGAATTGATGAAGCTCCTGGTTGCCCTAACTGCAAAGCATGCTTTTGACAAGATGGAACCCACAGCAGAGCTTAAAAGGGCACCCGGCCTTGGGGTTGACAGCTAGACCCTGTTGCCAGAAAACCTGTTGGTCACCTAATGGCACTCGCTGCCATTGATTTACCTATTCAAAGATTTAAAAGACTTGGTTATGGGCCATCTCTTGCTTGTTTTGGTTCCTTATGAGGTATCAGCTACCCTACTTAAAGTGCTGAAGCCCTGCTTTTTCGCACCAGCAACTGGAACTGTTGGCAGCCTCCAACCTGACATTGGAGAAAATGTTTTCACTAAATCCTGCTACCCTGCTCCCAGATGTTGACTCTGCTTTAACTGTTAAGCATGCTTGTCTTCAAATCATTCAGCCGACTGAAACCCCTAGACCAGATCTTAAGGATGTACCTTTGGAAAATGCAGACTGTGAGTATTTCTACAGATGGATCCTCTTTTAATGCTGGAGAGCCAGAGGTTTATAAGGGCCTCTGTTGTTACCCTATATAAAATTGTGTGGGCTGCTCCACTGCCTTCCTGCCAGGGGGCACAAGCAGCAGAGCTTGTTGCCCTTACAGAATTACATGGACTCTAATATGCTTTTGGGCGTATGCTATGTTACTGAAGCATTGTGAAAGAAAAGAGGCTTTATTTTGACAGCACCTGGACAGACCATTGTAAATAGCTGTCATGCATTATCCAGCTCATCAGAAGGACACCCCTGCTATCACAACGGTAATGCTTAATGCTGCTGCTGCTGCCTGCTGGATTGCACAGCACCTGCTTCCGCTGTCTGTACAAGCACCTGTTTTTGAAATAACACCTCTTAAGCAGCATGCAGATCTTCTCTCCCCACAGGAAATGGAGGATTGGGAACAAAGACACAAGGCACAATGATGTAATGGCCTCTGGAAAGTCCCTATAGCCCCATAAGGCTTCTTCACCTGTTATACATCCAGCTTCATGAATAAGGACATTGTGATGCATAAGCTCTGGTAGATGCCAAGTCACACTTCAATTTTCATCCAAGTTAAAGAGCCACAAAGGGAGGTACCCCTGGGCTCCTTTTACCATTTGAAAAATTACAAATTGACTTTATTTCCTTACCTCCCTCACGGGGGTATAAGTATATTTTGATCTATAATGATCAACTTACACACTGGATTGAAGCCTGTACAGCAGCACACTCCATGACTACTGTTGTCATCGAGATCCTGATGATAGACTTGTTGACCATTGAACCGCACTGTCACTGAGTTTGTTTTCCATCAAGTCTGAAAAACTGTAACTAGGGGGAGTTATGTCTTTGCCCAGTCTGGGAACGGACTGCCAAGGCCGTTGCTATGGTAGCCATCGCGATAAACTGGGAAAAGTTCTAGCAGCTATCTGTGTTAAGCTGAGTCTTCTGTGTATTGCCTCTGAACTGAGAGGTTCTCTTCTGTGTTTACCTTTGAAGAGAGATGTACCAGAAGGGGGATGACTGAAGAAACTCTACATGTATTTACTCTTAAGCCTTTGGCCATAATGTCTTAATAAAGACTCTTAACATGCTCTAATGCTCTGAAGAAGTTTCTTGCTCAACTTAACTCCAACGTAATGTATGCTGTTTCACGCAACAACGCACACACGTCAACAGGGTTATGGGCCCAGATCCATAGCACATTACACGGGAGTAAGTTGCTGGTCTGAACGGCAGACGGAGTTCCAGAGAGCAGCTTGATTGATTGTACCAGACGGAGGTGAGCAACATGGCTGTAAACCTGTCTGGGGGAGGCTTGCCAATGGAAAGATTGACGGAAAAGAATTATGGCAGCTGGAAGCCGAGAATGCGGGCTTTGCTGATAACAGAGGATTTATGGGACATTATTGATGGAAAAACCCCGGCGGTATTGACTGCGGCCTGGAAGCGCAAAGATCAGAGGGCGCAGGCGTTTATAATCTTGGCTCTATTGGATTCTCAACTGATGTGTGTGAGAGATGAGCCGTCGGCTAAACAGATGTGGGACGCGTTGCAGGATTTGTCCCAGGAATGGCAGCGGAGGCAGAAGGCGCAGAGAGCCGAGCTGATGGAAGCTGTCAGAAGCAAGGAGGAGAAAAGTGCCAAACCGGAGGAGGCAGCCGAAAGCAAACAGGATTACAAGCAGCAGCTGTTAAAGGCTTGTTATGCCTGTGGGGCTCGTGGGCATCTCCGAAAAGACTGTGCAGTCAACCGAAACTCCAGGGACGGAGGCTTGAAGCAGGGAAGTGTGAACTTTGTTTGTAAACAGAAGCCACAAACTTTAGCACCTATTGACTGGCTTGTTGACAGCGGGGCAAGCCATATATTAATTAAATACAGAAGTTTGTTTTATGCTTCAGAAGAAGTGCAGGATTTTGTGCAACTTGTGGATGGATCACAGAAACAGGTGGAAGCCCGAGGACTGGTGAGATTTAATAAACTTGGGATAATGTCAGAATGTTTGTTTGTTCCGGAATTGGCTCATAATATTTTATCAGTTCAAAAACTGGTGTATTCTGGGTATTGTGTAACATTTGATAGAGGGAAATGTTTTGTGCAGAGAAGAGGCAAAGTTGTCTGTCAGGGATTCATGACACAGGGGCAGTTTAGAATGACCGTGGGTGTGAAGTGTGCTGATGCCTTGAGTTTAATGGGGCAGAAAGAGAATGACGGTCAGAGCTGTAAGAAGACAGCTGTTAAAAGCACACAGCCACAGTATTCATGTAATGCAGTCAGGCTGATGCCTGAAAGAGTGCATCGCAGCCGAGTTTACAAGCCACAGGGTAAGAGACGTGGCAAACGTGCACCTAGAGCACAAGAGAATGCATATTTCAGAGTTTAGTGTCCAGAAACACAAGCGCAAACATTTAAACCAGATCTTGACGTAAATCTGAAAGGCACGAAGACAAAGAGTCTGGATTTGTCAGGAGCAAAGACAGGAGGTCTTGAATGTTTTGTGGATGCAGATCATGCAGGGGAACTGAGCAGTCGTAAGTCAACCTCTGGCATAGTTGTCATGCATTGACTGGAGCAGCAAGAAACAAAACATGGTGGCTGACATAATGACCAAACCTTTGTGTGAGGAGAAATTTGGCAAACTGGTGACAAGGCTTGGAATGAGCCAAAGTTTGATTGAATAAAGTTCTAGCTAAATGTACAGAGATGTTTTGAACTGTACTGAAATGTAAGCTGTATTGCAAGATGTATTGGAGACATGTATTGTTGTTATTGTTGTAATGAGTTACAGACATGATGGGAAAAAAAGGGGGGATTGTTGACCATTGAACCGCACTGTCACTGAGTTTGTTTTCCATCAAGTCTGAAAAACTGTAACTAGGGGGAGTTATGTCTTTGCCCAGTCTGGGAACGGACTGCCAAGGCCGTTGCTATGGTAGCCATCGCGATAAACTGGGAAAAGTTCTAGCAGCTATCTGTGTTAAGCTGAGTCTTCTGTGTATTGCCTCTGAACTGAGAGGTTCTCTTCTGTGTTTACCTTTGAAGAGAGATGTACCAGAAGGGGGGTGACTGAAGAAACTCTACATGTATTTACTCTTAAGCCTTTGGCCATAATGTCTTAATAAAGACTCTTAACATGGTCTAATGCTCTGAAGAAGTTTCTTGCTCAACTTAACTCCAACGTAATGTATGCTGTTTCACGCAACAACGCACACACGTCAACAAGACTTTGCCCCTAAATTTGGACTACCTCTTGCTATCAACTCTAATCAAGACACATACTTCATAGCTGATTGTTGACCCATTTATACTCCTCTTTAGACATTACACGTGATTTGCATGCACCACATCACCCCCACCGCTAGGGGGAGTGGAAAGACTTAGTAAACAATTAAATTAACCATGAAATTAATTCCCTTTTTGGGTAAGTAATACCAGGAAATGCAACTGTGCTGGCCTCAGGTCTTGTCGTTCTACCCATCTGTATACCAGACCACGTGTTGATTGTGGGTTATCAGAGACTAGTGGGAGGGAATGATTCTTTATATGCCTATTTAATCTAACCTTAAGTGCCTGTTGACTCCTGCAGTCCTTGCCACAGCTGGTGATTGGCTCTGAACGAGTATTATTCCTTTCATATATATATCTGTATATCTCCTCTGAAGTTTGTGCTTGCATATGCTGTTTTGCCATGGAATTTTAGGGGGGGGGTACAGACATGTGCAAAATTCAATGACAAAACCTTAATGTTTGGTTGTTTATATGTGAATACACATGTTCCTATACCTCAGGCAGAACACACTGATTGATTGTATATTGGGAATGTTACAGATGCCCATATGTCCTTTTGTTTTCCTTTGCGTGTGTGTGTGTATCACTACCATTACGTCCAACAGATGTTCTCCCAACCACTCTGTGCAAAGTATCTTCCTGGTGGAACGGATTGTTTTTACAAAGGCGCCTCCGATACTTGGGGCAAAAGGCAACTCTAGGAGACTCGGTCCCTTGTGAGGAACAAGTCCATCCCTTTGAGCCGGGGGATTACGTCTGAATAAAGAACGCTAGCCCCTTCAGGGGGGGGATCCTTACTTGGTCCTGTTAACTACACAGGCAGCGCTATTCCCAGAAGGAAAAAAGTCTTGGATCCATCACACTCATGAAAAGCCCGCGGTGACCAGTGGTGATGCAGACCCAGTGAGAATTCGATTACGGCACATTGGTCTGCAGGAGTGGAAAGTAGCTGACCTAGCATTGCTCACCGGGGAACGTCAATATCTCATGATTTAATAATAACAAAAAGTCACTCGGGGGGAGGTGGCAAATTTTTGATCCATTTCCTAACTGTGTGTTCCTGCTTCCATCAAGACCTCAGTACTAAATGAAGGAACCTGTCTACTCTGCTGCCGCTCCATAAATGCTGAGCACCACACCTCCTTACACCAGCTTCCCACTGAAACACCTGGATTCATCACAGCCACTTCAAGCCTGATGATATTGACCACAGCCAAGACGTTGCCAGTCCTATTCCAGTCCTCGAGTTAAGGAGAGACACAGAGGAGGATAAGTGATTTGTTGCCAGCCTGTTCCAGGAAGCCTGATGGACACTTTCCAAGAACTGTGTGAATCACAAATTGCCTGTTATTCAGTGTTATATTATTTGTTTTATTTTCCATTGCAATAATGAATGTAATAGAATTCTTTGATGTCCTGTAATTGTTTCTATTTCTGTCCACATCTTACCCAGTTTACTATTTGATGTTTGATGTTCTTGCTGCTGTATAATGTTGTGATAACTAAGATATACTATGGGTGAAAAAATGAATCCTGCTAGGAAGTCTGATTGGGGAATGCCTGCCAAGCTTGATTTCTGCTCATAAATAAGGACCAATCAAAAGCCAAATATGCTGTCATCTCAAAGTGCATCCAGCCTATGGTCTCCATAAGCTATGATAAGTGGTGCATATTGGCTCCTTCGGTTGCAATAAGCACCAAATGGGGGAATTGTTGAGCAGAAAACCTATGGGTGCCTTAGAATTTATTCACTCGAAGCTGAATCATTTACCCTTTTCTGTTGTTTCCAAGAGGCCTATAAACGAATGGTACTTTTCTCAAGTAAACTGTCCATCTGACCACAGCTGTCTCTCTCGGTTGGACTGAGAGAGGCTTTTTGGTTAGATGGAACCTTTGATCAAAGCTCGTGTGTGAGTGTGTTTCCTTCCTAATCCAGATTCAGGGTCCATTCCGCTCTGTGCCTTACCCGGGAGAAGGTGGCACAGTGAGATTGATATTGAATCTCACCCAACAAGGTAAGCCCTTTGTGTCTCCATTAATTCACCCTTGTCCATATGACATCCCCCACTAACTGCTGCCCTCCCCAATTTTCTCCTAACAGAACTCTGAAAAGTTCTGGGTAGGGAAACTCTGGATTTAGTTAGGAGAAAATGAGGGAGTGTAACGGTTGGCAGGCAACATCATATGGATGAGGGTGAATTAATGGAGGCACAAGGGGCTTAGATTACAGATTAAATGGGGGTATGGGTGAGCCCATGGACTTTGTGTTTTTAACAGCTGTATCACTATTAGAAATTCAGCAGACAAAGCTTTCCCTGATATGGAGTTACAAAGGACTACTTCAGATGACCTGTTTATAGAACATTCATCCTGATTTGCTTGCACAAAGTTTGCACAGAGGTTAGATTATACCCATTCTTCACTGAGCATTCATTCTGATTTGTTTTGCGGGGCAGTTGTATGACAATGAACATTCATCCTGCATTCATCCTGATTAGCTTGCAGCATGTTTACATGTCTTCCTGTTAGTCATTTGTTCATCCCACACTTTTCAATGCATTTCCCTGTCACTTTTCAAGCTGCAAAAAGTCAGATTATTTTTAAAAGTAGATTTGTTGCACTAGAGTGACAGAGCCCCTTCATTCATAATAACTGTGCAAACCTAAAGTTCTGCTACCTGCTTGAATCCCAGCTGGAAAATACTGACAGTCTGGAGGCACCTGAAAATGAGAAAGCTGTATTCCAGTTTGCCATGCTACTGCTAAGGCATATGAGCATTGCTTTTTAAAAAAACTGGCAGCCTTAGTGTTATTCCACTCTTTCAAAGTCAGTGCAATCACCTCAGACAACCAGAGGTAGGAGAGGATGGGGCTTTTAGATGGAAGGTGGAATTGGAAGAGCCATACCTTGCTGTACTGAATGGAAAAAAAGTGGTCCATCTGAAAGGCCTGTTGTACAAAAGAATTCATGAAACAGCATCCCTGCCCTCCTTTGCATCTGTTTGGTCATTTATGTTTGCCTACCTTTATTTATAGTAGGGTTTTCCCAAGCAGTTCAAAGCATACTGTACCAGGAATGAGGAACCTTCGCCCTCTAGATGTTGAACAACTCCCATCAGTCCTAGCAAGCATGGCTAATGTAGTTCAGCAACATCTGGCGGGCGGGAGGGAGGTAACAAGGTTGTAACCCTTTGCCCCCTGCTGCAGTCCTGTAGTTCAGCAGCATCTGGAGGGCCAAAGGTTCTCCACATCTACTGTAGGCTCATACTGCCCTGCAGGCAGTGTTGTTAGGGGTGGCCCATGGGGCCTGATCTCCAGGTTTTCTGCACAAGATCCTGGATCTCCTTTCCCTTCGTCCCCTTTTATACTTTTCTTATAGGGTTCCCCTCTAAAATGCAGTCTAAATTTGCATATATACATATAAATTAGCATATTATAATAATTATTTATTACATTTATACCCCGCCTTTCTTTCACCATGGAACCCAAGGCGGCATACATGCGGTTCCCAGGCAGTGTCCCACCCAGGCACTGAACAGACCCAGACCTGCTTAGCTTCAGCAAGGTGGTGGCCTCATGTGCTTTCGGACCATAGCCTAGGACCAAACGTTATGCAAATTTCTGTCATAGTCCTGTGCTTCAAGTCTTTTAACCATTCTGCTTTGATCTGCTTGGTAGGCATACTGTCCTATGCACTTATCTGGGAGCAAGACCCATTAAGCACACTAGAATGTCATTCTCAGGAAGCAGATAGCCTGTGCATTTTCCCCTCACTGTAAAGAAGGCTGAGCATTTTCATTTTTCCTTTATATTTCATGATGTGTAAAGGTTTAAAACATTTTAATGTTGATTTTCAGAGATTATTACCAAAGGGGTTTGAGAACTTCACAGCACTTGCTGTTTGCATGGGGTAGGGGGAAGCTCTCAGTTCACTCCAGTGGGAGTTTTCCTTTTCCCTGGTGCAAATAGCATGCATATGTGAGGAGGGATCCCCCTAACCTGGACTGGGACTGCAGCAGGGGGCAAAGGGTTACAACCTTGTTACCTCCCTCCCCCCGCCAGGGTCACAATCTGGATCAGTGCTCCCACACCTGCCATTTCCTATTTAAAAGCCATTTATGCAATTGCTACTTGCAGTTAGCTTTGTTTTGCCTAGTTTGGCCAACTTAGTAGATTCAAAACCATTTCATGACATAATTTGGAAAATGATTATGTACTTCCAGGAAAAAAGTCACAAGCTCCACTAGGATCACACAAGTCTATGGGCACACTCAGAACAATTATCAGGGTAATGACTACTATGAATATAAAAAAGGATCATATGGAAAGTGTCCCTCAGATTAGTGGAAATCTTAACGAACTCAGCAGTAATTGGTTTATTACTTATTTTGTTTGTGTTGCTAATTAGAAATGTGGAATTTGATGAACATTTAACTTTTTGTAAAAAAAACTGTTTTGAACCATATATATTGTTATTATTTCTAGAACTCCAATAGTAACTATGCAATGTATATTAAGTCACAAATGTATGCTTTTCTAGCATTTATTAGAGACACTTCCATAATTTCTCTTCCCAGCACTATAATATCACTCTAATTTTTTGTGTATTATACTTATTTTGTTTACAAAACCTTTTCTCGCCACCCAGGAGGCAATATTCTATGTTGACCTTGGCATTTATACATGTTAGTAATGTATTCCGAGAACTCATTAAACTCATGCTTGGCAAAATCTCATTTTAAGTGGTATAGTTGTTAAGCAACTTTACAATTTAATTAGAACCCTCTACCGCATTTCATTAGAAGGTTATTCAGTAATTACTCAGCAGGTTTTGGATGTGTACAAATGGAGAAGTGACAGTACATAACACTCTTAAATTATAACTGCACAGCGGGAGAAGATGCTTTAAAAATTAGGAATAAATACGTTGTTTTAAAAGCAGCATGATAAAATTCAACATTGAACATAATCACCTTTTCCTAGCTATGGTTCCCTTATCTTAATAATGCTTTCGTATTCAGTAAATGGAAGCTTTTGTATAATTTACTAAGGCCTGCTTTAAATGTCCCTCTGCAACATGATTGGTACTAACAGTCAGGATCCTATGCCACAGCAGCAACATCTCGATCTGAGAACCACATGGATAGAACAGATGATGTGGCTACTTCCCTGTTGCCTGCCACATTCCATCACAAATTGTCATGGAAGAACTGACTGTATTATTGCTTGTTATATTAGAGAAGCTGAACAAAGGATAGTTGGGCCATGCCATTTTGATAAGACTGGATATAACCTGAGGTATCCTACTGATGTTTTTAAATAGTACAATAGAAACAACACAGCTAGTAGCAGATGCTATTCACACTTATTGGATATTTCATATCCATTAACAGCAGTGTGATTGTCTGGGGCAAGTAGTTACTCAGTCTGTCCTAATAAATTAATACACCCCCAGCATGTGAATTACCCAACAAGAACTGGGGCAGTATTTGAATGTAACCAGAGCTGCACCTTGAATCCAGATCCTAACAGCTTTATGTTTGGGCAATCAGTTTGGATAACATTAGTATCTAGTTTCTAGCTGTTGATTATTTTCCTCCTCTCTGTCAGTGGCAATTCAAATTTAAATCTTTGGAGTTCGTGTTTTGATTGCTTTTCTTTGGTTCTCTTACAGCAGGGATGGGGAACCTTTTTCAGTCCAAGGGCCACATTCTCTTCTGGGCAACCTACTGGGGGCCACATGTCAGTCATGGCCAGGGCTGGAGGCAAAATTAGGTAGAGCAACAAATGTGAGTATTGTGTTTGTACAGTAGGCTACTTTTTACACACTTACATATCCCTTTCCAACTATCCTCCATCCAGACAAGCAAAAATTGTTATCAGAGTTCAAGGACATATGCTTTATTCTCAGTTGTTTTAATTTATGTTTTAAATTTCATAGACCGTGTATTTTTATTTTTATAAGGTGCTTTGACACCAAGATATGATGAAAAGTGGGGTATAATTTCAAGATGGATAAATAAATAAATTCCAGCTAGGCAACAAGGGTGAAAAGCAAGAATGGTCAGAGGTGTAGCTCGAGATGATATGTGGCCTGGAAGAATCCTAGGGGCCAGATAGAGGCCTGAAGGGCTGCATTTGCCTCCCAGGTGTGAGATTCCCCATCCTGTTTTACATCATAATCCTAAACAAGATTACTCAGTCAGAAGTAAGTCCTACTGAATTCATCTCCTTTGTAAGCATGCTTAGGGTTCCAGACAAATCTTGCTCAATGGAAGAAGAAAGTTTTATATATTTTCATCAGGCGGAAAATTGAGAAGGTAGTAGATAAAGCAAAATGAAAACCCCAGATAATCCCCTTTAATCCTGAAAAGTCAAATCTAAAGTGTTACATGTAGGAAAGATCTAAATGTATCAGTATATAAAGGACATCCTTAGCTAAGCAAAGAACTTGAAAGTAAGATTAAGATAAACTCCACGCCCCACCAAGTCATTTTGACTTGTATCAACTGAAGAATCACTTCCAAAATTTATAGTGCAATATTATGCATGCTGACTCAGAAGTAAGACCCACTGAGTTCAGCAGGAGGGTAATCTTGCACGTAGCACTGAATTGAAACATTTGTACTCTTGTACATCTCCCAACTATTGTCCTTGGGAAGTTAAAAAAATCAGTTGGGTCAGTGTTTGTAAGCCAAGAACCACATTTCAAATTAGAGCCTAAAAATTTGAAGAGTTATGAAAAGAGCCTATGTAAATGATAGAGGCTCTAGAAGAGATAATGAAGTGAAATAGTCAAGAGCATTAAATACACACTGGAAATCCATGGTTCAGTACTCACCTGGTAGAGTGACCTTAGACAATGCACTACCTCTCAGTCTCATCTTGTATTTTTCCAAAATAGAAATATTCTTGTGAAGAATTCTAATCCTTTTGATAGATTCCAACAGGTTAGAAAGAATAAGAACATAAGAAGAGCCTGCTGGATCAGGCCAGTGGCCCATCTAGTCCAGCATCCTCACAGCGGCCAACCAGGTGCCTGGGGGAAGCCCGCAAGCAGGACCCGAGTGCAAGAACACTCTCCCCTCCTGAGGCTTCCAGCAACTGGTTTTCAGAAGCATGCTGCCTCTGACTAGGGTGGCACAGCACAGCCATCACGGCTAGTAGCCATTGATAGCCCTGTCCTTCAGATGTCCTTCAAAACAAAATTACACAGAGTTCTATACATATTCACTTGTTCACGAATAATGACACAAATAGAACAGAGTACCCATTTGGTACATTTTTTTTCCTCTTAACTGTACTGATTTATTTTACAATATCAAAAACATTCATTTCATTTCAGGTCCTGAGGTATGGGCAGTGACACTGTTTCTCTTTTTCTCTCTTCAGTATAATTCACTGAAAACACCCTTTACAGAATACTTTCAGACAGGGGAGGCAAGAGCAACATTTCTATACAGATTATCTAGCCCCATTTCAGACTTGTTTCAGGCCTAGTTTTATCACCAGACAGCCTTGGTTGCCCTTACTGATGAATTTTATTGGGAGAGACAGGATCTGTGTCACCTTGTTGGTGCTCCTTGATCTCTCAGCTGCTTTCAGCACCATTGACCATGGTATACTTCTGGAATGACTTAGGGGGCTGTGAGTTGGAGGCACTGTATTATGATTGTTTCACTCCTACTTGCAGGGTCATTCCCAGAAAGCAGTACTAGGAAAATATTGCCCAGCCTGAGGGCTTTTGAGGTTTAAGATCCTACAATCCTGTTGTTGTGACCCAGGTTGGGAGGGGAGACTTCGAGACGCCAGTCTCTGACATTGAGGACTGGGATGATGAGCTGGGGGGACTAGCAGCAGGGAGAGACCACAGAGCGCACAGATCCGTCACTGACATCTCAACTTCCTCCCGATTCTGTGCCCCCCACTGAAGCACAACCAGAGCTGTCAGAGACTGCCCCATTGGAGACGGCTCCGATAGCCATGCTGCCAGTGCCTGCGCCCATGTCAGAGGCGCTGCCTGATCTACCTGATATTTCCCAGTCAGGCACCCAGCAGCTTCCCACAGTCGAGCAAGCTAACCACCCACAACTTGCAGAGGGGGAAGGTGAGAGCCAGCCTCCTTCACCCTTGGCTCGATGGCGACTGAAGCAGGAGATTCAACAGACGTTGAGGAGGAGCCAACGTTTATGCGCAAAAGCCAAGCCTACTTAAGGTGATTCAGGGGAGGGGGTTCATTGTTGAGTCAACGATGGAGCATTGTGAAGTCATGCTTAGTCAGAGTTAGCCAGGGCAAAAGTTCCTAGAAAGCTTAGTTAGGTTAATGAGGTGCACTGCTTTTGATGTAACTGTAACTTTAATAAAAAGAGAGAGAAAAATCACAGCCACGGAGACTGGACCTCTTGACTTCAGGCAGGATATCTGGCTCCTGTGCTGCTCAATATCTACGTGAAACTATTGGGTTTTGGAGCATGGTGTCATCTGAATCAGGAGAGACTGGGCAGGTGTTGGACTGGTGTCTGAAAGCAGTGATGGACCGCATAGGGGCCAGTAAACTGAGGCTGGATCCTGGTAAGATGGAGGTGCTGTAGGTTGGGGTGGGTGGGTTCCATGTCTGGGAAACAGATGGCAGTCTTCAGTGAGGGATTGCACTCCCCCTAAAGGAACAGGATCATAGTCTGGGAGTGCTCCTGGATTCCAACTTGTCACTGGTCTCAAGCGGCTTCTGTAGCTAAAAGTGCATAGGACCAGCTTAGGCTGACACACCACCTGTAGCTGTTCCTGGACTGGGATAGCCTGGACTCAGTTGTCCATGCTCCGGTGACCTCCTGCCTGGTCTACTGTAAAACATTCTACATGGGGCTTCCCTTGAAGACAGACTGGAGGCTGCAACTAGTGCAGAATGTGTGGCTGTTAGGTTGATAACTAGGACAGCCCAATAGGGCCATGTCAATAAAGATGTTCACAGAATGTCTTGCCCCCCACGATATTGAGGAAGGCTGTACAGGCATACCCCGCTTAATGTTGCTTCACTTAACGTTGCCTCGCTATAACGTACATGCTCCATATGTCCCCATACCCCGCTTAATGTTTGCACGCTTCGCAATAATGTACATTTTATTGGCATGACACCGCTGCCATCTAGTGGTGATTGCGTGCAGTACAAGTGAAGACAATTGCTTCACTTAAAGTAGATTTTCACTTAAAGTATACTCTCCGGTCCCATTGCAAACGTTAAAGCGGGGTATGCCTGTATTACCTTAGCAGCATGGGCCCATTGCAGCATTCTCCCTGTACCTCTCTACAATGTCAGAAGCTCCAGGTCATATGAGAGAACGGCACATGACACCTTCCTGACTGGCAAGTGAATATCAGTTGCTGGAAACCACAGGACAGGAAAGTGCTCTTGTGCTTATGTCCCACTTGCAGGTTTCCCATAGGCATCTGTTTGACCACTGTGAGAACAGGATACTAGATGGGCCATTGGCCTGACTTAGCAGGCTCTTCTTACATTCTTTAGAAGTTTCATCACGTAACACATAGTTGAGGAACACACTACCACAGGATGCAGCAATGGACAGGAGCCTAGATGGCTCTGAAAGATCAGACAAATTCATTCGACAGATATTTCCCATAACTAATCTTCATTTGGAGAAAACAGTATACCTCCAAGTACTAGATGGGGACAAATCACATCTTCATATCTTGTTTGTGAGCTTCCATGGCATCTTGCTGGCCACAGTTGGAAATGGAATGCTGAAAAAAATTGACCTTGGTCTAATTCAGCACGTCTCCTTTGGGCCTTAGGAAATGGGGGTGGGATTCAAAAACTTGTAGAAGACAATGAAACAGTGTAACATTGCTGGTGTAGGTATGACCTGGGGCTTACACCAGCTAAGGTGGAACACATTTTTTTTTTGTTACTCTCTGGTTTGTCTTTTAATTCTGCTTCCCATTGGTTCATTAACTATGCTAATTTCAGGTCTGGTATAGCCTCCCCCCTTTCAATGACATGATTCAAATCCACCCAACATTCCCCAGAATGCCCTTTTTGGCTTTACAAGGCAGATAAGCAACAAGAACAACTTTTTGCCAAAGCACTGTAGACCCGTTGGGCCTTTCCCTCCAGCAGGGGAGACTGAAGTCCACAGAATTCAATGGGCTACCAGCTGATCTTCCTAGCAGCTGAAGACAGCTCCTTAAAGGTTTCCCACTTTCCAGACCTAGAACCCATCTTAAACTACAACCTTGTCTTGATTTTTAACACATATGTGACTATCTTCTTGCTTTTCTCTCTAGGGTGGACAAATGTAAGGAGAGGGCTTCTGTATTGTAACCAATTGTGCAGGAGGCATTTTGGGCAGGCATTGCTTATCAAAATGTGTGTCCGCTGAAATGCCCTTTTCTCTATAACTATTAGTGGTACAAGAAAGGTAAAACTGTTGTTTCTGGTCATTTTTTAAAAAAAACTAAAAAAATATTGAAAATGGCCACTAGTGCAACCCAGTGCAGGTCAGAGTGCAACTCATTTGTGGCTCCCAGTGAACCAATTGAAAACCAATGATCTATTAAGTAGTAGGATTAAATTAACCAAATTAAGTATAACTTTGATAAGCTTATGAAATGGTGCAAGCAGGCAGAGTGCGGGAAGTTATACTGTTTGTCACTAAAGTTATTGAGACTGAATGATGGGTGGAAATTAAAATACCTGCATCAGAAATGCCATCTAAGCAAATAAGCAAAATCTACTATTGTGCAAAAAAATAATTGCCTAAAAAAATCCCTCTGATCCAACTTGGTTGACTCAGTCACAACAAATGATAGACACTAATCTAAACAATGAACTGTTTTCAGTTTATTCTAGAGAATCCTAGGCAGTTTGACTGACCCCAAAACATTTAATAATAAAGGTGGCCCAAGTATAATCTGTTCCAGGGATGAGACATTTGGGCTCCGAGAACTTTAATAATTGTGGGTATGAGAGAATTTGGAAAGGTACATTTTCCAAACCATTGCAGAACTGTGACATAAGAGCTGCTGAAGGTACATAAGCCCTAATACTGTTGCCATAAAAGTAACTTGAAACTCTTTAGGGAAGACAGAGATGAGGCAGCCATGGTTTGTCCTGATGGTTTCTTGTCTGCTCTCCTAGGGTTGCCAGATGGAAGACAAGGCTTCTGCACATTTAATAGTCATGTAGAAGCTGGCGGATAAAGAAAGGCCGGGGAAGGAACTGGCAATCCCACCCCATATATACGGTCTGCCTAGTAAACATCGCAAGATGTCACCCTGAGTCTGAAACAACTCACACTATAAGTGTGGGGACACCTTTACCTTAGAAGAGGGTATTTCAGCATGTGCAGCTTGTTATGCAACCTATACCTTCTACACAACATTTAAAGGTACAGGAACCTTGCCTTCTTTTCCATTTGGCTACTTGTCTCCTCCCCTACATGCAGGAGCAAGCAGGACCCCATTTGTCCTACATAAAGCATAGAAAACAAGCATGCAGGGGATGAACAGGTAGAAGATAAACACTGCTATCTCAGCTTCTACTTCATTGGGAAGTTTAAAGGTGTGCATGTTCTCTGGGTTGCAACTTGACCACCTTATTTGTGGATCAATTTGTTCTTCCCTGTCCCCCTAGTAAGATATAATAATTCCCTCTCCCTTACTCATCTATAGATATTAATCTGTAGAGAGAATGAATGTATCTGCACTTACTAGCCTTCGTTTTACGTACTAAGGATGTAATCCTATACTCATTGACCTGGACTCAGTAGAACTAGCATTTGGGTAAATATGGTTAGGATCATGTTATCATAGTGTATCAGTCAAAAATGTGATAAGATACTACTAGCCTTCATTTTTGGCCTATACTGTCAGTTAAAATATTTTCAAACATTTTCTAATCTAGACTACATCTAGCACAGGCACTATCAGAAATTAATTTAAATATTGAATCTCTTTGTGAAGAGCTTTTTTTTTTTAAGTCCACATAGAGAGACATTAAAAATAAGTAAATGAACAAGCCAGCTTCGTTGCCTTTTGTATTTTTGAGCTTCAAAAATTGATCCACTCTGTTTATGAACAGTTTTATTTTAGATTTTTCAAAATGGGTAAGATAAAAATGTCATGATACACAAATACCTTAAACATAACAGAAAAATATATTTTGACTTGCTCATTCCAACTGTTTATGCATTGCTTTGTTTACAGTCTTAGAAATGAGGTCCATTAGTATTGGATTTATTTCCAAACCTTGGGTTGTATACAACACTGTTGCTTCGACGATAGTAAGGCTCCCATCAGCAGAAAAGGATAAAAGCAATTTTCAGCTATTCCCTCCCTCCTTGCAGCCCCCATCTTCAAATCCATTCTAGAGGTTGGGGGATCCCTCCAGGGCAGATTTAGGATAAATGTGGGGGCATCACTGAAAATGGCTTCTCTACATGTTACCATTGGCAGCAACACCCAGTTTTCCTGATATTTTGAGGAAGTATTTTAAAAAACAGAATACACACCTTTGATAGAACAGACAAGTATTTTGGGTATAGAAAAGACAAACTAAATAAAATATGTCACAGTATTAAAATATTTCCCCATACTCTCCCACTGATTGTTTTTTAAATTTAAACAGCAGCAAACGGCATCTGACCACATAAACAAACATCTGTTGCCAAGTAACAATCAAATGTTTATTTAAATGTAATTATATTTAGGCGTCTATTTAAATGATTAAAATCATCTGCATTAATGTCTTGCAAAACTATTATTGTTGCCTTTGCCTGAGAGGGGTTAAATTCAATAGACATCAAACAACAGAGGTCTATTAGTTCTCGTTGGCAGTTCTGTAAACCCTCCTTAAGTTTTGGGTATAGGGCAGGCTCTTTCCTTAGTTGTTTCATTTCAGGTACTGAAAACCCAATCAAGCTTGTTAGAATCTCATCAGCAAAATCAACTTCTAGATAAGCTGTGCCATCGGATATTTTTGCTGATACACTCCAGAAACCACCACGGTTTGTGAGATTTCCAGTAAGGGTTACTATAAATGCTTTAACTTTCAGAGTGGTAATATCCTTCGGCTTGTTATTTAATAAAACAGATAAATATGTAAAGGGAAGCATATCCAAACCAGCTTTGTGGCGCTTATTCTGTATTCTACAAGTCTGTATATGCTGAGGACACTGGTCAAGTTCTACATTAATGTTGGATAGTCTATTGTTAGAAATATTGGAGAACTTTTCATTGCTTTTACTATCTCTCTTTTGTATGACCTTATTTTCCATACAGTCATCCAAGTTCTGTGTCCTTTGCACAGTAGGTTTCATAAAAAAATCTCCTATGCTTTCTTTAGATGTATCATATATCTCTTTTTCATCAGATTTCTCTTCTCTCATAAGCTGCTTATTTATGCTTGTACTTCTGTTCAGAATCTGTATCTGTTCTTGCTGGATATTTTCTTCCAAAAGTAAATCATCATCGAATGGAAATTCGTCAAAATTTCCTATGTTTTCCACAACTGGAACATTTTGTTCTTCATTTCCTGCCATGAATGTTGCAGGGCCTTGCCGCAAGCAGCTTTCAGTGGCGGGAAGAGAATATGTGTTAGAATTTAAGCTGGTACTTCTGCTACAATATCCACTTTCAAGAGATGCCTCATTTATCATTAATTCATCATTTTCCCTAAGACTTGCCAGAAGCTCTTCATCAGAAGGGCCTAGGACTTGGCCCACTTCATCAACAGGTCTTGAAATCTCACATTCTCCAGTATTTGATCTGACAGCATTAGGATTGTTGTCTTCTTCTTCTCCAATTAACCTAGCAAGAACTCTTTCCTCGGTGTATTCCTCTACAAGGCTATCCACTTCACCTCCCAACAATCTCACATTTTCTGGTTTAAGCAAAAGAACCCCTAACCGATATGCAACTTTCCCCTGAATCATAACCTTTGTTCCTGGAGGGAGACTGCTATGGAGAATAGGAACAGAGTGGTATTCCATGCCTTGAATGTGATGTATGCCATCAGTCAGTTGCAGCATCAGCATTCGAGTAGGCTTTGCCTCCCAGGATCTCAAAGCTCCCTGCGTATTAGCAGTTATTTCCTCATTTACAGTATTTTTCTTTCTTAACTTTTGCAGCTGGGAATAGGCAGGCTGACTCACATCAACAAGGGAATCAATCTGTATGGAATAAAAGCCATTCAATTCTCCCTTTGGATCATTTGAAATGCAGTCAGGCAGAACAGAGTATTCAAGATCTCTGAGATCTGTAAGAAGCCATTGCTCAAAAACTTGCTTGTTAATAGAAGCCTGAGCCAAATGGCCACTGCAATTTTCTTGTTGAATCCAGTCAATACAAGCATCTAGCCATGGTGCTGGAACCTTCACATGCCATGTAGATGAAAGCCAGGTTTCCACTCTTACTGCCAGACCTGATGCAGCCATTTTCTTTTGAAATAAAGAAAAAAATATGAATGCCCTGGAATAAAACAAAGTTATCTGACTTAACCATAAAGATTTACTAAACATCTGATTAAATAAACTACTGGCCCTGGAAGCTTATGCAGATAACCAGCTGATCTCTAAATGCTTACATATTTAACCTAAATTTAACTAATAACAGTCCATCTGGTAAACTGGCCCAGTAGCCTGCCAGTCACCTGTCCATCTAGGGAAAGTAGCAGTTGCCTGTATGTCAGCACCTAAGTGGCAAATAGTATTTCCCATCCCCTACTACTGTCATGTCATTTGTTACATTTAAAGGTGTAGGAAAATATAGCACAGTACTGTATTATGATAGCCAAAGGCCCTCTCTTCCCCCCAATTCATTAATGCCAGATTAGAAGTGTCTTACAGCTCAGTCCTATGTATGCAGAATTTACTCCCATGCATACCTGAGGGCAGAACAATATCCCTCCAACACCAGATGCTAATGTTTTTAACCCCTTTTTAAAAAGGTTTCTAAATGTTTTTAAAGCTGTTTTGTCTTAATGTATTTTAAGATTTGTTTTTATGATGTTTTAAAGTGTTTTTAGTGCCTTGTTTGCCACCCTGGGCTCCTGCTGGGAGGAAGGACGGGATACAAATTAATTAAATAAATAATAATAATGCCAGACAAGAAAGATACTAGGCTGGCCCCTGCCATAATGCAGCACTGCAGAAGAACAGAGGAGGCACGAAAAAGAAAGGGATGGCAAGCAAGTGGCAAGATAAGCAGGATGTAGGAAACTATCCAAATACATGCAGACATATCCTAATTATATTTTGAAGTCCACCTGAGCCTAAGGGTTTCAGCCTTTTCAGCAGAATTGTGGTAAGCATGAGAGAGTCAGTCTACAAGGCATTTTCTCTGAAATAGATACAGTAACTTCAGTGAGACCAGCACAAGATGAACAGTTCATGAATGTCAGAGTCACCACGTGCACTCATGAAACTCATATACAAATAATTTCACCATGGCATGGAAATAATGAGTAAAATAAATTTTGAAGAGAATCAAAACAGTAATGGCAAGTATTCCTAATTACCCTTTTAAATATGCTTATCCCTTTTCCCTAAAAAGTTTTAAAAGTGTAAAAATAGTCAAAATGATGAACACTACAACTTTAGGACAAAGTCAAATTTTGTCAAATTCCAAAATCCTTCTTAGCAGTCGGGTTCCTTACTTTTTAAAAAATCTGCCTTTGCATCAGTGCCTTCAACAGTAGCCTGAAATGCAGAAATTAACCATGTGAAGTAAAAGTTGTCCTTTCGTTTTGCAGGCAGTCGGTGCACCACAAATCACCAGGCAAACTAAGCTAGGGGATCTTGTGTGTGAGTTGGGGGTGGGGGTCTAATTACTTTTATTAACTTTTTTGCAAGACTAGATTAATGTTACGGGAGGGGGTTGGCAGTCGACAAGACCTCTATTGACCAAAAGTTCAGCCCGAAACCAGATTACCCACACCCAGAAGCCTCCATAAACAGATTAAGGCTACAATCCTGAAACACACCTAAGGAGCAAGCCTACTTCTGAGTAAACAAGCATGAGATTGTGCCACACATCACTGTTTTTCATATTTTATAAGCATTTTTAAAGGTTATTGTATATGGTTGCCCCCCCCCCCGGATTCTGTACTGTCCAAGAGGATAGGAAATAAGAAATTTAAGAATATCCCTTCTTCTGCCATCTCTATAATTTGGAGAATGCGCCTTCCCAGCCCCTTCCCGCGACATACGTGATAAACGTCCAGCTCCCGTCCCGCTACCACGCAAATCTCCAAACCCTTTGCCCTCCCCCTTTTGTTTTAAGCGCCAAAGCTCGCGAGAAGTCAGCCCCATCAACTACAGATCAGGAAGACAAAACAGAGTTTGCGCCAACGCCATTTTATTTTTCTATCTATCCCTCACACATACGACTCAGGTAGATTTCGTTCTCCTTGAACCTCTTCACGCAGTTTTTCTAATCATAACGATTCGGATAGTTCGCTGTTGTTCTTTTTAAAAATAAATAAATGTAAGTATCACATAGTAACAGAACAAAACGGGGGAGAAAGGAAATAAACAAGGGATAGAGAGACAGAGGACTGGAGGAATACTAGCATGTTTTTAGTCCCTCGCTTTCATTAGCCTAGAGCCGTGTTTGCGGCGTTGGCGCCTCAGCTACCGCCACGGAAGGCGGGACTCGGAAACACAGCGTCCCAACTACAGAAGGACGGCTCTGGCAACCAATAGGGGTGTGGCCGCACGGCCGAAGAACCAATAAGCGGGTGGCTGTGGCGTGTGTGAGTGCGCATGCGCACTGCTGCTTTCAGCTCTTTCTCTCGCACTGTTAGAAACGGATACGGTGGAGCTAGTGCGCTGCGTGGTAAGGAACTGAGAGGGGCTTTCCTTGAGGGTTTCCATTCGCTGTTATTCTTCTGGTGTCTGTGGAAGCAGATCTCTATATGCTTGGTCCTCACCGTCGGTCCCCTCAGAATGTTTTGGGTGCGGGGTTGCGTATAAGGGGCGAATAGGGTCGTCATGGGGAGGGGGGACAGACAAGCGCGGCGAAGGAAGAACCGTTTCGGTGGTTGTTCTTCGTTCGGCTGCCCACTGCCCGCCATGGTCGTGGGGTGCACATCCGCAGGGGGAGGAAAAAATGCAAGAAAACAAAGCTGTCTGGTTTGTAGCAGTTGCTGCAGAAATCATGGCGGCCGGTTTGTGAGGAGTGGGTGGAGAGGGAGTGAGGCGTTTCTTTTCCTTGTTGGGCCTGTTGTTCCTGATAGAGTCCCGCTCCTCGTCCCGGCGCTGAGTGTGGCCTTTTCCCCCCTTGTCAAATGGGGAAGGGAGACAGACGCCAGGCCTCTTTTGTGTGTCACTTGGAGCGGGCGGAGGGGCCCGTTTCTTGGAGCCGCCGCGTGGCGTTAGTCCTTCCGCTCCCGGCTCCTCCTAGCATCTCGTGGTCGCCATTACAGCCGAAACTGCTGTTGAGAGCCGCCATTTTTAGTCCCGTTGCTTTCCAGTAAAAGCAAGTCAAGATTATGCAATTATAAAGATAGGATCTTCCTTCTCAACTGACGCCGGCCTTTTTTTTAACGGCAGGTAATTAGAGTTGTTAACGTTAAACTGGGCCCGCCTGATAACTGAAGAGGCTGGCTCTTGTATTGTAGATCCCCGTGTCGGCAGCGCAAGGGGAAAGGAGAACTAGAGGTCCTTTTTGTTGCAACGGAGAAAGAAATTATAACCGAGGGCTTGGCATTTGTGATACCATTCCCCCTCCACGTACAACTGATGTTCTTACATAGTGATCTTGTTTGGAACTAACTACCTGGCACAATAGTTCCTCCCCTCCTCTGTTGTTAACAACACCGTTTAACCGTTTTCATGGAACAGTGATCTCAGATCCTGAAATCTGTTTGAATCCTGCGATTATGTGTGTTGGGATTTGTACTGTTTTGATCAATATAAGTAGTTGCACCAAACACAAAGACAAAAAAGTTTACTGATAGCTTTATTTCCACAAATAAGACCACTTCATCTTTCCTATTGATTACTGCTATTTATCTCATTTATCAAACTGTTTAACATACAGTTGTTACCATGCATCTCTTGCAAAACTGTAAAAATTGATTCAGTACATCTCGTTTTGATGTAGTCACTCTTGGTTTATATTAAGTTGAATTCACTCTAGCTTTGCTTCGAGATGCAAAGAAAATAGTTCAATTTCTTAATTAGAATGTTAACTAAAGGTGTTCTCTGTGGCAGAATTTTTAATCGAATTAGGTGCTTAGGGAACTAATCGGATTTGAGGAGTAATTTGTAGAAATTGCTTTAGTTTTAAAAACCAGAGAACTTGGCTTTCATTAAAAAAAGTTTGAGTATTTTTTCTAGTTCAAGTAAATAAGAAATACTTTCAGATTAAAGTCAGTATTTGATATGAGATGCTATTCATGACTGGGCTTCACCTCTAGACCTGCAGTGATGACTTGAACATAGTATGTGATACAATTCTTCAAAGACATTGAGTTCAGAGAAAAGATAGGTACTGTTGGGTATACATATGAGAAATACTTGCTTGTTTGATTTTTACCCTATATTCTGGAATGCTAAATTGTTAATGAACAAGACCTAAATAGCTGTATGTTGCTTTTCATAGGCTGTCTGGTCTGTGATCCCGCCCAGAACGTTTTAAGATTTGTTTGGTGAAGCTATATAATATTGGTAAGTGCTGGAAACCAAATGGCACTCACGGTCCTTCGTTTCTGTAGTAAGTTGCAGAATTAGTTTGCTGTTTTTGTGTAAGCACTTAAGTATTTTTATTAGTTGACAGGTTGTATCTACAAGTCTAAAAAATAATGGAGACCGAACAGCAAGAAGAGACCTTTACTAATACAGAAACTAATGGTAAGCATTCTTGTATGTAATCTAAAATTGCAGCTCTTTTGGCTACTATAGTGACTGCATGGAGTGCTTTTAAATGAATAAACATTTTATTTACAATATGCACTATAGCCACCCTCTGGAAAGGAATATTTTTATTACCCAGGTTAGTGTGTGTATGTTTCATAAAACCCTAAATTAAGTGCTGCAACAACGTCCTATTCATTGATCATTTTGACATGTGATTCTCTTTATTTTAAAGCATTTCCCCATAAATTTCTGAAGACATTTGCATCACTCAGGAGTATATGATAATATATGTGGACCAAATATTTTTCCAGTGTGCATTCTTAAAATGTTTGTATAAATGATAAAAGAGGTTAGTAGACTTAGGCAGCAATCCAGTATCCTCTTACCTGAGAGTACGTCCTATTGAACCCACTTGAGCTTACTTCTGAGTGGACATGTATTGATTGCAGCCTAAGAATTGTAACTTGAAAATTTGCTATTTTTGCATCCCATAACTATAACTGGAACTCTGAAGATGGCCCCAATTTAAGCAATTTGAGGGGTTGGATGCAAATTGGAATTGTTACTGTTATTTTAAATAAAAAGCTAGCTTCATGAACAGTGGGGAAGTGGCTGTGTAAGGATTTGTAGTGTGCTTTTTTGTCAGCTTTCAGTAGTAGTGGACAGTAAGATCTTTATATCTCTTCTGTTCCAGCCATTGCTTAAATATTATTAATTAAAGCTGAACATACTGCTGAAAATATGGATCTGCTAAAGTTACTTTATTGATGTCATTTGGATGGTGATAATTTGTACTTAATTAGTCTTGGCTCAAGCTGTCAATAAAATTGAAAGCCCCACTTTTAAAGGGCCCATTAAAACATGTAATAAAAGTACAGATGCTCTACTACTTGGAGAAACTGTACGTTGTTAATCTTTTTTATTCTATAAAATACTAGGCAAACGTCCAGCTGAAGATATTGAAGAAGAACAGGCCTTCAAAAGATCTAGGAACACCGATGAGATGGTGGAACTACGCATTCTGCTTCAGAGCAAAGTATGTTTGCTATGTACTCAATAACTTTTCAAATTATGTGCATTGTATTTTGTTGAAATAATTTGAGTGTCCATATCTAATAATCTGTTTAAGCATACCAGGGATTATGTGACAGAACAAATTTCTGTTTTGGAGAAACAACAGAATGCTTCTGCCATGTGAGACGAGATGACCAGTTTTCAGGAATAACCTGGCAGTTAGTTTTTTGGAAATATTGTATGTCTGCTTTTCTGAATTTTGGGAAACTTATGTGGAGTTTCTTTGTAGGGTTGAAAACTGATTTTTAGTTAAAACATCACAGTTAAACTTGTATTCTGTTAAAATATTTATTTATTTATTAAATTTATATCTCGCTGTTCTTCCCAGAAGGAGTCCATGTTAAGAGAATTATGAATCTGAGCAATATCTAACATAAGTGTTTGAACATAGCTTTTATCAAGAAACCAAAGTCAGATCATGTTTGACTTGGAAGGCTCTTCTGTTTTGAAATAACTTACAAATCCTGCGTTAGTACTCACTTTTTAAAATCTACAAGAGGTTTATAACAAGGGCATTGATACCCATGCCCCACTCCAGTTTTATTTATTTCTTACTGGATCTGTGAAAACTAATTCAATTTATAACTCTTTTAGAATGCTGGAGCAGTGATTGGCAAAGGTGGCAAAAATATTAAGGCACTTCGTACAGATGTGAGTATTTACAAGTTAAACACTGATTATATTGCATAACACAGCATTTAAGGCAGTTTATGTGCATTTTTAGCTACTGTGAAAATTTTATATAGGTATCTAGGACAAGCCACTTGTATTGATTTTTTTAAACGAAAGCTTTTAAATGTCAGGATATTCCACTCATAATTAAAACATAGAATAATTCATGTGGAAAGATTCCTGTCCTTTACTTTACAAAGCATTACACCATAAACTGTGTATTTTATTGCCCCAATATTGGAAAGCTTAAACTTCCTATTAAAATAATTCAGATCTGGAAAACATTTGATGACTGTTCTTTATTCAGCGATAGAATTACCTTTGTTTAAACAGTCTTACCTCTTTGAGAGAGAAATGTTCAGACTGGCATGATTTTATGTACAGGAACAGCAGTTTAGATGCATTCTAACCTGGAAGAAATTTTCAGTGAGCATCACTTTAAATATGCTTACTTTTTTTTATAGTGGGTTGACTCTTGTGAATAGACACGTTCAGTATTAACGTTTCATAGTTCAGTACTCTGCCTTGTTAAAGTTTGAACTATGAACTAAGTTTCATAGTTCAGTACTATGCTTTGTTAAAAGCAATTTCTTTATTGTGTGTAGTCTTCAGTTTTTAAAGTAATAATGGTACTTAATGAAATATTTGGCACGATATCATTTCACACTGTGTTTGATATTTTCATTATATTGTAAAATAAACTGCAGAATGTTTTAACTGTCAACTTTGGTTACTAGATCCGAGGTACAAGTAAGAACTTGGGTAGTAATCACTTGTGCATTAACTGACCTTTCTGAAGCTAGTGTGCTTAAAAATTCTCCTACTTAAATCGAGATTTCATACATATAATTCCTGGATTAGTGGCTTTCCCCATTTTCCCAGGATTTCAGTAATCTGAATCTACAGATTTTGTGTCTACCCTCATGAGCCAGCCTGCTACTGCAACTTCTAATGTTAAAAGTAGTTTAGGCCAAGTAACTCATTTTACGGTCCATAACTGTTAAGCCACAGTCAATGTAGCTATCCGTTATTGTGTTAGTCTTCAGAACAACGTAAGCTTGTTTCATTGAGAGTAATGAGTATAGTTTGTATTAAATTAAAATTTATTGCTTTTCCCCCTCTTCCCTCTCCTTGTTTTTTTGGCCATATATCTCTCCGTTGCCCATGTACTGGATCGACTTGCCCCTGCGTTGCCCACCATGACGTTGGCCCATCCGCCCCTGAACGCCCATGTGAAAACCCTGGTTGGCTATGCCCAAAAATGTGCTCGTTGCCAAACGGGTGCCTTACTTGACAACTTCTGATTGAATGCCCATGCCCAATGCCAACATCCACGAACGCCAATGACCAATGCAGTACAATGCCAGTGTTTCAGTCCCAGACAGCAGTGGCCCCGAGCGGTATGTCCCAACAGTTTATGCCTCACTGCCTGATTAGAAAGAGAGAAATGTATATTATTACCTGCCTTTTATATAATTAAATAGTATCCCCATAGACGGTGTATTGTTTTTTAAGTTTTCTGTCTTATTTTCCCCATTAAGTCTTTTTTTGTCACTGAACTTTTACGTGAGTTGCCCACCCAGCAGTCCACTAATTTTATTTCAATGGAAGGAGCACAGCTTCAATTGTTATATATTTGCTGCATTATAATCAGATTTTTTCAAAATAGTTTCTCGCTCTGCTCTGTCTTTGTGGCCCACCTTGCTCCCCCAGCATTGCCTGTTCATAATTTTTTCTGATGAAATGCTAACTCCTGGTTCACTCTTCTTCACTTCTCATTTGTGTTGTCTTTTTGTCTTGCATTTGTATTCGTTTTCTTCCAGAGCCCATTAGTAATCTAAATTCTAACTGGTCTCATAACCCTATTCCAAATATAATGTTCTCCACTTGCATATCCCCATGTTTCCTATGAGAAGGTGTGCCAGTTTAACAATGTAATAGCGAGGGTGTCCTAAATTAATTGTGGCGGGGAACATGAGTATTCACTCCTACTTTTCAGTTCTTCGTCAATTTCTTGTCACTTAATCTGACTCCTTCCAAGAAACTCGTTCTCTATCTCCAAAACCTTATTTTAAACTTGTACCATTTATATTATTGAGCATAAACAAAGGTGCATGTGCTGTAACTTCAGTAAACAGGCTTAAGTGGGGAATGTTAACTGTAAGTTGACTTGTAACCCATAAATTATGAATACACATCTTACTTTACCTTTTTCCTATTTTGTTTGTGACACCTGACACTTAATGATATTTGACAGCATACTGAGTATAAGTGCAGATATTGAAACAATTGGAGAAATTTTGAAGAAAATTATCCCTACTTTGGAAGAGGTGAGTGTTCAACATATTCAGGTGTGTGTGTCTGAATGGCAAGCTTTAAATGCTCAGTTTTCTGTAATTAACTTGCCATGTCTTTTTAAAATTTGGAAGTGTGTCCCAGTTGGAGTGTGGGAAAGAGTTATGTGTATCATGCACCAAATAAAATTAAGATTTACAATAGAACCTCACTATAACGCAGGGCGTTGGAGGACAAAGGACATGGCTACATTATAAAGCTTCCATGTTATAATGAAAGCTGGGTTCTATAAACATTTTACTTGGGGGACGTAGTCAAACCAATGGTATATCTGAATCTGCGGTTTAGTGAGTTGCATAGTGAGGTTTTACTGTAATTTTAAATGTACTGAGTCAGGCCATAACCCATTTAGCTCAGTATTGTCTACACTGACTTAAAGCAGTTCTCAACAGTTTCAGAGAAGGGGCTTGCTGAGCACTTCCTGAAGATGCCAGGAATTGAACATGGGACCTTTCATATGCAAAGTATGCACTCTGCCACTCAGCTGTTGTCCTTCCTTTATTATCTCTTGAGTGCATTATGGTGTGACAGTAAGGTTGTTGTATATGTGGCCAGGCTTGGATAGTAGAGGTTATTTGATTTTCCTACATGCTAGACTTTCCTTGACTTAAAAGGAAACCAACTTAATCAGCAATCGGGCTGGGAAACAATCAAGTAAGCAAACTATTTCAGGCTAATTTATGTGCTTGTACTCCCCCTAGTGGGATTTTCTGCTTTGAACATACGATCCTCCCCCCACTACCCTATCACAGCTCTTTTAGAAACTCCTTTTAGTTTTTCAAAAGCAGATGATTGCAACATAGGGAAAATCAGGTCTGATAACTATTGGCTAAGTACTCCTTCAGCAGTTCTTTGACTTATGGCATATGGAAACTATTTTTTGGAGAGCGAAGTCTGGATTTAGTGAGTGATAAATTTTGGAAAATGGAAGTCATAGGAAAAAATATCAGCATGTAATTGCTATTTAATTATATATAAATGATAGGTGTATGGTAACTGTATGGGTACTAATTCAAGCAAACGTTAACTGACTGCTTTTGTCATCTCCACCCCCTTCCCAAATATGTATGTAGTACCAGCATTACAAAGGAAGTGACTTCGACTGTGAGTTAAGGCTGTTGATTCACCAGAGTTTGGCTGGAGGAATTATTGGTGTCAAGGGTGCTAAAATCAAAGAACTCCGAGAGGTAACATAATTTTTGTCTTTTGAAATTAGCATAGTTATCTTAACAGTGTTTCTTGTAATGAGAATGCCTCAACATTAGTAAATTATTAAGCAATACTGGGTTATTAATTTGGAAATATATATGTTCTTTTTAGTAAACGAAAGGGTGGAGAAAATGATCAATTACATTCTTGTGAAGTTTTTTTAGTTTTGGTTACTAAAATTGGCAAGGGTCCCCTCTACAGTATCTGAAGCTGTTTCCCATTGGACAGCTGAAGCAACCAGTGCAAAAGGTTTGTAGGTACTTCATTTTCTGATGGAACTTGTATTCCAAAGATTCTGGGAAAACAATTTCTTAGCAGTACTTCAAAGGTAGTGGCTTCACTATAATTGATACTTGAGGAGTCTCACCAAAACCTGAACCTGTGTAGCTTCAGTAAATGTAAAAATGGAATATAAATTCTATATTTTAGAGTTAAAATAGGAAACCTAATAACTGTAAAAAAAGAAGTGCACAGTGGTATTCTGTTAACCCTTCTTCATTGACTGACTGGGACTGTTTACAAAATAGCTCCTAGAAATTCACTCCTACTTATTAGAGTAAAGGCCATTTGCAGATTAATAAGAATTTGGAGGAATACTTGCTGTGAATCCAACTGTAAACATGGCTTACACAGTTTTAAGAGTCCAGTTGGAAGCTGAATAGGTGGTGGTGATAGCAGCAAATAAAACTTCCACAATTGTGTGTGTACAGTTTTGCCCAGCTGATACTTCATGAGGGTTGAGAGTGTTTTTGCAGCTTGATCCTTTTTCATTGGAAAATTTAGAACCTTCAGGCCCATTGCAGATTCTTTCATCCATTTCTCATTGAGGGTGGACTTTGCTCCATATAATGTTAGAGAGGAAGTAATAAGACCCATATTACAGAAATCCTACCAGGATCCCGATTAATTGAAGACTTAAAGTCCAATTTCCATTTTCCTGCTGTGGTGACTGAGCAATTCCAAGGATTTGAATATGGATTATCTAGACATTTTAATCCATGTTAAGGCCAGGGTTTGGGACTGGGACAGAATATGGGCCTGTTAAGTCTCTAACATTTCCGGGTTTTTAAGAGCATGAAAAATAGTATATTTCTGGATTGCCACCTTGGGAGTTAAGATGTATTACTCTGTAGTGGTTCTTCTCATGTTGCTGGAACATTGAGTTCTGCAGGGGTCTACCCCAACTGCCATATGAAACAGCTGAGAGGGGTCATCCAAAATTTTGGAGTGGATTCATGTTTCTTCTGTTAATCTGAAGCAGCTGTGACAGTATTTCCTTGAATTTCTCTGCATGATGTCAGTAATAAACTGGATGAGGATGACTAAATTGAAAGCCTATCTAGAAAAAAAAGGATGGTGGTGCCCCTGAGGTAGTTAGGATAGGGCATCATGCTACTCTAAAAGAGCAGATAACATAGATTGGGAGTGCTGCTGGAAACCAGACCTCCTATATCAGGTGAAGATTATAACCAGGAGTGTTGTCTATTGGCTTTAGCTAATGTACCAGCTATGACACTTTCTGGAAAAGAGAGGCCTTGTTACTATTGTGCAGGCATTCATAACCTGTGTTTGGAGCACTTTGACAGACAGCTCGGAAACGTCGTGTGGTTGGTTAGAGATGCTAGCCAACAGAAGCCTGTAATGCTAATTTGCAAGAGCTCTTCTGGCTAGAAATTCTATTTATAGACTAATTTGAAGTCCTATATAGCTCATACTCAGATATCAAACAATATGCAGTTACTTTATTATAATGGCTGAATTCATAGAATAATCATTGGAGGGGGTATGTGACATGTGTAGTCCCTCATTTGGGTTGGATGATGAATTCAGTTGTGCTATGTAACATGTGGCCCCTTTCACACTGCATCTGGAGATAATCTAGTTTCTGGATGATGCACTTAATTGAGTTTCGTAAAATGAATGGGACAACTCCTGGTCATCTTCTCAGTTTGTGCCATTTATCTTTTTATTGGGGTGCAGGGGAAATAGGTAGAAGCAGATCAACACCACTTCAGAGTTTGTGAAATTGAAACATGTGAAAGAGTGTCAGATCTACTTTTAAATGGATTTTACAAATTTTCATTTTGAATTTGGGGGAAGGGTATATTTGACTGATAAACTGAAGAATGAGCAGTAAACAGTTCCTATATTGCTTGGTTTAAAAGATGCTGAAAGGAGAGAAGTAGGTGAACCAATAGTGATGTAATTACACAGTTTGTATGTACAAGCCATGAGAATACATTTTGAGAATAGAATGTTCTTGAAGCTTCTCCCCACCATGCTATCAATGTGTGTTGTGTCTGCTTAGCTTAGCCTCTGCTTGTTTATCATACAGATCTCAACAAACTATGTTAAATAGTATTAACCTTTCTTAATTTTTACTTATAACTTCCTTGGCAGAACACTCAGACCACCATTAAGCTTTTCCAAGAATGCTGTCCTCATTCTTCTGATAGAGTGGTGCTAATTGGTGGAAAGCCTGATAGAGTGGTGGAATGCATCAAAATAATATTGGATCTTATATCAGAGGTAATATAATCTAAAAATGGTTTTGTATTTTTTCCTGTGTGTTCTTTCTGTGAAAAGACAGTAGCCTCTATCCAATTGAAATCATAATAAAGTTGCGCTTTTTCTTGAAATAAGTTGTGCATATTTCCTTTAGAATTTGCAGTCTTTTAATAGGTGTTGTGTGTATTAAAATGATTACTGGAAATGTTCAAAATACTAAACTAGTTTTCCTTTTTTCATATTAGTCGCCAATCAAAGGACGTGCACAGCCTTATGATCCAAATTTTTACGATGAAACATATGACTACGGTGGATTTACAATGATGTTCGATGACAGAAGGGGGCGTCCTGTAGGCTTTCCAATGCGTGGCAGAGGGGGCTTTGATCGAATGCCTCCAGGTCGTGGGCGTCCTATGCCTCCACGAAGAGATTATGATGATATGAGCCCTCGTAGAGGACCTCCTCCCCCTCCTCCAGGCCGTGGTGGTAGAGGTGGCAGCAGAGCCCGCAATCTTCCTCTTCCTCCCCCTCCTCCCCCCAGAGGCGGGTAAGTTAACTTTATAAAGGATTCAGGATGCTTTTCATAGAGCAATATTGAGTTAATAGCCGTTTGGACTAAGGTTTGTGTTTGAGGGAGAGCCATGTAGTTAAATAATTGAATAAATGGAATTGGATTTTATGTGAGCTTTACGTGGGGGTGGGATGGATTTATAAAACATGAATTTGTCTGTAGTAAAAGCTACTGATGGCTTTATCTGCAGTACTCACTCAATTTGCTTAGGTATTTGACAGCTGTTTAACTTGGGACTAATTTGAAATGTAAGTGAAATTTCTGATTTATGGGTGAGCTAAGTGAAAAAAATAGAACATAATACAAGTAAACACTCTAAATTACATTATTTGAATTCTTAAGGGACCTTATGTCTTATGACCGAAGGGGCAGACCTGGTGATCGCTATGATGGAATGGTAAGTTTTGTTTAGAATTTGTGGAGAACTCTGAAAATAGTTGTTGAATAATTGGATGTCTTGAAAGCATGATTTTCTGTAGGGCATAAACACCTTTTTCCTTTTTGTAATTCCAATTTTCTTTAAGGAGATGTTCACGAATCTTCAAGTGTTTGGTGATTTTGACAGTCCCGTAGTTAGCTTTTCCATTCATTGGTACTTGAGTTTTCAGAGGAGTAGCAACTGATGTATACATCTAATTTTTTAGTGTGAGCCATTATATAAATGGATGGCTAATAAATATGTTTTAGAAGAATCTAGGAAGTCTGCTATTTCTTAGTTTACATCTAAGGTTGCAAGTAGCTAACTCTAGTTTTGTTGTAATGCCATGAAAATACACAAATAATCCCCCAGAGTATTTGCTTTTATGGGGTATTATTCTCATAACTAACTTTTAGTCTGGTCTTTGAAGATTTAAATTGGGGGGAAATTTACCAGTTGTCATCCAAAGATTTCTAAATTTGAAGAAGCAACCAATTGTGTACTGATGCCATCCATTTTGGAAAATGGAAATGGAATGCCTTCAAGTCAGTCCCTACTTATGAATACCCTATGAATAGGGTTTTTCATGGTAAGTGGTATTGGGAGGGGGTTTACCATTGCCTCCCTCTGAGGCTAGTCCTCCCCAGGAAGCTAGGGCCTGCTCAGCTTGCTACAGCTGCACAAGCCAGCCCCTTCTTTGTCAGCAACTGCCGGCTGGGGGGCAACTGGGCTCTTTGGGACTATGCAGCTTGCCCACAGCTGCACAGGTGGCAGGGCACATAACCCCTGAGCTACTCACTGTGGGGGTGATCTTTAGCTGGCCCTTTACATCCAGGAGACACCAGCGGGGATTTAAACTCACAGACTCTGGACTCCCAGCCAGGCTGTCCTCCCACTGTACTATAACAGCTGCACCATCCATTTTAAGCAGTGTAAAAGTGTATTCAGCTTCAGGGATAGGAGTATGAATCTATATGTGGCTCATTTTCAAAATGAGTAGTAGTCATGGTGAGAAAGAAATGCATTTTGACCAACTGTTACTTAGATTAACATGACTTCTGATATCATTTGCAGAAACTATATCTTAAGAAACAATGAAAAAATAAACACTGAGACAAGCTGTATTTTGCAAGAATATAAACAAGTTGATTTGAGCATTTCTACCAAATATGAGAGTTGCTGCTGCATAAATTAAGCAAACTGATGGGATTTCTTCCTTGGGGTTTAGTTAGCATGTTGGTGGGAGCCATAACTCTACTTCATTCTGCTATGGCCATTAATGATTACTATTGGAATCATGTAGGAGTGTTGATCCATGGTATTTTTGTTCACAGCATGAAGGGAGTATACTGTTGATTCAATGTAGTGTCCTTTTTTTCTTTAAAGAAATATGCGTATTCTACTGCTGCCACTTAACCCTGGGAAAAGTCAGTAGGATGTAATTAAGTAGACAAACATGGGATTGCACTGTAAGTCTCTAACAGAATCCTAAGCATGGCTAAGACATGCGCTCTACCGAATTCAGTAGGTCTTGCAACAAGGAAAACATGAACAGGATTTCAGCCTAATTTAGTATATGCAGAATACTCGTATGCATCCTTTGTCTAAATCAGGATTTACATTTTCCTGGGAAAAATGGGCGGTGGGGAACAACTTTTTGACGTAATTTATATTGCTAAGCAAAGGTTATTTCCAAGGCTTTAAAAACAATCTTTTTATTAACTGAATTTATATAGCTGCCCTAATAAATGACTAAAATACAAATATATCTTTGAATACAGTAAAACTACATAATATAATAATTTTACTATAAATATAGTAAAAACATTAACAAATAAAAACAGACTGAACTTTGACTCAAAACTAAATTGTTTCAGACACTTCTGTCTGTGCATCTCTAGTAACTGCTTGGTACAGTGAACCAAGTCTTTTTTTATTTTAGTTTGTGAGACTGGGGCATTCTAAGAGGATTTATTTAAATGATTTAAAAAGTATGAATATGATGTATGACATAAGGGACAAAATGCAACATTGCATGGGCACACTTCTGCTCACACAGTGGCACTTCCCCTTCTCCCCCTGCAGTCCCTGGTCTGCTCCAGAGTACCCTCATCTCTTTGGAGCAGATGAGGAGGGACTGCAAAGGGAAAGGGAGCAAAGGGAACTTTTGCTTCATGAGATAAAGTCCATTCTACCTATGCATGGCCACCACTGGATTTCACCCATGGTACTTAAGAAGCTATACAAACAAATATGAATAATGCATCTGGACATGTGCCTTAAACTGTCATTAATCAAAAACTTGTTTTGCATATATTTCAACATGTAAACTGGTTTAAGCAGTCTGCCTCAGATCTATATGCTTGCAGGGACATAGCTTTCTGGCTTGCTAATGAGAATAATGTCCCCAAGTGACTTGTTTCAATTGTATTTTTCCTTTGTTCTCCTATTTGTGCTGCGCTTGTCGGCAAGATGATGCAATGTCATGTCAATGCTTGTGATGATATAGAAACGCCAGAAATGGTGAGTACATTATTCCATTATTTCAAAAATGTGCTTTAATAGCTGCTTTTGAAATGTATATACTATTGCCATTTAAGCGTATTTTTGATGGCAGGGGAGAGGCAATAAAGAGCTAGTTTTGTTAGTATGCTGCCACAGCCAAAAGTTGTCATTTGGGTGGTTTGCTGAATTTTAATGATTTTTGGAATAATATCCTGTGTCTTCTATGTAGAATGTTGTACTTGTAATTGATATATTTAGATTTAAGTTTAAATATTTGTTCAGTCAAGGGGGAACAAGTTATTTAATTAAGTAGTAGTACTACAGGAATTCCCACCTATTGTTTGATTTGTAGTGAAGAATGCCTTCTAGTGAACTCCATTGATTCCAGAAATGCTGATAGAACATACCGTTTGCATAGTTAAGTGGTATGGGATGAATGAAACATTAATAGATGTGAAGCAGTGATTGAGTTCAGTATCCTAATTTATTCTGAAATGTAGAAGTTGAGAGTTTCATGTCTGGAAGGTTCAAATACAGTTTTCATTTTTTTCTGTTCTACTTTTACTTTATGTTTTCAGTAGGCCTTACAGTTTCATAAGCGTGTGTGTGTGTGTACACATGCACGTGCATAAACCTCTCGGGGGGGGAAGCTTGCTAGTTTTACAAAAAGACATTATGTCTCATTGGCTTAACGGAGCTGGATTCTTGCATCTCACTAGAATTGAGTATGTTAAAGTGTTGATGGGAATGTAGTTAGTATTTCTGCCCCCCTTTTCTGTCCAAGACAGTCAATATTAAATGCAGTTCAGTGGTAACAGGCTCAACTATTATTGAGGGCTCTATTTAATCAAAAGTTGGTGTTATAAATTCGAAAGTATATCGAGGTTTAGAGGTGAAAGGCCCTGCCTCTTGAGATCCGGAAGGACACTGGGATATATATAATACAGGCATACCCTGCTTTAACTTTCGCAATGGGACTGGAGAGTATACTTTAAGCGAAAATAAACTTTAAGCGAAGCCATTGTCTTCACTTGTACTGCACGCAATCACCACTAGATGGCAGGGGCATCATGCCAATAAAGTGTACGTTACTGCGAAGCGCGAGAACGTTAAGCGGGGTATGAGGACATATGGAGCATGTATAGCGAGGCGATGTTAAGTGGGGTATGCCTGTACTTTGGTTTCATAGAGATCAAATTATGTAAAAAAAAATACATCCAGCTATCTGGAATACTTTTTACATGAATTAGTTTAAACAATTGCTAACATGGAAGCTTAAGACTGTTTTTGTTTTCTTTTTGGTAGTTCGAGGGTGGATCAGGATATGGTAAGCTTTAATGCTTATATATTATACACAATTCACTGTTTAGGTATTAAAAGAGCAAGATGCAAACATTTTAAATCAGACTATTCTTATGCAGGGGGCCGTGGCTCTTACGGTGATCTCGGTGGACCCATCATTACGACACAAGTAACAATACCCAAAGATGTAAGTGTGTGTGTGTGTATATATATATATATATATGTATATAATATATATGTATTTCCTGTAGCAAAAAATGTTTTCAAATAAACCTTGGTACAGTTTGTTAGACCTAGTATTATCTTCAGTTCATATATTAAGTTTGTATTCTGTTTTGAATATGAAAGAAATCAGTTAAAATTTGAATGTGATAGAAATGAGTTAAACTCTACACATGCTTATTGAACATACTAGCCATGAATGCTGCTAAATCATTTGCCGTACCATGTAATGGTATGTTTTATTGAGTTCACTAACTGTTACTAAAGAAACCTCTAACTTTATTTCTAGCTGGCTGGTTCCATTATTGGAAAAGGAGGTCAGAGGATCAAACAGATACGCCATGAATCAGGAGCTTCAATCAAAATTGATGAACCCTTAGAGGGCTCAGAAGATCGGATAATAACTATTACAGGCACACAGGACCAGATTCAAAATGCACAGTATTTACTGCAAAACAGGCAAGTTGCATTCAACTACATTTGTAGGCTAGATGTAGATTATTATTGAACTTCCTCTTTTGTATTGTATGCATTTTTAAAGTGAGCATCTATAAAAATAACTTACGCTGGTAGTTTATACTAACTTCTGCACTTCGTAGTATGCCTTTCTCTTCTGTTTTCCATTCTTACTCAATGAAGACACCCTCAAAACTAATCTTGCTGGAAGTGACCTTAATCAAGCAGTCCTCATTTCTCTGGTGAAAACTGCTGCAAAAAATCTACTTGTAATCTATTACATAGAGCCTGTAGAAAATATAGAAGATTTCAGTGGATGTTGGTTTAGTTCTGTGTGGAAGACTAGTGATTTTGTTGTTTTTAGATAACTAAATCGACAACAAATCGCAGTCTACCATATGGCACAGACCATGCCTCTACAGGACAAGTTGAAAACTATTGGTGCTGTTAATGCAGCATTTCACACCTCACTGGCATTGCTTCCTTTTCTGCCATGTATAACAGCTTTAGATTTTACCTGCTTTATTTCTTTTAACATCAACTGTCTAGAGAGCATCTTGCAATGTGTTACTTGAATTTTTGACCGTAGTTAGCTACTAATTATAAATTGTCAAATTTTAACCAGTATGTATTGTGTAATTTTTATAATTGTTTGAAATGTATTTGTAAATATTGATTCAAGTTGTTTGTTCAACCATTCTAATACATGCCTTTTTTTCTTTTTCCTTATAGTGTGAAGCAGTATGCAGATGTTGAAGGATTCTAATGCAAGATATTTTTTCTTTTTTATAGTGTGAAGCAGTATTCTGGAAAGTTTTTCTAAGACTAGTGAAGAACTGAAGGAGTCCTGCATCTTTTTTTTTTCTTAAATCTGCTTCTGTTTAAAAAGCCAACATTCCTCTGCTTCATAGGTGTTCTGCATTTGAGGTGTAGTGAATTTTTTTGCTGTCACCAGATGTAATGTTTTTAGTTCTTTACATATAGGTGGGTGGGAGTGGGGTGGCTTGCAAAACTAACATTGGTATTTTGAAACAGCAGCAGAGAAGGTGGATTTTATTTTTGTTCTATGTTGGTTGTAAACTGTAATGTTTTTTCTGTCACTTGTGAACCATCTGCTTTATACCTTTTTTGTTTTGAAGGGGGAGAAGCGTACTGGTAGTCCACTTATCCTTGGCATCCATTCAAAGCAGTATGCAGAATGTAATGCTCTTTTGTAAGATGTTTTATGATTTTAAAAATAAATTTAGTGAACCAATTCTTGCAGTCGTTTCTTTATGCATACTTTAATAGCTAAAATACAATACACCCTCTACAGTTTACACCATCAATTGAGCTTGGTTCCCCCCCCCCAATCCCAGAGAAGCAGAACACCCAATTTCAGTGTTTTGGCAGATTTAGGAGTATTGATAATGCACTGACTCCAAACTTTGGTATGTGTGAAGAAACTGAAAAATATTAAATGGTTTTATCTCTTTGTTTCTCCAAATGTATGCCCCTAATTATTGTATTGCAATATGTTGGTTTAAATAAAATCTTGCAAACTTGGTTTGTCACAGAATAGCAATTAACTGTAGAGAATATTGGAAGTTTAGTCATTTCTAGCTCTAGCATTGGCAATCTTACCCATACCCAATTGTAACTTGTTTAAATATGTTTCCATTGTATAAAAACTTGAATGAAAAAATAATTGTATCTCATTGTTTGTTGATTTGCGTAGGAAATGTGTGTGCGGAATCAAAAGAACCTCTGGGTGTTTCCATGTAAAATCTCAGCATTTATATTGATAGCGTACAAGTTTATTTCTCATCTTGAATAAACATTGTAATATTCAGTTGCATGCAACAGATCCAGTTTTCAATATTCATATTCTGATTCTCTGCAGTTCTGAAATACTTTGCTCTTTATGTTCACAATAAATTACAAGACAAATGGAAATCTAATCACCCCTTCTTAACCCTTATTACAGAAGACTACTCCTACTGAGAGGCTATATAAAACATTTCCCAAAGATTCCTCTTGTGAGATGAGTAATAAACAACACTTTCAACGCTTTTTGCAATGACTTTAAATAAAGTATTCTCAGTTGTCTTTGACTGCTGGAACATACCTCAACGTACAAACTGTTTGGCTGGATAGTTGGGTCAAAGTAAAACATTTTAGTATATAAAGTAGTAAGTGGAGAGGAAGCCGTACTGTAGTGGAGTGATTTAGAACAAAGATGGATGGAAGGAAAAAGTCTTGGATTAATTGGGAATGGATATTTGGGTGAACAGACAATGACTGCATTCAGTTCTGGTAATAAAATTAATGGACTCTGAATTCTTTATACTTGTATGCGTTTTGCACCAGGCCCTCCAGTTGTATGGGTTCTTGTAGAAAATAGATCCTGCAATTCTGAAGCCTGCCAACATTGACCAGTGTCCCCCAGTATCTTATGTGAAAGTCACCTTAAGTCTGTCTTTGGACCAGTTTTCATATTTCATGTGTGGATGAAGGATGTCATTCCCTACAAATCTGCCTGTTGAGGGTGGACCCTCCAATTGTCAAAACTGCTTTTAACAAAAAGTGGCTTTTTCGTGGTATTTGTCAAGGTGCTTATTTTATCAGAATGTGGATGGGATATTAAAATATTTTTTTTCACACAAGTTAAAACTTGTTTTAGGAGAAGGGTGGGCAGAAAGGTGGATTGAAATCTACTGGTAGATTGGAATGGTTTGACAACAGTGGTTTTCCCTCCTAAATTGGGCTGCTGAAATCAAGAAAGCTTGGAGGAAAACGTGTGTTAAGAACATAAGAAGAGCCTGCTGGATCAGGCCAGTGGCCCATCTAGTCCAGCATCCTGTTCTCACAGTGGCCAACCAGGTGCCTGGGGGAAGCCCGCAAGCAGGACCCGGGTGCAAGAACACTCTCCCCTCCTGAGGCTTCCGGCAACTGGTTTTCAGAAGCATGCTGCCTCTGACTAGGGTGGCACAGCACAGCCATCATGGCTAGTAGCCATTGATAGCCCTGTCCTCCATGAATTTGTCTAATCTTTTAAAGCCATCCAAGCTGATGGCCATTACTGCATCTTGTGGGAGTAAATTCCATAGTTTATGCGCTGAGTAAAGAAGTACTTCCTTTTGTCTGTCCTAAATCTTCCAACATTCAGCTTCTTTGAATGTCCACGAGTTCTAGTATTATGAGAGAGGGAGAAGAACTTTTCTCTATCCACTTCCTCAATGCCATGCATAATTTTATACACTTCTATCATGTCTCCTCTGACCCGCCTTTTCTCTAAACTAAAAAGCCCCAAATGCTGCAACCTTTCCTCGTAAGGGAGTCGCTCCATCCCCTTGATCATTCTGGTTGCCCTCTGCTGAACCTTTTCCAACTCTATAATATCCTTTTTGAGATGAGGAGACCAGAACTGTACACAGTATTCCAAATGTGGCCGCACCATAGATTTATACAACGGCATTATATCGGCTGTTTTATTTTCAATACCTTTTCTAATTATTGCTAGCATGGAATTTGCCTTTTTCACAGCTGCCGCACACTGGGTCGACATTTTCATCGTGCTGTTCACTACAACCCCGAGGTCTCTCTCCTGGTCGGTCACCGCCAGTTCAGACCCCATGAGCGTATATGTGAAATTCAGATTTTTTGCTCCAATATGCATAATTTTACACTTGTTTATATTGAATTGCATTTGCCATTTTTCCGCCCATTCACTCAGTTTGGAGAGGTCTTTTTGGAGCTCTTTGCAATCCCTTTTTGTTTTAACAACCCTGAACAATTTAGTGTCATCAGCAAACTTGGCCACTTCACTGCTCACTCCTAATTCTAGGTCATTAATGAACAAGTTGAAAAGTACAGGTCCCAATACCGATCTTTGAGGGACTCCACTTTCTACAGCCCTCCATTGGGAGAACTGTCCGTTGATTCCTACTCTCTGCTTTCTGCTTCTTAACCAATTCCTTATCCACAAGAGGACCTCTCCTCTTATTCCATGACTGCTAAGCTTCCTCAGAAGTCTTTGGTGAGGTACCTTGTCAAACGCTTTTTGAAAGTCTAAGTACGCTATGTCCACTGGATCACCTCTATCTATATGCTTGTTGACACTCTCAAAGAATTCTAATAGGTTACTGAGACAGGACTTTCCCTTGCAGAAGCCATGCTGGCTCTGCTTCAGCAAGGCTTGTTCTTCTATGTGCTTAGTTAATCTAGCTTTAATCATACTTTCTACCAGTTTTCCAGGGACAGAAGTTAAGCTAACTGGCCTGTAATTTCCGGGATCCCCTCTGGATCCCTTTTTGAAGATTGGCGTTACATTTGCCACTTTCCAGTCCTCAGGCACGGAGGAGGACCCGAGGGACAAGTTACATATTTTAGTTAGCAGATCAGCAATTTCACCTTTGAGTTCTTTGAGAACTCTCGGGTGGATGCCATCCGGGCCCGGTGATTTGTCAGTTTTTATATTGTCCATTAAGCTTAGAACTTCCTCTCTCGTTACCACTATTTGTCTTAGTTCCTCAGAATCCCTTCCTGCAAATGTTAGTTCAGGTTCAGGGATCTGCCCTATATCTTCCACTGTGAAGACAGATGCAAAGAATTGATTTAGCTTCTCTGCAATCTCCTTATCGTTCTTTAGGACACCTTTGACTCCCTTATCATCCAAGGGTCCCCCTAGATGGTCTCCTGCTTTGAATGTATTTATAGAATTTTTTGTTGTTGGTTTTTATGTTCTTAGCAATGTGCTCCTCAAATTCTTTTTTAGCATCCCTTATTGTCTTCTTGCATTTCTTTTGCCAGAGTTTGTGTTCTTTTTTATTTTCTTCATTCGGACAAGACTTCCATTTTCTGAAGGAAGACTTTTTGCCTCTAAGAGCTTCCTTGGCTTTGCTCGTTAACCATGCTGGCATCTTCTTGGCCCTGGCGGTACCTTTTCTGATCTGCGGTATGCACTCCAGTTGAGCTTCTAATATAGTGTTTTTAAACAACTTCCAAGCATTTTCGAGTGATGTGACCCTCTGGACTTTGTTTTTCAGCTTTCTTTTTACCAATCCCCTCATTTTTGTGAAGTTTCCTCTTTTGAAGTCAAATGTGACCGTGTTGGATTTTCTTGGCAATTGGCCATTTACATGTATGTTTAATTTAATAGCACTGTGGTCACTGCTCCCAATCGGTTCAACAACACTTACATCTCGCACCAGGTCCCGGTCCCCACTGAGGATTAAGTCCAGGGTTGCCGTCCCTCTGGTCGGTTCCATGACCAACTGGTCTAGGGAATAGTCATTTAGAATATCTAGAAACTTTGCTTCTTTATCATGACTGGAACACATATGCAGCCAGTCTATGTCCGGGTAGTTGAAGTCACCCATTACTACCACACTTCCTAGTTTGGATGCTTCCTCAATTTCATATCTCATCTCAAGGTCTCCCTGAGCATTTTGATCACGGGGACGATAGATTGTTCCCAGTATTAAGTCCCTCCTGGGGCATGGTATCACCACTCACAACGATTCTGTGGAGGAGTCCGCCTCTTTTGGGGTTTCGAGCTTGCTGGATTCAATGCCTTCTTTCACGTATAGAGCGACTCCGCCACCAATACGTCCTTCCCTGTCCTTCCGATACAGTTTATATCCAGGGATAACCGTATCCCACTGGTTTTCTCCATTCCACCAGGTCTCGGTTATGCTCACTATATCAATGCTCTTCTCTAAGACCAAGCACTCCAGTTCTCCCATCTTGGTTTGGAGGCTCCTAGCATTAGCGTACAGGCACTTGTAAGCAGTGTCTCTCTTCAAGTGGCTTTGGCACTTGTGGTTAGGCCTGTGGTAATTTTGCTCTTCTGAATTTATATCCTGTGCCCCTGCTCTCACAATGCCTACTTCTAGGCCTACCCCTTTTAAAATTTCATCATTTGTTCAAGTGTGAAAGGAGGTGTGGGGGGAACTCCAGTCCTAGTACTGAAAAACTGTTCAAGTGGCACCTTCCCCCACTCCCAATTTTTTGCTTCCTGAGTTCTGGCTGGTGACCTCGGGATTCTAATTAAAACTAAAATGGATCTAAGCCGACCCACTTCTGCTTTAAGGCAATATTTCTAGTGAAGAAAATGTAACATAGTATTAGGGAATTGTGCAAATGACCTCATATTCGAATGTTCAGTTTTAATTTGTCGTTTTGGGGTCTCGACAAAAAAATTGCCTACTACCTGACCATGCAACCTCAGGTTTTGGAAAGTTCACAGAGGAGTGAGAGATGCTTCACTTTTTCAGGAGAGAAGCTGTTAATTCAAGTATACAAGTGAACCTTATAGCGTAAAACGGACTTGCAACACCCATAAGAGCGTTTTGTTGCGTCCGCTTAAAAGTGGGTTTATAGACCCCAGTAGGTTCCCTGATAAATCTGTCCATACGTGTTTGCTACTGCCTACTTTCTGTAGTGCTCCCACCTTCAGTTTTTCCTTGACCAGAGCAGGCTTCCCTTGGGCAGTAAACGGGAGAAACATCCCCTTCGAAGTATTTTTCTGATTCCAGGAAGAGTAATAATAATCGCCTTGGGAATTCACTGGTCCATAGATAATTTCAAAAGATGCAGACGATTGCAATTGCAGTGACCTCGAGTTCCGACTGCAATGATTTTTTTTAAAAGCACTGTAAGGAAATCCACACTTGGCCACTGACGACTTTTAAATGAGAGAATGACGAGAGAGGAAGAGACTGCAGCAAGGGGAAGCGCGGATCCGTTCGATGGTATGGGAGGTTGTACTGTATCCAGCACTTACTTTCGTCTTCCGAGTCGCGGACTCCCTTATGCAAATATGGCTAATTCTGATTGGAGACTGAAGGCGGGATGGTGGGTACGACGGTGGGGAGGAAAGAGATCTGCTTTGGGGCATTTTTGGTCGTCTTTTCTGTAACCAGAATCGAGATACCGTATAGTTGTGGAGGTAAGGGGATTTAACTACTTAGAAAACTATTGTGATCTTCTGGTAAGGAGAAAAACGGTGCTGTAGCTATAAATGTCAGAAATCTACGTGCATACACATTTTCTCCGAAGGCCTAGGACAGAACTGGGAAGCAGGCCTTGCTTGGCCACGTGAATTTAGAAAGGGGAGAAGGGATGCGTTTGTCTTTTTCTGTCCCTGACTTGCGCGGAAATCCTTGCAGCAGCCAAAACTTAAATAATGGCTTTGACGGTGAAAAGGAGGGGGAGGGAGGAACAAGGTTGGAGGGAACTCGACTTAGCGTTATATTCCCAAAATAGCCGTATAGCGTCGAATGGTGCGTTTTGGTATTTTCTAAACTTCATGGATTTGTAATAGCACCTAGTAATTGGCAGATCAGCTAGTATTCTGCTCTTGGCTGCTGTTTGCAGTAGGCGAAATGGTTTCAGATCAACGCTTATAAAAATCTGATAAAATGAATGACGTTTTGGGAAGAGCACCCATCTAGCAAGCATAGACTGTTCTAGCTGTACAATCTCTATGATTCAGTGTTTCTCTTTTGAATGACCTCCTCTTCCTAAAGTAGACAGAGATAGAGAGCGTAACTGGCTGGGAAAACCTCTTGCCTGAAACCCTGAACAGCCACTGCCAGTCAGGGTGGATAATACTGTGCGGGAGGGCCAATGATGGTCTGACTCACTGTAAGGCCCTGAAGTATGAGTTGTAGATATTTTGCCAGGGAAGCTAGAGGTGCTGTAATCTTACAGATTATCCACTAAATGGGCTAGAAGAGTACTACATCCTATCAGGGAAGGTCTTAAACTTTGTCATTAATGATTTCCTTCAAGTCAAGTAGCCCCTTAAGTACAAGACAACAAACTGTTATAGGCAGTGTTCAGTCTCACTGAGACAGATTCAGTGTAATCCCTGAAGAAGAGCTGTAAGAATATTGACTAGCAATGCAATAATTTAGGAGCAGCTAACACCTCTTCAAGAGCCAGCATGGCATAGTGATTAGAGTGTCCGACTAAGACCTGGGAGTCCAGTGTTCGAATCCCCACGCAGCCTTGAAGCTCACTGGGTGACCTTGGGCCAGTCAGTGCCTCTCAGCCTCAGAGGAAGGCAATGGTAAACCACCTCTGAATACCACTTACCACAAAAATGCTCTTCATAGGGTTGCCAGAAGTTGGGATCGACTTGAAGGCAGTCGATTTCCATCACCTCTTCAAGCATCTGGTTGCTTCACTGTAGAGGCAGGCCCCTGATCCCCTGTTTGGTTGGTAGTGCTAGGGACCAGTGGGGGCAAACATCTATTTTTCTTGTCAACATAGGAAGCTCACGTATGTTTTTAAAAAATAACACAATGCTATGGTTATGGAATCGACTTGAAGGCAGTCCATCATCATCATCATGGTCATGGAACAATGAATGCATGTGCTGTTTTTCTAGTCTACATGCAATATCTGGCGTTATTCCCTCTCCCTCCTCTCCCTAGTTCTTTCAGTGTGATCATTTTCTCGCTCTGTTCTTTGGATACTTTCCTATACCACAAAATTAGCTCAGATTGGGATACTCTGTTTCACTTATGATATCCAAAAACAATTACACTCAACATACGGATAGTGGAACCAAGAGCTAAAAGTCTGTCCATATGCATACAACCCACTGTATGGCAAACTGATAAATGATCATTGGGTGATATCCAATGGTGTCCATGAGCAGAACAAGAAAGACATCCACTCATGCAGCAGGGCTTCCCCTTCCTCTCCTACCCCCCTGCAGCCCCCTATGTACCCCTAAAATCTACTCCAGAAGATTAGAAGGCCATGGGGGAGATGAAATATTTTGGGGGGTGCATGGGGAGGAGACAAAGGAGAAGCCCTATTGTGTGAGTGGAAGCCTACTAACGTGACATTGAATTTCACCCATTGCTGGTAAAACAGTTCAGCAGTCTTGACCCATTAGGGCTGCAATTCTATATAACCTTATTTTTGAGTTAGTACTGTTTAGCTCACTGGATCTTACTTCTGAATAAGCATGCATAGGATTGGGCTATAAGATCCAAAATGACCAGGGAGGATAGCCTGATTATCACAGAGTGAATTACCAAATATCTTATATTATGATAATGAGGTTATTAGTCCTGTTATGTTTTGGATTGTGTTCTACCTATAGATCATAGACTAACAGGCAATATTACCTTTACTTAGAAACGTGAGGAAGAATATGGAGGCATTCTTGAACCCCAAAGAATCTGCCAAGTTCATAGCAGAAAACAGCAAAGATGTGTACGTTGAAGATGATGGTGTACAAAAAGTTGCAGAGATGTTATTTGACAAAGTTGTGGAGAAAGAGTTCAGTGTGACTGGATGGAAGTCTTCTCATGAGCTGAACCCTCAAGCAGCAAGTGAAGATGCTGTGAACTGGGTATTCCTTGTTGATGCCCTCAATTTTTCCTTTTGGTCTGTGTGTGAAGATCACAAATGTCTGGTGAAGTATAAAGGCAAAATGTATAGTGGCTACTGGTCTCTTTGCGCTGCCGTCAACAGAGCACTTGATGAGGGTTAGTTCCTAATTTTCCAAATTAAAGAAGAGCCTGTGGGCCCATTACCTTGCTTTAGGGGGAAATGCAAAGCTTCATTCAAGTCAACATTTTGAAAGGTTTGTGTTATTCATCTACAACTTTAGGCTTGAATCCCAGAGTCCCAGGTAATAATGTATGAGAAGCAACAGCAGGGCTTTTAACACAGCATGTTCCAAGATGTGAGTGCCAAAGGACCAGAACAAAAGAATTTGCAGGATTTGCCTCCCTCGGCCCTTGCATCTATGGTGGAAACCTGAGTACTGTCCAGTACTTACCAGCTGCTCCTATGATCAAGAGCCAAAATAAAGAAAATATAAGTAGCATTTTGTGGGGAGGGGGTGTAGTGAATTGATTTGGGACTTGTGGAATAATGTTGGGAGCCTGTGAAGATTTTTTGTAAGTGGATTCAGCTTCCCTTTACTAGGTGGCATTTCCAAGCCAGTACTGGGAACTGCATAGGTCACCTAGCTGTTGGATTCATTAATACTTTAGTGGGAGGTGCATGAGCAGCAACCTTTTGCAGGGGATGAGCATGCTAGAGACTGCTTCTGCTCATGCTTTATCTTCATTGGCAGCTGTGGATAAGAGAATTATGTTCTTTTTTATATTGTTTTTATGTATTGTAATTAGCTGCTTTGAGAAATTTAAGCTAAAGACAGAAATGCATCAAATAATAAATAACATCTGTAGAGGGGAGAAGTAACTTTTTAACTATTATTATTCAGAGGTAAACTCAGATCCTGTTTGTGGGCTTCCCATACTGTCAGAACAGGACTAGTGATTAGATGTACCTTTGGCCTGACCCTGCAAGGCTTTTCTTATACTTATTTATTCTTAAACTAACATAGGAGTAAAGAGTTTAGTTGCTTTAATAATTGGTGAAGATTAATTTTGTTACTCTGTAGCTGGGATATAAAGAAACAGAGCTATATATTATTGTATGGTTTATTGTTTATTGTTGCTGTTTTTACTTTCTGAAGGACTGCCCATTACTAGTGCTTCATATTATGCCACTATGACACTGGAGCAGGTGAAGCATGCATTTCGCTCAGACACAGATGTTCCCATGCCTTTAATCGAGGAGAGACATCATGTGCTGAATGAGACTGGGACAGTTCTCCTGGAAAAATTTGGAGGCTCTTTCCTCACGTGTGTTAAGAAAAGTGAAAAAAGTGCCCAGAAATTACTACAGCTAATAGTGGAAAATTTCCCATCCTTTAGAGATGAGGCTATGTGTCAGGTAAGCCTCTTGGCATTCAGTAGTCCACAGTGTTGCCCGCTAGAGTACATCCTTGACTATTGTGAGAATGATGCTTAATGATCTTTGACTATGGTGGCAGCAGTCACTCATTTGGGAGGGAAGATTCCTCATCCTAATTTTCAGGGTGACCGATGCTATTGGAGGTCACTGATTCATAGGGTCGCCATAAGTCGTAATCGACTTGAACATAACAACAACAATAATTTTTAGGGTAGAAAATTTTCTCCGTGTTCTAAATATTCATAACTTCTGGTTACAAACATACTCTTACACGCCAGTCTTCTGGTGGAAAATGCAACACAATTATTATAAAATATTATGAAATGGTCTTCTATTGATTTCACACGACAGTGGCTCATTGTAGACATCACACCCAAACTGCAAGGTGTTCTAACCATACTTTATTTGTTGAATTTATATCCCACCCTTCCTCCTGAGCGAGCCCAGGGTGGCAATTCACACCATGAACAATGGCTTACCGTTACTGCAGTAGTGTGTGGTTCCCAGAGAGGAGATTGTAGCTGCTTTGTTCCTCTTCCTGGTTCTCCTACTGCTCTTGCACTGCTGTGAGCTAAGCCATGGTTTGGCTTAGCATGTTGTCCAAACCTGAGCTTGTGGCTTGTATTGTTCCAGACAAACCATGAGTTGTAACCAAGGTTGTTCTTAGTTTATAGCTATTGATTTGCCTGGAGGAGACAAACCACAAGCCCAGGTTTTGATGACACTCTGAGCCAAACCCTGGGCCTCCCTGGGCACTTACTGGGAGGAAGGGAAGGATATAAATCTAATAAATAAATAATAATAAAAAATAACCATGTTTTACCTTATAGCAGCAGGAGCACAGTGGCTGCAATCTCCACTCCAGGAACCCACCAAGGAGCCAGGAGCCACTATTGAACAGTAGTAACTGTACATAAAGTTTATACTGATAACAGATGCAAAAATTAGAACCTCAGGTATATTTATAACATTCTAGAAGTTAGTCTCTTAGGGCATAATTCAACCCCCTACACCTCTGTTGGTGAGGCTTTGCAGAACCACTGCCACATCCAGAGCCCACCTGTTCATGGCAGCTGCAGCAGAAAGTCAGGGAGCTTGGACTAGTGGGGCTGATCCCTGTATCAGCTCAAGGCTGGCACAGCAATCAAGTCTAGATCAGGCCCAATGCAGTCACACAACAGCAGGGAGACTGGCTCAGGATCCAGCAGATCCTGGGCTGGCCTAGCCCCTCCACTGGAATGCCCTGTTTCAGGGCTTTGAGCTGTTCCCTGTTGGTGTCACTTGGTTGGCAGTGGGAGCACAATCTAGCCGGCAGAGCTGAGCAGAGGGACTCTTCTGTTCAGTAAAAACTCCCCACAGCTCGGTATAAAGGAGGTGTGGGTTGCTTTGTTAATCTTATTATACATTAGGTTGGATCCAAAGGAGCAAAAGAACCTTTGGATCCAACTCATTAACTTGAGATTTTCCTAGTCAGTCTTTTTAGAAGAAGGATTTCAAATACTGTTTCTGGTTGAAAAATGGGTACCATATATACAATCCTATCCATGTTTATTAAGAAGTAAGTCCCATTGTGTTCAGTGGAGATTACTCCTTGGTAAATGAGTTCAGGATTATAGTCTATACTATAGTGTATATAGTTAAAGGAGTTCTGAGATCCATCTCAGAGTAGTCACTGATTATTACTATTTTGCCTTTACTTTTGAAATGTTTGTTAATGTTGACCATTGAACTGTACTGTCACTGAGTTTATTTTCCATCAAGTCTGCAAGTCTGGAAATCTGTAGCTAGAAGGAGTTATGTCTTTGCCCAGTCTGGGAACGGACAGCCAAGGCCGTTGCCATGGTAGCATCAAGATAGACTGGGAGAGTTGGGACTTCCCAGGAGGATCCCTACGCCTGTGCAGCCTCTGAGACGAGTTCCGTCTTGGATGAAACATCCAGTTTAAATTCAGTCAGAAGGCTCTTTTCTGACTGGGAATAATTTCTTCCGGTTAAAGAAGAAACGTGAGATTTCCCACATAGCTTTGTTTTGATTGTTGGAGTCTGGAATTTGTCAGAATTGTCTGTCTTCCAGCAGCTCAGACAGAGCGAGGATTTTTATGCTAGCTCAGCTGGATAAGTGACCCGTTTTTTTTTATACGGGTTAACAGGCAAACATCCTCCTGTCTACATTCATCATTTTCTTATCTATACAGCTAAAGAGATTTGTCAAAGTAACAGCAATTGAGATAACCTAGGTGAGGTAAGACTTTCCTTTTTTTATTCACGGAACTAAGGGGGAAGAAAATATAAATAGCTTATCTTTTTTTTTATTGCAAAAAGCTGACATGGAAAATAGCATTTTAAAGATTACAACGGACGAGAGATTTCTGATTGGAAGAGATAAGAAATCTTTTTGATTTATGGCTGGGACTATTTTTCCTGATCTACTTTTTTTTTGACGAATCTGCTCATTCTCTCTGCTACTAGCTATTTCGACGCTGTGAACTAAAGCCGTTCTTACACTTCCGGGCAGATAAGAGATAAGGGCTGTCTAGCTTGTGACGTTAGTTTGTTGGAAAGATTAACTCCTTTGTAACTGGTTAAAGAAATAAGCTGCTCTTTGTTTGGGACATTGAAAATTGAAGGAGTTTTGTTCCTTTGGCTTTAAGACTGACAATTAAGAAGATCATGGATGTACAAGAAGGGACTTTATCTCTAGACATGTTTCAGAAAATAATGAATGGGATTAACTCAATAAAACAAGAACTGAGAAATAATAGACAAGCGTGGAGAATTGAATTTCACGAAATGAGACAGGAGCTGAAAGAAATTCAGGATTCTATGAGAAAGGAGAATAAAGATAGATCTGGAAAACAAAAAAAGGATGAAAGAGAAATTAAAGGCAAGGTTCAAACTATGGAGATTGGCTTAATTATGGACATGAAAAAAGATTTGGATTTCCTGGCTGTGATGGATCCTGGAGACAAATATTACAGTTTGGAATTCAGCGCTGTCCCTGAAGGAATTGAAGAGATTGGAGATAAAGATATTATCGGTTCAAAAAAATTCTTGGACTGGAAGGATTTGATGGAACTTGAAATGGAGAAAGTTAACAGAATTAATCCCTGTTTTGTGTCAATGGAAAAACCTTCAAGAGATGTACTAGTGTATCATGTGGAAAAGAGGAACAGAGATGCGGCTTTGCAACAATACTTCAGTGATACGGTTGGATTTGATGGCAAGAAAATATCTGTGATGGAGGAAATTCCTATCAGACTTTTATTATATGACTATGACAGCAAGATTTTTGGGTGCGTAAAGATGGAAGATGGACCCAATATGGATAATGACAGAAGAGCGATTTAAAATTACTGGACTTAGTAGATTTGATGAGTTGGATTAATTGGCATGTTTATTTAGAAAAAAAAATTGATTGACATATATCTCAAGGATTGGAAACTTCTCTTTGACTTTTTGTGGAAGATTAAAATGATATGATGTTAATGAGATTTGAAACCAACTAAGATAACCGTTGGAGGAAGGTGATTTTATAATCTATTAAGAGATAGGTTTGTTATATATTATAGATTTATAGCTGAACTATGACAAATCGGAAGTCAATATTTTTTTTATATATATATATATATATATATATATATATATATATATATATATATATATATATTCTTTTTGTATTGTACTAGTTATTGATTTGTGTTGTTTTCTTTTTGTATTGTTTTGGTTTTGAAAATTGGAATAAAAATTAATTGAAAAAAAAAGATAGACTGGGAGAGTTCTAGCAGCTATCTATGTTGAGCTGAGTCTTCTGTGTCATGTCTTTGAACTGAGAACTTCTCTCCTAGGGGGGGGAGCAACTCTACATGTAATCTTAAAGCCTTAAGCCATAATGTCTTGTAGTAAAGACTCTTAACCTGATCTAATGCCTCTGTGATGTTTCTTGCTCAACTTAACTCCAATGTAACGTATGGTGTTTCACGCAACAACGCACACACATCAACAGTTAATTCTCCTTTCTGATTAAAATAAGCTCTCAAATAAATGGAAAAATATGCTTCATGTTTCCAGGACTAAAAAATGCATTGGTGTAGCATCAAGGCCATGCACCTTCGTACATTTGGATTGTAATGTTAACATAATCCTTGATTATTTTCTCCCACCAAGTTAACATATTCAAAAGGGCGACCAAATTTTCACCACTCATAACAAAATGGATGCTCGTATCTGTTCTCGTTGTCAATACAGTTGCCCTGGCAACAGATTGAGATATTGCAAGGCAGAACTTTGCAGTATGAAAAAGAAGTGTGAGATGGGGTTAAAATGGTGACAAAGAATTGGATTTCACCACTTTCATAAAGCTACACATACAAAACAAATTAAATTAATTAAGAATAAAATTATGTCCTGTTCCTAAACATATAAACTTGCTTCAGCCATGCTTTTCATCTCCGAAACATATTGCAGCAGCTGAAAACTGTATTATTAATCTGAGGGCTAACTGTATTAGAAATTAATTTTTAAAATATTGCATCCAATTTGCAATTTTGGTTGTGTATAATTATCATAATTAGTTTATTACTTCAAGGGACTTGCTTCTCAAGCCATAGTCAATGGATAAATATTACTTTAATATTACAAATATGAAAATATTTACATTTTATTTAGCAATATAACGAATCATTTGGTCTTGATGACATAATATTGCAATTTACTGATAATAACCATTGTACTGAGTATATCTTAACCATATCTTATACAATATAACAAAAACCAAGAAAACTTTTGAAGTAGACTGCCATTAAACATGGAAGCCCAATCCAGATAAAGGAAATCTACACACAGAGGTGTATCACTTGATGGATCAGGAACTGTGAATACGTGAGATGTGCAGTTTCTCGATCTGTACTGTATTACCTTCAGTGAGATGCACACTTGAATGTATGCATATAATGCCTTGACTAGTTTGCTATATGCCATTTTAAGAATGAAACACAATTTTGGAAGTAAAATAATATTGTTCAATATATAAGAATGTTTGTAGATTTAAAAAATAGCCCACTATGCATCTTAAAAACGACAACCACCCTGAAGTAACTGAAGTCAGTTCGCTGACTTAATGTATAAAGTATGAATAAAGGCTGTGATCCATACCTGCAGCTAGAGCTTTTGGCTGGCATTACAAAAGCAATTCCCACTGTTGATGAATATTTATTATTGACATTTATATGCCACTCCATAATCAGAATTCTTAGGGTGACTTTCAATAAAAATGTTAAAACAAAATGCAAACATAAAAATATAAATACAGCATAAAATTAAACAACTGGGAATAAATAATGTTTTTTTAAAAAAATGGGTGATATTCAGTGTTAGTCCTACTCAGAATAGGCCTACGGGCTGTAATAAACTCCTACGGAGAGTAGACCCACTGAAATTAATGTGCCTAATTTAGTTATCTTCATTAATTCCAGTGGGTCTACACTGAGTATACCTGATGTTGGATACAACCCATTGAAATCAATGGATGAGCTACATAATTCCATTGATTTCTGTGGATCTACTCTGATTTTATTGCTCAACAGATCTTAAGAACCTTAAAAGCTTGAGAGAATACATTTTTCATTCACCTGACACCAAAAAGAATACTGTAGAAAGTGGGCACCAAGTAAGCTTTTCTAGAAAAGGCTTTCCATAATCGTGATTCAACCGCTGAAAAGGCCTTCTCCCTAGTAGCCACCTTGGGAAAGACCCTCTGATGATCTCAGGGTCTGGGGAGGTATGTGTGGGAGGAAACAATCCTTCAGGTAACCTGATCTCAAGCTGTATAGTGCTTTAAAGGTTAAGACCAGCCCTTTGGATTGGCCCCAGATATGGATTAGAAGCCTGTGTAGATGATAAGAGATGGTGTAATACAATTGAATCACCAAGTCCCAGTTAACAATCTTGTCGCCTTCCTTTGGTGTAACTAAAATTTCCAGATTATTTTCAGGACAAGTATTCACGTATCTCTACGCTAAAGGTTGTTGAAAAGAACCTTAAAGCATTATAATGGTTTTTATTTTTCCTTTGCCTGTCAGGGTAGAAAGGTGGCTTTCTACAAACGAGCACAAATCCTTGTCGCTGACACTTGGAGTGTATTGGAAGGAAAAGGAGATGGCTGCTTCAGTGACATTTCCAGTGTGACTATATTTGCTGACTATAGAATACCGCAGGTGCTTGTTCACTTAGGAGCAATGAAATATTCTGATGAACTAATGAAAAAACTCAAGGAAGGTATGACACTATTCAAGATTATCAAGAATTTTAATATTGGAGAAGTTCCATCAATACCTTTTGTTTGCAGGGGGAAAAAATCCTAACCTTGCAGCAGTGATAAGATACTGTAGGCTGTCCTATTATAACCAAGTTTTTCCAGTTCATGGAAGTTGTTTTATTTATTTATTTATTATTTGATTTATGTCCCGCCCTTCCTTCTAGTAGGAGCCCAGTTGCTAAACTGAATTTGTAATTAAAGTACCAACTTCCTCCCTGCTACTGTTTTTTGGGGAAAAAAACTATAAAAGAAGAGATAAGACACTGGTGATTACACTCTGCCAAATCTCATGTAGTCTCAGGATTTTTTTTCTGGAATCTAATTTCTTGTCTGTCAGGAAGTGAAAATTTTCATATTTTTCAATTATTTCTAGCAAATAATGAGCATGACGGGATTTGCATTGTAAAGGGGTGTACACATGGATTTTTGTTTCTTGCTTATGCCATGTATTTTGTGGCGTCACAGCCGTGTGACTTTTTCATTATTCTTCAACAACAAAATAGTGGAGAGGAAGAAAGTCTGTCATTGTACAAATCCACTTGACAGTGTATTTCTTTACAGGTTGAAAATGGTCCTGTTTTAGGCCTGTAATATTTTCTTTTCTTTGCTACAATCAAAAGTGAGACTAACTATAGTTAGGTGTAAATGTTCGGCTTTGCTAAGCAGGTGGCTTCCCTCTAAATCTAGATTTCAAGATAAAACTCTATTAATGGAAGAGAATAGGAGTCTCAGATGCCTCCTTGTCTGACACACCTCTGATTTGTGCCCAGTTTGCTAGACTATCCCTCTTTATGTTTGCAGTTGCCACCAACCCAAAATGCCTGTGTTTCTTGGTTTGCCTACACAATCTGTATGTAATTGCTGCTAAATGTATCAGTGAGAAGTCTTTTATTTGTCCTCTTTCATCACTCACATCCAACAGAGTAAGTAACATAGGGAGAAACAGGTGGAACTGAAAAGAATAGCCGCAGGGTCCTGGTGGAAGCGGTGGCTCAGTACTCTCCACTTATTCCTATGGGGAAATCTTCTTGCCCAGTGCTCTCCACCCAGTTACAAGACAGGTCAGGGTATTTTGTCTCTTAGAGAGCAAAAGTGTTAGAAAGCAACATTTCTTTCTCTCTTTAAAGCTCCATGTAAAAGGCAACCTTTTCCAATTAGTACAGACCTTCAGTTCATATTATGACCTGCAGCTCACACAGATTCCATTTCTCCATGAAGAAAGGCTTCACTTTATTGGTCATTGTAATGTGTCCCCAGGGAGGGCTGATATCCAAAGAACACTATGCATGTGCCCAACTGCTTCTGTGTATGCACTAGAGCAGTGGTTCTCAAACGTCTTTGGTTCGCAGCGCACTGTAAAACATGTAAAAAATTTCTGGCGTGCTTTGTGTACAAAATTAAAAATATATTAATATATTTTAAACTATGAATAAAAATAAACTATAGAAAACTATTACTTACCCTATACAGATGGGTTTCTTCTCATTTTTAAAATATACTTTCATAATATTTGAGGCACACCTAGCCACCTCTTAGGGCGCACCAGTGTGCCTGGGCGCACCGTTTGAGAATCACTGCACTACAGCTTTCCAAATTCCCTGTTAATACAACAGCTATGTGCCACATCTGAGGTTGTTCCTGAGAATCCCTCAACTTTACGGAGCAGCTTTTGGGAAGGCATGAGGGGCTGAAATAACAAACAGGAACTTGAAAGCCACTCACAGTTCTTTGGATCCTATCTCCAACATTTTTTTCCCGTTTAGAAGGTTGGACTGAGACAGGAATGTTGATTGTGATGCATATGTGGCTCTGCTGATGAAACCTAAGGATGCTAACAATTATTGGGATCATGGGTTAAAAGATCCTTTAGAGCCTTCGCTCCTACTCTCATTGATGTTATGTACTGTAATAGTACAAAACAAAACATACTGTGCTGCCTCTGCAGGGAGACTCCTGTTGTGCTAAAGAAGGTATTTATTAGGTTAGAGTTACGTAACTCTAGTAGTCTGTCTCTATGCTCCCTTAGCCTTACAGTAACTTCCTGTCAAGTGACATCACCCCTCTCTTTAATTGGTGAGTTAGTTTTTCCCTCCAAAACCTGTCTCAGTTTGTTTCAGTCATCAGTGAAACTAGCAGCAGGCCTAGTAGCCCCAGAGGATAACACTCCTTTTTTACCTATCTGTCTTTCCTGGAAGTTATTCCTCTGCCAGAATTGCCTCTTCCAGAAGCTGTCTTTCTCTCAGAAGTTACCTCTCATCTGTTGAATCTACCTCTTCAACAATTCTACAGTATAATTACCTGCCATCAACCTTCATCATCACTATCCTCAGTTCACCATCCCCAGAGACTGTGTGTTTTCTCTGAAGTTTTTGTATACCTTGTTTTTTTCTGGTTTGACAAAATAGTTCTGATTAAAAGAGAGGGATTGAGTTGACTGTCTGGCAAAGTGGGTTTCAGAATCACAGGCTCAGAATACATACCATAACAATTAATTTGCTATGTCGCAGTTAAGTTGAGTAAAATCAATAGAGGACTGGCTTTGCTTTTGGACCTAGACTGTGTTGTTAATCTGCCAGATGTATCACTCGTACCCCTGTCAGTTTTGCAAGTTAATCCACTAAAAATACATAACCTGAATTATCCTGAATAAAGTCAAAGGCACTAGACATACACTGGCTAAAACAAGTGCTGTGTACAGCAGGAATTTATAATATTCTGAGAGTCCTACCATTTACGTTTTAACAATTTTTTAAATCTCACTGATGTGTTCTATATCCTGTAGGGCACATGTACCAGTCTGGAGACAGTCAGGAAGTGGAAATCCGAGGTTGTTCTATTTGGTGTTGTGAACTCATTTGCAATCGCTTGCTGGAACTTTATAAAAAGAAAGGCAAGAACATGAGTGAGAAGATCAATGCTGTTCTCCTTGATTATTATCTATGGGACTATGCTCGGGATCATCGGGAAGATATGAAGGGCATTCCTTTCCATCGTGTACGTTGCATATACTACTAAATTTTATTGTATAGTGTCAAAAATACCATTTTAATGTATAGTATCAAAAATCTAGATTCTGGGTTGGACCCAGAGTTGTGCTTGGTGTAGTCCCATTGAAATCAGTGAGACTTAAGTTAGTCTAGACTAACTAAATTCCCACTGATTTTAGTGGGTCTGTTCTAACTCTAAGCATGACTGGATCCAGTATAGTACTTTAATTTTTGTGTATACGAATATGAAACTTGCAAACAATAAATTGACAGCGCTTCTCTTTTTTTGGTGTTGTTCAGGTTTTGGTCTTTTAGTAGCTATTATATTTGCCAACTGTATCACAGGAACGATATTTTCCTGTAATGTTTATAGTTTTACATACTAATCTTTTGCTGCTTTGATTATTTTGTTTCAAGCTCTCATGGGTCTCTAATAGTATACTAAAGTTTTTGTTTGCATTCCAGCAATATTTTTTTGTATTTAATAAAGAAATTGTGTGAAAGAATACAAAAAAGAAATCTGGATTGTACATTTTGCCAATGAGCTGAATGTGGTATTATAATAAATACTTCCTCAAATTAATAATCTCTATGTGCTTATGTATGTATGCATACATCTTCTTGCACTGTATATTTGCTGAACTAAACCTACCAAGTGTTATTTTTAAGTAAAACATTTTATTTTACCCTCCTTCACAATTGATTAAAAAAAATACAAATAATATATAAAACTGCATACATGGATGTGAAAGTTGGACAGTGAAAAAGGCGCATAAGAGAAAGATCAACTCATTTGAAATGTGGTGTTGGAGGAGAGCTTTGCGCATACCATGGACTGCGAAAAAGACAAATAATTGGGTGTTAGAACAAATTAAACCAGAACTGTCTCTAGAAGCTAAAATGATGAAACTGAGGTTACCATACTTTGGACACATCATGAGAAGACATGATTCATTAGAAAAGACAATAATGCTGAGAAAAACAGAAGGGAGTAGGAAAAAGAGGAAGGCCAAACAAGAGATGGATTGATTCCATAATGGAAGCCACAGACCTGAGCTTACAAGATCTGAACAGGATGGTTCATGACAGATGCTGTTGTTGATCACTGATTCATAGTGTCGCCATAAGTCGTAATCGACTTGGAAGGCACATAACAACAACAAAAAAAGATGAGACCAACAGACAAAGGAGCAATCAACGGTCCAAAGAAATCTTCCAAACTCTGGCAGAATCCAGTCAAGGCTTTCATTGGATACACTACCACAGATCTCAGCTCATGTCACCTCAGAGACAGCAATCCTCAGCAGCAGGGGAAGGTTCATGCATTCACCTGCCCGTGTACTTTAGTGAAAAGAGAATTCAAGTGGTTGCATATATATGCATGTAAGCTTGCTAGCCCCTGGGCTGCCCATTGTCACGTTTAAATTTGAGAGCAGCAGAAAAAGTTTGTTCTTCCCACTTTTGTACATAGCACATAGCCCATGCAGCTTTCGGTCTATGTATGTCAGGTGTGGGGACACGTTGGGCCTCCAGATCTACAGCCTCATCCCTGGACATTGGCTATGCTTGCTAGGGCTGATGGGAGTTGTAGTTCATCATAATCTCGAGGGCCAAAGGTTCCCTCCGCCTGGTACATGAGGAGAGCCGTACGAGATAAGACTTGGCGGGAAGCGCAGCGCTAGTTCACTGCCGCCTGCAGGGTGCGCTGAGTTCGGCGGAGAATTGCGAAGGCACCGTCGCTCTGGGAGAAGCCACCGGCTTCCTCTCAGCAGCAGGGGAGGTTCCGTAGTTGCCTAGTGAACGAGTGTAAACAAAAGTGTGGAAGCGCGTGCTGTTTGGGTGGTGGCTCGGTTAGGCCGTGGTCGGTGGGTTCTAGCGGCAGCCGCGACAAGGTTGATGCTTCCTTACAGCGCACTCTTTTGCCTCAAGTAGGCTACGTCCTCCTCTTAACGTGAATAGCGCAAGCTACGTGGAAATACCCGAGAGGCAAAAAGAAAGGGAGCCCTCCTGCTGTATGTAGAGTAAGTCTGAGGATCAGCTCTAGGTTCATTTTAAGCAGGACGGATGCTTGAAATACTCTTCGTTTAGTTGGTAATTATGCCCACATACCAGGTAGAACCTCCCCGCCCCCATACATCCTTACAGATGAAGTAGAGATTGTCATCCTTTTGACGAGTGTGAGAGGCAAATGTGCTTTGTTTTTTCTAGCAGGGTCGTAAACACCTCTAAACACAGCCCTATCGAATGCAGGGGGATTTACTTCTGAGTAAATACGCATAGTTAGGTTAGAGCTGTAAGGATATGTAGATTGAGGACTCTTAGCTTGTAAAAGAAAGTATTGTGCAAATTTTATTCTTTGCATCGTTCTACTACATTCCCTAGCCTCGTTGTTACTTATGTTTCTAGCCTGCTTTTCTTCCAAGAACTTCGGAGGAGGCACTTGGTTTCTTAAAAAGCAATTCCAGCACAGACGCAGACTGGGATAAATACTCTACTGAAAAGGCTTGTTGAAAGTGGAAGGTCTTAAGTAGGTGTGGAAAAGATAACAGAGATGGTGTTTGTCTAATAATAAGGGAAGTGAATTCCAAAGGGTAGGTGCCACAGCACTAAAAGTCTGCTTCCTATATTGTGCAGAACGGACCTCCTGATATGATGGTATCTGCAGGAGGCATGCACCTGCAAAGTGCAGTGATTTAGTGGGTATGACAATCTTTCAGGCATTCTGGTCCCAAGTTGTATAGGTGTTTATATACCAAAACCAGCACTTTGAACTTAGCCCCATAGCTAATTGGCAGCCAGTGCAATTCATTCAGCAGTGACAATATCCTGCCCCAGTGAGCAGTTTCAGTACCACTTTTTGTGTCAGCCGCAGCTTCCAGATCAATGTGATATAAAATGAGAAAATGTGATACTACTTCTACATTAACTTTTCAGAGCAGTTCTTCATTCTACAATGTTCTCCAGGTAAGTAAAAGGTAGACTGTAAGATGTTGCTCTTTGTTTCCTATAGAATATACCTTTCTTACTAGATGCTGAAGACTGAGAATATGATGAGAACAGAAATACAAAGAAATCTCTCAAAGTGAAGTGATATATATATAAGCAGGAATTGCATGGCATGCAAGCTGCAATGGAGGAGATTCCAGTTAAAGTAGCAGTAAGAATAAGACCTCTACTTGCAAAAGAAGTACTTCATAACCATCAAGTATGTGTGAGATTAATCCCAAATACTCAGCAAATTATAATCGGAAAGGACCGTGTTTTCACTTTTGATTTTGTTTTTGGAAAACATTCAACCCAAGGAGAAGTATACACAACATGTATCAAGCCATTGGTGGCATCTTTGATAGAAGGATATAATGCTACAGTTTTTGCCTATGGACAGACGGGCTCTGGAAAGACTTACACTATTGGAGGAGGTCATGTTGGTATGTTTTAAAAAGCTTATATTTTACTATGATTTAATTGCAGTTTTATTGGCAAAATTAGATGAGCAATGATATATCTGGCCATTGTTAAAGGAACAATAATGATAATTTCTGTATAACCTGAATAACTGTTGATAAGGTAACTGCAGTTTCTAACTTTTTCCTGAAAAAGGATGGGGCAAAACATTTTCCACTAAAACATGCTGTTTCTATTTTAAATAATTTCAATAATATTCTGCAATGCAAAGATTACAGTGGTCTGCCTAGCAGCACTTGTGTGCTGATCACTGTCATATTGAAGTATATTTAATTATGAATGTGAACAAAAATTAGTCAAAGTGTTAAAAGTTTAAATATGGATTTAAAATTTTGAAATTACTCTAATCCTAGCTTTTTGCTGAAATACACATTACGGAAACTACCCAGAACAGAGGGTTATTCTAGATTACTCTCAAAGTAGCTAAAATATTTTATGAAATTCTGATTTCTCAACAAGGTATTCATTTTGGAGCAGTATCTCCCATTAAAATAAGGAAATTTTCTCAGTCACTTTTTTGTTAGTTAGGTTTCATTGAATGTATTGTGTTTGTGATGGCATACTACCTGCTTGATTTCCATATTAGGATTTCTATATCAGCTATGTGCTGATGTGAAGCTGTGTCATGGTAGACTGATAAGATGGCTGTGCCAGTGTCCACAGACATCTAGAAAGAAGTGTCAGTGCCAGGTCATCCTGTGCCATGGTGTTCCCTTCCATTTTTTTATTCATTGGCAGTACCAGAATTTATGTATTTATTATATTTATATCCCACATTTCCTCCCAAAGAATATCAATATGAACATTACCCAAGTTGTACACTTCTGTATCTTACTCATTTACGCTTTACGTAGGGCTACCTTTGAAGACGGTTCGGAAGCTACAGCTAGTGCAAAATGCGGCGGCCAGACTGCTAACAAGAACCAAGCGGTCTGAGCATATAACACCTGTTCTGGCTCGCTTGCACTGGCTTCCCATATGCTTCTGGGCAAAATTCAAAGTGTTGGTATTAACCTATAAAGCCTTATACGGCGCGGGACCACGATATCTGTCGGAACGCCTCTCCCGATATGAACCCGCCCGTTCACTACGGTCTACTACGAAGGTCCTCCTCCGGGTCCCAACCCATAGGGAGGCCTGGAGGGTGGTGACAAGATCTAGGGCCTTCTCAGTGGTGGCCCCCGAAATATGGAATAGTCTCCCCAAGGAGGTGCGCTTGGCGCCGACACTATCATCTTTTCGGCGCCAAGTTAAAACCTTCCTCTTCTCTGAGGCATTTTAATTTAAGTTAATTTAATTTTAAATTGTTGTAATCTGATTTCAGTTTGTACAGTTTTTATATACTCTGTTTTATGAGATTGTGTAATTTTATTGTATTTTTTTGTTGTACACCGCCCAGAGAGCTATTGCTAGTCCGGCGGTATATAAGTTTAATAAATAAATAAATAAATAAATAAATTTGGTGAAGGAATTGGAAAAAACTATATCATGTCAGATTCTGTTTAACTAACTACAAATCTTGCACTCACTTTCTAACTATATATCTGCAGATGGTTCATATAGTACCGATTTGATCTTTAATATAGACTTAGAAACATTGGAACCTGCTTTATACAGAATGAGACCACTGGCCAATCTAGCTCAGTACTGTCAACACTGACGTGGTGGTGATTCTCAGGGGCTTCAGACACATTCTTTCCCAACCCTATCTGGAGATGCCAGAGACTGTACCTGGGACCTTCTGTGTGCAAAATATGTGCTCTGTCACTCAGCTATGGACCCTTGGTTGGTTTTGTATTGTGTTTACAAGATCTGTCAGAAATCCTGGCCTTTTAAAAGCAAAAGCTCTTGCTTCTAGTATAGGCATTGCCATTTGTTTTTATTTTTATTTTTTAGACTTCCTGCTAGAGTGCAGAGCATCACTTTACTGCAGAATTCTGAATAGCAGGATATTATATTGCTTTCAGAGTGTTTATGACATTATACTGAAATCGGACCCTCCTGTTCAAAGATTGATGAGGTCAATAGATAGACAGGTTGTTCTATTGTGTTTCCAGTGACTTGGGCTTAGGCTGATTAGTTTTCTTAATATTATGCTGACTGAATTTGTTCACTTGAATCATGTTCACTGCCTTAAGGTATACTTCAGTACTTAAACTCAACATTTGGTACAGGTCAATCTCTTGGGGGTGTTGAGAAGGCTCTCTCTGGTCTTACAGTGTTAGTTAGATAGTTTCAGTTTGTGGGGCTTGAGGATGTGGACAAAATGCTTGGTAGGCTTTGACCAACCACTTGTTAGCTCAACTCTTTCCCCTATTGGTTGATTACATTTGGCAAAGAGGAGACCGCTGACTGCATCCAAGAGGTAGTCAACTCCCTTTTAAGAGAGAGAGAGAGAGAGAGTGGTCCCAGCCTCCTTAAAGGAGGTAGAAATGAGGTCATTTCTGAAGAAAATCTTTGCTGGAGCTGAAAGATCTTAATAATTGTAAGCCAATAGTAAATGTGCCCTTCTTGGGCAAGATGATTGAGTATGTGGTGACCGACCAGAACTAGACTCTTAACAGATGAAACTGAAAGTCAGTCAGAGTTTAGGCCTGGTTTTGGCACCAGAACTGGCCATTTCCAGAAGGTGCTGCTGGGTTTCTGCTTGACCCCATAGGAACTTCACTTTAGGATCCTGCAAGGTTCCATTTTGTCTCCCATGGTGTTCAACATCTACTTGAAACTTCTGAGTGAAGTCATTCAGGGGTTTGGAGTGCATTGTTCTTAGTGCATTTCCCCTACATATTTCTTACTCTTCGGAGCCAGGTGAGGCTGTGGGGGGCTAGACCAGTGCCTGGCTGTGATAATGGAATGGATGACAGCTAATAAACCTAAGCTCAGTCCAGGCAAGACAGAGGCACTGTAAGTAGGTGGTTCAGCAGTCCAGCTGAGTGGGATTCAACCTGTTCTGGAGAGGATCACACTCCCTTTGAAAGACCAGGTACTATTTTAACCTATAAAACCGTACACTGCTTGGGACCTCGGTACCTAGTAAAACAGCACCTTTCGTGTGTACCTCCCTGTATCTTAGGGTCATCTTCAGAAGCCCTTCTCCATGGTAATTCCCTGACTATGGAATGCTCTTCCAAGAGAAGCCCACCTGGTGGCTACACTGATGTTGCCTCAGCACCAGGTTAAGACTTTTCTGTTCTCCCAGACATTTTAAAATCTGGTTTTAAGTCCCTGGAGTACAGTAGGATTTCCTCTTGTTTTTTGTTCTTTAGTTCTGTGCTGTATATAGTATATTATTGTGTTGGTTTCATATTTGGGATTTTATGCTGGTTGTATCAAGTTTATTGTATGATGCCTTAAACGGATTTTTTGAGGCACCACATATATATAATAATGTGATAATTTTTTAACAAGCTTGATTCCAATAAAATATTCTTCAAATATCTAGCTGCATGAAAACAAATTATTTTGACTCTTCACATAATTTAATTTTTTTATCCTTAGTATTTTCAAACAGATCAGGGTTTTGACTTAAATGTGGTTAACTTGTTTGAATGACTCTTTGCTAATTAGAAGCTTTAACTGTTGTGTGGGAGATGTAAGATTGTTCAATGCTTCATAATTTAAATTGGCTTATATGCTTAAGGTAAAACCGTTTTTTCTGTGCTGTAAATATTGTCTTTTGTTTCTGATAGTCTAGGTTGGAATCCTGTAACCTGAAGACCTGAAACTAGTTGTTTCACAATAGTGCCTTTACGACGATGGCAATTATACTTTTGTTTAGCACATTTAAGAGTTCAGAATATTTCATATGCATTATCTAGATATAATCCTTAAAGCAGCGCTCTGGACATTAGACTAGAGAAGTCCTGAAATCAATATTAAACTTTTGGAAGACTTCTCTAGACTATATGGCTTCAGGATTGCAGTCTGATTTTTGTTGTTGGAATACATAAGATTATGTATGCTCTCCATGCAGAAGGTCCCAGGCTCAAGCCCTGGCATCTCCAGGTAGGGCTGGGAAAAACCACTGGTAGCCACTGAAAGTGATAGTACTGAGCAATATGGACCAATAATTCAATGCTGTGTAAGGCAGCTTCCTATCATGCTATATTTAAGGGTGCTAACAGCAACAACAAAACTGGTAGCTTTTTGCTACCTCTGATATCCATAGAAAGGCAGGGTATAAATGTAACAAATAAATATCACCAGTTGCACCTGATTGAAGGATGGGCCACCAATGAGTGTGCAACATATTTTTCTATATACTTTTTCCAAATCTGTTGACCAAATTAGTGGCTAAATAAAACCAGCTTAAGTATTTACTAGAAAACTGTGCCCAAGTTAACCAGTGCAGGATTCTGAAGACAAGTTATGTTCCTGAACCTTTTTTAAATGCTTCAGTATTTAATCCTTTTTTCTGTTTGTTACTATTTGTATGTCTGGTAAGGTGATTCATTTGTGTGACCTTGGCAGGACTGAATGACTCGTGTTCATAATGTGTTAAGCTAAAGAGCCTTCAGATTCCTTCTAGCATTTCCAGATGTGCATGCTTGGCATTCGAATCTACAAATTTTAGATGGGTGCTTGTCTCACTTTCTTACTTACATTTTAGCAACAGTTGCAGAGGAAGAGAGAGGTATCATTCCACGTGCAATTGAGGAAATATTTCAGATTGTTTCTGAAAACCATAATATTGACTTCACTGTGAAAGTTTCGTACATTGAGGTCTACAAAGAGGAACTCAGAGATCTATTGGAACTGGAGACATCTCTGAAATACCTACAAATTAGAGAAGATGAAAAGGGCAATACAGGTATGAACTTAAATTGTGTGGGCAGTATTCAACAAATGCATCCTATTTGTGCAAGGATTTCCACTTGCCCAATGGGACTTCCCTGTGCAGATGGACACCTTCCCCAGATCTGCTCCAGATGGTTGGGGGAATTCCCAGAAGAGGTTTAGGGGGTGAGGAGAGGGAGAGACATTCTGTTGGGCAAACAGAAATCCTTGTCTTGGCAGAAGGTTCATGTACTGCTATGCTGGATACAACCTGTTGTGTTGGAGACAGGTGACTCTTTTCCAGGTTTACCAGGAAACCATGGTCCCTCAGAGATGCAAGGGTGAGGCATATATGAGCAGATGCCCAGCTCCTGCTGTCCACCTGCACCAGAAGGTTGTCCTGCTAATAAGATAATTCGGTTTTAATAGCATATAATTACATCTGAAATATTTATTTATTTTATTTATTTAAAATATTTCTGTCCTACCCTATAACTGGGCACTCAGGGCGGCTTACAAAAATAAAATCAAACACATACATAATAAAATTGTAAACAGTAAAGTCACAAAAACATTAAAATAAATTAAAATACATAAAATACAGTTAAAATACATAAAATACTATATATACACACACACACACATATATAGGGGGTGGTACTAAAGGGACTACAAAGGTAAAATTTAACGTAGAAGGCATGAAATCAGTGTCAGGCTCTACCTTCAGTCCCTCCCAAAGGCTCTCCGGAACAAGATCGTTACATGAAAACAATTGCTTCTGTGTTGGTATGAATGTAATTTCTAGTCTTGACTCAGATGAACATATATGTTGGGTTGGAGTCAGACTACCTGTGAATAGAACTTTGCCCATGAGAATTCTCCTGCTGGAGGAACTTGGGGAGGCAATTTTATCTGATTCCCCTTTTCTCCTGCAGCTCTCTTGTGATAATTTTACTTGTGGTTTAAACAGATGCTCAAAATTAGACAAGTCTTTAAAACAGGTGTGATAACTTACTATTTAAATATGTATATCTATATTCTATTTATACTTTCAAGCATGTCCACAGTAATCATGTATTTTAGAGCAGTTTTTCTGCACTTAAAACGTTCTTCTAGCTGTAGTATTTTATTACATTTTCATATACCCATATAAATGTAACTGTTGAATAGTTACCAGCCTTTTGTCTTCTAGTAACTTCAATACTGATTTTATGCCTTTTTTTTTTTTACAGTATGTACCTTACTGCATTTATACCAGGTCAGATTCTTGGTCTATGTAGCTCAGTATAGTCAACAGTGACTGTCAGCAGCGTTCCAGGGTTTCAGACAGGATTCTTTCCCAGCCCACCCTAGAGATGTCAGGGATTAAATATGGGGTCTTTTATATGCAAACCATGTCATCTGCCACTGAAGTATGATTTGTGTGTGTGTGCACTGCTTCCAGATAGGCAGCTGGTAGCTTTTCCATTGTGAGCTACAAATGGAATTGAATCCGACGTCCATACTATTGGGAGTATTGTGCTTTTTATTTATTTATTATTTGATTTATGTCCTGCTCTTCCTCCCAGCAGGAGCCCATTTTTCTGTGTGTATACCTTGTTATGCGCTGTCCACACCAGTGGGCATGATAGAAGTGCCATGAGTGGGATAACTATAATACTTGTGGTGAGTGCCATTTTATAATCCCATTTTTATTTTTATTTTTTTAAAACTAAGCATGCTTCTGTTTTTTTAAAAGAAAAAGGGAAGGCACTATAGCAATAGTGCTGTAGTGCGATAACATTATACTACAATAATGCTATAGCACTAATGTGATACCTCTTTCGTTTAAAAAAAATGGAGGCAGAAAAGAATTGGTGGTAATTAAAAGGTAAATTAAGCAAACAAAATGGGCTCATAAAATGGTGCCACAAGTGTTACAATGTGTGCTGAGTGGTGATAGGTTCACTTTTCCAATACATCGCTGCCAATGTCAAAACCCTGCCCTCTTTAAAAAATTGAAGAATAGTGCTAAAGATGTCTGCACCTTTGGAGATCGTGCATCTGAAAGAAGTCAGATTTTCTGTGGTCCAAGAAGGTGGAAGAACCACAGGGAAAATACAGGATGGTGATGTTGAGTGGGTGTCTCATAAAATGTGATAAATGAATAAAATGTGGCAATACACACTAAATGCCTGGTGTGGAAGCACCTATTGAGCACAGACTGTATATATACTACAGACACTTGCAGTTATTTATAATTAGCAGCTCTATATTTTCTAAAGCTATGTTTTATTTGATTAATGGTTTTTGTATTTGAGGAATATATTTTTTAATAGGCTGCTAAATTTTGCTAATAGCTTCCTTTTACTGTTTTTCTTTTGTTTACCATTTAATTTATTTTTTAAAGTAATTGTCGGTGCCAAAGACTGCCAAGTTGAAAGCGTGGATGAGGTAATGAGCTTGTTGGAAACTGGGAATGCTGCTCGACATACAGGCACAACCCAAATGAATGAACACTCTAGCCGATCTCATGCTGTTTTTACAATCAGTATTTGTCAACAACAACAACCTGTTCAGACTCAGAAGGATACAGATTCTGCACAGGATTCATCTCGAAATTCAAGCCAGCTAATCGCTTCTAAGTTCCACTTTGTTGACCTTGCTGGATCTGAGAGAGTAACAAAAACTGGAAACACTGGTGAAAGGTTCAAAGAATCAATTCAAATCAACAGTGGTTTATTGGCTTTGGGAAATGTGATAAGTGCCCTTGGAGACCCAAAGAGAAAAAGTGCACACATTCCATACAGAGATGCTAAAATTACACGTATTCTTAAGGACTCCTTAGGAGGCAATGCTAAGACTGTTATGATAACTTGTATTAGCCCATCATCCTCTGAGTTTGACGAATCACTAAATTCCATCAAATATGCCAATAGAGCCAAAAATATTAGAAACAAACCTATTGTCAACTACAACCCAGACTGGGACTTAATTGATGAAATGGAGTTTGCAATCAAGATACTTCGTGAAACTGTGCACAACCAGCAGGTTAGTGGACAGATTCTTGGCAGTCAAGGGTCACAAGATTTGTCTCAAGACAGAAACAGAATCCGTTCTCTTGAAGAACAGCTTGCCCAGCTTCAAGTAGAAAGTTTTAACTACCGAAATTGCATAGAAGAGGCCAATATGCTCCTTGTTGAGTTAAAAAATAATGCTAGCCTATCAAAAAGTCAACATGAAAAATTGCAAGATTGGATCTGTGTGGCTCAGGAACTCAAGAGAGAGGCCTCAGTTGTTCCCCAAGTAAACAGTGAAAGTGGAGGTAACCAAGAAGGACTATGTCATATCACAATTCTTCAGCTAAAGAGAGAGCTGAAGAAATATCAGGTATTTTACTATAAATTTAATGCAGCTAGTAAAAGTACATAAAAAGGAAATCTGCATTGTAACTGGAGAGTTTCTTAATCGTACTATCAATGGTTCTTCATAAATTGCAAGTATTTGCTCACTCATCTGGGTGACAAATCAAATTTTGCGAGATGACCAAAACAGAGATGTTCTTCATTAGAATAATACGTTAAGCAGAAGTAAACTGTAAGCTTTGGAGGAGTAGAAATCTGTAACTGTTTCACATGGCTGAATTATATTATTACTTCCTTTATTGCATTCTCTCCTGTAGTGTGAATACAGTTAATATTACACCATCACAATTACTGGAAGAGCCTGAAATAAGGGTGAAATTATACAGCCACAAGAGTGGCCGTATACTATAGCCAGCATGGATTTTTCACATTCCCCAATGTTAAATTGAAAATACTCCCATGCCATTCTGATGCTTCCCATAAGCTTATTTCAAAACAAAACCTTACAAAACTTAATAGTCCTGAACTCAGAAACGCTTCCTTAACAACCCTCTCAATGTTCATGGCAATACACAAAACAGTCAGAGAGAATAAAGAGTTCAAAGTCTAAAAAGAGAGGGAAAAAAACCCAGAGCCCTTTTGGACTTTTTTCTCTGAGAGTTCTCATAATCTGTTGAAATTCATTAAAAATCAGCCATGTTCACAGAGTACCTGTAATCCTAATACTGACCTTGCCCCATACTCTGACCTTCATCTTCTGCAGTTTAAAAGTTAAAAAAATATGCCTGGCTAATTTTTAATTAATTTAAGAAATTTTGGCTGGAACCCTATGATAACGCGGGGCATGCTCAGTAAGAACCAACTGTCAGTGTTCTAAAAGCCTCACAGCTGCTGGGCTTGGCTAATCAGGGGGCCACACCCACACCAGACTGATTTCATGTGAGACAGTCATGGCTTCCCTCAGAGAATCCTGGGAAGTGTGGTTTGTGAAGGGTGTTGAGAGGAGACTCCTGTTCCACTGAGAGAGCTCCAGTGGCCAGACTGGTTTAACAGTCAGCCACTCTGATTGAAGGTCTGTGAGGGGAACAGGGCATCTCCTAGCAACTCTCAGCACCCTTCACTAACTACACTTCCTAGGATTCTTTGAGAGAAGCCATGACTCTCCAAATAAAGGCCTGGTGTGGACGTGGCCAGGGACAGCTTTGGTTTAAATTTGAGTGGGAGGCTACATGCCCCTGCTGTAGAACAAAAAGGTGGGTGAAAGGCTGAAAAGCAATGATACTGTTCACAATGTTTTCCCCTCTGCCTAGTGCCCACCCACCCAACCAATCTCCTCCCTTCCTTCAGGTCAGTGTTGGACTACGACCTGGGAGACCAGGGTTCAAATCCCCACACAGCCATGAAGCTGATTGGGTGGCCTTGGGCCAGTCACTGCCTCTAAGCCTCAGAGGAAGGCAATGGTAAAAACACCTTTGAATACCATTTACCATGAAAACCCTATTCAAAGGGTCGCCATAAGTTCGGTCGACTTGAAGGTAGTCCATTTCCATTTTCAAACATGATTGCACAGAATAAATCAAAAAGTAAAACCAAAACTCCAAAAGTATGCAAATGATCAAACTAGGGTTGCCAGGCCCAGCCTCCAAGAGGTCTTCCGTGTCTTTAAAAGTTGTGCAGGGGGAAGGGAGAATTTCACCTTGTGTTTTTTCCCATTATAGTGTTGCAAGAAAGCCTGTACTTGGCTGAATTTTCTTTTCTCTTAAAGATACAGAATCATTCTCAGGCCCTGAGCCTGGCAACCCTAGATCAAACCCACCCTTCCTTCTCCCTCCAACCCCCTCCCTCTTATCCCTTCCCTTCCTATTCCTTTGCTCCTCCCTCCCCATCCCCTTCCAATCCCCTCCTTCCCCTTTCTCCTCCTCCCCCTCCCCTTTGTCCTCCCCATGTTCAGTTTTACCTATCTTAAGCATGATTGCACGGAGGTAAATACCATTGAACTCTATAAGCATCCAATTGATCAAACCTGCCCTCCCCCCTTCCTTTGCCCCCCCTCCAATACACTCCTTCCCCCTCCTCCTTCTCCTCCCCCATGGTCAATTTTACCTATCCTAATCATGATTGCATAGGAGTAAATCCAGTTGAACTTAATAATCATGCAAATGATCAGACCTGCTTCTCTCCTTCTTCCCCTCTCCTCTCCCTTCCTCCTCCCCCCTCTTCCTTCTTCCTCCTCTCCTGCCCACTCCAGCCCTCCCTCCCCCCAGTCAGTTTTACGTATCCTAAGCATGGTTGCACGGGTGTAAATCATACTGAACTCAATAAACATGCCAATGATCAAACCTGTCCTTCTCCTCCCCTTCCCCTCCTGCCTGCTTCCATCCCAGTCCTGCCCTCTGCCTTTCCTCCCCTCCCTCCTCCTCTTCCTCCTCCCCTCCCCATCCCCTGTGGTCAGTTTCACCTATCCTAAGCATGATTGCAGGGGAGTAAATCCCACTGAACTCAATAAGCATGCAAATGATCAATCCATTCTCAGCAAGCTTGCACAGGATCCCATTTCTTATCTCCCGGATTAAAAAGCAGAGAAATCCACTAATAGGCAAAAAACCTTGCAGTTTAAGAATGTATCTATAGCCCACAGATATTTCTATCAAACTTTAAAAAGCAGGGAAATTGGGCAGCTATAGCGAATGCACCAGGGGAGCAAGAAACCTGACCTCCTCTCAGATATTGTACTGCCTTACACAGTGGGAAGTGAAATATATTCTAGCAAAATTCTAGGTGTGCTCTGTGTTTTTAATTGACTGTGCCCACCTTGCCTTAAATGAAGTGGTTTAAACATAGCAGACTGAAAACATGCATCCTCTTTTTTCCAACAGCTGGAGTCATTGCTGAAGTAGCAATATATTGTAATCAGTTTGATTTTACATCAAACTGCAGTTTCAGATTCAACTGTTAATGCATTCAAAATAGAAATAGAAAGTAACCAACAATTTGAAATACAAAAGGCTGTCTTCACCATCATATGACATTGACCAATAAAAAGGCGTTGAAATTAATAAAAATAAATTTGACACAGATTTCTAGGATGAATAATGAGGGAAATAAAATTTTCTAGTTTAGATTCTCTGTAGAAACATTAGTAACACAGGAAAGAAGCAAAGTAAGAACACCAACAAACATACAAAAATATAATTCTCCATCTTTGGAGATGGCAGGTGTTACCACCACTCACCATATGCTCAGAGGCACATGTTACCAAATTCTTCCAAGCTACACAGCAAGTGGATTGGACTGTGAAAGACCAACCGAAATTGTGTTTTCATTTTGACAAATGTGTAGGGCAGTCCAATATCTCAGAGAGGAGGTTAGTTCTCCTGCTCCCCTGGTGCATTCACTATAGCTGCCCAATTTCCCTGCTTTTTAAAGTTTGATAGAAATATCTGTGGGTTATAGATACATTCTTAAACCGCAAGGTTTTTTGCTTATTAGTGAATAATTATCTAATGTAAAATTCTGCCTTATGGATTGTCCATGGATTGATGTGATGACATCTGTTTGTATGAAATAAAAAAGTCTGTAAATTCCTTTGCTGCTTTTCTTAATACCGATTTGGCTCCTAATTCATTGTACAAAATCTCAGAATTAGCTGAGTGATGTAATACCCATTGATATTAACTAATCAAATCATACTTGCTGAGCTCTGCAGAGTATCTTTTTGTATGTGCGTGTTGCCATTTCACTTTATATTTAACATCATATCACTGCATGACAAGTGCATGATTCTATGTTATGTACTGTAGTGAGTGACAGAAAGAAACAGACTAAATCTCTTCTGAAATCTGCTGCTGACTGAAGAACAAAAAAAATTATCAGCAGGAGTGTTATACAAGAGAAGGTGAAAGAGCAACTCCCATGCTGGTGACTTTGAACAGCTGTTTCTGCTAGGTCACACATAGCTTGTCTGTCTTCAATTCATAATAGTGCTAGACATATAAGCTGTAAAGAGAAACTCATTTTCCCACTCCAGTGAAGGCGTTATATTCTCATTCCAGCCCCCCTCCCCCCCAAACCCTATATAAAGCTCAGGCAAGTTCTTTTTTTGAGGCATTTTTGATTACTTTGTGGCAACAATTCCTTGCTCTTGCTTTCTGTGATCTATAACCATATAAACAAAGGCTAAGCTGGTATAGAACAGTGGGGAGGAGAGCCTGGCTGGGAGTCCAGAGTATGTGAGTTCAAATCCCCGCTTGTGTCTCCTGGATGAAAGGGCCAGCTAAAGATCACCCCCACAGTGAGTAGCTCAGGGGTTACGTGCCCTGCCACCTGTGCAGCCATGGGCAAGCTGCATAGTCCCAAGGAGCCCAGTTGCCCCCCAGCTGGCAGTTGCAGACAAGGAAAGGGCTGGCTTGTGCAGCTGTGGCAAGCTGAGCAGGCCCTAGCCAGCTGGGGAGGACTAGCCTCAGAGGGAGGCAATGGTAAACCCTCTGAATACTGCCTACCATGAAAACCCTATTGATAGGGTAGCCATAAGTTGGGATTGACTTGAAGGCAGTCTTCCATTCCTTCAAGCCATAATGAAGACCTAAAGACCTTTTACTTAGCTGCTGCCCTAGATCTTAACTAATGGTAATAGCTATATCAATCTGGTGACACTCTGTTGCCTTGATAAATTCTTTACATCGTAGCTTTGGTTTCTTGACAGTTTCTGCTGCGATGATAGAATAAAACAAATCTAACTAATGGAAATGCAAATGAATTCAAGTTCTGGTATGCAATTTGTGGAGAACCCTCCATTTAATATGTTTGGTATTTTTTTGCGCTTTTATTATCTAGCAGGCTCTTGCTACAGATGCAGAAGTATTTAGTGACAGAGAGAGTGAGATAAAAGTATTGCAAGATCAAATGCAAAAACTGATAAAGGAGAACCAAGAATATCTGGAATTGCTGAAGGAGGCACAGGAGACAAACAGGCTACAGGTAATTTCCCCTTTGTCCAGGTTACTTGGTAAATCTGTACAAAGAAATATTTAAAGTTGTTATTCTTATCTAAATTAAGACACACAGGGAAAATAATCTGATTTGTCTCGGGATAGAACAGTGCAATCCCATGCATGATTATTCTAAAATAAGTCCCAAAGTGTTCAATGGGATTTACTCTCATGTAAGTATGTATAAGATTGCAACCAAAGTTTTAGTTATGCTCTGACAGAATTGCACTGTGTCTTTCTAGATCATGAATCTAATTTTTTTGAGAAGAGGAAATATGATTTATTTTGTCATTGAACTCCATTTATTGTGCAGGTTTAAATATTACATTCTCAGCTATCAGACTGTTAAGACTCTGGTAGATTTTGCTTAAATGCACCTTGGCATCCAAGTATTGTTATTACCCTAAATTCTTAGCATAAGTTAGTTCAAACTTTTAAAAGTTATTAAGCAACTCTTAATGTAGATAAGCCTACCAAGGTCTGTTTCCTTACAGGCAAACAACTGTAGTCCTTAATTTAACCACATCACACAATATTTAATCATCAATTCTATTGATCATAACTTCTATTTAGTATACTAATTTTAATAATATATCAATTTAGTTGAAAGGAATACAAGAAAAAACTGTTGTGCATGAGTGCCAATAGAATTGGGCACTTCCCCCTCCCCCCCCCCAAAAAAAGAAAAGAAAAGACATAGAGAAATTCAGTAGCAAGAAGTGCAGAGTTGAGGCCTCCTATTCTGGTCAGTGAGAGCAGAAATTTGTTTTTGCAATTTTGGCAGAAGTTTGATAAATATGCTTTTTCTTTTATTTTAAGAATGAAAAAATGGTGGAGCAGCAGCTTACAATTGACCAGCTAAATGACAAGGTAGAGAAAATGTCAAAAGCCTGTACCCCCAGTGATGGCTATGGAGATGGACCAGCAACTGTAATATATACAAAAAGGCCTTACAGTGTTCCTCTAACTAAACGTTTGGTGCAGTCCATTAATGCTCCAGTAGGATTGGATTCTCGAAAGGTAGATATGAAAATTACTCTCCTTATAAATTTTAAAAAGTACAGTATAAAAGTGACCATCTTCTGCCATGGTAAATGGCTTTTTAAATGCCACTGCTCTAACCATATTTAGAAGGTTTGTAGTAGCATGGAAATTCACAGCTTCATCTGCAATGGAAGAAAGCATCTTGGAACAGAACCTCTCCCACTGAATTCAGGAAGCAGGGCAAAGGCTGCAGTTCTCCTGTTTTATCTAGCAGGGTTATTAAGAACAGAAGAAACAAACAAAAGGTCTGTCTAGTTCAGCCTCCTTTTCTCACAGTAGCTGCCAACCTGATGTCAGTAGGAAGTCTACAAGCTGGACTTGAGTGCAAGAGCACTCTCCTCACTTGTGATTCCAGCGATTGGTATTCACTGGTATCTTGCCTACAGAAGTTAGAGGTAAAACATAGCCATCATGGCTAGAAGCTATTGATAGCCTTATCTTACATGAATTTATCCAGTCCTCTTTTAAAGACAAAGTTGTTGGCCCGTGCTGCCTCTTGTGGGAGTGAATTCCATAGTTTAACTATGCAGTGTGTGAAGGAAGACTATTTTGTTTGTCTCGAATCTTCCAACATTCAGCTTCATTTGATGGTCCCAGGTCTAGTATTATATGAGAGGGAGAAAAAACCTCTCGTTATCCACTTTCTCCACACCATACACAATTCTATACATTTCTATCATGTTTTTTATTATTATTTTTATTATTTTATTACATTTTTAGACCGCCCTATAGCAATAAGCTCCCGGGGCAGTGTACAGCATAATAAAACAGGTTAAAATACAAGTGGATGTAAATACATAAAAAATAAAATAATAAATAAAAATAATAAATAATTCCTGGTCATCATCGCGAGTTCAGATCCCATGACGTATATGTGAAATGAAAACGTTTTGCCCCAATATGCATCACTTTACCCTGGCTTACATTGAATTGCATTTGCAATTTTTCTACCCATTTACTCAATTTGGAGATAGCGTTTTTGGATCTCTCTCTCTCTGTCTTTTAACTACCCTAGTATCATCAGCAAACCTGGGTCTGTTATTGCTCAGCCCTAAGTCTAGATTGTTTATGAACAAGTTAAAAAACACAAGTCCCAATACTAATCTTTAGAGGACTCCACTTTCTACATTCCTCCATCAGGAGACTTTGTCTATTTATTCCTACTCTCTTTTTCTTAACGAGTTACTAATCGATAAGAGAGCCTCTCCTCTTATTCCATGACTGCTAAGCTTACTCAGGAGTCTTCAGTGAGATACTTGATCAAAAGCTTTTTGAAAGTCCAAGTACACTATGTCAACTGAATCACCTCTATATATATGCATGTTGACACACTCAAAGAACTGTAATAAGTGAGCGAGACAGGACTTATCCTTGCAGAAGCCATGCTGGTTCTGCTTTAGCAAGGCTTATTCTTCTATATGCTTCGTAATTCTATCTTTGATAATGCTTTTCACCAGTTTCCCCAGAACAGATGTTAAGCTAACTGGCTTGTCTGCTTTTAATTTGTCAGGAAGGTGTAGAACTTCATGTCTTGTCACCACAATTAGCCTCAGTTCTTCAGACTCCATTCTTGAGAAAGTTCAGGTGCAGGGATCTGCCCATCATCTTCTGCTCTGAACACAGATGGAAAGAATTCATTCCGTTTCTTTTCAATCTCCTTCCTTTTGCACACCTTTGACTCCCTTATTGTCCGAAGGTCCAATTGCCTGCTTAGCCAGTTTCCTGCTACTAATGTATTTAAAGGTGTAGTTGTTGGTGGTCTTTGTATTTAGTTATGTGTTCCTTGATATTTTTCTCCCTTATTGTCTGCTTGCATTTCTTTTGCCAGAGTGTGTGTTCCTTTTCATTCTCCTCATTTGGACAACTTGATTCAATTTCATTTTTACCAATCCCTCATTTTTGGGAAGTTTTCTCTTTTGAAGTAAAATTTTACTGTGTTGGACTTCCTTTGCAATTGTCTTTTTACATACATGTTGAATTTAATAGTGCTAAGGTCACTGTTTCCAATCAGATCCACAACACTTACATTTCGCACCAAGTCCTGAATGCCATGTAAGATTGAGTCCAGGGCCACTGGCCCTCTGGTCAGTTCTATGATCAACTGTTCTAGGGCACAGTCATTTTGGGGTATCTAGAAATTTTATCTCTTTGTCATGACTGTAACACACAATGTTGCCAGTCTATGTGAGGGAAATGGAAGTCACCCATTACTGCAGCACTTCCTTGATTTCATTCTTCATATCAAGATCACCTTGAGCTTTCAACCTTCTATTTAGCAGCCTAAATTTTGCTTCCAGGACCTCATGACTACAATCTCTATGTTACGGATGTGAATGTGCACCATGGCCACCAATACTTCCCCAGCACTATCTACCCCCGCGGAATATCCTTGGGACATCAGGATAACTGTGCATTCCCCAAGGAATGGGCCCTTCTAAGGGATCATTTTCCTCTTCCTTGGAGAGATGCCCTCCTTCTTTCCCAGACCCTCATTCTCCATTATATCATGGCTGCTGTCATGTTGGGACCGGGATACAGCCATTGCATTCCCAAAGGCTCATCCACCAACATCTCTGCACTTCTGTTTCTTCAGGTCAGCCACCTTGGCTTGATATAATTAAAGTGAACAGGGGCCCAGTGCCATGTTTTGTTGACAATTTTAATGTTTTTTATAAACTGCTTTACATTCAAGTGGTTTATAAATTTTGACAAATAAATCTATAGATTAATTTTAAACCAGATGCCTTCAACCCTTGGGCACTCAGAGTACCCAAAACCACAGTGCCATAGGAGATGTCCATGCTGTGTTCCAAGGGTAAGGATGCTGTGTGCATGCTGAATTGGAAACATCTCTCCATTATCTTGGGAAGAATGATCTGGCAAGAAAGCTCCACCAGAACCAGAGTATTTGCTCGGAAGTGTTTCCAATCTCTCCTCCAAAGCTTTGAAAATCCTAGATCCTACCGAGGAAGCACAGGAATTGCACACGTATGTTGCAGCCTAAAAAGGCATAAGATACCAGAGAGAGTGATTCATTTTCCTGAAATTTTTGATGGAGAAATAAGGGAAGAGTGGGAACTGCCCCTTTCCAGCTAACTTCCCTAAAAAGCTATGTTGCCTTCCATTGGAATTATATAGACACTGCAAAAAAGACCAAAAGCAATTGAAATAAGATTGATTTAAAACAATAACAAACCAGTATATGGGGGGTTGTCAACCCAGCGCCCATGTGTGCCATGGCACCTGCAAAGGCCTCAATTGGTGCCCCCAGGCAGATGCCTCAGACTGAGCATTCATCTTTTAACAGAGCAATTCAAATGCCAGGGAGCTGGTGGAAGGGGGGCTGGCGGATGAGGAGGAACTGGCAGAAAGCTCCACGGAATCCTCCTCCTGCTCAGGAGCTGCCGGCCCAGCTGAATGCCAGCTCCATCTGGAGCTGTGGGCATGAGCCATCCAGGACGTGCTGGCTCTGACAGTCAGACCTCCCAGGGAGTAAGCACTCCATGCAAGCCACAATGGAAATTTAAGAACATAATTTTACTGCGCCAGCCTTTTGGCCAGTGGAGTTTGCGGGACGATTGGGACCTGGGGAAGGGGTATGAACACGAGGAGGATCTTGCGTAAGTCCCCCCCATGGCACCTCCCCCAGAATGCCCCATTTTCAGGGCTTTCACCGGCTCTCCATCCGCTGGGCTGGATATCCCTGGCGAATCCCTGGCTGTGCTGGCAGGCTGCTGGTGGTGCCACAGCTCAGCCATGGTGGAAGGCTGCTTCCAGCACTTCTGTGGATCTGTAGCCTCCAACTCACTCCAGCCTGATGGAAAGGTGAGTTGGATTGCACCCTAAAAAAGCAAGTCTCTAGCCCTGCTTCAAAAAAAGCTGTGAAGCGAAATGTGTAGGCACCCTCGTAAGCGATTTCTGTAAAAATAAGTGAGTTGTTTGGACACAAGGCAATAGGAATCCCTGGGGTCCTAAAGAGCTTCTGGTTTTGCTTCCCCTTTAGTGCACTTTTCCTGCTTCTGTCGTTTTCTAGTAATCTTTGAAATCTCTGTAGTTTGCCCTTCCTTTTTTCCTAGCAACCAGGATGCATCTTTCCTGTGGTGGGTTCGTCTAACATCAGGTACTCCCTAGAAGTTATTGTTGTGCATACTGCTCCACAATAAGTGCAGGTGGATGTTAAAGAATCTCTTTCCCAAAGGCAAAGGCAAAATGTGAAAACTTTGCAAAGAGGCTTAGGCATATCTCCTGCTGCCAGGAGCTGATGTTCAGGCATTCATTAAGATTTAACTGTACAGTTTACAGTACAATGGTATACATGTCCATTTCAGAAGTCAGTCTCTTTATGTTTAATGGGGCTTACTACTAGGTAAGCATGTCAGCCTATGCTTTGGTTTAGGATTGGCTTTGAGGAAAACAGGGTTAAAGGCACAACAGCTGCATCTGCACGATCAGGACCAGTAGGATGTAAAAACTAATATCCCATACTAAGCAGGAGGTTGTCCAGTGATGGGGGTGGGAAATCAGCAATAACTGTGCTCTCTCTAATTTATGCCATGCCCCCTATAGCACCCATGTTGTACCATGCCATGCCCCCCATGGCAGCCATGTTGTGGCTGGCTCCCTCAGCAGTCTCTCAAAGTTCAAAATGTGCCTCCTGGTCTAAAAAGGTTGGCACCCCTGCAGTATATATATCACATAGAGTGGGGTGGGGAAGCTTTGTCCCTTCAGATGTTGCTGAACCACAACTCCCATCAGCTCCAGCAAGCATGGCCAATGGCCAGGGATGACTGAAGTTGTAATTCAGAAACACCTGGAGGGTCAAAGGTTCCCCTCATCTGACATAGATCAAGAGTGGCTAATGACATGTTACTAGAAACAGCAGCCTATGTCTTTTATCTCTAGCTACAAAAGCTAACTCAGTCCAAGGAAGCCTTGTACTGCTTCTTAACAATCCTGTATGACAGCCATTTTTTTAAATTGATGTGTGGTGAGTGTCCGAATAGGCCTGGGAAGATCTAGGTTCAAATCTCCATTCAGCCATGAACCTCACAGGGTACCTTGGCCAGTCATATTTGCTTAGCCTAACCTATCTTACAAATTTGTAATGAGGGTAAAATGGGGGACCAAAGAGAACCCTGTACACTGCATTGAGTTCCTTGGAGGAAAGATGAGATAAGAATATTAAAAAATTGCCACAGGTAACCTTTTCTTTTTAATGTTTCTAAAGGTACACACAAGCCCTCCCACATATACCCTTAACAGAGTAATGGCTGGATTTCGAACACGTAGCCAAATAATGTTAGATCATATAGAAGAACAAGATGAAGTTCTTCATTGCGGTTTTTCTGATCACAGTGATGAAGATGAAAGAAATGCCAAGAATAGAAAGAGAACCCCATTTAGGTACACTTTTTGTCCTGTTTTTTGTATGTATATTTAGTAACAAACACTGACTTACTACAACCTGGAACTTGAAATGTAAACTGTGTTATATCAATGTTACATTAGGCATTAATGTAAAGTTCAATGTACAGATGATTACCATTGGAGTAGCTCCAGGTTGTTACAAAGATGTAATTGAATAAATAGGGCTGGCTCATTAGATATGTGTGTTTCTGCACATGACATTAAGTCAAAGTGGGTGTCAGAGAAGAGCAGTAGAATTGTAGCTCTGCATCAGGAGGACAAACCAGATGGCAACCTGGCCACAGAGGAGCATCAGAGCAACTTTGTTAGTGAGACTGTAATTCAGTAGGATTGCCTGTGGATTTGGCAACCTTGTAAAATGTTCCCAGAGAAAAAATCCTCATCAGTTAAGATACTTGTAGTCTCAAACTGTATTTGCAGGGTTTAATCAATTAAAAAATGTGGTTTATCTCTGCTCTAGACGGTCCTTAAATCGTACATGGACACGAAAACAGGTTCCCCCCAGCTCTGCACTTGAACAGAAAGAGATGCAGCACAATTCTAGTTCAAAAAATGAAAACATTTTACAGATGGAAACTGTTACAGGTAAGGAAAGGAAACTGATGCTGCTATACAAAAAGGTTGGTGTGTTTTGCTAATAATTGAGGGTGGTATTCAACTAACATGACCTGTCTGCTTGCACAGTGAGACTTCCTCCCCCCTCTCCTTCCCCCACCCCTCCCCTCCCCTCCCCAAATCTGCTCCACAGGGTTGGAGGAACCCAGGAACAGATTTAGGCTTACATAGGGGGGAAGTACAATTGCACAAGCAGAAATCTTTACACTGACGGAACTGTGGTTTACTGTTATGTTGGATACAACCCTTTGTCATTATGGTCCAAAGAGTAGTATTGGTCTTGACTGTAAAAACATGGTCCAGGATCTATATGAAATTTGTCCTAGCGTGCTAACCTATTAAAATACCTTCACAAAGATCAGCAAAAAATGGAATAGACGTTGTCGTCATATCCACTTCACAACAGATTACTCATGTTGAAATGTGAGATGACTTAGAATGAGTGTCATTGCATATGCCGTGTTCTGACATTACAGGCTATCACAAACACATTAAACAAGGTGTCACAAATGTGTTAACAAAGGTCTACACCAGGAGTGAGGGATGTGGCTCACTATCTGCAGGCCCCTTTGCTGATGTGTGGGGTCACCCACATGCCAGTCAATGTATACATTAAGAAATAAGATGATTCAAAAATTCAAGCTGCCACTGCAAAGGAAGATTCTTCCTTTGCAGACCCAGCTTGAAGAATCTTGGGGGTGGATGAAAATGGACCATTGGTCTCACCTGAAGAGTGATTTTCATAGGAGGACGGATGGCCGTCCTCCTATGGAAAATGGTGCCTTTTACTGCTGAGTAGCTGGAAAAAGTTGAGAAAAGTTCTGTAGCACTCAGATCCTGCTTATGAGTTTGCCATAGGCATTTGGCAAGATTCTGGACTAGATAGGCCTTTGGTCTGATCCAGCAGGGCTCTTATTTTCCTAAGAGCAGTCAGCGTTTCTTATCTCCTCTCAGAGATAAGCCTCTGCCTGCTGTTTGACAATGAAAGGCAGCTGGCAGAGGCTTATCTCCGATCTTGGAGCTTAGTGCATAGATCAAAGATGACAGACATCTGGCCTCATATTATATTACATGTGTTGATTGACATATGGGTATGGTTTGCCCAAAATGACCTCACAAGTATAATTGGGGCCCATAGGCTGGAGGTTTACCATTGCTGGTTTACACATTGTCCAATGAATCGCTGGCTGTTGTGAGGCGTCCTTCCCTGGCTCTCCCTGTCAGGTTCCTACCTGCGCGTGGCTACTGCCTGTCTCTAGGCACCACCAGGGACTCCACCAGTCTGGACCGCTCTCTCTTATGATTTCTCTCCCCGCTCTAGCACAGATCTCAACAGATCCCCCTGCTAGGCAACCACCAGTAACGTCCCAATACTAGTATTCCCAGAGACTCTGAATACTGGTATTGTTATTCTCTTCACCGCTGCCACCATTTGTTACAGTTCCCCTTCAGCCTTGGTCATTACCTTACCCTCCCTTCTGGTCTGTGAAACCCCAGCCAAGGATCAGGCCTTTGGTAAACCAAATTAAGTATTTATTACAGATAACAAAGCTAACAAGATTAACAAGATTTCTTCTTAAGGCACATAAGCATATGGTTTTACTCAATACTAATCCAAACTCCACCTCCCTCCTTCTTCACTCTCTCCTGGCAAACAACTCTCTCAAACCCCACCAAGCAATCCACTCTTTCTTTTCTCCCCCCAGATTCCACAATTTACCACCTCACATTCCCCAGATTTACCTGTCATCCTTTCATTTATACTGTCAGCCATTTTAAACATTCAGCCAATCATCAAGCATTCTATTGCCCATTCACTCCCTCTCCTCTTTCACTACTTACCATGTATACTCTAAACAACCAGCACTTACCATATATACACTAATATATAGGAACATCACAGCTGTATCACCTGTTTTGATGCAGGTAGGTCACATCCAGAGCCTTCTATGTCAGTTTTGTTAATTACCTTGAGAACATACATATGGCCCAAGTACAGCATATCTGCATTGGTCAGCCAATGCACAAACCACCTGCTTGACATTATCCACATTCTCAAATCCTTCTTTGATACTTTTTTCTATATCAGTCAGGCTATATGTAAAATTCCCTGTTCATGTTATGCATTTTCTCTATACTTTTATTTAAATATGTATAGTCATCGAAGTTAATGCACATTTTCCCAATGAATAACATAAACTAAGTAGAATTTCAATATGTGCCTTTAAGTCTTCTCTCTTGTTCAAAACTATAAATTTATTTTACTTACAAAATGTATAACCTGGTTTTGCTCCAGGGGTCCCAAAGCAACGTTATAGCTAAACATGTCTTTTAGCTCTGGGAATTACCTGGAATATGCTTTATATTAAAACTTTACTCTTTCTTTTCAAGGTGCTGATATTGAATGTATCCAGAAGAGTCAAATACTAAATATGCAGAAGTTAAAGAATTCTGAACTAAAGCTTATTGCTGCTAAGCAAAAAATGAGTGAGCTTGCACTTAATATCAGAATGAAGGAAGAACTTATTAAAGAGCTGGTGAAAACAGGTAACTGAGTTTGAGTTGCATTTTATATAAGTGGGAACAGGGCCAAAATGATACCTTTTGTGTACGAGATGAATTAAGGTAACTTAGGCTTGTATTCAGTGAAGTCACCCTCTTTTCACAAGGACTGTTTGTGTAATGGAACTTCTGCTCCCTCTCCCCTCCCCACTCATCCCCTTAAATTTGCCCTGGAGGGTTGGGAAATCTCCAGAACAGATTTGGGGGGCACAGAGGGGGAGGAGAGACCATGAAACTTCCATTGCAAAACTCTGTGCAAACAGGATACAATCTGGTTGGATACAATCTTTAGTTGGTCTACTTCTGTACAGCTTAGGAAAAATTAAAGATGGCCCAAAGCCAAAGATGGTGTAATAATTCATCTGTTAAACCAAGTCTGGGGTTTAGATATCCATTCTGCTGTGAAGCTTTATTTAGTAGCTAGTGGTTAGTAATTCCATTTTAGTCTAATCTACCTCCTAGGGCGATTATGAAAATTAAGCAGTAGGTGGGGAGGATACAACCCTGTACACTGCTCTGAGCAACTTGGAGGAAAGATTGATGAGATACATGTATGTGTGTGTTGAAAAGCTTTTAAAAAATTGGCTAACAACAACTGGTAATAAATTAGTAATCTAAATACCTTTTAAAAACAAAGAGGCTCTTTTTGAGCAGAGACCTGCTACAATGTCAAAAGTCACAAATGACGTTTCACCTTTTAATTTGTGGATTTTTAAGGTAATGATGCCCGATCTGTAAGTAAACAGTATTCTCTGAAAGTAACAGAACTTGAACATGAAGCAGAGCAGGCTAAAATGGATTTAGCTGAAACACAGAAGCAATTGCAGGAGCTAGAGAACAAGGGACTAAGAGACATTACTGAAAAAGCCAGGTTACAAAAAGAATTTAGGAAGAAGATGGATGCAGCAAAGCTAAAAGTGCAGGTATGTGTAACTGCAAAATTGATTTCCCAGTTTTCTTACATGGTAAAAGAACATGGGATCTTTTGTACTCTGCTGTACCAGCTTTATGATGATATTATTCTGTCACAATAAATGTAAGTTTGAGAGCTGGTATAGCATAGTGGCTGAAGGTCTGAGCTATGGATCAGGAAGCTCCTGGTTTGAATTCACTAGGGAGCTTTTATGCTAACTACTTTCTGTATCAGGGATCCTCATAATTCTCTTTCAAATGTGAGGCTCTTTCCCAGAAATACAGCATATTCCCATCTACTGTGCACATTGTTTTATTAGCCAGATAACTCTATACATCACTTCTTGTATAGCCCAGGTGTCAGTGCTATTTAAAACCAGCAATAAAGTATTATCTAATCACAAAAGATTTTCCGAGGATAGACTACTTTTGTGAAAATATCATGTTAATAAATTGTGCTTCTATGCAAATAACTATGGCCTTTATTGATTATATTCATACATTATACTCCCAAAATTTATATCACTTCTCCCTCCCTCCAAGACGTTATTTGCATTCTGTCTATCTACTTTTCTTTAAAGCAAAGTGTATCCTGTGCAACTAGTCTTTCTGCTAAACTATGCAGGGAGGCTCTTGACAAACCCCCCACAGTACAACAAAGGGTTGTATGCAGTGTAGTGCGAAGGAGATTGTTCTGTCAGTGCAAGCATTTCTGCTTGCCTGACAGAGTGCTCTCCCCTTGCATTCTCTCTGGGGGTTCTCCCACCCTCCAGAGCAGATTTGGGGAAGGTGGGGGCATACAGGGGGAGAAGAGGGAGAAGTCCTTTTGTGCTAATGGGAGTCCTCGCACTGGCTTCTGCTAGAACAAGTTAGTTGAATATGGCCCAAAGTAAATTAGTCCACTTTACAGTTATAAACAACAAAATGATAGTACGACACAGTAGGGCAATATGAACTAACCTGGCTATGTTGCCTTAGGTCTTGCAAAGAAAACAGCAGGACACTAAGAAGCTGGCATCGCTGTCCACCCAGAATGAGAAACGGGTAACCGAAGTGGAACAGAATGTCAGTCACATGAAAAATCAACAAGCTCAATTACAGAAAAGATTGCGAGAAGAGAGTGAAAAAAAGAAGAGCTTGGAGGCAGAAATTCAGCAGGGGCAACTGCAGATTAAGGCAAGAGATTTCATTTCTATCTTCTTAATGAAATGGTAATAGCAGTTTCATAGCCTTCTGTGACACAAAACCTTGGCACCCTTCCTCTCTCAGTACATAATATCATGCAAGATCAAAGACAGTGAGGTAGTGTAGTTTTGTAACTAAGAGTGTCAGTTATAAACCAGGTAGTTCAAATTTTTCCTCAGCCCTGAATTCACTAAGTGTCTTAAGCAAATCACTATCTCTCAGGTTTGCCCCCATCCATCCGTGGGTATGGAAGTAATAAAAATGTACTTTATGTAGTTAGAACTTCTAGTGCTATAATGTATTCTCTGTTACTGAAATTTCATTTTTCATTTTGAGAACTGAGATAACATGTATGCAAATGATTCTTCTTTACTTACAGGAACTTCAAGAAAAGACAGAACATCAGGAGAAGATTCTAAAACTAAAAGATGAAGAAATTGCTGAATTTAAGAAGAAACATTCATCTGAAACCACTCAGCAGCTGCAGGTATGTAATATTGGCAACCCTGGTGAGTTGAAATGCTGCTGCCTGATTTTGTTGCAGAAGCATCTTTCCCTTAATAAGAGCTACTGGATGGCATGAGGGCTGCATCTTCTTAACTGAAAGTTTTAATAGAAATTTTACAACTCAAGGAAAAAAATGCTTCACAAATGCTTCACAAATGCTTCACAAAAATATAAAATATCAAAATGTTTTAATTGTTTAGGATGTTTAATAAACCAAATGCTTAACTGTATAACTGGTTATACCCATATGGATAATTGATAGGGCAATTAGTAAAAAGCTTGAGATGTGATTCTCAATAATTCTTTGTTCTCTGTTTTTGGTCAGGCAGAATAACGTCTCTTTTTGAGGTAGCCTGCTTCATCACCATTTCCCCATCTTCCCAATTTCCCTCTACATTTTTCAGTGATCCCTATCCCCTGTACCCCTCATCTTAATCCCCTGCATCTCTTTGTTTCAGCCATGCAAGACCTTCTCTCGGTCCCACCGGTGAGAACAGCTAGGCTGGTGCGGACCAGAGAGAGGGCATTTTCAATTGTGGCTCCCACCCTCTGGAACTCCCTGCCTTATGATCTTCGCCATGCCCCCTCCCTGACAGGCTTCCGCCAAGCCTTAAAGACCTGGCTATTCAGGCAGGCATACAGGATTGCTGGAGTGGACTAGGGTTAGCTATACAGATGGGCGGTTTTAGATTTTCATCGACTGTTGTTCTGGTTAAATGTTGTATTTTTATCCTTTTATCTTTTTATGTACGTCGCCTAGAGTGGCCGTTGTCGCGGCCAGATAGGCGACTTAAAAATAAAATTTATTCTTATTCTTATTCTTAAATTTAGACTACTCTGCAAGCCACACAGTTATACTGGCTATATCTTCCGTTTGCTAATGTAAAATGTTTGATGTAAAACTTGAAGCTACTGAATTGTATCCAGACTTCCTATGAACGGAACTCTACATAGGTAACATTTCCACCAAAGGAAAGGAGGAAGAGGCAGTTGTTACTGACTTACCTCTCCTGGAGCCCGCTATCCTGAAAATCTGCTCTGGATGGTGTGGGAATTGGTATATAGGCTGCAGAAGAAAGGGGGAAATGGTGAAAAAACATCCTTCAACACAGGGGTGGGTAACCCCCAGATCAGAGACTTGATCTGCCCCTGGTAAATTCTTCTGCCCCCCAAGACCTCCCTGGTTTTTTGGCAGCAGTGGCTGAAAGAAAAAAAAAAGAAAATGCTGGGGTAAGTGTAGGTTAGTGCTTTAAGTGGGATACAAATTGCCCCCACCCTGCTCATAAGATTGATCTTTTGAGTAAGGGTAAAAGCCCCCCCTTCCTAGTTTATCTTCATGGATTAGCTGAGAAGGGAGACAGTGTGGTGGTGTCCTATGTGTGCACCTTTTATTTTATTTCCATTTATAGACTGCTTACTATTGGAAGATTTTGAAGTGGTTTACAATAGTTAAAATATATAAATATGTCTAAAAACTATAAGTACAATAAAAACTATGTCAAATGATTTACATAAAAACAAAAAACAAGTACATAAACAAAACCCAAATACATACACAATGTCAATATAAAGTCAGAGCATTAATTACAGAGTGGCAAAATGTAGAACTCCAGCCAACATAACACATTATTCATACAACTCTTCACCCAATATCAGGCACCGTCCATTCCACATAACCCCTGCAATCATTCACTACTGAATACATCATCAGCCATCCACTCATACATACTTTCACACAATATTATTACAACCCACATACAAGGGATCACTGCCAAGCATGCACATGTAAGAAACTCTCCTCATCTCTGAAACTCTCGTGCCAACACCCACTGGACTATCTAATACTCCTCTTGCATCTCTTACTTGAGAGAGGCCCATTGTTCTACCAGAGCAGGCTCTCACCCTGGGGGTATAAAACTGCTTCCATCAACTCCCAACTACAACCTCAGTTTGTGATTAAATGACACATCAGCACAGTAGCAGGCACAAATATCAACCTCACGCAAGGTGGCCCTGAAGGTCACCATAAACACAAGTTGTTGCAGTCACCTGGTGGCTGGCTCTTCTCCAATGACAAGCTGGCCTTCTCTATTTTATACTCCATTGGCATTTTGTTGGACAGCATCTTGTGCTGACTGAGACCCACTGTATGAGAGCCACAGGATGAGCCCTTCAGCTCATGTCAAAGGCTCACTCCCTTGCCAGGCACAAGGCTTACATACAATATCTATGGAGGTGGCAGAGAGGAAAAAACAACAACACTATCTTCAGTCAGGAGCACCAGCTGAATCTTCTTCCACTAACACATTGCCCCACCCTCCCACTGTGAAAGCTTTTGGGGTGGCCGCATCCAGTGGTATACAGCCCCTTGAAGGTTGCCCTAGGTGAAATGCTGACAGGCCAAAAATCAGGAGCATCCACTGGATCTCGGACCATTCTGTAAGGCAGGATTCAACAAAGTGCTTTTTTGTCTTCTTCTGGAGTTTAATGGCGAATCAAGGCCAAGGAAAGGCCCAATTATCGCCACCTACTGGCAGAAAATCTTAACACATCTCACAGCATTTCATAAAGCTTTGTAGGTGTAACAGTCAAAGAATATCTAACACAGAGCCCCGAAGATTCTTATTTCAAAGGACTGATCCCACCAACAAGTTAGTAATCCTGAAGTCGCTAAACCTACAGAGGAGAAACTATCTTCTGCATATCTCACGCAATCCCAAATAGCATTATCCACTGTTTCCACAACCCCACACAAGGTGCGACACTCAGAATCCAGTTTTCTGACCCTGTATGAGCCACTTGGATGAGTGCATTGCCCCGTTAGAACTCTGAATAGACTGCTACCCTTTCAGATGAAACACTCCAAAATCCTCCAAAACTGGTCAAAAGGAAAATACCTGTCAACCTGTAGAATCCACCTCCCACTGCCTTTGCCACTTACCCAACAACATCCTTGTAACCCAACTCCTAACTTCTGAATGTTCCTTTGCCCCAAAGCCTTCCTAGCCCACCTGGTCAGCCATCTTGTTTCTAGCAATGCCCACATGAGCTGGAATCCAACAAAACTGAACCAAGATACCCATAAATTGTAATTCAGTATTCGGCCCCCAGATCTCATTCACTAAATTACTTTTACAACCCATACCTCCATTCTGAATAGCCACCAGGTCTGAAAGGGTGTTTGAAAACACAGCTACCTGGTCAGGTCCAATATCCTATACCTATTCTAATGCCAACAAAATAGTTATCACTTCAGCAGTCATTATTGAGACCCAGTCAGACAATGAACAAGCCCTTTGAACTTGAAATGCTGGAATACAATAGGCAGCACCCACACAGCCATCCTGTGGTTCCTGAGATCTCTGTGTATAGATTGCACACATTGATCCCACTTAGATAAAATACACCCCACTGCCTTGCTTTTGGATGTATCCAGCCCAAGCTGACTTTTGGAAACTCCATCACAATTCAGATCAGTTTGAGGAAGAACACACAACCATCCATAAGGCCAGCGAAGAGACAATCGAGGAACGCTCAATCCTTGCATTATATTAGACTTCAGCCAAGCCTGAACCCTAACCACATGTCTCAGCCTAACAAATGTCTCAGAAGTAGCAAATTTCCAACAAGCCCCATAGATATTATACTCAAGTTCTAACTAAAATTTTGCCTTCTGTCCCAAAAGGTAAGATCTACAAAAGCCTGCCTCAGTCACTCCCTGCATTACATTGCATGGAGAGGTGCTGAAGGCCCCACAAATTATTCTTAACGCCTTTGTTTGAGTAGCACCAACCTTCCACAACAGCGATCTTGAAATAGATGTATATGCCTGACAGTCATACTCCACCACAGACTGAACAAATGCACAATAGAGCATCAACAGTGATTTCCCAGTTTGTAGAGTAGTTTATCAGTTGATTTCATGAAATCAGGTGCTTAAATGTCAGGTTTCAATTGCCTAAACATTGAACTAACAACTGTTTGGTATTAGTTCCGCCTATTCTGTGCATGTCAATACTGTTTTTTGAAATTGTGCTTGTACAGGAAAAATAATCTTCTTGAAGATCATATAGCTGAGAATATTTTTATGAATGTACACAAGATTACCGTAGTCTGTTTTTTTCCCCTTCCTTGATGCAGAAATTAGAAGAGAAAAAGAAATGGCTGGATGAAGAGCTAGAGAAGGTTTTGCATCAGCGTCAAGAGTTAGCTAATCTGGAGGAAGATTTAAAGAGAAGAGAAGCTATCATTTCCAAGAAGGAAACGCTAATGCAAGAGAAGAGCCATTTGGAAATTAAAAAACTGAGATCCAGCCAGGTGCTTTGCTTTTTTAATGCTACATACTCCTATCTAAGAATTAGAAGTAATTGTCACTCTGCTGTTATAGTCAAGATAGAGGTTGATGTTCCAGCAAAATACACATACCTCTTTTTCTCACTTTTTGTGAACTTGGGCTGTGTCCACATTAGGGGTGTTATCTCACACAGTGGGTGGTTCAGATCTGATTTTTTCATGTATGCTTCTGTGCAAGGGTGTCCACTGAAAAAAGTTTAAATTTTCTGCCTCTGATTCTTAATGCATACCAGTGGGCAGTCCTTGATGGGACATATCCACATGGAGTGTGCGTATCCCCTCCCTGCACTTACTACATATGCACCCTCCATTACCATTTTTCAAAATGGGCATGTATGCAGGCATTTCTTTACCAGTGTGCTCATCTTTCTCCCTCCCTCCCTCTCATATATATATATATATACACACAGAGAGAGAGACAGACAGACAGACAGGTGAATGAGAAGGATGTGTGGACAACACAAAAAAACAACTGGACAAGAGCAGCTTCAAATCTTCATTAAACTCTGGTGTGGATGACTCCTTGGGATCATGAGAAATATTTGAGTTTTTCTGAAAATTATTTAATATTTCTTTAGTACTGTGAATGTTTTGCATATTAAACTTATTTACTATTTCATCCTTAATAGGAAAAAAACAGGTGTCAGAATTGCCTAATATGTTTTTTTAATAATGTTTTTAACCTTTAAAAAGTTTTTTTAAAAAATTTAACGCTGTTTTGTCTTAATGTATTTTAAGATTTGTTTTTATCATGTTTTAAAGTGTTTTTAGTGCCTTGTTTGCCGTCCTGGGCTCCTGCTGGGAAGAAGGGCGGGATACAAATTAAATAAATAAATACTACTACTACTACTACTACTAATAAATAAAATAAAACAGATAATGCATGTCCTTATGTTTACTGTTACTGTGGGCTGGATTCAGAGATGTGCATAATAGGGCTAGTTGAAGCTCTTAACCACAGCACTCTTAATCACAGCAGCTCCCCAAAGATGCTCGATTGAAGGTCAGAGGACCCTGCTGAATGAGGTGGACTGTGACATAAGAGCTAAGGGGAAGGGAGAATCTCTGAAAATTGATCAGAGACAGCTTCTGCAACCAGGTGCTCTTCTTGTTCAGAATATGGCTCTGCCCAATTTGGGGGTTACTTCCTCAGCCTACATCTGGCACAGTCCACCTCATTTAGAAAGTTCCCCTGAACTTCAGTGTGGCTGCCGTGGGAAGGAGGGGTGGGGAAGTCAGCTTTAGCCAGCCTTGTTACATGCGCTTAACTCTGAACCCTGTATCTTCAGTGAACTTGGAAAGGTTTGCATGTTGGTATGTGTTCTATTTTGGGGAGGGGTTAATATCATTATCCTAAAAGGGATTTTATTTTTAATTTTGGCTTTATAGGCCCTCAGTAAAGACAGTTTAAAATTATCTACCCGTCTGAGCATACTGGATCAGGAATTATGTGACAAAAATATGCAGCTTCAGAGCAGCACCACTGATGAGCAAGGAAAGATCTTGAAAGAGGTTCAGGCTCTACAAAAGGAAAAAGATCAGCTGTTGAAAAGAAGGAATAGTGTGGATGAGAAACTGAAGAATGGCAGAGTGCTATCACCAGAAGTAAGTAAAATGATCCATTAAGCACGTTAGCAACTGATCTGAAAGGCTTTTTTTTCTATTGATCATTGCTGAAGAGCTAATATTTGGAGATACTAAATAGAAAGGAGGGAGGAGAAAAAGAGGAATTGCATTCATGCAGTGTTGGATATCAGCCATTATATCATCCAGTTATAACCTATTTGGGATAGTATGGGACTAGCGATAATGTGTACTGCTCTCCCATGCTATGCAAATTCCATGCTTGAGTGCACAGAACTTTTCTCCCACGTGTAGAAGAAATCAGGGAAGCTTCTACATGCTCATTCAACCATATCACAGACGTAATGGCCTGGCAATCAATGGTTATATTTCCCTGGTGATCAGGTATCACTTCTGCTTCTTATATAGACATCACTATGCTCTGTTGCGACTTAGCACCACTTGTATCTGCTATCCCATAACACTAATGAAGAGAAGAATAGGATACAATTCTATCTTCGCTCTTCTGTTCTTTCCGCTCACTGTACTGCTCCCATATTTATCTGGGTCCTTATTTATTATATTACACTTGTATGCCACCCAGTAAGAAAGTTAATATAACACAGTATGAGCTAAATAAGAGTTTTATATGTTCATCTTGTACCAGAACAATAGCAGTGAGCATTTATGGTGGCTGCACATTTCTTACTCTCTCCCATTTTTTACAGTTGCTAGGATAATTTTTTATGATGCGCTAAAGTGTTTTTGTTTACCGCCCTGGGCTCCTTCTGGGAGAAAGGGTGGAATATACATCTAATATATAAATAATAATAAATAATTGGATACAAGAGATGTATTCTCAGAGAGATGTTAGTATTCCCTGTCGCCTCCCAGCTACACTGTCAGGCCATAGTATATATATCTATCTTTAATTTGCGGTCAAAGACCCATATCGGCTATACAATACAAACAGTTTAAAAGAAAATAAAAAAGAGATATACAGTACATTAGCAAGTATCATACAATCTCATTTAAATGTTAGCACGAATTAATTGGGCGGCGTAAAGGAATTTAGCAACTTGAATAGTAATTCCTTTGTCTAAACCAGAGAGAGAAAAAACAATCATATCATCAGGAGATTGGTGATAGGGAATTGAGAATATAGGGTTGAGAAATTTATATCTGATCTGAGTATAAAAAGCACATTCAAATAAACAGTGATAGGGAGTTTCGATATTATCAGTTCCGCAAGGGCAAATGCGGAGATCATATGGAACTCCATTAAATCTTCCCTCAAGAATTGCAGAATTTAAACAGTTAAATCTTGTTTTAGAAAAGGCTAAGCGAAGTTTGGGAATAGTAAGAAAATGCAAGTATGGAGCAATCTTACCATATTGTAACGGTAATTTTAAATGTAAGGGGGAGCATATTTTCGCAGCCCTAGTGGTTGAGCTCTGGTAGTCCATGTCTTTAAAGCGAGAGCGAATTGAGACTAAAGCATCACTTGGCGAATATTGAATTAGATGTGCTTTAGCTAGGCCCATTTTCAGCATTTTTAGTTCAATTTTGGTATTCCAGAGGGAAGGACTAGAGTCTTTCCAGTATGCAGAGAGAAAGCCCAGCGAATTATTAGAAGAGATTTTTATCCAATAATTGGCCGTCATTAGCCAGGCTTGGCATTCCAATGAGGAAAGACCACATTCAAGCCTAAGTGCCGCTGATGGAACACATCTCGGAACGCCTAGCAACCGGCGTAATAGACTAGAGAGAACTGCTTCAACTGTATGATCCATAGAATGGATCCAGAGTGGAACTCCATACAGAAGTTGGGGTATGATCTTATAGTTGAATAATTTGAGAATTGCTGGAACAAAACAACCTCCTTTATAATAGAAAAACCGAAGTAGGTTCTTAACAGAATATCTTGCTTTCGATATTGCATCTTTTATGTGCGTAGTCCAGCCCATAGAAGAATGAAAGGTTATCCCTAGATATTTATAATGGGCAACTTGGTCAATTTGACAGCCGTTAATTTTCCAAACAGGGAGATTTCTTCGTTTGGAGAAGACAAGAATTTTGGTTTTGTCCAAATTTATAGAAAGTTGGTTCTCGGCACAGTAGGACATGAAAGCTCTTATCATGCGTTTGAGGCCAATCTTTGAAAAAGATAAGAGTACAGTGTCATCGGCATATAGGAGCAGAGGGCAGCGCACATCAGCAATTTTAGGGATGTGAAACTCCTGAGAGAGACAATGGTCTTTCAGATCATTTATGAAGAGGTTAAAAAGAAGGGGGGCTAAAATGCAGCCTTGCCTCACCCCTGTAAACGTTGGGATAGGGTTTGTTAGGCCCCTGTCCTTAGCACAACAGACTTGTATGGATGTGTATTGGTGCAGGTTATGAATAAGGAAAAGTAATCTTTTATCAATGGATGTACACGACAATTTATGCCATAGTTTGTCACGGGGTATAGAATCAAAAGCAGCCCTTAAATCAATAAAGGCTGCATATAAGCCGGTACCCTGGTATTTAATGTATTTCATCGACAAATGATGTAAAATGAGGCAGTGATCTATGGTCAAAGATCCTTTTCTAAAACCTGCTTGTTCCATACCGAGGATATTATGGGCGTCTATCCAGGACTGCAGTTTTATTCTCAAGAAGGAAGCATAAAGTTTTCCTATTACTGATAATAAATTGATGGGGCAGTAATTAGAAGGGTCTTGTCTATTCCCTTTTTTAAAAATGGGAATCACTATTGCTTCCGTCCAAGATTTTGGGAAACGGCCGGAGTCATTTAGACTAGTAAACAGCTGTTGGCTAATAAGGGGGCCCACTAGTCTTGGAAATTATATAGGAGCTCAGCAGAAATATTATCTGGGCCTGGAGCTTTCCCTTTTTTAAGCCCAGCTATTAGTTCTCTTATTTCAAGGTGAGTAACGGGGGGCCATTCAGGGAGCAAACAGGGATCAAGAAGTTGAATATTTACATTATTCGAAAGAACCTTCTGGTATAGAGTTGTAAAATGACGTTCCCACATTTGAGAAGAGATGGTGTAAGTGGGGAGAATAGACTGTCTAAAAGCATTCGATATAATAGATCAAAAGGTGGACAAATTCTTTGATCTAGAGGCATTATGTCAGGCCATAGAAGAATGGGGAAATGCTGGGTGTCATTTTAACTTAGCTGTTTCAATATCTGTCAGAGTCTTCACTTGTCATGACATTAATAATTCAGGGTTGCATCCTTTTTTTCCCATGCCACTATGAAATGTGACCCACTGGAATGATGAGATGGTTGCTCACCTTAAGGGTTCAGATAGGATAGTGGTTTTAAAACTTTTTATCTTTGGGAAACTTTCGGAAAACCATATTGACCAGGATGGCATGCAACCCTTTCAAACGGCACTGAAGTAATGTTCTGGGGTGTACGTTTAATTCTAGCAGGATGTTGGCAAAGCCTGTTTGGGCCTTACACCTTTACCCAACATGAACTGAGAGTGCATTCTAGACCACATTCAGTGCTCCCTTGCAATTGCACATTGCAGAAAAAGATAAGTAGCAATTGACAAGCTGTCTTACATGGAATCTTGTGGACCATGTCTGATCTTCTCCTTGAGGTACACTTCATAGGCGTCCAAGGAACCCCAGAGTTTCTCAGAACGTAGTTTGAAAAATCATTGAGAGAATACAAATCTAAATAAGGTTGAGCATACCTATGCTCAGTGCATACATATTGTAGTAAGGTCAATTCAACTCAATGAGACTTACCTCTAATTAAGCATACATAGCATCAGGATGTACTTTAATACTACCTTTTTAGAAATCTGTCACTGAAGAGAACCTACATGAGGAATGGATACCATTATCACTTAATGTAATTTAAATTATATAAATCTTCTACATATAAGAATATAACCTTTAGAAAACAAAGTCATGTGCATTATCTTTGTAATGTATTTTGAATGTTAATACATTTGAATAATATAATGAATATTTAAAAGCTCATCTTCAATAGCCCTCTACTGAATCGTAATGATTTAATCTCTGCTCTCTTGCAAGGAGGAACATACTCTATTTCAGCTTGAAGAAGGGATTGAAACCTTGGAAGCGGCCATTGCTTACAAGAATGAAAGTATCCAAAATCATCAAAACTCAGTCAGAGCCTCCTCTCAAATCCTCACCCAGAGTGAGGCCAATGTGATGGGCAAGTTGGTCTCCTTGTCTGCTACAGAGCTGAGAGCAATTCTTTTAAAATATTTTAATAAGGTTTGTTGTCTGAATTTATACAGAGAAAATTCTGCATTTTCTTTTTTTGTCACAAAATGGCTTCCTGAAGAATTTCTTATGCTAATTAGTGATAGTAAGAATAAGTTGTGCAGATATTTAATTCTAAATAGGATGTATATTATACACACTGTATGTGAAAGCAGCATAAGACAAATCTACTAATTCTACTTTTAATTTAGATTAAAAAACAGGGTTGGGGATCTGTAGTCCTTGGTTAATTCCATGCAGATGGCAGGAGCCCAGAAGAGAAGGAGTGCAGGAGAGGGGGAAATTACGGGAAACCAATATGGAGGGATCAGTGGAAGGAAGAGGGGGGGAAAGGCCCTCTGCAATTGATCAGTTCTGAGCTCTAGCAAGAGTGATTTTGCCCTGTTCTGGTAGCCCACTCTGAGTTGGGGGTGGGAGAGAAAGAGAAATGCCTTTTTTGGCTTTGGCCCTGCCCACCACTGGCTGCAGTGCCTGACACATTATCCCTGAGGCAACGTGGCCTTTGACAGAAAAAAGTTTCCTCAACCCATTATAAAAGATTACCTTTAAAACTATAGGTGATATCCAATGCTAGTCTTACTTAAAACAGAATACTAACCAATGGGCTTATAGCTTAGATAGATAAATATAGCATAGCTGTAAATCAGGGGTAGAGAACGTTTTTGGCTCCATGGGCCAGATCCTTATAAGGATCTGCCTTGTGGGCCAAATGTGACAGATGGGTGGGGCTGCCTACCTGTCTATCACATGATGTCACATGATAGACGAGTCAGGTGCTCATCTGCCAAAATCCCTTGTGTTTCGCTTAAGTATCCACAATTGGGGACTTAAAGGAGGATGAGAATTGGAAAGAGAATGAAAATAGAAATGCAGGGAGACTTGGAAAAGGCTTTAAGATGAGAGAGAATGGACTGAGCAAACAGGATAGCAGGAGCTATCTTATCTTAAAGCCTTGGCAAAAGCATTTTGAAGTAGCTTGTGTGTGCGTCTTGCACAGGAATTTAATCCCTGCTCAACTAGTGAGTGGGAATTAAATCCTGCCCCTTTGGCTGTGTGATCTTGTTCTGTACTGGGAGCAGGATCACACAGCCAAGACAGGATTAAACCCTGTCTTCCTGCCAATCAGCTGACATCACTAATGATGTGAATGGGTAGGCATGGTTTGGGGAAAATGTCCTCAGGGGCTAGATGGGACCCCCTGGAGGGCCTTGATTGACCTGGAGGCTGGATATTCTCTATCTTTGCCATAGATAAAGCCTGAGATGTTTTGGTTCTGGTTATATTTTGTTGTAATTTTGACAGCTGTTAAATCTATGGTGGGGTTAATAAATGATACTGTGTATTTTCTGGTGCTTTCAGATTGGGTGATTCCATTGACATTCAACACAAGTATGTGCCATATGATGTCTTGTCAGAATAAACTGTGAAAGATTTAATATATTAGCTTTCCATTCTGATAGCGTAGTAAGAGCTTGGCTTTTTTATATTTAAACTCATTGCAAATATAGCCTCTATATTTCATTATTTTTAAGTGTGGCTGCCTATTTTCCATGGTTTGGGGTGCTTCAATTTATGAAAAGAAAATACTATTTCTTTCTTAGGTTGTCAGTCTTCGTGAGACTGAGCGTAAATTGCAATTGCAGGCTGAAGAACTGGGAATGAGGGTACTGGAACAAGAAAACATAGTACGGGAACTGGAATTGGCACTTGAACATCTCATGCTTCAGTGTGACAGGCGCCTGACCCTCCAACAGAAAGAACATGAGCAAAAGATGCAATTAATATTACTTCATTGCAAAGGTATTTTGACTTGGATGACTTCATAATGGTATCTGGTGGGAAACAAGATGTTAGTCTAATCCAGCAGTACTCTTCTGATTATCTTAATGTTGAAATTATGTGTAGTCACTACTAAAAGTATCATTCCATCTGAAATGTTCATATGATATGTAAAATTGTATATTTTATAGCAATATAAAATACAAACTTTCACTTCAAGTATTTCATATTTCCACTCGCTTGCCAATCACCTAAGAATATAAAGGCTCATACCCATCCCCACAAATTACTGCCCTGATTCAGGTAACTCGGTTCACACAGGTCTGAACCAGTTGGCATTAGTTTTTATTTTAAGATCTAAAACAGGATTTAATAAGCAAAAGAGTTGAGAGTAAACATATTTTGATCAGTTGCTAATGTCATTTCATTATGTTGTATAACAGGCCTAGTGAGCAAGTGATCAGATGTTGTTGGACTCCTACTCCCAGGAGCCCCAGCCAGCATGGCCAATGGTCAAGGATTATGGGAATTGTAGTCTATCAACATCTGAAGGGCCACAGTTCCCTCAGCCCTGTTTTCCCCTGGTAGCATGCCATCACGTGGGTTATAGCGCCATCTAGCGTCCAAAGGCAAGAATGTACTGTGGTGAGCCCACAGGATGCCTTGACTCGGCAGATACTGACTTGAAGTCCGCTTCACGTGGCACTGCTTCAGCTCCCCTTGTGCTCGGTTGCAGCTCCCTCTGATCCTCCGTTGCTGCCATGGCCCGCTACTGCGGCCACTCAGAGCTCATGGCGCCAGCTCCCTGGGCCTGCTCCTCAGGCATGCCTGGAGCGGTGTTCTTTATGCGGCGCTGCCTCTAATCTCACCGCGAAGCACTGAGACGCCTTGTACGATTGGCAGCTTCCTTCCCTTCGCTCCTGGCTGCAGTTTGCGGGGGAGGCGCGTTTTAGTCATCTCTCCCAGGCAACACTGTGGCCAGACGGTCTTCTGTACGCCTTTCCTGCAATACCTCTCCTGGGCAGGACACTGAGAAAATTGCGACGCAAAAAGGCTCAACTGGTCCTGCTAGCCCCGTACTGGCTTCACCACCCTTGGTTCTTTGACCTGCTCTTACTATCAGATCCTTGGAGGTTGCCAATCAGGCCAGATCTTCTTTCACAGGGACCGATCTGGCACCCGGATCCCGACTGGCTGACTCTGATGGCTTGGCGTTTGAACGGAGGCAGTTGATTAGCACAGGTGTATCTCAGGGTTATTGATACAATTCTGGCATCTAGAAGGCCGTCGACGAATCACACCTATCCGAGTACTTGGCTCACTTTTTCCAAGTGGTGTACATTACAAGGCTGCCATCCCTCTCAAGCTACTGTACAACAAGTTTTGCAGTTCCTATATAGGGGCCTGAAAATGGGACTGCAAGCTAACACCTTGTGTTGTCACGCTTCCACTATCTCGTAAATCCTCTTCGTCTCCTCTTCTGCCATTCCCATGGGTTCACACCCACTCATCAGATGTTTTTTGAAGGAGCTGCCCTCCTTTCTCCGGCGGTATGCCACCATTTCCCTTCCTGGAGTTTACCAAAGGTTCTGCAAGCCCTGCAGCGTCCTCCCTTTGAACCTCTTGGGTCAGTGCCTTTGCAACTGTTATCCTTCAAGGTCCTGTTTCTGGTGGTGATCACCTCTGCGAGAAGAGTTTCAGAGCTGGGAGCATTGTCATTGGCCTGCCATCTCTGCATCTTCCATAAGGACTCAGTGGTGTTTCGCCCAGATCCATCATTTCATCCCAAGATCAGATCAGCTTTCCACTGTAACCAGGACATTGTTCTTCCTTCCTTCCTTCTGTCTGAAGCCTGTCCATCCATTGGAGAAGGCCTGGCACTCACTAGATGTCCAGAGGGCCCTCAAGATCTACCTGTCTCAAACCCAGGATATAAGATTAACGGAATCATTATTTGTATCCTTTCACCCAAGGACTGTGGGGGAAAAGGTCTCTAAATCCACTTTATCTTGTTGGTTGTGCACCTGCATTGCACTGGTGTATGAGTCGCTTAAGCTCCCAGTGCCTAGTAAGATAACTGCACATTCCACCAAGTCAGCTGCCACTACGGCCTCTTAAGCAACCAACGCACCTTTCTCATGAGTAAACAGGTCCTTTCTCATGAGTAAACAGTGGGTGGTCCCTCCCTGTTGGGCTGCTTTAGTACATCCCATGTGATGGCATGCTACCTGGGGAAAATGGACCATTAGTCTCACCTGAAGGGTGGTTTTCCCAGGTATCATGCCATCACGGCCCTCCTGGTTGGTGGGTACCTGGGTGTGGGTACCACCTCCTAACTGGTTACTGTTCAAAGTTGTCTTGTTTTAGTTTATAGAATTAAGTCAGGACCTCTACATCTGTTAGGAATGAATGTAATTTTGCCCTACTGGGCCAGTATTTGTATCTTCCTTGTTGGTAGGCCTGTTGGCCGTTGCATCTTCTCAGATATCTCACTTTGGACTCGTTGCGAATGAACTGGAGTCGGAGGGGCATGCTTGCCACAGGTCTTTACTTTAGTACATTCTTGCCTTCGGACGCTAGATGGCACTATAACCCACGTGATGGCATGATACCTGGGAAAACCACCCTTCAGGAGAGACCAATGGTCCATTCTATAAGAATTCATATCTTCACATTTGCTTAATATTTCCCTATTATTCAAATAAGTCATCTTTTAAACTTAAGAGTTGAAACATTAGTAGTCTGTTATGATTTAAGATATGTTTCTCTCATCCTTACAGCTTCAGTGGATTTCTCTCCCCGACCTCCATCTCTCTGTTCCCTCGTCCCCCAACTTATCTCTATTTTGATCTATAAGGACAGTGCCTACCTTTCTGCTGTACTTCTACCAGAACATGTTTCTTGTACTTATACATTTAAACATAGCACTTAACATTTACACTTTTGAGACCAATCATAAATAAGATGCAGAATACACTATCTACAACTCTGTTCATGCTATAATGAAGGTTGAATCTAAATTTAGATCTCTCTTTCTAGAACAAGATGGGGAAAGTATTGCAGAAACTCTTAAGACATATGAAGCTAAAGTCCAACAACTGGAAAGAGACTTGTTCTTCTATAAAAAAACGAGCCGAGAATTAAAGAAGAAATTAAAGGAACTAGCTGGAGAATCAGTATACCCTCCTCTGACACAAAGTAAATGTTACTATTGGAACTATAAACCATACGTAGCTATAATGTAACTCTCATTCAGATTGGTAGCAAAACTCCTATTAATCTTAATGAAGTTGGATTGTACATGGTCAGTACGTAGGATATTTTGGATTTCAGCTGTTTTTAGATTACACAAGCCTTTGGGGCAGAGGGAATCCTAGAGAAAAGAAGGTTAATTTTCTTATAACTCTCAGATGCATAAAGCAACATTTTCTCCCTTTTAACTTTTGCAAGCTTGGATCGTAAGTTCCTACTTAGAAAGGGGGAAGGCAAATTTCATTGAGTTTCTCCGTATGTTCCCTGACTTTCCCACTGTTGCAGCACCATCCATAACAGCATGAGAAGTAGTGTTAGGGCTGCAGTGGAAATTGACAAAAATAACATCCCAACCCTTTCCTCTAGCAGGAGCCTCTTCTGAATTAGACTTCCTTCCATGAATCTGCTTTCTGGCAGGATAACTCAGGATGTCAGTAAAGCCAAGCGTTGGGGGGGGGATGCATGGTAAAGGTGAACAGGAGGGAAAGAGAGAGACAGGAGAGGCCTTAAACACCTCCATGCAACTACATCTGCCCCCTCATCCTCCTGCCAGCCTTTTACCTGCCAGCAGTTGCCATCCATCATCTGGCAAGCCTCTTATCGTCAGGCCGCACAGCCCAGCAACGGAGAACAACAGGATTTGAGGACTCTGCAGGTGCTGTCAGTTTAACTGCTATCAGCCTCAGAGCTATATAGAGAGCCTCATCCCACATGACAGGCCTCTGTCCAGCGAACCAACTCCATGGTGGTTCGACCCTGAAGGAGTGACACCAAAGAGGATCATCCCTTTGGGGTCATCACTTCAGGGTTAGAACAAAAGCAAGGGTACCATCCCATTTTGGTTTCCTGTTTTATTTTGCTTTCTTTCCCCACCTGTGAGTATTTTGTTCTTTTGTTATTGTTTGCAACATGCAACTGGGTGTGTGAGAGGCTGAATTGCATGATGCATATTGGTCTTACTTTTTTGGAATGCTTAATGTGAGAGACTGTTGTGTCCCAGAGAGTTCAAAACCCCTGAGTGGGAGGTGGGTATAGAAACAATTGTGTATGCCATAGGTAAGAGGTGGTGTGGGATGCCTGCATATTTGTTTTGTTCCCTTTGCTGGAGGGTGGGTATATCTAGGGCTTACTGTATTGTCTAATTGTTGTGTATTGATGCCTGCATAGCCTGGTATATATATATATTTAATTCTAGCAGTGTGTTTCTACATATACAATGTGTCTTGGAGGGAGAATACTGGAGGAGGGGACTGTTGCGGAATCTATCTCAGTGACTGAGGGGAGGGGTAGGCATGGTAGGAGGAGATGTTGGTGGGGTGATGATAGGTGCTTGCACCTGATAGCCCTCTCTGGAGTCTTCCCTACATTTGATAGTAATGGATGCTTTACCATTGTCCCCAACAGTCTGGTGGTTCTACTGTTGAACCCCAGGTTGGTCCGTAATAAAACCATGCTGATCAATGATTTGATCATGGATAAATGGGCCGATGTGGCGTGTATTACTGACTTGGGTGGGGGAGCTAGGCGGCCCAGATCTGACTGAGATCTGCCCACCTGGGTACTCAGTACAACATCAGCCCAGACTGGAGGGACGGGGGGGAGGTGTTGCTGTAGTCTATAGGAGTTGACTCCCTATCACCAGGAAACCCCTCTCTCTTGGAGCGGGACTGGAGGGCCTGCATCTGATGTTGGGCCAAAGAGACAGATTAGGGATGCTGTTGGTGTACCACCCATCTTGCTCAACCGCCTCCCTGACCAAGCTGGCTGAGGTTGTCTTGGGTGTGGTGTTGGAGGAACCCAGAATGGTGGTTTTGGGTGACTTCAACATCCATGTTGAGGCTGCCTCAAGTCCAGCTCTGGAGTTCAGGGCCTCCATGGCAATTATGGGCCTGTCTCAAATAGTCATTGGTCCAAAACACAGAGCAGGGCATACCCTTGATCTTTTCTTTGCACCATGTGGGAGGGGTGGTGGTCTGGACATTGGTGGGATGGTTATCACCCCATTGTCATGGTCAGACCACTTCCTAGTGAGGTTTGGTCTTGCAGTGGTAATTCACCCTGCAGGGGTGAGGGACCAGTTAGGATGGTCCACCCCCGGAGACTAACAGAATCTGATAGATTCCTGAACTCTCTGGGGAATTTTCCAGTGGATAGAGCAGGTGATCTTGTTGAGCCCCTAGTCTCACTATGGAATGGTGAGACTTGTAAGGCCATTGACATGATTGCTCTGCGGACCCTCTCTGGTGCCGTGGAGCCCACTTTGTTGCTTTGTATACTGAGGAGGTGCAGCCAATGAAATGGACCAGGTGAGAGCTAGAACATAAGTGGCATAGATCTCACTCTGGAGCAGACTGAGCATGTGTTCAAGCTCACAATCAGGCCTACCACATGGCGGTAGAGGCAGCAGATCCTACTCAAGGAACCGTCCGCTTGAGTTGTTCCATGTGGTCTGGAGATTGGTCACTCCTGACCAGGGTGATGGATCTCTGGAGCACATGGTGTCCAGCTGTAACTGGCTGGCTAAGCAATTTGATGACAAAGTCACTTGGCTCTGCAGTGATTTAGACTCTACTGTTGTGGTAGTGCCAGCCGAGGTGTCCAATGCAACGTCAAACCCAGTGTTGTGGGATCAATTCCAGTTAATGCAGCCTGGTGATGTGAACAAGATGCTTTCAGTGATGTGCCCAACCACCTGCTCATTAGATCCTTGTCCACCCTGGCTTATTAAAGCTAGCTGGAGTGGGGTGACCGAATGGGTCACAGGTGTAGTAAACACATCTTTGTGTGATGGTGTGGTACCCACTGCCCTTAAAGAGGTGGTGGTGCATCCACTACTTCAAAAGCCCACACTGGACCAAATGGAGAGTAACAACTATAGGCCAGTAACCCACACCCCTTTCTTAGAAAAGGTGGTGGAGGTGGTTGTACAGCAATTGCAGGTATTCCTGGATGAGACTGATTATCTAGATCCATCACAATCTGGATTCAGACCTGGTTTTGGAACAGAATCATCCTTGGTCACCCTGATGGATGACCTTTATTGTGAGAGAGACAGGGGGAGTGTGACCCTGTTACTTGTGCTCAGTCTCTCAGAGACATTTGATACCATTGACCATGGTATCCTCCTGGACCAACTCAGTGGGATGGGTATTGGAAGGACTGTATTACGGTGATTCCGCTCTTACCTTTAGGGTCACATCCAGAGAGTAACACTGGGTGAGTGTTCCTAAGCCCCCTGGCACTTGTGCTACGGGGTTCTGCAGGGTACTATTCTCTCCGAAGTGCTATTCAACATCTCTATGAAGCCATTGGGAGCAGTCATTAGGAGTTTTGGAGCAAGGTGTCAGCAATATGTTGATGACACACAACTCTGTTTCTCCATAACATCTGAATCAGGAGACTGAACTCTCTGTAAAACTTTCTCGCAAACTCTCTGGTTTGGTGTCTGAATTCTGTAGTGGACTGGATGAGGGCCAGTAAACTGTGCTTGAATCCTGGGAAGACAGAGGCTCTTTGGGCAGGTGGTTTCCATGTCCAGGAGATAGGCAGGTTATCTGTTCTGAGCGGGGTCATGCTCCCTCTGAAGGAGCAAGTCTGTATGTAGCCTAGGGGTACTCCTGGATTCATCTTTGTCACTAGAGGCCCAAGTATCCTCTATGTCTAGGAGTGCCTTTTACCAGTTTTGTCTGGTTCATTAGCTATGGCCTTTCCTAGACAGGGGTAGCCTGACCTCTGTAGTCCATGCATTGGTAACGAGGCTGGATTACTGTAATGCACTCTATGTGGAGCTGTCCTTGGCCCTGGTTAGCTGATGCAAAATGCAGTGGCCAGAATACTGATGGGAGCACATGGCAAACAGCATGTGACACCATTTTAAAAACATCTGTACTGACTGCCCATCTGCTACTGAGCCAGGTTCAAAGTCCTTGTATTAATTTACTAAGCCCTGAACAACTGAGGTCATATGGACCACCTGAACCTTTTTATCCCACCTCAGTTACTGAGATCATCTGCAGGAGCGGCTTTGGTTGTCCCCCAAGTTGGCGAGGCTCTTTTAACATCAACATGAAATCAAGCTTTTAGTGTCATTGGCCCAGTTCTCTGGAATGCTCTGCTGACAGAGTTTCAGCAGGCACCTTCTGTTTTAACTTTCAAACACCTGCAGAAAACCTTTCTGTTCCACCACGCTTATGTAGGCAATTAAGAACATGTTTTTTTCACAATTGATCTTTGTTTTACTGTATTTTTAATGTTTTTTTGATGTTGTGGTAGTGGTGGTTTTAAACATGTAAACCACTGATGTTTTTAACAAAATAGCGGTATACAAATATTTTTATAGATAAATAAATAATGGTATTCTACTTTTTTTTTTTTTTTTACCTAGCAGTGTTTTATTTATTACTACCAAACACTCTCAGGAACCTTAGTTGATTCATTAGTTCCTAACAGTATAGAACAGAACAAACCATAATAGTTCTCTTAAAGCATCTAAGCCAACTGTTTTTTAAAATCAATATATTTATTTTTAGGTAATTGTTCTAATGATGGGATACTGAACCAAGAAGAAACAAGTGCCTTATCAGAAGAACCCAAATGGATATCCAAATCAGTAGGGACATTACAAGAAATAAACTCCCAAGTAGGAGCTCAACAAAATTCACAAAAATTTGAAGAGGAAGCTGCAGAACTGGTATCTGACATATCCAATAATCATGAAGAGCAAGCTGGAAAAGTATGGCAGCCTGCAAAATCTCATCCACAATGTCATTCTCAGGCAAAACAGACTGTGACACAGCTTCAACGAGTAACCCCCGTAAAACTTTCTCGCAAAGAATTGCGTTTTATACCTGCTTCTGAGCTTTCATCAAGGCGCTCGGGCCTTACAGATGGTATAAATTCTGTTCCTGCTGATTCTATTGAAATGTCTAGAAATTCTAACTATAATATATAATTATCCTTCTAATGATTTGAAAACAATTACACAGTTCTCTTTATTTCATTTATTTTAGGCAGCTATGATATTTATGAGTTATTTCTAGTTGCAGTGTCTCACACTGCAGATCATTTATTAATCTCCTGTAGAATTCTAAGGTCTTAATGGCACAGTGATGATACCCAGGGTTGAAAGCAAAGGACATTTTGTCCTTTGAAGAATTAAATTAGTTTTATTGTACTGATTACTTCTTTAGAATTAGCATGGATTTTTATTCCATGTCTTCATAACTGTATCTTTATCTCCTGTAGTGCAAATAATCTTAGGGCTGGGTAACAAATATATTTTTATCTGCATTGGTTATCATGACCATACCTGAGTGCATATTTATGAGGAAAAACATAATGTACAAAAACAATTAGTTACACAAGTACTTCCTCTGATTGTATAGCTTGGGGGGAAAATCACATTATGTTAAGTGCTGCTGATTAGATTTGTTATTGGTCATTTTTACACATTATTTGTCCATATCAACATGTGAGTGGTGATGGTCTGGAGCACTCGCATGGACAAAAACAAATTGCATAAACTGGCCTGTTGTGATTAAGGTCTTCATAGATACATTTGCAGTACTTGACTTCCTAATTTTCTCCAATCCATGCACACTTACTCCAAAGTTTATGACAAAACACTTTTGTGCTAGCCGAAGCTTTGAACTGCAAATATCCTTCAAAAACAAAACATTACATTTTTTTCTGAGGAAGAAAGTAATGTTTTAGAAAAAATGGTTTTGTTCATAGCATATTCATTTTAAATATGAGTTTCAGTCCCATTTTCTTTCTCTTGCTTAAATGACTGTTATTAGGTGGCTTTGAGACTGCCCCTAGCAATTTCTGTGTTTAGGCTTTTTTATGGAGAGCATTTTCTTTCCATAATAGTCAGAACTATTATTTTTATTGGCTCCAGGCAGGGTGGGTATATTTAAATCAAGGCCATTTAAATCAGTGATGTAAATCATTATTTAAATTGACAAGAAGAACCCTTGATTTAAATCAGATTTGTCCCTTATAATTCTTTTCTATTCTGTCTCCAACTGACTTTTTCTATATTGTCTCTGTCCTAATTCCTTTCCCTTTTGTGGCTCAGCTCCACCACCACATAAGCTCAGAACAACAATCTCATTCCCATCCAGGCTGTGTCTTTGCACATGTAACTTTAGTCAGAGAAACAGAAATTGAAAGTCCAGAATTTCCACGAAGCAAGAATATATAGTTAGGGTAGGCAGAGCCATTTTCATGAGATGAAAAACAGAAAATGAATGCCCACATTTGATTGGTATGTAACTCTCTGTGTGTGTGTGTGTGTGTGTGTAAGACCCATTAATTCATTTTATTGAACCTGTAAGTGTAGATTTAGCATGTAAAAAGATAGCATTGAATGGGAGAAAAAATTACTATTTTTTTTAAATCAACAAAATCTGATTTTGTTTAAATCACTGGTTTTTATCCACCCTGGCTCCATGTAAATCACACTCTGCTGTCAGAGCTGGCTAGAGTTAATTCACTTATCACTAACATATGTAGATATGCTGTCAGTTAACTGTCTTCCTTAAGTGCAATAAAAACTTACCCTGCTATGTAACGAATAGCTGTATATCTCTTAAAGTCAGCCATCCAATTATATATTAGAACACTGCTTTGTAATAGTCCTGGTGCTGATCTAACACTGCAGGTAAATGAACCAGTAGGCTTGCAGGGTTCGTGTACTCTCTCTTCACCACTCTCATAAACTATTTACATATTCTTCCTATGTTGCCTTCTTCACCCCAGATTTATCAATATGTGTCCATTGTTAACCTTAGTTAAAATTAACCTAGAGACATTTCTAAAAAATTGTCAATGGCTTGGTTCCTTAGTTTCCTGTCATCAGTGCGTAGAAGGGCATCTTCTGTTCATGAAAGGTACTCTAATCCAGCCGAGGCTCCCATTGGCATTAGGTGGGGGGAGGCAATTTTCACCTAATCCCTCAGTAGCCCCTCCCATGCTGTTCCCCAACATTCTGGAGTAAATTTGCAAGTGCCAGAAGGGGGAGGCAGCAAAATCAAATTCAACAAGAAAGGTTGTAAAGTATCAAATTGTGTCCCTCTGTTGATGGAATACTTTTGATCCAGCAGATGCTTCTATGAGTGGGAGATGGAAGGCGATTTTGGCAAATTCCCTCTTATTCCTACAGCCCCTCCCCAATGATTCCTCCCATTCTGTTCCAAAGGGTCCCCCAACCTTCTGTAGCAGGGTTGGAAGGCAGAGTGCTGCAGAGTGAAGGGAGAGAATTAGCAAAAAACAACAACACAAAAACCTCTTTCAGCACCTGGATGAAATTTTTACTAGTGATATTTGGGGCAGTGGCTACTATTTGTTAAGTATTTGTCATGAATGTGATAGATGTACAGAGTTTATATAGAGTAGTATTCAGATGTACTATACAGATAATGGTTATTTGTGCAAACTTGGCTGCTTTGGGACTCAAAACTTGTTCCACAAGACTGCTGGAAGAGGTGGTGGAATTCCTTACTGTACTCCTCCACTGCCACCCAAAAGCCATTCTGGAGAGGCAAGGAACTCTGACGAACAGCATGGGAAATAGTGCTAGGGGGTTCCAGAGGAATGAATAAAAACAGCCTCTTATCCTTCCTTCAGCGGGAACTTCCCCAGGATTTTGTTTCTTTCCATGGAAGGAGTCTAGATCCAGCCCATTGCTTTGGATTATTCATTCCTTAGATTACATTTTTTTAAAAAAAATACCTTTCCATAATAGTTTATGTATAATAGATTATACAGATGCTATCCCTGGCAGGCATAATGAACTTATACTAGTGATTCTTAAGAAACCTTTCTGCTCAGGCTAACGTGTTATGATGACCATACTAAAAAAAATAGTTCATCCTTCTCCATGCCAATGGGTCACAACTGCTAAAATATATTACAATGTGGCAAGACTGAAACAATTGTTTCCTCAATTGCATTCGTTATCTGTTGCTTTGTTGAATCGTGGTCAAAATTCTGCAGAGGGCTGTGGTCTGGATTTCACTCTTTAACATTGCATTGTATGTTAGATACTTGTATAAACCAAATATAAACTCTCTAAAATACAAAATGAAGTACAGTAAATGTACTGTAGGTGCAAAAAAGGAAGCTGTGGGGGCTGGTTGGTTCATAATATTACCATGTTAACACAGTGAGCAGCAGCTGTAAATTTGTAGAGCTGTTTTTTCCCCTCAACCATTTCCTCTTCAGCACCAAGCTAACTTAAACAGACTGCAGTGAATCTTTCAGAATGGTTCTACTATTGAATGAAACAATATTATCAGTTAAGGACTATAACTTATGCGTGTTTTAGCTTTTGTAATACGGACCAATATACTAAACTAATGCTCTAAACTAAGCATAGGTTGTCACTACGGGCCTGCTTGAGGTCTTCCACTGATGCTGGGTGAATTTTGAGCCCCCTCTCACTACACCCTGGGTGGTGAGGGGTGGCTACCTGTTGCTTCCTTAGAGCTGAAGAAGGAAGTTGGAAGTGTGATGCTCTTTTCCACTTTCTTACTCAGTTCTATTTATTATTTATTTATTTAAAATATTTCTATCCCGCCTTTCTACCCTATAATAGGGCACTCAGGGCAGCTTACAAAAATAAAATCGAACATGTACATAATAAAATTGTAAACAGTAAAATCACAAAAACATTAAAATGAATTTAAAATACATAAAGTACAATTAAATACATAAATACTATAGATAGACAGACAGACAGAGACACACACACACTAAAGGGACTATAAAGGTAAAATTTAATGCAGAAGGCATAAAATCAGTGTCAGGCTCTATGTTCAAGGCTCATATTTTCCTGGTTTCAACTTTTAAACAGATACTGTGGAACAGGGTGTCAGCGATAAGTGCTGAGGGGGGGAGATGTGACCAGAAACAGTGGGCAACTAGTTCTTTTTTAAAAGAAATCAAAGAAAGTATGATAAAAACACCGGTTTCAAATAAATGCAACAGCAGAAAGTCAACCGTGTATTCACCCCCAAAATATATCAGAACAGAGAAGTTCTGACAAACTACTGCTGGCGAGTATCCTAAAATGTAGATGACACCACTAAAAAAGACCGGTTCTCTGTGAACCTCACGTTAGCTGACAAGGTTCTTGCAGTAGGAGCTACTAAACAAACTTCTTCTCCAACCCCACTCGCTTTTGCAGTACTGAGCGTTCAAGTAAAAAGAATATCAAGAATACATAAAAATAAACAAATGCATATGTTTTTATAACACTCCCCCTTCCCTACAAAAATAAAGTACGTATTCGGAGGCCATTCATATCCCAACGACAGCACAATTGGCGTTAGTGATGTAGTTTAAGGTTACGTAGGATAGCAGCACAATTGGCATTAATGACACTTATTTGAAAGCTAAAGAAAAAGGGAATACCCACACACGTGAACCAGAAAAGAACGAGACTCGCAGACGGTTTTAACTCCCGCAGTTAACAAGGCGGGTAGGAGGCGCTTTTTGAGGTATCCTGGCCCACAAGCGGAGGCTTTTTAAGCTCACGAGGTTGTTTCAGTGTTATAAAAACGGTTTCTTTAGTACGAACGTGAATATAGGAATAAGTGCAACAGGGCAGTAAATCGCATGCCATGACCCCCCGCCCCCGTCGTTCTTTTTCCCGGCCGGCTGCCTCGGCCTCTCCCACCATAGCCCGCTATGTTCCCACGGGATAAGTCTCGTCGTGGTCTTGCCTACGTAACAAACACGCTTTGTTGCGCATGCGCCAGTTGCCCTCCCTCGTACACTGTACGCAGAGTAAGGCGACCCAAGAGACATAAACAAACTCAGCGAGTAAGCGCCCGCTCGAGTCGGGTACGGCCACGCGCTCTCGTTTCAGGAGCCTGTTCGTCTCTTCTCGTCTCCTTCTGCAACTGCGCGCCACCGCGAGCTCTTTTGAGCTTACAACGTCCCGAACCGTTTTTTGGATGCCGGCAGCTGGTTATAGCCACCAGTGAGGTCGCAGCCGTCGCCCCTTACTGTCCACCCTCCAGCGGTGCTTGGGCTGGGAAAGGCGGTGAGGGCCGTTATCTCTCCATATTGGCTCTTCCTTCCCTTCCCTTTTCCTCCGCCCGTGAATCAAACAGCAAAGAAAGAGGAATGCTGTATTGACCTCCCCACCCCCCGCGTTCCTAGCTTGGGGAAGGGGACACCCGAAACGTTGAGCTGGCGCAGATTCAGAAGGCGCTGGAGGGGAGAGGAGACGGCGGTTTGCTCAGGACGCGCACTCGCCCTGTGGCTCCGGCCTCATCGCTTTCCTGGGAAGTGACTTGGAGCAAGGCGGCCCCGTTAGCTTCTGTGCTTGCGAGGTGTCGCATCCTTTACCTTACTTTCTTCCACCTGAAAGACAAAAAACCGCCTTCTTTACTCTTTCAGCTTCGAGGAAGGGTGCTGTTTAGCTAGGCTTTCGGCAGCAGTAGTCACTCCGTGGCGGCGGCGGTACATCTTGCTTTTCTTTCCAAATACAATAACACCTGTTTTGGGGTTCAAACTGGGAGCCATGCCATCCTCCTCGAGAGCTTTTGTTTAAATGGAGGGAGCCAGGTGCTAAACGCATGAACTCACTGCAAGTATAGTCCCACAAGGTTTGGCGTCATATTAGCTTTCAGTAGTATCATTTTTTTCAAAAGAATTAAAAATAAAATTCAAGTAGTATCCATCTAGGATCAAACCATTTTAAGTCTCATTTATGTCAAGGGAAGAATTGGGCATGTGTTCCAAAACATCAGAACTTAAAAGTTCATAGTTTTGGCAGGATTGGGCCTCCCTGTTGATAAGGGATAAAACTGCAGGAAAGTAAGTTGATAACTTTGTTAACTGACATGTTTTGTTGAAGTGCTGGTGAGAATGGTGAGAGCTTTGCAGAACTGTTTAGGTAGATATTAAAAGGCTTTGAACGTTCAGTGGCTTATTTGAGTAATAGAATATATGGCCACCACCTGATTTTATAAAATAATTTAAAGAGGCTTTTACACATTTTAATCTTTATGAGTCTTAAAGTATTATAAATGGAAATTATAAGCATGCTGTACAAGAAATGTGTTATATAAATCAGTTTGCTCTCCTTGTAAGTAATTGTTTAACCATCTGTCTTTGTATGTTTACAGACATACTAATTTTTGTATGTTGAATGTTTGGAAATTGTATTTATTTAATATTTCACTGAACAGTTCTATGCATGGCTATTTAGAAGCAAGTCCCATTCCCAGGCTAGTGTATATAGGATTAGAGCCTATTTAGCAGCACAGGAGGCAATTTTTCCCTTTTTAAAACTTTTTGTTAAAATATTGTCTTTCAAGTACATGCCTGAAGCCAAAAGTGGAAGATTTTTGAAACTTTTTTTACTGAAATCCCTGTAAACAAAGAATGCACCTGCACATTTTGAAAAACTTAATATCTCATTCAGAAGACACACATGTAGACTTTGTTTGGTCTATAGTTGCCTGTTAGTTGGTATCATTTGGGTCTTCTTGTGTTTGGAAGGTGAGATATTTCTTTCTTAGAGGGCTAGGGAGGCATGAATAGTACCTCCTGTTGAATTCTTCAGAAAGTAGGGAAGATGTTCCAGGCTTGTTCCTCTCTTGATGAAAAAGATGTATGGGTCCTCTCTTTGAACCTTGGAATTGTCATTGCTCTTAGTGGTGCAGCAAAATCCACTATAAATGTTCCATCTGAGACTTTTTCAGTTACTTTTCAATGAAATAACATGCTTTCTCTGTTTAAAACATGTTCCCCTGACGGGCACAGTAGTTCCAAAGACTCCTAAACTTAATCCTTAAAAGCTCATGATGCTTTCTTGTAAAATTCTTGTTAATCTTGTTCTGAATACTATATCCTTATGTATGCCAGTATTTGCAAATGTCCAATGAGCTTCCTTTTTACAATCCTGCCTAAGAATAAAATGGCAACTACTTTCCCAATTACTCCTTTCCATCATCTTGTTTAATATGCACCAAGTTCAAAGAATGAAGAACTGTTATTTTGTTAAGCTCTTACTTTCAGTGTAATTTTTATCATTTTTAATTGATATGCTTTTCTGTGTGAAGCATAGTCACCTAAGACTCCCAAGAAAATCAATAAAAACTGCAAATTAAAAGAAGTGCTTCAGGATTCCCATTACCCATTCTTTAAGCATTTTTATGTTCTTACAGGAATTCCTACCCTGTTCTTTGAATGTTTTCCAGGATGCCTTCCAAAACAAGGAAGCTACTTCTGGATGTGTTAATTTTGGGAGCGATCACAGTTACCTCAGTGATTAATACCCCACATGGTATATCTTGGCTATGCAATTGCCCAAACTGAAAATCTGTCAAAGCTGACCCTTTATGGTTCAGTAAAAGTAAAAATGTGGCAGTTTTATTTGTGAGGTCTTTTGGGCATTATATAAATCATCTTTAATAGGTAAAAACAACTGTGATTTAACTCACCAGTGCTCTTTTGGTAAAATAGTGGATCTCATCTCTCTCCCCCTACCCTTTCCTATATTATTGTTATTTTTCCAGGAAACATCTTGAAGCACCAGACACCTCCAATGTTAAAATGGCCTCTGCGGTAATTAGTTCAGTTCCTACTACTGCATCTCGGTTTGCTCTTTTGCAAGTTGATAGTGGCAGTGGATCTGATTCAGAATCTGGAAAGGGAAGAAGTGGTCGGAGTGGTGGAAAGTCCCAAGCTTCAGGCAGCAAGTCAGCTACAATTGAAAAGAAAAAAGAAAAGAGGAGAAAAAAGAAGGAACAGCAGCAGAGTGAAGCAAATGAGGTGCAGTGACGTTTATGTTTCAGTAATAAATTGTGCCAGGTATTCACATACATGCAAAGTAAAAGCTGAAAAATAGTTAAGAATCAATTTTTAAAAAGTGTACTTGAGATACAGGGAAAATTCCAGTAAGGGTTAGAAGTGGGGAAGTTTTTAGGATCAGATGTAAGTATTGCTCTCACAAGTACTTGAATTGCATCCCAATCATAAACATGTTTCCTTGGAAGTAGATATCTCTGAAGAAATCTACCCTAGTACTGTTTTCTTAAAGGTAGATGTCTAGGATCACGCTATATCTCAGTGAAGATGGTTCAGATTTTTTTTTAAAAAGTTCCCATTTGTGGTATGGTAGTGCCTATGCACAAAAGTTCTTAAGTAGTAGTCAGGCTTATCCAATTTTCAAGCAAATGGCAAATTAGCAGCATTTCTTAAGCATACTTTGAATTTATTTTCTCTTAAAACTGGATACTTCCTCAATGTTGCTTTCTTACTATTTTGTAGATATCGTAATGCATCTGTTGCTATGGAATTCATGCAGAGTTGTATCCAAAGGTGTAGTTGTGCTAGTGGAAGCACTTGCACAAGTCAGGGCACTTGATTTTTGCTGACTGCTCTTACCCTGTGCAGCTACTCCTGAGGACTGCTGGTGGCAGGCACAGTACATAAATGAAAATGAGACATAGGCTCTGTCCTTGGGCTTACTAATTAAAAAGACACACACAAGGGAAAAATTAGAGGGGGTCAGTTTGACAGTGCCAGAATGAAATGATAAGTTGTAAGTTGACATTTATATGCAGTTTGAACCAGCTGATCTTCCCTTGCTGCTATTCTTCCTTGTATAGAGGGGGTGCACCTGCTCAGTAGCTGTTGTTCCTCTGGCCCGTAGCAGAAGTTGGTGTGTCATTTTCTTCATTTCTCTGGACACGGGGCACCTAATGTGCATTTCTTATTCTATAGTTTAGACCATAAATATGTGTGTGGGGTGTTTTCAAATAAAATCATCAGAATAATGTAAGTTGCTTGAAAGAGTACTTAAACTATGGTGTTAGCTTGCCACAGTGTTTTGTAACTTATAAAATTATTTATTAATGCTCATTGTGTTTTGTTATAGCTCAGAAATCTTGCTTTTAAGAAAATTCCTCAGAAAAGTTCCCATGGAGCCTCCTTGTCTCAGCATGAGCAAACATTAAACAATTCAGCAAGAAAAGACTCTCAAGAAGAGAACTGGCAAGAGTGGAGACAAAGAGATGAACAGGTGATTAATCAAACATTTTATTTTTATTTTTCTAAATCTCATTAGAAGTGTTCATGATTATTAATTTTAACAGCAGTACCTGTTCTGCATACATTAGTATATGCCAACATCCAGTGCTGGTTTGAAGGAGAGCCCTATTAAACATAATAGGACTTAATTCTGCATAAACATGCATAAGATCAGGCTATAACTTTCAGCAATCCTGAGCATGTGTACTCAGAAAGAAGTCCTGTTTAGTTCAGTGAAACTTATCCTAACCACCTTGATTAGGGAATTACAACCTGTACCCCATCTTGAGATCTGTTGTGATGATGGGTGAGTTATAAATAAGTAAGTAAATTAAATGTCTACAGAGAAAGGTACAAAAACAACAAATACAAACAAGTCTGGTTCCTGTTTCTCAAATTCTTTAGGGCAGGACCCTCTACATAGACTTAATTAGGCCTGCCAGGTCTTCCCATTTGGCCCACCTGGCCATTTTGGCCAAGTCACATCCAGGAGCCCTACACCTGACATACTATATGATCAGCCAATTGGCAGCACCTCCAAAGTCCTGTACAAAGTACTCTGCAAGACTTCACTATCAGCTAATTATTGGTTCTTGCTGAGCTGCTTGCAAAGTGCTATCTTGCAGAGTGCTTTGTAAGGGGCTTGGCAAGACCCACCAATCAACTGATTGTTTACTTGTGAAGCAACTTGCAAAGCACTCTGCAGGAACTCTGTGCAAAAAAGGGTCACTTTGGGTCATTGAGATGCCAAGTGATTGACAGCTAGGTACTCCTGCCACTGTGACAAACTACCTGTAAGGGGTGGGGGAGATAATGATCTGGCCTACTGACCAGTTCCTGTTCTGTACCCATTATTTAGGGAGACCCGATGACACAGGAATTTCAAGATCTTTCCCCCTCCAGTCTCTCTTGATTTTAGTTCTGTTCATCCCCCCCTCCACCCCGGCAGCCTTCTTGTTTTATAGCTAGGTTAAATTAGTTATAACTTCTGAATGGAAGCAGGCATGGACAGCGATAGTATGGGTAAGTTTGGAAAACAAAATTTAACCTAAGATATGTATAGAGAAAACATTCCTGTCACAACTTCTGAAATGTGTGTGTGTTTTATTTGTAAACACGTTATTGTTAAAGCAATGAACAGTAAATAACATAGGATAATTTTAACTAATTTCTTGCTTAATAATGTTAATATGTCAAAATATTATTTATAAAGCCAAAGACCCAAAAGTACTTCACGAGTATATTGAAAAGAAAGGCCATCACCATAATATAAATAAATGTGTAGATTGCTATTGAAGTACTTGGTTAGTCGTCTTACTCTATTAATAGGGACTGGCTTGGAAATGAACTTTGAGATCTTAGTAATGTGCACCTCAAAAGAGAGGTAAGCGTTAGGACTTCCCAAATTCTTCTCCAGTCTGGAGAAGACTTCCCAACTAATCACTTCTTTTGAAGAACTGTTCCACAAGGCAACGGGACAATAACACACATCACCACAGGTGATCTTATTCATCCCACGAGCCCCCTACAGCCCCAGTTCTATCTGGGCACATTTCTTCAAAACAGTGCTCTATGCTAGATCCTTGCACTTGGATAAGCTGGGGGGTGGGGTCATTTTTCTGAGCATCAGCTTGGCTTGGGAAATTACCCACGTTCTTCCCAATTTCTTAATTAAAAACTTGGATCAGTTCTGATTGGGAGAGAGCGTGTAGAATTATTCCTGTTGCTAATCTCTTCAATATCCGAACATTGGCCTGTTTGCCGTAGATGGCAAGAAAGATGACTACTACGTAGATCTATTTCACAGGAGCTCCATTATTTTCAGTCACCTTCTCAGAAATTTGTAGAGGTCTTGATTTCTTTCTTTTACTACCTCACCTTGTAGTACGGAGTGAGGAAGGTGGAAAATATCCTGACTACACCATTACCAAAGCACATCTCAAAGATAAGTGACTGACATGTAGTACTAAGATAGAGGCGTGTGGGTATGTATGTTTAAATAAAAGCCTATCACATGGCCCACTTTTCACTTTTTTTTTCCAGTTGACTTCTGAAATGTTTGAAGCCGATCTTGAAAAAGCTTTACTTCTAAGCAAACTGGAATATGAAGAACATAAAAAGGTATTTCCTGCTTTAAGTACAATTTAAACATAAATTTTATTACCCGTTCCTGGATCCGCTTCAAGATCAAATACTTTTGTTAATCTACTGGAAATATATAGAAGCATGCTTTCTTAAATATTTCTTTTTCCAAGAATATTATATAATGTTTAAGACATGAAAGGAAGCCTCTGCTAACCATATTGTATTCAGAACATTAAAATTCATCTAGCAGTGGTGATTAATCCTCAAGACATGAAAAGAACGATTAGGAGTTCCATTTCTTTTTCTTCCATCATATTTGTGTCTCAACAATTTGAGTAATACAGCTATTTATACACAACCTTGCATGAATGATACAAAATTTTCAGGAAAAAACACAGAGCTAATATTTGACTAAAAGTAAACATAAGACAGTGGGTTGGATCCAGAGAAATACCCACAGAAAGTGACTTACCTACTCCTTCTACTGATAGTCCCCCCCCCTGAGGGCCAGAGACTATTGAAGGTGGGGGGGGGGGTGTACCGGCCCATGGGCAAGCTCAGCAACTATATCAGCAGAATAGCTGCCTGTAGGCAAGGGGGGGCTTGTATTCCCCCCCCGCCTTAGTTCTCTTTAGAGTTTAGCATTCAGCGTCTAAGCCAGCAGGGAGATGGGTCAAGGGACGGTCAATGTATAGCTCAGAGCCACCTGGGGTCTAATCTGGGGTTCCTAACAGGCATTCAGTCTGATGCTCTGCCAAGAGTGATGCTGATAATGCCTTGTTAACCAGATAGTGTAGACCTTGGAGCAGTTAATGCCCCGCCAGGCAATTAGAGGCTTTGCTTATCAGCTATTGTTATGCTGTATGATCCTGGGAAAGAGCCCCATCACTGGAGGGCTATGCTGGGAAAGTGATGACTTAATTCTTTGTAGTTATTAGTTGCTTATTATTCTGCTGTAAACATGTACCCTATAAAGGGTTCTTGGCTGCCCGGTTCGGGGTTCAGTCTGGTCCATGTCCGTGCAGGGCCTGGCAGCCTGTTCCATTGTGTATTGGGTACACCTGTGGGGTGAAAGCTACTCAATAAACACTCTCCTTTTAAGTAAACCTGCGTTTCAGTCTGCCTTACTCATCTCTCTGGTACCTCGGAAACCTGAATGCCCAGGAAGGGGGCATACAGGGGGAGATGTGAAAATCAGATGGAGGTACTTATCATGAGCTGAAGCGTTTGTGTGGTTTTCTGATACGTTAAGTTAATAGGAGATCAAGAAAACAGTCCCTGCTGTAATGGTGGTGGTGAAAATAGGACTCATCCCTTTGCAGGCACTGGCATGTCAGATTTTTATGTAGTTCAGTGCTGGATGTGTGTTTACTTGTTTAGAGAGACCAGTTGCATAAACATGGATTAAGAATACTAAGCAAGAGACTAAAATACTATACATTGTGTCAAAGTATTTATTTGAATAACTTATTTTCCTTTTGGTAGTGTTTACAAAAATATTTCATGATTTATTCTTTGAATTTAAAGATAGATGTATAAAGATTTATTTATTTATTATTTTATTTATACCCCGCCCTTCCTTCCAGCAGGAGCCCAGGGCGGCAAACAGAAACACTAAAAACACTTTAAAACATCATAAAAAGACCTTAAAATGCATTAAAAACAAAACAACGTTAAAAACATTTTAAAAAAACTTTAAAAACATATTTAAAAAAAAGGGTTTAAGATATTAAGATTTCTTTTCTTTACAGGAATATGAAACTGTTGAAAGTGTTTCTCCTCCATCAAAGACTGTACACAAGAAAGAAAAAAGAAGAAATCAACAGGGAAAAGACAAACCTCTCACTGTGTCTTTAAAAGAGTTCCAGTCTGATACAGGTTAGCGAAACAGTCCAAACACAGCCTATGTTCAAATAAGTTGTGTGAATTATGCAGGATACAACCTAAATTGTTGGAAATGAACCTAAATATGTGTGTGTGTGTGTGTGTGTGTGTGTGTGTGTGTGTGTGTGTCATCAGCTCTTCACGTTATTCCTTTTATATTGTGCTTTTTTCCAACAGAAGTATACACACAAAAAATCAAAACATAATAAAAAGTTGTAAAAAAAAATCTGGACAACAGCAGCCAAGAAAATCCAGCATATCAGCAGTAACAAAACAAACAAAAACCAACACCCGGCAGATTGTCACATTGAAAAGCATATAGTGCATTCACAGGACAATCCTGTGCATATCTACTCAAAAGTCTCACTGAGTTCACTGAGTCTTGCTGCAAGTGTGATGAAGTGTTTAGAGTGTTGGACTAGAACCTAGGAGACCAAAGTTCGAATCCCCATTCTGCCATGAAGCTCACTGGGTGATCTTGGCAAATCACAGTGTCTCAGTCTAACCTACCTGATGGAGTGGTTGTGAGGATAAAATGGAGAGGGAGAGAACCAAGAATGCGTCCTTGAGCTCCTTGAAGGAAAGATGGGACATAAATAAATAAATAAAATGTGTATATGATGTACACTTAGAGCATTTAATTTGTTGAAAGAAATACTCTGGGATATCTACTTAGCATAAGTGCAAGCAGGTACTATAACTGGAATCCATATGTGAGCAGAAAGCACTTTTGCACACTGATTCTCCCCTGCCTAATTGCATCCACTGTGCTTCATAGTTTGTAGCTATGGAGTGTACCCTGTTCTTTTAGAGTGGCTTTTTAGGAGGTGCTGACCTGTAATGGGAAAGAAGTGGCAGAAAAGCTCTGGTGTGTGTACAGAACACTATGTGAATAATTTTGGATCTTTGCCTATGGCTTGGATTCAGACTTTACTTCCGCCAGCAGAAGTGGGCAGGGGACTTTTGCCAATTCCCATTCAGTTCCTCATGCCCTCAAATATGTTCCTGAGGAATGGGGAACCCACTGAAACAATCAGGTGATGCTGTGTGCCACAGGAGAAAGAGAGAATTGGCAAAATATACCTTTCCCCTTCTGCCCCTGAGATCCCTCTGCTGGATCAGAAATCTCCCATGGACAGAAGAAGCCTTTCTGTTCAGAGAAGGTTGTCTGGATCCTGTATATTTAATACAGTCTGCAGTTTAATATACTTCAAAAACAATTTCTCAATAAACACTTAAACTAAATTAAACAAACTCAATGTTGCTTTTTAATATTTTTTTATTGGTATTATGTTGCTGAGAGAAGGATATAGGAGAATCAGTAGAAAAGAGTCCCTCTTTCTATCTCCCAACAAAGGTTGTTCACTAGAACAGCTAAAGCAGTTTTAGTTCTAAAACTAGTCCAACAATTAGTTTGGAAAACATCTTGATCGGTTTCATCCAAGAAAACCTGGGGCCATTTCACAAATCACACACTCCATCAGCTCCTATGGGAAATTTTATATTGGGTTGTAGTAGTTTAGATTCAGATGGGCCAAGCGATGCTCTGTTACTAGATTTTTTAAAATTGGCAAAACAAAATACAAGGAATTTAAAATAAGAATGGAAATATCACCTTAGAGAACCTTCTTTTATAATTTAGCAATGTGTGGCACTAAACAATCTTGAATTTTCACTTTCATTATCACTTTTGTTCACAAATGAAATTTAATCTGTTAATTTACACTTTTCATGTTGTTTCAGATCACCTTCCCAAAAAGCAGGAGGTAAGTACCTGATTAAACAAATAAACATACTGCTTGAAGTATCTCATGAAGGAATTCTTTAGATGGCACTGTCCTTTTTTCCATTTCCATGGCAAGCATTACTACATGCTGTGTTCTAGGTAAGTATTGTTAAACTATTGCTTAACTATTGGTTATGTTGGGGAAACTTAGATGGACAGCAGGAAACTGGAAATTGTGGAGAACTGAAGAAGCTAGTACAGGAATACCCCGCATTAACATACGCAATGGGTCCAGAGTGAGTACGTAAACTGAAGATGTACTTAAAGTGAAGCACTACCTTTTTTCACTTGCGCCGCCACTGTGCCACCTCTCCTTCATGCGGAGCCTCAAAGCCCCGCGCTAAAGCCTCTGCTGCTGCGCCACCACACCTCTCACCTGATTGCGATCGCGCCTCCCAGCTGATTCGCAGTCGCGTCTCTTTCCACACACCCCACACCTAAAGAACAGGCCACAACCAAAGGTTAAGTGTCCATTCTTGCGGAGCGAGCGTATGGGAATGGTGCTACTGTAAGTATGTCTGTACTCGCGAGTGTCCTTAAGGTCCGTATAGCGGGGTATTCCTGTAATATTTGGAACAATTGATTTCTGCAATATGTTTTTGAGAGGCCAGTGGACTGCCTTCAAATTGATCCTGACTTATGGCTACCCTATCAATAGGGTTTTCATGGTAAGCGGTATTAAGAGGGGGTTTACCATTGCCTCCCTCTGAGGCTAGTCCTCCCCAGCAGGCTAGGGCCTGCTCAGCTTGCCACAGCTGCACAAGCCAGCCCCTTCCTTGTCCGCAATTGCCAGCTGGGGGGCAACTGGGCTCCTTGGGACTATGCAGCTTGCCCATAGCTGCACAGGTGGCAGGGCACATAACCCCTGAGCCACTCACTGTGGGGGTGATCTTAGCTGGCCCTTGACACCCAGGAGAGACGAGTAGACACTGAACTCCCAGCCAGGCTTTCCTCCCCACTGTGCTATACCAGCGTCTTTGAGAGGCAAAAGCAGTCCCTTTAAAAACCCCATTAGCAGTTCTTAGTTGTCTCTTTCTTGTGTCTGTTCTCAACCTAATCTTTTGTTGTTCAGTCTGGTTTTTTTTTTTTTTTTACTTTGTTTTGGAGCTTCTTTCTGCATAACTGTGATCCTAGCTAATCAGGGCCTGTGTAGTGAATGTGGTGGCAACATGGTACTCAGTAGTCAAAGTTGGCTACATGATAACATCACATAGGACAAATTAAGCCCTTGCTGTGCTCCCAAATTGAATTATTGTAGGCCCTGTTATTGCTGAGGGAACCCTTTCTTGTCGTGCTGGGATGGTGAGGAATGAAAGCATTGCAGACCACAGGAAGTGTCACCTGGTTGACTTTGAAATGGCATGAATTCGTTCCATGTTGTCTTGTACTGCAAGAGTAGAAAATTAAAATGTTAATTACATCTAAGCATTACGTAAGTGATACACACTGACTTTCAGCCTGATGTATTTATCATGACATGAAGGGGGCGGGGTTATTAGGAAGTTTTGGGATTTGTGATATGGCAATGTAGGACTAGAAAAATTCTTGTTTATGGGATTCTGTTAAAGAAATAGCAGGTAGCTGGACCTATTTTCTTGAGTTATTTGATGGTATGTTAAGGATTTTTGCTTGGTTATGTAACAATACAAACTTAATAATATAGTAAATTTGCTTGAAGCTGAAATTTCATATTTAGATTTGGATTTCATTTACAGTCCTTTGAATAATTACTTATTATTAAGCTATTGAATTGTTTTTACTGGAGATTAATAACAGTTTTTTGACAGGAATTGAACTCCTCACATGCTCTCTTGCACGATGGTGAATTCTTCAATAGACTGGAAGATGATGTGCACAAAATACTCAATAGAGAGAAAAGAAGAGAGCATATCACAGATAATGGAATGGATAATAGTACATCATGTGACCCCACACATGTATGTTAAATGAAAGTTCTTAAAAACATACTATACTGTTGTGTTGAATGCAGCTAGAGGAGAAATTGGGTAGCTTCATAAAAATATGTATGAGGTATGAAAAGGCTGCTAAATTTTTTGATCCAAGAAATATCTCATGAGGAAACTATATAACTTTAAGAACTGGTGCCTGAATTTTCTTGTTTTCCTCTTTTATCCTCTTCCATTTTTTCATTTTGTGTCATGACTTTTAGATTGTAAGCCTGTGGGCAGGGCCTGCCTTATTTTTATTGATCTTATGTAAGTTATTCTTGGGAGCCTTTTCAGCTGAAGGAAAAGTGGGAAAGTAATAGCTAATTCGTCGTTTGACAGAAGTAAAAATGTCTGCAGAGAGAAGTGGCTTACAATGCTGTGTTATCTGTAGGGTTCTGTAATAAATTTCTGTTTGATAAGTTTTATGTTCACGATCCAAAGATCACATTTAGATGCTCAGAAGAGCTTGCATATGTGCACCAGGGTTCATGTGTGTTCCCCTACCCTAGCCTGTGGTCCTCCAGATGGTGCTGAGCTACAACTCCCATCCCCTGGCCATTGACCATGCTTGTAGTAGCTGATGAACTTCAGCAACATCCAGAGGACCATAGGTTCCCTGCCTGAACTCTAGCAGTAGGTCACGTTTTGAAGCTGCTCTGAATTTCAGGGACAGTGCATCATAAACCCCAATAGATAAGGATGTACGTTTTTGTTCTCTGGGCTAATTCCTGACCAATTTTAATAACTTCCTGAATGAGGAAAGATAATAATCAGTGGTATGTGTCAATTTCCATAGAACATGTCTCTATATAACACATTCCGTTGCATTTCTGAAATACGAAAAGTTTAAATTACCAGCAGTTTAAAGTATACCTAAGCACATTTGTTAAATAGGAAAATATTATGAACTGTTGAACAAAGGTTCCATTTGTTCAACTCTGTTAGAGACTAATATTCAATTTACATGGTCTCTCTTTTTTTAAAAAATGTGGAGGATTTTTTCTTAAAAGATGGAAGAATAGAGAGACTCAAGCTGGAACTTGAGAAGAAAGATGCAGAAATCCAACAATTAAAGAGTGTAATCACTCAATGGGAGGTATGTACTTGGTTTCTTTATGCAGCACATGTTATTAATCTGAGGAAAAATTTAAATTGAAAAGATTGCCAGCCTTTTGAAAGCACTGCTTCCCCAAATAATTCTGATAATAAAAACTACATTTGGCCTATATTAGTAGCAGTTCCTGGCACCTAGATGTTATTTCAGAAGTGAATAAAACATTTTACTTCTTCAGAGAAGCATATATTTAAAGACATTGAGTGTACCCTGTCAGTCCTCCACCGTCAGCCTCAGAAAGTATAGATCTTTCTTACTAATTAGGTCTTACTAATTGCAAAAGGACCTTTTTATACTGTTTTTTCACAGATACTGTTTACCAATAAATGCTGCAGTTGCTAAATAAACTGCAGCATCAAGAGACAACTTCAATATAGATGCTTCTGTATTTTAATTGTATGCTTTTCTATGTTGTTAACTACATGTAGTTTTATTTGTAAGACGTCCTGAGTTCCAGTTTGGAAAAAGGGCGGGGTAAAAATAAAGATTCAATTCAACATAAGAGAGTTGGACATGTTGCTTTAAAAAGGCATACCAAATCTGTGGTTATCTTAATACATATTTTTTATTCATTTACGAGTGTTGCAGAGATGAATTTCTTGTAGCACATCACTCACCTCATCTGTTGAATTGTGACTAGGGATCAGATCATTTTAATTGCTCTTTCAAGGCAATAACTGACTTTATATAAATGGGGCAGTTTTGTAAACTTCCAGCTCAAAAATATATTCCTCTTTCTCTGCTGTCACTGCTCATTCTTGAAGTTCACCCTTCATATGTATTACTTTTCAAAATTGGAATTGTGAGTATCTTTAATGTGGCAGTGTATTATACTGTATTTTCCTTCTGACCCATAGATTAGTGATTGGACTTGAAATGTTAAGGCTGCAGTCCTAAACACATTTACTATAGGGAGTAAGCTCCAGTGACTAGACAGGCATAAGACTGCACTGCACAACTAAAAGTCGGATAAGGTTTTGGTTTAATATGTCATTTGCATTAATTGGATTTTTAAAAATATTTAGGCAAAGTATAAGGAAGTAAAAGCACGAAATGCACAGCTTTTGAAAATGCTACAAGAAGGGGAAAGTAAGTACTGCTTTGTGTTTTTTATATATTAAAATTATTTTTAAAACTTGTCACATTCATTAAATCTATCTACAAACTATTTGGGCAATGGTTAGACAAATAGCCTTGTTTTATTATTATTACCTTATTTTATAGCAGGCTTATGCAATCAGTGACCTTTCAAACTGAATGCAGCTGATCAGCCTTGCGTTTTGGTCTGACAGGTGCTTGACAAAATGTGCCCCTCCCTGTTTTTAAAGAGATTGGAAATAGTTAATCTAATATTTCTTTGTTTAATATTTTAGTGAAGGATAAAGCTGAAATACTCCTTCAAGTTGATGAATCCCAGAGTATTAAGAATGAGCTGACCTTACAGGTACACATTTCTCTCTTTTTTTCCTTGTATTAAAATGTCAGAATAAATGGGTTGGAAGAAGTTTGAGTAATGTTCATGGAAGAGGGCCTTTCCACTGCAGCCACAGAAACCCAGTCATGGAGGGAAGGGGGGTTCTCAGGAACATCATGGGTTGTGGTGTGGGAACCTCTAACTTCAGGGAGGAAATGCATAGAAATTGGCCAAATAAAAACAACCATCCTTCTGTTTTAAGCAGAAACGCCTGGCACTCAGGAGCCCATAGAATCCAACTATTATGTATCAAGACAAACGAGTGTGAATATTTTCTTATTTTATTTATTAAAATATTGTACCTCGCCTTATCATCCATGCAGACCTTCAAAGCAAAGTAATAAACAACTGTAAAAAGAAATACTCATAATTACAAATAAAACATCAAGCAGCATAATTTAGAGTGAGAAGCAACAATACCAGAAACAAATTCCAATAGGAGGACAAAAAAAAGGTTATTTCATAGACCATGAACACAGGCATACTGAAATAACAGCACATTGCTTTGGTGATTAAAGGTAGAGGAGGAGGGAGCTGACCAGATATTCCAGGGCAATGAATTCCACAGAGTAGAGGCTACCATTGAGAGACAGGTCTCATGTTCCTGCCTCCATACCTTGACTGATCATAGACTTCTGAGCAGATCCTCTGCTGAAGATTTAAGCATGCGAGTGAGTTCATTTAGGACTTTAAGGATCAAAACCAGGTCTTTTAAATCGGGCTTGGATATGGATAAACCTATAGGGTAATATAATAGTGGCATAACATGATCAAAATAATGATTATTTACTAGTCAGTACATGAGCTGCCACATAAAACTTTGTTTTGTGAGCACTGGCAGCTCCATGTAAAACATGTCAAATTTATCTAATCTGGAAATGATGAAGACATGTAAGAGTGGCCAGATCTACCTTTTCCAGGAAAAAGTACAGCTGGCTGGGCATAACCACTCTTGGCAACTGTTGCCCCTTGGGAATCTAGAAACAAAGCTAAGTCCAAGCCCATTCCTAAAATCTGAATTCTGTGTACTTAAAGTTTTATTTACTTAAAAGTTTTCAGTAACACAGCATTGTGTCATACATCAGTAATAGAATGCAACCCCATCCAAAACAAACTCAGACTTGTCTGGATTACTTTTTTTTGTTCGTTCCAACCACTCCTTCACTATGTCTAGACAACAAAGTTCAGTTCCTTTGTTACCTCCCTGGGATCTGTTGAAAATGAGAGTTGTGTATCATCATATTGGGAATGCTACATTCAATATCTGGACAACCTTTCCCAGTGGCTTCGTGAAAATGTTAAATAGCATGGGAGACAAGATACTCACACTCACGCTCCATAAGACAAAGGGTTTACCAGAAAATCCAGAAAAGTATCCTGGGACCTGCCTCCCAGAAAGAACTAGAACCATTGCAGAATATATATATTTTTGCCATCACGTTCTACAAAAAAACACACATCTGACAACAGTAAAATACATACTAATACAATTCATAACAGACACATTATTAAAACCAATAGCACACTAAAAAGTGTTTATCCACAGTACTCAGTTTAGAAACCTATGAATCGCACAACACCAGGATAAACACCCCAAAACAACCAAAGTAGCTACAAGATCTTCAATGACATTTATGCCCAAATGCCTGATAAACCATCTTTACTGGTGCCAAACAAATGACAGTGTTGGCACCAGGCAAGCCTTTCTGGAGAGATCTTCCCACAAACAATGTCTTGTGAGCAGTGGATGCTGGTCCTTTAGGGTGAACAGGGCGCTGTCCCACCAACCTCAGTTTTCCCTCATCCAACCCCACCTGTCTTGTGTTCTTACTTACAGTTAGCCAAGGAGGTAGCCCTGGCTATCAACTTTTTCCTCAGTCTTAGTGCTGCCCTTGTAGAACTCAGCGGGGAGGAAGATGAGGACAAAATTAGAATTTATTGGCTCTGCTTTATTGACTGGCTTCACCTGCTGTTGGCCTCCCTGCATTCTGTTCTACCAGTCCCAATGGGCAGCCACCACTGCTTGCAAGTCCCCAAAGAACTAGAAAAGTACCATGGTCAACTGGCATCAAAGTTTGTGTGTGTGTGCAAGATTGGGGGATGATGATGTTCAATATTTTAACAATATTGGTGTATCCTCCCCTTTCTGATCCAAGCTGTAATGTTTTTAAAATTAGAATATTTCAACACAAAATAAAAAGGATTGAAATGTATGGAGCAAACTTCATGCACAGATGGGCACATGCGACTCCCATCATGTTTAAGTTGCCCTATTCTTACATTCTATAAGAGTTCTTCCTGTTTCTTCATTTTTTCCTGACTTTTAAAAATGTTTCCTCTTATTTCTATGTAGTTTCAGAGTAATTTGAAGGGGCAGTATTTTATTTGATTAAAATAACCTGATTTTAAAAATGTTTTTCTTAGTTGTACAGCTTGGAGAACATCCCTTACTCTCACCAGCTGTCAGAGAACAAATTGGAATCCTTATGCTATGTATGTCCAGCACCTTAAAGTCAGAAAGGAATTACTTTTCATGTGCTTTCCGGAGCAGCAACTTAATTTGTCCGTTCTACTAAAAATCCTCTGTATAATCGAGAGTAATCCCATCAAAACCAGTGGGGCTTAATTCTAAGAGGAACTGCATAGGACTGGGCAGCCTACTGTGAAATAGCCTTGGTGAGAATTGAAGCATGATGGTATTCTAGATTAGTCAGTCCAGAACACTTCTGGCTTTGGCTCCTCCCACCATTGCCTTAATGCAATGTTAACAAATCAGCTCACAGATGTCTATTATTTATTTATTTTATTAAATTTATATCCAACCCTTCCTCCTAGTAGGAGGCCAGGGTGGCAAAAAACCCCACTAAACACACTTTAAAACATAAAAACAGATGTTAAAATACATTAAAACAAAACATCTTTAAAAACATATTAAAAAAAATCTTTTTTAAAAAAGCTTGTAAAACATCTTAAAATGTCATCCCAACGCAGGCGGAGACTGGGATAAGGTCTCTACTTAAAAGGCTTGTTGAGAGAAGAAGATCTTAAGTAGGCACCGAAAAGATAACAGAGGTGGTGCCTGTCTAATATTTAAGGGGAGAGAATCCAAAGCAGGCACCTGACCAGTTATCTGAACTCGGGAACCACCTATCCACAGCGCCTCCGTTTTGCAAGGATTTAGACTTAGTTTATTGGCCTTCATCCAGCCCACTACAGTCCAGGCACTGGTCCAGGGCTTGCATGCCCTCTCCTGATTCAGAAATAGAACTGGGTATCATCAGGATACTGCTGACAACTCACCCCAAATCTCCTGATGACTGCTCCCAAGGGCTTCATATAGATATTAAACAGCATGGGGGACAAGATGGTACCGTGCGGCACCCCATAGCACAACTGCCAGGAGGCTGAAAGACAATCGGAACCGCTGTAAAACAGTGCCTCCGATACCCATCTCACTAAGTTAGTTCAGAAGGACACCATGGTCAATAGCATCAAAAGCCACAGAGAGATCAAGTAAGAATAACAGGGTAGTACTTTCCCTGTCCTCCCATTAAAGGTCATCCATCAGGGCAACCAAGGCCGATTCAGTCCCATAACTGAGCCTGAACCCAGATTGGAATGGGTCAGGATAATCTGTTTCATCCAAGAGTATTTGCAATTAGTGCACCACAACCCTCTCAATCACCTTCCCTAAAAAGGGGGTATTTGCACCTGGGTGGTAGTTGTCACAAACCAATGGGTCCAGGGTGGGCTTTTTCAGAAGCAGTCAGATCACCACCTCTTTCAGGACGGCTGAAACCACTCCCTCCTGTAATGATGCATTGACACCCTGGATCCATTCGGTCAAACCTCCTCAGCAAGCTTTAATAAGCCAAGAAGGGCAAGGGTCAAGAGGACACATTGCTGGCCTCATCGTCGCAAGCACCTTGCCCACATCATCAGGCCACATCAACTGAAACCATTACCCAGTCATTGCAGCATTGCTGACTTTGGCAGAATAGGTTCATCTTGATGTCCTTGGCTTACAGTTGATTCCAGCTCATGGACCTCTATGAGAGCAGGGATTTGGAGTTTTCCTGTACCGGGGCCTTCTCCAACTTGGAGGGGCAAGTCTTGGCAAGGTGCCCCACCTTCCCACAGTAAAGGCAAAACCCCTCTCTGCGCCTCTTCTCTTTCTCCACCTCTGTCAGGCATGGCCACGCCGCCATCTGCATGGACTCCACCCCCAGCGGGATTGAGGTTTCCATGCAGGGGGAGAAGCACATGTGGGAGAGAGGTATGGGAGGCAACCTCAGCCTTGCACTCCTGGCGATGACCTTCAAGTCTTCTGTCTACCTGTAGGCACAGCTGTACGAGCTCTGAGAAGGTGTTTGGTTGCAGGGTGCATGCTGGTTGAGGGGTGCATGCCAATTCATCAAGAATCTTGCTTCTGAGGCTGTTACATTATAGGTACATCAGGGTGGACTCATTAAAATCTGTCTCTTGGGCCAGGATAGTAAAGGTGTTAGTGTAAGTCCCGACAGAGTTTTTTCCCTGCCACAGGGTTCCCAATTGGCAGGACACAGTGGCCGCCTGCTGGGGGTCTTGAAAGATCTCTGCCACGGCTTCAACAAAGTATCATACTGGATCAACACGGGGTTGTTCTGGAGTAACAGAGATGTTGGCCACTGGGCAGCCTCTCCTTCCAGGAGAATGATGACAGAGGCCACTTTCAAGGAGTTATTAGTGAAATCCGACTGCCACACTTGAATGTAGAGCTCGAACTGGGCAATGAACGTGGCGAACTGCTCCAGCTTCTCACTGTAACGGAGGGGCAGACCCATGGGTGTCTTGACTCAAGGCGCTGGCACGGGTGGAACGGGGCCTGTCCACCCCCAGCTGGGTGCAAGGTCTGATTCTCCAACCGAAGGGACTGGCTCTTGACTTGGAGATTCTGTAGCTCGGTTAACACAGAATTGAAGGCTCTCTGGTACGCCTCCCGTTCCACCACTCACTTCCATCATCTCTGTCATGGAGGCACCGGTTGGAAAAGGTGGTGGCTGAGTCAAACTGTCCTGCCCGAACTCAGAGAACTCAGACACAGCTGTAGTTTTTTCTTTTATTGAAGTAAGAGAAAGTTTTAATTCAGTGCAAGCCATGAATCTACCTACAACTTACTCAGAACTCAGCATCCCTCTCTAGCTAACTAGGCACAACTTGGTGGCAATAAGACATTGACTCAGCAACTAACCCTTCCCCCTCACCCAGCTTAAGTAGATCTGGGCGGTCTCCCTGCTTGCGTGTACCCCTAGTCACTGTTGGAGGCATGCGCGTAAGCACAGACTCCTCCTGAGTGGGGACTGTTGAATCTCCTGCCACATTCGCCAGTTCTTCCACCACATTCAGACAGGGGTGAAGGCAGGGCCTCGGTTTCTGTCTTGTCCTCTCCCTCTGCAGGGGAGGGCTATCTGGCAGCAGTGCAGGCACTTCATCATTCCTCCCCTCACTGAAGCCTTCCCCGACTGAAATGTCCTAGTCCAAGTCTTCCTTGCCCCCCTCCTGCTCGCTGTTCCAGCCTCTGCTAGCATGGCTCACGACAGTTGCACCAAGTATCCAGGTGGGCAAAGCTGGGTTGGATCAATTCCTCCCAGCTCACCCACCCAGGTCTCAGTAATGCACACCAAATCAGCACCCACATCCATGATCAAATTGGGGATGAGTGTGGTCTCCTTGTATACTGATCTGGCATTACACAACAGCACACACAAGCCCGTGAGTGGGCAGAGCAGATGAGCAACCAGGAACCCATCCATGGGAAGAGTGGGAGTGAGGAACAAAGCATAGATAGCTTTCCCCTCACTTTCCATGGTAGCCCATCACCTCCCCATGGCTAGACCTCCCTCTACCCATGATCACTGAAATTGGGGTGGCATCACCCATGTCCCTCCTTCCCAAGACTCCTCCTAAGCACACAATACAAACAACAGCCCTCCAGTAAAACCTATCAGAACAGTTAGCCTAGTATGCCTCAGAGAGAATTGGGAACAGTATTACTAGGACTTACTACCCAATATCTTTCACACAGGGCACATCTACTCCCCACCCCACCCCCGTCTCACATGCCTTCTTCCAATTGTAGATTCTTACTCTGAAGGCATCTGGCAACTTTCTCTTATCACACAGTTCACTCACCCTGCACAGGAACCACACATGTTCCTTATACCCTCTCTGCTACCAATCTTCTCTGGATTGGTTAAAAAAAATAGAAGAGGGTAGTGCCAGCGCCCTCAGGACTGCCTAAGGGGTGACCCATTTTGGTGTTTCTGTTTTGGTGATAACCCTGCTGGCGGCAGGCCTGCTGCCCAGGGGCTGCTGGTTTTTTATGCCCCTTGACCCAGCCAGCAGCTGATGCAAGAGGCTGCAACAATTAATGCAGTCTCTCTGGATTCAGGGTCAGGCAGAGGGTCCCAGTCCTTGCAGCACTTACCAAGGACCTTGGTTGTCTCAAGTGACAGCAACACAGAGCACCAAGCAAGCAAGCACCCAGATATTCAAGTACTCCCAGGGCAGATCTTCTCCAGTGCTGCAGCTGTTCCCCATAGTTGTGTGGTATACAGTGTTAAATATTTTGATAGGGAATTCACTCCCACAGGAGCCAGTGATAGCCACAAACTTGAATGGCTTTAAAAGAGGATTAGAGAAATTCATGGAGGATAAAACTATCAGTGGCTACTAGGGATGGGCAAGGATTTCTCTGGAATTAAAAATAAAACCCAACTCCCCAACAACTGGCATATTTGAAATCTCTGTGGAACAGTACAGAATGCTATGAGCTTCTGCAGTTTTTTCTGACAAGATATTAAACTGCATGGGATATAAGAAACTGACTTATCAGACTCTCTTCTTTGTGAAACTGATAAACCTGCTTTCAGGGGAGGGGGGAAGGGATCGGTTAAGAAGAGTTTAAACAGAAGCAGCATCCTGATAGAATACCTTCTGCCTATCAGAAAGAAAGCTGCATTTTTAACCCAACCCACAGCCCAGCACAATGAAGCCTCAACCCGTACTGCAAAGACTTGCTTCTTCTTTTCTTCTCTTCCAACAGCTGTGAGGCCAGGCTACACTCAGCAAAGCTTTTTACTTTTTTCCCTGTGCCAAAACAGCATCCTCTTCCTATCTTATTCTCTCCCTGCCTGAAAGCAAATAAGCTTGTCAGTTTCAAACATTAAAGCAAAGAAGAGAGGCTGGTCAGTCAGTCAGACAACTAAATATTAATCAGTGGCATGTGTGCACACTGTGAGGGTATGGAGGGAGAGTAGAAGAGGGTTTTTCTCCCCTCGCTCTTCCTGTTCTCACTCCTAGACCCCCCTTTCAGTTTCCTCGGTCCACTTCATCCCTCAAGCATCTTACTGAACTAGGTTTCTGCAGCAATCCCCCCACCTCCCTCACTCAACTTGGGAGCTCCTTGCCAGAGTCCAGCATATCCTACCAATATTTTCTTTCAAAATATTAATATTTTCTTTATCAATATTTTGAAAGAAAATATTGCTATTAATATCAGGTTTTTTTGGAGGGAGAAAAACAGATCGGTAAAAGCAGCAGAACAAATTCAAATTGATACTGCCTGTTAGGTCAACTGAATGCTTTTGAAGTGGCACCAGCCCAAGTGGCTACTAGCCATGATGGTTATGCTGTGCCTCCACAGTTGGAGGCAGTATGCTTCTGAAAATCTTTCTTTTTGGTTACATTTTCATTTCTGATATTCAGTTATCTGACATGTTGTGCAGTGTTCAGGTTCATATGCTCAGATAATGGTTAAGATAAATGAGTGTCATTGTTCTGCTGGGGTCCCAGAAGTTTCCATCCCTGCATTGCATTGTGCCTCCCGCTTGGTCTAGTTGTGGGTTTCATTAGGTAAAGCGTTCCAAAAATGCACTCCAAATCTCATAGAAGTTTGGTTTTTTTAATGTAGTTTATAGAGCAGAATTTCCTCATGAGCTGTTAGTTGCAGAAGGTTTTGTTTCCAGTTTTCCACACTTGGTGTGGCCCGGGCCTTCCAGTGTTGAAGGACTATTTGTTTTGATGTCAGCATAGCTTGGTGGAACCATCCTTCTTGTCCTTTTGATAGTCTCTACCTGGCAGGTATGTAGCCAATTAATATGTTGGTGTCTCCTACTAATATGGATTTGTGCAGAACCAAGTTGATTCTGGTCTGGACTTTCTCCCAGAAGAGTTTGATTACTGGGCAGTTCCATAGTAGGTGAGTTAGATCTGCTTGTGGCTGTTGCATCTCTAGCAGTCATCTGTGAGTGTAATGCCCTTGTGCTTAAGACGTGATGTTGCCCAGTAGGCTAAGAGAAGTATTTTCTGTTGGATTAACGTCAGCCTAACATTATGGGTGGCTAGTTTAATATTGCTAGGGCTTTTTCCCATTGTGCAGGTATTAGGTGGGCTTCTAATTTTTTGCTCCACTAATGCCTAATAGGGTCTAGATCAGGGTTTAGGCTGCAATCCAATACATGTCTACTCAGAAGTAAGCTCCTTTGAGTTCAGTGTGATTTATTCCCAGGTAAGCGTGTATTGGAGTGCCTTAGTGTGGTACATATTGATGTGTATGGACACTTAATAAGTTTTCTGTGAAGGTGTGTGCTTATATCCAATGGATCTGGTGTGTCTGCTGCATTGAGCATATCTGGGCAAACTTTTGCTGCTGTGCTGTGCTGTGCTGTGCCTGAGTTGTAAGAATTGCCAGGCAGCTGCAAGGGGAATATCAAATTCTTCCTGAAGTGTTTCAAAGCTTTTAAATGCATTATTCTGTGTTATGTTCTGTGAGAGGTACAGGATACCTCTCTGCCCACGTTTTCCATAAATCTGGATAATTGGCTATTGTTATATGTGAGTTGCCCTAGATGGTGAGGTCTGCATGTGCAAATGGGTCAGAGTGCAGCTGGTCTGCTGTCACTATCCAGGCTTGCCTGCCCGCAGCTATGGTGTGGGTATATGTTGCAGGGAGCCTCAGGTGCTTAGAGCCTAGTACTGCCCAATTCTGCAGTGGGGCTAGGCTGTCCAGTTCTATCTGTGCCCTCTGTGGGATTTCATAATCTGCTTTCTGCTGCCAGTATTTAACTTGTGTGATTAGGTATGCGTTGTTGTATGCTCATAGATTTAGAAGGTTAAAGCCATCTTTTGTCACTGGCAGCTGAAGTTTGGCATATGCCAAGTGAGACTTGCTTGGACCCCACAAAAACTTTCTAAACAGCATTCAATTCAGTCAATTTGCATGAAGTATTTCTGGGGGATGGTGAGTGGGAAGCCTTTAAGGACATAGGAACATGGGAAGCTGCCTTATACCAAGTCAGACCATTGGTTCATCTAGCTCAGTATTGTCTGCATTGATTGGCAACGGCTCTGCGGGATTTCAGACTGGAGTCTCTCCTAGCCTTAGCTGGACATGCTGGGAATTGAACCTGGGACCTTCTGCATGCAAGGCAGATGCTCTACCACTGAGTTATGTCCTTTCCCTAATATATTAGTCTGGGTAGGATGTTCATTTTAATTATATTTATTTCCCCCCCATAGGTTCACTATTAGTCCTGCCGTTCTAAATCTGCCTTTATTTTGACGAGTGTTTCTTCCATATTGAGTTGTACTGCTTGGTTAATTTGCCTGGGGATGCAGAGACTTAAGTATGCCAAGTTGTCTTTTTTCCACTTTAGGGGCCAGACTGTGTGACAGCTGCCCACTGGGACCCACCCTCTGACTTCTGCTGGTTAATTTTGTATCCAGATGTGGCTGAAGTTGTCTATTATTGTCATCAATTTGGGGATGGAGTTGTGTAAAAATGGTAAAGGTGTCCCCGCACTTGTAGTACAAGTCATTTCTGACTCTTAGGGTGATGTCTTGCGACATATACTAGGCAGACCATATATATGGGGTGGGATTGCCAGTTCCTTCCCCGGCCTTTCTTTACCCCCCAGCATATGCCGCGTACTCATTTTACTGACCACGGATGGATGGAAGGCTGAGTGGACCTCAACCCCTTTTACCGGAGATTTGACTTCCTCCTTCCGTTGGAATCAAACTCTGGCCGTGAGCAGAGCTTTTGGCTGCTTACCATTCTGCGCCATGGAGGATCTTCTTGGAGTTCTGCAGGTGGATTTTTTAAAAAAAAAATCCACCTGGAGTTCTGTAGGTGGATTTAAAAAAATCAGTATGTCATCTGCAAAAAGAGCTATCTTGTATTCTTGTTTGGCCACTATGATACCCTTTATTTCAATGGATTATTTAATTAAGCATGCTATGGGTTCTCGGGCTGTGGATTTCTTGTAAATTGGGTGGGGAAATTTAATTTGTGCATTGTGGCTGATAGAAAGTCCCACTGCATTTGATCAAAGGATTTCTCTGCATCTAGGGATAGCAATATTGATGGAGACTGCCTTGCGTTTTCTGCTGCCAGGATGTTAGGGTCTGATCCCTGTTGGCCTGGTTTGGATTATAGTGGGTAAGCGTTTACCCAATCATGCTGCCAAAGTGGCTGTAGAGATTTTGCAGTCCACAATGAGTAGCAAAATGGGTCTATAGTTTGGGCATTCAAGTGGGTCCTTGTCTGGTTTGAGTATGAGTGAGATTGTGGCTTCATACATGCTTTTGGGGAGCCTTAGCATTTGTTCTGCTTCTTTTTCTACATCCTAAGAGTTTTGAAACTAGGATTTCTTGGAATGTTTTGTACCATTCCACGATGAATCCATCTGGGCTTAGCAATTACCCTGTTTTCATGTTTTTAATTGTGTTTTCTATTTCAGAGTTGCTATGGGGTGCTTTCAGATATGTATATTTTGGGATTCTGTCAGTCTTGGCAACTGGATTTATCTATATCTATGTCTATCTGTGGTCTCTTTACTCCAAGTACTATTGTTGCTATATAGTTCCGAATAAAAGTTGTAAAACAGCTGCCTTCTGGCTTTGGGGTCTTTTTGTAGTTTTCCATGTCTGTTCCTAACCCCTGCTATGTTAGATATGTTCTTAATTTGTTTCAGTTTGTAGGCCAGCATTTTCCCTGCTTCCCCCCACCCCCAATTCCCAGTGGCTTTGCTTAGTCCATGCCAGCAGGAAATTTGCTTGCCTTACATGGATTGTGGTTATTTTGTATTGTAGTTTAAGGACTTAGGAGTACAGTGGGGCCCCACTCATACGGCAAGTTAGGTTCCAGACCCCCGCCGGAAAGTGAAAACTGCTGAAAAGCGGATCAGCTGTAGCACGGGAGTCTGGAACCTAACCCACTGATCGCACCAGAGGAGGAGAAGATCAGATCTTCCCCTCCTCAGGCGCGATCAGCTCGAGCGGGAGTCTGATCGCACCAGAAGAGAAGATCGGCTGTAGCGAGCTACAGCTGATCTTCCCCTCCTCTAGCAGGATAAGCTGGAGTGCGGGGAGCTCCAGCCCCCCCTCCAGCTGATCGCCCCGCTGGCACTGTATTAATGGAACGCCAAAACGTGGGTCGCTGAGAAGCGGGGCCCTACTGTAGTTGGTTATGGTAGGTTGTTGGGCCTGTTTGAGTTGAGTTTCTTCTATCAGCTTTTTCCTCTTGTTTGTTTGTGGCATATGCTAATTTTTTTCCTTTTAGATAAGCTTTCAGTATGTCCCAAAGAAGTATCCCGACTGTCTGTTTTCACTGAGCATATAAAATTCTTGGATTTCCTTTCTGATCATCTGTGTGAATGTTTGATCTTTTAGTAGTAGTGTGTTTAATTTCCAGTGCCTGTGACACGGGCTATGGGTGGGTGGCAGCTGTAGTGTAAGGGATATTGGTGCATGGTCTGATATGATCACTGGTTCGATCTCACAGCCCATCTCATACTGTCCTACAACAGGGGAGACCAGCCAGTAGTCAATGCATGTGCTAGTCTGGTGGACTTCGGACAGGAAGGAGTAATCTCTGGTGGTGGGATGCATCGGTCTCCATATTCCTATTCTTGTGATTGAAATTTTTTAAAATTTACTATTGTATTTTAGATTTTGTAACTCACCCTGGAATCTATTGGTGAAGGGCGGGCAATAATAATATTAATAGTAGTTGTTGTTAATAGACCCAGATGTTCTGTTATTGTATGCAGTGTGGCTCTGGATTTGGATGGCACCCTACTAACTGTGTTTCTGTCTATAACTGGGTTTAGCATTTCACTGAAATCTCCTCCATAGACTAGGTGGGATTCTTCTCTAGCCATTATTTTAGCATGGAGGCTTTGAAAAAAATGTGGGTTCATCATTATTGGGGGAATAGATGTTGACCAATAAATAATGAGTAGTTCATACTTGGGATGTATAGGATTATGTATCTTCCTAGTGGGTCAGCATCTGTTTGTGGCTGTGATGGCATGTCTTTCATGTATTAAAATTGCTACACCTTTGGACTTAGAGGTGTGTCTTCTTCCTAGGGCCTGGCCAACCCAGTCCTTTTCTAATATGTGGAGTTCAGTTTGTGACAGGTGGGTTTCCTGCAGGAATGCTATGTTGACTTTCTCACATTTCAAGTACCTTAAGAGCTGTTTGCGTTTTTGTAGCATGGCCATGCCCTTAACATTCCAGGTCATGAGCCTCAAGATACCCATTTTCTTAATTAATTTTGGGGTGCCATTTTGGGGTGCCTTTTGGCCCTTTTACAGGTCCTGTTGGATTTTTGTTTAATATAGTATGTTGTGTTTCTTTGGCTTACCCATCTGTAGAAGGCTTCATGTGTTGTAGTTGCTGCAGTCTTTAGTGCTAAGTGAAGCATTTTCATTATGAATGTCCAGGTTCTAGAGTTGCAGAGGTTATAATGTGGTGACATCATGTAGTAGTGCCCATGGGAGGCACAGTTGGTTTTTGGATAAAACAGGGTATTGGATGTAGCACTAAAGTTCTCAGCTGTGTGAGATTGAATGTAGGTCAGGAAAATGACACGTGTAAATTTTCTTTTTCATTAATGCTGTAATAGGACATGTATCTTCATTCTCTTTAAAATGTTACTTCTGTTAGAGAGAGACAAGGCTATAATTGTTGAGCTTTTGGGGTTTTTTAGGTTACCAGTCTCCATGCTGCACTGGAACAAGAAAGATCTAAAGTGAAATTACTGCAAGCAGAGCTAACAAAGTATCAGGTAACAAAACTATATGTTTACTTGCTTTGCTTGCCAACTCCTCCCCCCCCCCCCGCTTGCCAACCAGGAACACTCTCACATACACACACGGGTAACCCTCCCCCTCCCTCCTCACCTTTACATCTTCTCCATAAGGAGGAGAGAGGCGGCCAGCTGTGGCAAGGGACACAGGATCAGTGGGAAGTAGCCAGGGCAGTGCCTCAGCAACCGTCCTCCTCTCCTGCTGCTTCCCTCCTGCCACTGAGGCTGTCAGTGAGTTGGGGGGCAGCAACAGCAGAGCAAGACAGTTGATAAGGTGATAAGAAGCTACCCCGGGGTATTATGACTTCTTCCGTGGCTCACCCAGCCACCTCACTCTTCCACCTTGCTTGCTTGCTCACCTCATTCCCGCGCCTTGCTCACCTGCTAGTCTGCCGTCCTCACTTGCCTCATGCCTGCTGAATTTCTTCTGCCCCCATGGAATGCTCGTGTCACAGTGTGTGATGGTGTACAAAAATATCCTATGTGTAGAATAAGTGAAGAGGAGAAAGTCCACAGAAGAAAAAATTCTTATACCTCCCTCCCTGTACAGTCACTTGAACTCTCTTGAAATCCACTCCAGAAAGGTTGGGAGCCATCCTGAACAATGTGAGATAGGCCATGGGAAGGGGAAATCTGGCAGAGAGGGAGGGGGCAAGAAACTTCCCTTCTGTGAAATTACTTAGGAGCTAAGCTTGCTTGTTTATATTTACATCTCAATCCATAAGAATCTTGATTCTATTTGCTATGAGCAGACTTTAAAAATATTTCCTCTAGATCCACTGTAATGAATGTTGTTAATTGTGCACTTGGATATCTTTTGGTTTTGTGTCTTCATATTTTGTGACTTATCTTTTTTTAATATCCTTTTCTGTCAAGCTATTTAGCAACCTACACAATTCCCCCATCACCGTAACTGTTGAGTTCTCTCTAATTGGCTGTTGAATCATTATTAAAAATATATATATTGTTCTCTGTCCAGTGGGAGGGAGATATCCAGATATGGGTTGTTTCCACCCAGGACAGGCAGGGTCAAATGATGCAGCTGTAAAGACCTAGGCAGACAAAGATCCTCTATTTCTCTCACACATGCTCCTGTAGTTGTGTATATGTTGTACTTCAATACTCCAATAAAAAATGCAAATTAGAGTGATGCAAGTCTCCTCTCTAGTATTACGTCCAGGATTCACAAGCTCACTCGCTCATTCATTTCACAAGCAGTGAGCATCCCTCTCTTTTCCAATATTCCTGTGTTTCCAGAAAAAGCTCTGTTCGTGGGTGATGAATAACCCCTTGAGAAGAAAAATTAGGATAAGGTTATCAATGGCTACTAGCCATGATGGCTGTGCTCTGCCTGCATAGTCAGAGGCAGTATGTTTCCAAATATCAGTTGCTACAAACTGCAGGAGGGGAGAGTGTTCTTGCACTTAGATCCTGCAAGTATTTTCTGCTTGCCCTACAGAATAATTACCCCTCTCCTGCCCCGTGTGCTGTTCTGGAGGTTCTCCTGATCCTTTGGAGCAGATTGGGGGAGGGGACAAGGAGAGAGGAGATGTTCTATTGTGCTAGTGGGAATCCTTGTGCTGGCCTCTGCTAACACAAATTAGCTGAATGCAGCTATGCTGCTGCTTGTTTTGATACTTGAATTTTTCATAACTCATGTTTGTTTTGTTCCTTCTCCCTTATAGGCTGGAAGAAAAGGGAAAAGAAACTCAGAGTCTGATCAGGGCAGGTGATCAAATTTCTACCAAAATCAGAGCAAAAAAAAAGATTTTTGATCTTCAGGAGTTTTGCAGAAATGTGTATTTGTATTACTGCTTAACTATGCAGTTTTCTGGGATTGGGAGTGAAGTTTAATTGACTAACATTCTGAATATTCAGTCTATTGCACTTCTAGTATAAAGAAGAGAAGCTGGAAACTAATGTTACAGTGATGCACAAACCTTGTTTGTGCTAATTCTACATCTAGTTTTTCATCAGTCAATAAACTTTGTCATTTTTATGACCAGAGTGTGATTTTAGCCTTATTGAAATGACTGGACCATACTATGTTTTCATACCAATTTCATCCTTCTGTATTATTGCTTATCTACCAAATGGTGAGTGCTTCACTTGTCTAGCCTAGTAATGAAGATGGAATAAGCAAGAAAAGGAAAGCACTGTGGTGGTTGTGTGAGAGAGCCCCGTTGCAGTAGACCTTACTGAGTGGGCACTAGGACACCAGCAAGGGGATCCACCTGCTTGAGGCAGGAAAAGGTCATCACTTCAACAGAATCTCTGAGACACCCCTCCCTTGGAAGTGGCAGTTCAATTTCCTGCCTTGCTTGAAGCAGTCTGGTATTTGCTTGTGCTCTTCTGGCCTATTATTTTAGCGTGGAGAGTTTGTTATTCTTGTGGTTTGTGAATTTTATGTGTGTATGAATGGTGTGACTTTATCTCTTTGTGTTGTAGTCTCACAGTGTGTGAGTGTTGTAACCTCAGAGCACAGGGTGTGCAACAGGAACTCCTGTAGAATGAAAAATAACCTAGGATCATAATGGGCACAGTCTGTAACATGCAGACTCTTTTAAAAGATGGTTGATCTGCCTGACTGAACACGAAGCTAAAAGGATTTCAGTGAAGGTTTAAAGGGCAGTAGTAAACAGAGGTCAAAACCCTAAATGCAACAATACAGTGACTAGTACGTAGGAACAAGGAGAACTATTACAATAGTTATTCTATAGAAATAGAAGAGGACAACAAAAAGGGAAGAACAAGTGCCTAGGGCAGTGAGGGCAGCAAAACCTCCAATATTTTGCTGCCACTATTAAAACATCAATCTGCCGCCCAGCGGAGCTCTTCAGAATTGTCCAGGGACTATTACATGCTGGCCCCAAGGACATGGTAGAACCATCTGAGGCCTGCTGTAATGAATTTGCTAGGCACTTCCAGGATAAAATCATTAGCATCTGCCAGGACTTAGACTCCAATGGTAAAGCAGGTGAATCAAGCGAGGTATCCAGAGCACAGCCTTGTCCTGTTTCTTGGATGAGTTTCAGTTGGTATAGCTTGAGGACGTTGACAAGGTACTTGGACAGCTTCGTGCAACCACTTCTGTGTTGGATGCTTGCCCTTCTTGGCTAATAAAAGCTAGCAGGGATGGAACAGCCGACTGGGCCAGGGAAGTGATTAATGCCTCTTGCGAGAGGGAGTCATCCCTGGCTTCCTGAAAGAGGCAGTAGTGAGACCACTCCTGAGGAGACTGTCCCTGGACCCAGAAAATGTTAACTATAGGCCGGTAGCAAATGTTCCATTCCTGAGCAAGGTCCTTGAATGAGTGGTTGCAGGCCAGTTCCAGACACTCTTGGATGAGACTGATTATCTGGATCCATTTCAGTCAGGTTTCAGGCCTGGTTTTGACACAGAAACAGCCTTGGTCGCCCTGTATGATGACCTCTGTTGGGAGAGAGACAGGGAGTCTGATTCTGTTGATTCTCCTTGATCTCTCAGCGGCTTTCGATATCATCGACCATGGTATCCTTCTGGGAAGACTGGCTGAGTTGGGAGTGGGAGGGACTGCATGGCGGTGGTTCTGCTCCTACTTGGCGGGTCATCTCCAGAAGGTGGTGCTTGGGGAACATTGCTTGGCACCTTGGACTCTCCAGTATGGGGTACCGCAGCGGTCAGTTCTGTCCCCCATGCTGTTTAACATCTACATGAAATGGTTGGGTGTGGTCATCCGGAGCTTTGGAGGGCGTTGCCATCAGTATGCTCATGACACGCAGCTCTATTTCTCCTTTTCATCATCTTCAGGTGAGGCTGTCAATGTGCTGAACCAGTGCCTGGCTGCGACAATGGACTTGATGAGGGCTGGTAAACTGAGGCTCAATCCAGACAAGACTGAGATGCTGTTAGTGGGTGGTTCTTCTGACCGGATTGTGGATGTCCAACCTGTCCTGGATGGGGTTGCACTCCCCCTGAAGGAGCAGGTTTGTAGCTTGGGTGTTCTCCTAGAACCATCTCTGCACTTGAGGCTCAGGTAGCCTCAGTGGCACGGAGTGCCTTCTACCAACTTCAGTTGGTGGCCCAGCTACGCCCCTATCTGGACAGGGATAACCTGGCTTCAGTTGTCCATGCTCTGGTAACCTCCAAGCTAGATTACTGCAATGCACTTTACGTGGGGCTGCCTTTGAAGACGGTTTGGAAACGGCAGCTTGTGCAAAATGCAGCTGCCAGATTGGTAACAGGGCCCAGATGGTTTGAACATATAAAGCCGATTCTGGCCCACTTGCATTCGCTGCCTGTATGTTTCCAAGCTCAATTCAAGGTGCTGGTTTTAACCTATAAAGCCTTACACGGCTTGGGACCACAATACCTGATGAAATGCCTCTCCCAACGTGAACCCACCCGTACACTACGCTCCACATCCAAGTTCCTCCTCCGGGTGCCTACTTGGAGGGAAGCTGGGAGTCTGACAGCAAGGGTGAGGGCCTTCTCAGTGGTGGCCCCCAAATTACGGAATGATTTCTTTGACAAAGTGCGCCTGGCACCAACACTGTTATGTTTTAGGTGCCAGGTCAAGAATTTCCTCTTCTCCCAGGTATTTTAGCATGTGTTTTTAAATGGCTTTTTAAAAATGTGTTTTTTTAAAATTTGTATATTTGTTATTAATGTTCTTAATTGTTGTAAACTGCCCAGAGAGCTTCGGCTATGGGGCGGTATATAAATGCAATAAAATAAATAAATAAAATTATGTAATTTTATACTTTAATAAGTGATGTCACATCACCTTTAGTCCCAGATATAAACAAGATTCCTTATGATGTAGGCTTCTTTCCAAAAAGAAATCAAACCTTTATACCCCTTCCTCCAGTCCTATCATACTGAAATGTCAGGTTTACATTTTTATTGATACAGAGCAAAAAAAATTACACACACAAAAATAAGCTATAAGGTTTTAAAACTTTTATTTAACAGGTTTATTCCTACACTTACACCATTTAAGATTTCAAGGTGACTTAAAACATGTTTGAGTAAAGATGTTTACAGTCTCACCAAAGGCTTGCTTCTGCCTTAGAGTAGAACAGACTTACTCATCCTATGTTTAATCATGTTTTGGGCTCAGTAGTGGAACAAAGAGCAAGTAATCAAAGTCCAGCTCAGCCACCTTCAGGCCAAATTCAAGAGCAGAACTCCAGGCTCCAATGTCCAGGCTGCTCCAGCTCTTCCTACAGATAAGGTGGCTTGATGACAGAATCCCACAGGAGGATAATTGAGGTTGCTCTGTTCCTTTGCCGGTGTTAGAACAGTTCTCATTTAGTTTTCCTTTAAAATGATTTTTTAGACTACCCTGATTCTGGCGTATTGTAAGTTGCACTAAGGATGGTGTTTGTTTTTTTAAAAAAATCAGGCTACATCAACTGATCACCAATCAAAGTTTATCAGATTGTGCTTTCTGTAAAAGGTATCAACAGGAACTTCAAGATGTCTTTTAACCCATCCCAACCCTCTCCTATATGCTGGACAAGCAGGTGCTCTGAAAATATTATGAACACTTTAATCTCATTAAATGAATGAAGAACTTAATAGGCCAAGAGGTTTGAACCTCCCACCCCCATACTCTCTGATCAAATACCCTACTTAAAGCGTTATAGCAAAGAACATTTACAGCATGGATACAACTTCTTAAAAGAAAAGTTGTAAGATAATGACTGATAAAGAGTAACACTTGCATAAGAGAAACATGTAAACAAGTATCCTTTAATGTAATAGTTTACAGAGCAGGGGTAAGTAAGGCAGGAGTGGGTAACTTTAACTCAGGAGGCTGAGTGCAGGCCTCTTTATCAGGTAACTTCCAGGCCTACCCCTGTACCCTCAGCCTGCTTTTGCCTGGCTGGGGTGTTTTTGAACTGTAGTTATGCTTGATTGGTTCTCAATGGAACATTGAGAGATGTGTTTTGTATAGAAACCTGAATTGCCTGGCTAGAAAATGTAACCAACTGTAGAAAAGGTAAAAATCACGTGTTGTGCTGCCTTTTTTTCACTGAAGCAGTTGTGAGAGGAAAAAGGCAGAGGTTGTAAGCGCTAATATCTGGACACCTTGTAGTGCCAGATATATTTACTCAAAGGTAAGTTGTATTTGTGTCCAGCGCTACTTGCTTTTTAGAAATTGAGAGCTAGTGTAGTCCAGCAACAGTTCCGCCTGTGCAATCACTGGGAAGTTAGTATGTACTAAGGTTACAAAAGGCAAAGCATTGTACAAGGCGCGCGCACGTGTAGCGTGAGAAACTGCGTCACTATCATGAACAGTTAAGAGAATGTCTGCGCACGCGCAAGCATCTCCTTATGGTGTCGGAGCGAATATTCGCCTAAATACCAGCCTGAGACATTCATTACAACTACACTTGCGCAGTAAGAGTGGGCTTCCGATGCGCACGCGCCATGAGCTTCTTGTTTCCCTTTTTTGCACTTGCGCACCTCTCCCAAGTGCTATCTCCAGCACCGGCCAAGTCGGTCCCCCTTTTCTAGTAACTTCCCCGATTCTTAACGTCATCAGCAGGCGCCACAGCTGAGCCGGGCTGTTTCCGTTGAACTCTCCGAGAGTCGGAAAGCTTTTACAGCGTCGGGGGGCGCGCGCGAGAGATTGTGAAGGGGTAGGAAGAGAGGGGAGGGTCGGCATTACCCATCATTCAGTGCGCGGCTTGGCTAACGAGTAAAGGAGGCCCCGCCGCCGTCCATCTAGCCTCCCTTTCCCCCTAGCGCGCGCCATGTCTGAGAGCAGCGAGAGCCCTCCTGGGCCTCAGAGCCCCAGCGAGACCGCCGGCCCAGCCACCTCTGCCTCCGAGCCGCGGATCATCAAAGTCACCGTAAAGACCCCCAAAGAAAAGGAGGAGTTTGCGGTCCCTGAGACTAGCAGCATCCGGCAGGTGAGGCGGGGAACTGGGGGAGGGGCGTGGCCGGTACCACCGCGCGGAGGTTAGGGGGAATTGTGGGGAACCGGCATCTCCCGTATTTTCGTGCCCGCCCTGTGTGAGATGAGAGCAGGAACCAGCGGGGTTGCCCCTGCCTAGTCACTACTACACGAACTGCTGACGCGGGCGGAGCTGTTGCCTCATCGAAGGCCTTGGGAAGGGAACGGAGTGACGAGGCTGCAAAGGGACGACTCGATTCTGTTGTTGTTCTTCCAGGTGGGTTTTTTTAAAAAGTGGCGAGATTACTCGTAGTCTGGTCCTTGTGTCTATTTAATAGTAAGGCATGTACAGTTTGGATAGACTTACTGCTAAGTAAGCGCACATACGATTGAAGCCGTTGAGAAAGTCGTAGCGCATTGCTGGTGGCAAGGTCTTGGTATAGTGTTGGAGGGGTAAGGGCATGTTGCTGAGATGCAGTGGCTTTGTCTAGAAGAGAACACAAAGGAGCGAGATCTGGCTGTGTGTGGAAACCTACTAACCGATTTTAAAGTGTAGGATGGGAAGCTAATAAAAGGTTGAAAGCAGTTTCAAACGTTGCAGGTTCTCTACTACTTTGGCACTTATAAGAAGACAAAGTAGAAACAACTTCTACTTCTACTTCTACAACTTCTACATGGTAGAAGATCATGTGTCCTACTTTGTGCACATAATACACATGCTGGGAAGCCACAACAATCTGCATATGGCTTGTATGCTGTTTCCTACATGGAGGTACTTCATGTCACATTTAAAGTGATCCACTGAGCCTTACGTTTTAGACACATGATTACACCTGAACCAGTAATTGAAAGTTAAACTAGTGCTACATTATGATAATTTGGCTGTGTATTGTACTTATATGAGATTTTATTGAAAAATCAATCTGTCTTTTATAATTTGAACGTGAACAAAGCATCTGCTATGTCATCTGTACAACTGTCTAAGGGCTTTTGGTTCTTTTCTTCTAAACCTTAATCTCTTGGAAGCGTTACATTAGCTAGGTCTGTTCGCTTAGTAGCAAAAGGTTCCAAACATTACGATAATTCAAAGAGAATCTTCTGAGACTAGAAGAGATACACTAGCAACATCTAGAATTGCATGGATCAAACAGCCAGCCCTTTCGTATGGGATTCCTAATTTCACAGTGACTTGAATATGCTGAGAACATTGTGTAATATGTATCTGGAATCTCTTTTTTTTTTCCTACCATAAAATGGCTTTTTCAGTCTGACAGTAATAGTTAAGTATCTACCTTTGCATAGTATTCTGCCTTCTTTGATTACTGTCTAGCCCAGAGAGCTAGAAATTAATATGACAAGAATATCCCTCCCAAATAATAATAGTTACACCAGCCAGTTCTGGATATTTGTTTCATTTTATTAAAACACTGTAGTACGGTTGCTTCTATGAATGGGCTATTTAATGTTTCAAAACTATGCAGGTACCTCTGTTCTCTCCAGCACAGGAATCTATATTTTAAAATTGTAAGAGAGTTCACCATAGTGTCATTTTATGTTCTCACTTGGCAAAAATTGTGGAAGACTTTTAAAGAGAATTTGGGGATTTAAGTTTTTTTTCCCATTGCAGTTAACACTGGATTCTTTGTAACAGGTACAAGGTCGTAAATTAAAGATCTTCTGTTTGAATTTTTGATGTAAAGGGAATTTATGAACAGTTGTCCAGAAATAATAATGCTTTGTTTTTATGAAATACTTAGTTTTCCCATTTAAAATATTCAGGATGCATGTCGTTATGCTTATTTTAATTAAGTTGAAACTAGTTCTGCCTGCAAAAATTAAGGCTTGTTTTCACAAGTACTATGTCCAGTTTAATAATCGCTTAACTATTACTTTTTTTCTTGCAAGAAAAATCTTAAAGACCTGAATTAATAATGCTGGAAGTCTGCCTGTATTGAAATTTTCCTCTGAATTCTGGCATATATCCTAGTTTTTGTGCTTCTTTCAGTATGGCTTGCTTCATTCCTCCTCTTGTAAGTAGAAACATACAAAGCTGTCTGACATAGTCAGACCATTTGTCCATCTAGCTCATGATTGTCTATATTGACTAGCAGCAGCTCTTCAGGATTTCAGACAGGGATCTTTCCCAGCCCAACCTGGAGAAACTGGGGATTGAACCTGCAACCTTCTACATGCAAAGCAGATGCTCTATCACTGAGTTGCAGCCCTTCCCCAAAGTCCAGCCACAGTGCACAGCTGCTGCCACAATTATTTATGGGTTATGAACTGATGATCAGGGAAGAATGTGGAGGATCAGCAGGAAAAGGAACATAAAAATGAAATGCTAGATCAGAGAAATCATGAGAAACTTCACCTGTGGGACAAATCTTTGTGTAAAATCTTGAGAAATATTTGAAAGCCATAATCCTGTTCTTCCAGAGTTTCAGTTCCTGTACACCTTAGGGTGCTGTTCCTGTCTCTAAGATCTTTTAAATTATGGTAGTTGTTGCATTAGCACATTAGCACATTAACCTGCTCCAAACACTGAAGCTAGCACTTCATTCTGTCTTTTCCCATTGTGAGCCAAAGAATTGGACTTTAATCATTTTTGAAAGAGACCTGCTTCTATGTTTGCAGTTTATTTGGTGGTCGTCTTCCTGCAGTAAGGCATTGAACGGAAAGTACATGCAAAGTAGAGATGTAAAGTAAAATTAAACGGTTCACTATAAACTGAATACCTATAAAACATTTAAACCAAAGTGCTTGGACTTCAACAATTTCAGTGTAAATGGGCTCTGAGTGCGTCCACAGTTGTAGATATACTGAGACATTTTGCATATGTTTTCAGAGCCCTTTCATATTAATATTGCTAGTTTGCTTCAAGAAGGGTTATGTTGAGTTATCTAAACAGTTCTTAAAAACAATTCTCTAATGTATCTTAACAGCCAGTAAAGCACAGTGGGGAGGAGAGCCTGGCTGGGAGTCCAGAGTCTGTGAGTTCAAATTCCCGCTCATGTCTCCTGGGTGTCAAGGGCCAGCTAAAGATCACCCTCACAGTGAGTGGCTCAGGGGTTACGTGCCCTGCCACCTATGCAGCCGTGGGCAAGCTGCATAGTCCCAAGGAGCCCAGTTGCCCCCCAGCTGGCAATTGCGGACAAGGAAGGGGCTGGCTTGTGCAGCTGTGGCAAGCTGAGCAGGCCCTAGCCAACTGGGGAGGACTAGCCTCAGAGGGAGGCAATGATAAACCCTCTCTTAATACCGCTCACCATGAAATCCCTATTCCTAGGGTCGCCATAAGTCAGGATTGACTTGAAGGCAGTCCATTTCCAATGTATCTTACATATTGTATGCAGAAAGAGTGAAGTCCCCATTCTCCAGATAGGTAAATAGTTCCTTTGACAAGTTTCAGTGGTATGTTTTGGAGATGAGTTTGTGTTGTGACTTTGGACCAAAATTGTCAATATTCAGAATGCCTGGTTAGTTTATACAGCTGTTAGTGCTTACCCTGAAAACTCAAACTGTGCAATCACGTACAGGACTTTCCACAGAAATAGAAACAGAAACATTTCTCCTTTGCCTAATCTGTGAAGGGGTATAAGTTATTAGAAGATCTGATGGTTGTGACTTCTGATGACTGTAGTGGCAAAATCACATACCCGTATGAATCCGCACATACTAACGAGGCATAGTTATTAACAGTGCATTGTGGTCAGTTTTTCTCCACCCACATTGTATGGTGCAATTACATTGCATGTTGTGGACCTTTTTGCTGTATATTGCTTTTTGATACGGTACAGGTAGGGCTCCTACTAACATAGCCTACTCTCCTTCAGCAAAAATGATTCATGAAGTGATTCGTATTTCTGATCCAATTGAATTGTGTGCTGTGTGGCAAGGCTACAGCCAAGGTTAGATTCAATTTTTCCCAAGCAAGTTTCTTTTTTTTGTGTCCCTTTCCACTGAAGAACAGTTGCAACTTTTCAGAGCCAGCTAAGCAAAGTTGTAAGAAATAACAAGTGATTTCACATTTCATTGAATCATTCCTTGTTAGAAGCTCTGTTTGGTCAAAGACTGATGTGCTTGTGACATAGTAGTAAGTTTCCTAGGCATGGCTGGAAGAATCATAATCTGCTAACAGAGCAATCCAGTCACAAGATCTGCTGGCTACAGAGGGTTAGGGTGCCTCTCCACCAGTGGGTGGAACACATCCTCAGGGGCAGCCCTTACTATGGTTGTGGTAAGCTTCACTGGTATTGATCTACAGCCGGTGTTCACCCCCAGAGCACCCTGTTTTGGGGCTCAACGTTGATGTGGGTTGGCCAGAATTGTTTGCTATATAATATAGGGTAATTTTTCAGTTTGCATTGGATATCCTAGAGCAGCCTTTCCCAACCAGTGTGCCTCCAGATATTGTTGGACCACAATTCCCATCTTTCCTGACCATTGGCAATGCTGGCTGAGGCTGATGGGAGTTGTGGTCCAACAACATCTGGAGGCACACTGGTTGGGAAAGGCTGTCCTAGAGAGTGATATAATTGATCATGTTTGTTTTATTTGTATTTAGCAAACAAAGCAAAAAGAAAGGCACCTAATATTAGTACCCCCCTTCCTGTACTTCTCCAGGATAGTTTTTACATGTAATTAAACGTTTCTTCATTCTTGTTGTATTATTAGCATACTCCTTCTCACAATATTTACGTCTACTTTCTAACGTCACTTCTTCAGTGGGTTCCTTATAATGATTCCAAATACTAGTTTTTCCGGATTAGGCATTATGACTCAGAGTAACCAGATGCACTAAAAAAGCAGATTTTATGCAAACACTTTCACCTTCACCCCAGCTCAAGAAAGAAGATGAGATACTCCTCTGGACTCTAGAATCACAGTTGTAGTGTTGCTTTTGCTTTCACTTGCACTCTGAGACTAAACCAGACTATTTAGCTTTGGTTTTAATTTTAGCTGCATAATCAATGAGGTGAAGTTAATTAAAGTCTTGTTTTTTTGTTTGGATTACTTAAGGATTTTAAATACTGTATCTAAATATGTGCAAGGAGGTAGGACAACATTAAATATATAAAAATAGTAACAAATACTAAAACTTGTAGAATCATTAAACCAGTATAATACATAGTTTTTCCCTATGAACTGTTCTAAAATTATGTATTTGCTGTTTTTATTTCCCAATCTCCCACCTTCAAATGCAAATCAATGATATGCATGCATTCTCACATACTTGCTAGGGTTTACTACCTGGGGGAAAAAAAATTAAAATTTGAAACTGCTGGGTTTGCCTAATACTGTATTTGCATTTGGCATGCTTTCATTGTTCCTCATTAATTTATAGAATAGAAAATTTTCCAGCCCACATCATTAGGGCTGAGATTGAGCAAGGAAGCCTTGGATTTGCTGGATCCAAAGACCCTCCATTCTTCCAAGAACCCCCCAAGAACAGGCCTGTTTACTACTGGTTTTGTTGGGGGGAGAGGTAAAAAAAACTGTCGGGAAAAGAAACACACTAAGTTGTATGAGTAGACCCATTGAAATTAATGGACCTAATTTCATCATATCCATTAATTTCAATGGATGGTATCCAATTAAACAGTTTGGTTAGTGAAAGCACTTTTGGCTGTGCAGTGGAGCTTCCTCTCCTCTCCCCACATGTCCCCTAAATAGAACTTTTTGTAATGATTATTCACATATCATCTTATTTTAAAATGTTAATAAAACGTAGCTTGCTTTTTTGTTTTAAACAACACATAAAAGCTATTCACAGTACATTGTAGTTGAAGTATCAACATGCAGTTCAATATTATGCTTTATTGCATATGACATATGAGTTGGTTATTAATCAAAATAGGTGATCACATGTATAAGTGCTATTATGGAAAAGGACCAACTTGAATTAAAAACAGCAAGACGACTTTCCTACCTGTTCATCTGGCAGCAGTTATTACACTCCAGAAGCCTTCATTTTTTAAAAAATGACTGAGTCAATTTGTTGTATACCTTTGATGCTTAACTTTACTGTTTCCAAGAAGAGGCTATTTTTCAAATTTAGTGTGTGGTCCTTCTAGCCAGCTATTGCTCATGGTTACTGATCCCATCCCTCCTTCAAGACCCCCTTATCTTGTACAAAGGGCTAGGGAGAAAGGGAGGGGTCAATCTTTCATGCCAACTTTTGGAGACACATGAAAACCTTGATCATCTCACAGCTTCTTAGAATCCAAACCACACAGAAAGTGAGAGATCATATCAATCCTTTCTCCAAGTTCTCTGTACATACTAGAGAAATTGGGAGATCTGTGAAGTGAGAACTGACCAAATTCTCTGTGATGTTTGACGAAGAAATTAAATTTATTATTATTATTATTATAACTTGAGGAAGTGGAGACGTGTTTGTTTGCTCTAAATTATGGACAGATGATTGCTAGAAAGATGTGTATGTAGGCTTTTTGCTGCTGACCACATTTGTGTACCCCTAGTTAGGGAGTAAAGGCTTGTTCAAATACAGCAGGGCCCCGCTTTACGGCGCTTCACTTTACAGCGATTCGCTAATACAGCTGTCTCAATTAGATGCAATTGAGTAAAACCCCACTCATATGGCGCTTGTTCCACTTTTACGGCAGTTTTCGGGCTTCATGAGCCATTCTATTCAATGGGTTTCGCTTTACAGCGGAGGTCTGGAACGGAACCTTCCGCATGAGCGGGGCCCTACTGTACGGCTTTACATCACTAGATCTTGTTGCTTGCTTGCTCAACATTTGATGGCTCTTAACTGAACAAGATTCCACTGAAAAGTAGTTTGAGTTAGTAAAACTCTGATAGTCACTATTGCTTTTAATCAATAAGTGACACGTATGCATGGAACAGGCTAAAAGTTTCAATTCCTTGCATTAAATTGGGAGTCTGTCCGTTTGAATTTGGTGAGATGTACTCCATGTAAATGCACAGTGTTGGCCTGCAATAGAAGCTGCATTAGCATAATTGGAAGGCTTTTGCCATTGGTTTGTGCTGTAAATCTAATTTTGTCTCTATAAATACTAGACTTAAATGATATTTTCATTTTTTTTTAAAAAGAGGACCATATTTCAGCAACAATAATCAGAGTGGGTTGTATTTTTAACCACTCAGCAAGACAGCGGGCTTCCTTGTAAGACAGTAAGCCATACTATGACGTGGGGGACAGTGTAGGCTCCTGGATAGGAGCTCACAGCCATTTTGCTCCTCCCTGAACCTTTTTACCACTGTACTGAGCTTAGCCAAGGTTTGGCTTGTTGTGTTGACCATCATGATATCTCTACTAACCATGAAGTGTAACCAAGAACGAGTCTTGGTTACAGAAAGTAATCACTTTCTAACATTTGTGCTTTCTGCTCAGTTTTCTTCAAATTCTTTGCCATTTTCCCCTCTTAATTAAATAGAATGCCTTTCCTTTTTTACAACACCATACTACCTGTTGTAGGTTGACCTTTGTAGGTTCCTTTTATAGCATAGGAATATTATTTTTATCAGACCTGCCACTTTGTCAGGTTTTATTTACTGATGTAATAGGTAGGTGTGCTGGCATAAATTTCCAGTATTGAGGTCAGAGCCAAGGCTGTGTTCTTTGTTAAAACATTTTTTAGAATATCATTAAGAAAAGGAGAATTATCCAATCTGTTTATATTACTCAAATTAAGCAAATGGGTATGTATTTTGCATAATTCTGGTAATCATGAGTGGGGGCAAAAAAACAGTTGCTGATGGTCCTACCCCAACTGTGGCAAAGTTTGGTTAGTCTCTACTAAACTTCCCTCCAGATTCTAGGAGAATTAAATGAACAGTTAGTCTTGCAAGATTGAATTTTACCTTGACTGCAAACTTGAGGTGATCTGTTGGACTAATCTGCTGTTACTCTAGTACAGCGGTTCTTAACTTTTTCCACTGCTAGCACCCTCTGGATTTCCAAAATATGCTCTCACACACCCTTAAAAAAATCCTGTTCCTTTTTATTTTATTTTATTTTAATGTGTGTTATAGCCTAACTTAGCTAATATAAATGACAGTTTTCCAAAAGCTTTGGTTGGGCCTCGCACCCCTAGAAAAGGTGTTTCACACCCCTGGGGATGCATGCACCCCAGGTTAAGAACCACTGCTCTAGTAGATGTTAAAATTTCTGTTGAGAATATGCACATGGGAATTTGTTTGAACATTTTAGAGCTGTATTAAGTGTGCTTTATTGATTCATTTCCTAATCAGCTATTTCAGTTCAAATACTTAATGGCTTTTGAGATGCACACAAAAAGTGTGGTACTTCTTTAGTTTTTTTTTACTAAATATGAAATAAACATGCTAAATAAAATTATGCTCTATTTAGAGCATTAGAAATTTTCATGGAAATTTTTCCAATTCTAACTGTGAATAGCTATATGGAAGCTCGTTCATCTCTTAATCAGCTACACTTGGCTACTGGACTATTTTCCAGGCACAATTTAAAGTTCAGGAAAAAGACCAGTAATATGAGTTTCCTAATAAACCGCCGGATACTGGACCACCTTCTACCACTCAATCGACCTTGGACTTTAATAATTCAGGTTGGCTCAGGCATGGATATTTAATTTAATTTGCTGAATTATATTGAATGGATATTTTGAAATTGCCTTCCTGTAAAGTTGCTTGGTAGCTGAAGTTGGGCCAGGTGGTTTGGTAGCCAATACAAATGTAAGGAAAGGCCTTGTGAAGTGTCAGAACACCTTACTATGTTTTTCTCATATACTGAGTGGTTAAAATGACTCAACATAGCTTTTTTTCTCATTTCACATAGTTTGTGTGTGAAGAAACTAGAACACGACTATTATTATTATTGTTATTATTATATCCCGCCCTATATCTCACCCTTTCTCCCAATAGGAGCCCAGGGTGGCAAAAAACTAACTTCTAAAAAAACTAACTTCTTGTTTTGTTTTATTAAAAAACTAACTTCTAGGATATACCTTCTATATCTGTTCATACACCTTTCAGAATGGTTTTGATATTTGAAGAGGAGCTATGTTCAGTTACTTTTAAAATTCAGTTAAACTTCAGTGCTGTTTGGTCTCATTGATGTCAGTGGGAAAAGAGCATGTCTTTTAGTCTCCCATTGAAATCAATAGGACTGAAATATGATTGATTTTGGATGTGTTATTTCCTTCATATGTGTGCATGCTTAAAATACTACATACTCTGGTACGTTTATAATAATTAAAAGTGTATTGAATAAGCTAATTCTGTAAATGAAACTGTGAACTCTTTTCTAGTTTAAGGAAGAAATCTCCAAGCGTTTTAAAGCCCACACTGACCAACTTGTGTTGATATTCGCTGGAAAAATTTTAAAAGATCAAGATACACTGACCCAGCATGGAATCCATGATGGACTTACCGTTCACCTTGTCATCAAAACACAAAACAGGTAGGTTGGCTGGTATAATCTCATGTTCAGTTACGCATGATTACTTCCATCTGTAACAAGATAGCTCACATTGAATTGCTTCAGAATGCTATTTAATTTCTTATCTAAACTGATAGTACAAAATAAAGCAGATAAAAGCTTTGGTTGTGGCAAATGGCAAAAAAAAATGCATCTATTTGTGCTTCTGGCATGGTCCTCTGAACTATTAGCAGTTTGTAAAGTATTTCCAGGTGTTGATGGCAAGGTACCGCATTTGGCTCTTCCTGCAAAAGACCTGCTTTTGTCTGGAGTAATTTCCCATCATAGAACCAACTGGGTATCTTTTTTTCTCTACCTGCGAAGTTGTTGTCATTTACATTACTTTCATTCCAGGAGTGATGGAGGATAGGTAATTATAGATAAATTATTTGGGCAAAATCCAATAGCTGCACAAGCAGACATCTACTCATGTAACAGGACTTCACCTTTCTTTACTTCCCCATGCAGTCCCCCCACATGACCCTAAAATCTGCTTCAGAGGATCCCTCAACCCTCTAGAGCAGATTTTGAGGACATGCTGGGAGAGGAGAGTCAGTCTGTTGCATGAGTGGGCATCTGTTCCACTCGTGCACAGACAGCTTTGGAAATAACCCTTTGAGTGTCTTTGCTGCAGAAGGTGTAGATCAGATATCTGTGCATGAGCCAGCTTTTTAGTGTATGTGTGGAAAATAGTCAAATAGAGATTACAAGACTAAGTTCTGGGGTTTATTGACAAATTAAATTTTAACAATTCACCAGGCCTAGATGGTATCAAAATCCACCTGAGTTCACACAGACAGAACTCAAATATGAACTTGATAACCTGCAAGCTGTCCCTAAAATTGGCTTCTGTAAGAGATTATTGGAAAGTAGCTAATGTAACACTGATCTTTTGAAAGAGATCAAGGGATCTACCAGTTGGCTTTGCATCTGCTCTGGATAAATTGGTGGAAAGCATTATTAAAGATTGTTTTTTTAGGCATACAGAAGAACAAAACTTGCTAAGGAAGAATGGCTTCTCCAGAGGGAAAACCTCTCTCACCAACCATTTGAAGTTCTTTGAAAGTGTGAATGAACATGTGGATAAGGGTGATCCAGCAGACATTATTTACTTGGCCTTACCGAAGGTGTAATGATGGCCTCTGGGTTACTTTAAAATGGGATTAGACAAATGAGATGAAGGATCTATCACTAACTATTAGTCATGATCTCTGTATGAAACCTCTGGATTTGGTGGAGATAGTGGAAGAGAACTGTTGCTTTCATTCCTTTACTCTGGGCCTCCTAGAAGCATCTGGTTGGCAATTGTGGGAAAATAGGATGCTAGAATGAGCCTTTGGACTGATCTAGCAGAGTTGTTATGTTTATGCATGGCCAGGATTTCAGCAGCATTTACTAGAATCTACTTAACATTCAGGGGTGCCTCCACATTTTCCCCCAGCACAAGTGCTTAATATTGTCACCATACCTGCATTGCTAATGCATGTTCTTGGAGCAACAAAAAAATATGTATTATCACTATGCATCATTTGCAGTTTTGAGGGGCACAGGAAGGTGCAGGGGAAGTCCCCTTCTGTTCACAGAAGTCCATTCTGCTTGCTTGTGGACACAGTTGTATAACATTCGATGTGTTACACCCTCCCTCTCTCCTCGCTCATGGAGGAGGAGCAAAGGGTTGGGGAACAGACAAGTCCAAAGCTGGCTGTGGCTCATTCTATCATTTATAATACAGATTAAGTTGTCTGAATGGGGTCTTTGAGAACGCAGACAAGGATTCACCATTCTCTTAAGACACACATTTTTTCTGTGTCCTTTCTGCCAACACATAATGATGGTCACACAACTCAGCCTTTTATTTGAATACCACATTCTTTGATATGTAACATGTTGCTAATTTCTCATTTATTAAGCTAATGCTTGATCTAAAGCAAATTATATGCAAATTCATCTGACAAGACTGGCAATTAAATAGTTAGAACTGGAGTGTCAGATTGAAATAGCTGTGTGGGTCATCTTTACCCGTAGTGAGCTATTTGACTACTAAGAAGCGTTTATGTTTAAAAGGTTACTGGTCCAAGGGGAGCAGCAAGATGGATTGACTAGCTTCTAAATTCATGAATCTAGGGAAGAGTTGCAAGCAACACAAGGCTTTTCATGTGGGACATGAGTTTATTAGAAAAAATAGTGTCTGCTATTTCAAAAAGCAGAACTGGGCTTTGTTGAATTTTCATAAATAAACTCAAATGGAAAGAATCAAGAGCCTGGGATATATTCCATTCTATGTTTATTGCCTTTTAAAAGCTTTGCTGTGTCTACATTAGAAATTAGCCCCTGGAGCAAGAATCCTTCTGGAATATTTTTCATAGTAGACTAAAAAACCGGCAATCTTTTCATGCTGTTGCATCATATCACAGCAATTCCAACAATTATCATACTAATTAATAAAACAATGCTGTAACTAACATTATTCATACTCTGAGCAGACCCATTCATATTAATAGATATGGCTAAGTTGGGTCCGTTAATTTTATTCGGTTTACTCTGAGTAAAGCCTAGTTAGATACAAGCCAGTATATACCAATTAGGTTTATAGCATGTTGGTTTGACACATAATATTACTTGTAGTAAAAATAGTTGCATAATGTTGCAGCAGAGGGTTGAAATAAGATACCGACACAGTAAACTGGGTTGAACAAAGGGCCACTTTATTAAACTATAAACCAGAACTTTAACTAACCTGCAGAGGAAAACCTAGGTGCGGAACTATATAAGCAAGTCTTTGTTTACAGCTCTCTGCAAGCCCTTTTATCCACACCTGTAGGTGAGCAGGGGTCCTACCCACGTCACACACACCCGGGGCTAAAGCCCTTCCTGGCAGGCCTCTGGAACCACCAATCACCTCCTAAGGTGCCTGAGGGGGCCACCAAGCTGTCCTTACCTACTTCCCTTCCTGCACCTATCCACCACCAAAAGGGGAACAAATCTCTGTTTAGTCCCCCTTTACCCCACTGCCGAGTAGAATGTTTCGCAGACACCTCTGCAGGTCATTCAAAAGGATGTCATTCCCTGCATCTGTCCGGTGAACCCCATCCGCCCTATAAAGTTCAGCTGCGTGTGTCATATTTCAGGGTGGTGCAAAGCCAACCCACCATGAGCGAGAAGAGCCAACCGAAGCTGCCGGTTGATCTTATTCCGAGCCTGATCTATCCCTTTGGGGTCCCACACACCATGCCAATCCCTGCTTGGGAGAATGTCTGACCACAGCAGACTAACCAAAGGCCAACATTGCCTTATAAACTGCAAGTCCTCACATGCTTGCAGACTAAGGGCCTTGCCCTTCAGTAAACCCAGGTCATTCCCTCCCAAGTGAATGACCAACACGTGCGGAACCGTCCGCACCAAACCATGCTGGAATAACATGAGTAGGAGCCCGTCCCAGCTCATCCCCCATCGGCCTAGCCAAAACACCGTGGCCCACTGACCGAGGCCCAGCTGCGCACCAAAACATGAATCGCTGCCCTATGGCCCACCCAGAATACCATGCTATGGCCACAGATTAGGATGTGCATCCGCTCCACTCCCCTCCAGCAACCTGCCAAAACAAAATAATTACAAGAGGTTAAGCCCTAGGCCCGCCTGTGTCCTCCAATGGTCAAATATAGCCTCTATATGCTCTCGATCTCCATCTCTCAATGGCCTGTACTTGCGTAGCCAAGAATCTAATACAGGCTGCAGTATAGGCAGCACCAGTCCTGAATGAATGGGTCCCAAAACACGTAGGGTCGACCCCCAAACCCTGTAATGCTAGTTTTGTAAGTGCCCAGAACTGAAATTTAGTGAGGGGGGAACCCCCTTCATGAATGAACAAGTAACTTGGCACTGTCCCCCTCACAGCCAAAAAACAGCGCAATGCCCTCACTGGGCAAATGTCCAGGACGGGATGGTGCTAGAACTACACTACGCCCCTTATGCCCCTGGTCCGTCTTAGACAATCGCAAGGTAACTGTGGCACAACCCCCTTGTAAACTTAACATCTGACAAGAGAAGTGCGCGCAGAGATGAGTCCGACTTGGACCCAGCCACCACCTCGCTAACCCTAAAAGCCCCCCAAAATAATGTGAGGGCCGCTGCATGAAGCAGCTGAACCTCATAACGGGAAGAGCATATGCCATTCCAACGCCGTAACAGCCTCACTAACAAATTTGGTGGCATTGGGCATCCGGGGCATCTGGGCTCTCCCGAGCTCAGCCTGCCAACATCCGACGGACCCGAAAATCATCCGTATAATCCCTGCCAGCTTACCTCTCAGTGTCCTGACAGAAAGGCCCTTCCTCTGGCCTTCCACCAGGAATTCCAGCAGGTGCTCCATGGGGATAGGCCACGTTTGTGCATAGCACTTGCTGCCCCTAAATTCCTGGAGCTCCTTACCTGCTCTCTGATAGCTGGCCAGCGTGGTGGGTGCAACGGACAGGCTTACGGCCCTCTCCGACTCCGCTCTCCAGTCTCCCAAATCTCGGGTGGCATGGCCTCCGGCTGAGCCCTGGCCAGCGGTGTCAGGTGTCGAAACCTCTCCATCTGGTTCCGCAACAGAGCATCAGCAACACCATTATCAATACCTGGCACATGCCTTGCCTGAAATAAGACATTATAATGTAGACACTGGAGAACAAATGATCAGATTAGAACCTTAATAGAAGTGAGGGAGTTGATAACCTGCACCGTGGCCATGTTATCACACCAAAAATGGACAGAGTTCTGTAGCCTCCCTGCCCACAGATAGACCGCAACTATGTTGGGAAAGAATTTGAGGAAAGTCAAATCCTTGGTTAGCCCATCCTTAATCCAAGCCTCCGGCCAATCCCCCCTGCACCATGAATTCCCCAAAACTACCCCAAAACCAAACGCCCCAGAGGCGTCTGAACTTGTAACTCTGCTTCCAGTAGCAGGTCCTCCCTCCAAAAGGAAACCCCATTAAAAACCTGCCAAAAGGACAACCACACATCCAGATTGGCGCACAAGGCAGCCATGACGCGGTATCTGTGGTGGGGTCAGGAAAGCCCCACCATTGTGTCACATACCCGCCGCAGAAATGCCCAGCCCGGTGCGACTACCCTACATGCAAATTTAGTCACCCAGCCAGCTCTTGTTAGACTGCCAGGGAAACTTTCCTGGCCCTAGAGAGCTCCTGGATCTTGACCTGCAATAGGTCAAGCTTATCCCTGGGCAGCCTACAGCAGTGTGCCTCAGTATCAATTTTGATACCTAGAAAGGTCAACACAGGGGATGGACCTTCAGTCTTTTCTGTGGCCAGGGTACCCCAAGTTCCCCTACCAAGTCAGAAAAGTGAGACATCAGTTGTTGGCATGCTGCCAAACCCGCAGCACCCGCAAACAAAAAATCATCCAGATAATGCGCAACCGAATCAGAGCCTGCCCTCCTCTTGACCGCCCACTCCAAGAAGGAGCCGAAGCGCTCAAAAACTGCGCAGGAAATAGAGCAGCCATAGGCAATGCCCTATCTACATAGAATTGGCCAGAGAAGGCAAATCCCAGGAGCTCAAAATCCCCTGGGTGGACGGGCAAAAGACGGAAAGCAGACTTGATATTGCATTTGCCCACAAGGGCACTTCTACCGCATGTTCGCACCATGCGCACTGCGGAATCAAACGAGGTATATCGCACTGTGCATAGGTTATCTGATATGAAATCATTGACAGAGTGCCCCTGAGGATAGGACAGGTGATGAATCAATTCAAATTCCCCAGGAGCTTTTTTGGGCACTATTCCCAGGGGGGACACTCTCAGAATCGTAGGGGGTGCTGGGAAAGGTCCCAGCACCCTACCCGCCTGTACCTCTTTGTCAGTCTTACCCTGCACAATTGCTTCCATTCCCCGGACAGACTTAAGGTTCCGGGACATGAAAGCAATCCGCTGGCTGGTATATGGTATCCTAAAACCTAACGAAAAAACTTGTAACAAGAACTGACCACCTCTGTCTACTGGGTAGCCTACCAGCAATGCCCTCAACATCTCCAGCTTAACTGGGGAAGGGCCCCTTACCTTGAGCAGCATTAGGAGGGGAATGCTTCCTGACGCCGCCTCCCTCTAAATGACCTGCCAGGGGGGCAATTGGTGCATGGGTGCGAACCACCACAGATGGAGCACTTATGCCTGAAATGACAGGGATTGCGAGCGCACCCCCCCTTGGAGCTGAATTCCCAGCAAAGCAGCCTGTGTTGAACCCCTTGCCCTCATTAACGTGGGGAAGGGTAGCTGCTGTCTGTCTGCTCAGGAGATGTCCACTGTCACTCCTATCACCTCCTAGAGCCTGGGCGGCCACCATAAATTGCAGCCGTGACTCGGGCTCCTTCCTATCCCATGGTAAAGCCGCATCAAAGGCCGCTCTCATCCTAAAGGCCTCATCATAGGAGAGCCATGCAAGGCCCGAGAACTCGGAGTAACCCCTGTATATAATATTCAAGTACTTGAGCAGCAGTGGACCTCTCTGCGGCGGCTTCTGTACTATAACACCTGCGTAAATCAGGTAGGCCGGTAGCCAATTGGCCCACGACCTGTCCACCCTCCTGCTCCTGGACCTATCTTGATCCCTATCCTCCCCTTTTTCTTTGTCCTTTTTGGGAGGCTCCCGGTACAGCAGGGAGAACAGGTCGACATACTCCCCTCGCAGAATTTTTTCCTTTATGGTAGGAAGTAAATGAAAGCCGAGAGGCACTGACATTTCCCTGAAGGGGATAGCGTCCACCGCAACAGCCCCCAACCGGTCTTCATTCACCTCCTTGGCTGGCTGTTCCATTACCTTCGGGGCAACAAAGTCTCAGCAGGCTGGCTCCCAGTCTCCTTGGCAGCAGCCTCAGTTTCCCTACCTGACCCTGATGGCTGCGACACCTGGGTACAAGCAGCCATAATCAGTGTTTGCTGAGCCGGACTGGAAACGTCTGCTCCACCAAAAGCCCCAGCTGCCTGACCAGCTGCCACTCCACCAGGTTGGGTGGAAGGCCATCCCTTGCCCTGAGGCCAGAACCCCCATGGTGGCATACCCCAACCAGGCCAGCCCCTCCATGGGTCTTGTGCAGCTGACTCACCTCCTGTATTTGCAACTGATGGTGCCGCAGCCAACTGGCGCTCCGAGACCGGCCTCACCGCCACTTCCCCTCCAGATGTTAGAGTAGGGGCCGTGCTAGGCCCAGCTTCCAGTGCATCCAGCCTAGCCAAAATCAAATCAACAGCACTAGCATTAGCAGGTCTGGTGCCCGTTCCCACTTGCCTTTTGGCCCTCTTAGGCCTGGCCTGCAATGGTCCAGGAAGCTCAGGATCCTGATGTTCCTGGCTCCCCCTTGCCTTTTCTGCCTCTCCAGCGCCTCCAGCCGAGCAAGGATAGCCGTCCATGAGGGCGCAACATCCTCCTCCTGAGGCACTCCCAACACGGGCAACAGCTGGGGCGGTGCCTTAGGGGCCCTGTCCTTGCCCTTCGCCCCCCCGCCGCCTTTTTTGGGAGGCATAATCGCTCCTGTGTTAATCAGTATCCTAAACTGATCGAATCAGTCAATCAATCACTGCCTGCCTACCAAAGAATGACAAGATATATACCCCCTTGGGGGCACCCCAAAAGCACACCTTGTCCCTTATGACCCAATGCTCAGAAACCTAGTGTCTGGGGGGGCAGAAATCCAACCAGAGGGGGGAGTACAGTCCCCCCTTGATATCACTCCAATCCCCTCCTCAATATATGCCCTTCTAGCAACCCCATGTGCGGGGGGGGCTTAACCTCCCTTATATCCCCCCTTATGACAACCCTGTGTGCAGGGGGGGCTCACCTCCCTTATAACCCCCCTACTGCCGCCGAGGGTGTGTGTGAGTGAGCGTCACCTCCCGTATATCCCCCTTTAACACCTTGTGTGCGGGAAGATGCTTGTTTAAACTTGGGGGGGGCATCAGGCCCAAAGCCTATGAGGCCCAAGCGCCACCTCCCCCAAACCTACAGCTGGCAGTGCCGCACCAAACAGCTGTGCTGCGCTACCACTACTAAAAAGGGCAAGTGGCCTCCAGCTGGCTCTCCCCACTCAGGGAAGGCTGGAGCTCCTGCTTGCCCTGCCACTAGATTACACCTGCCGCTGTAGGCCGCAGCTGGGTGAGACATGTCGCTGCAGGCCGCAGCTGCCAAAATGGCGCTGGCTGCATGCTGCACAACAAAAATGGCCACAGCGATCAAGTCCCTCACTGTGCAGCTCCTCTTCGATCCTCGATCCTCCATCGTCGCGCGCCGAGAGGAAGGTAGGGAGGACAGCACAGGCTTAAATAGCCTAAAGCCGCCCCACCCCTTAATGCAGCGTGACGTGCAAACAGCGCAGCGCGCGACCGCTGCCCTTACCTCTTATGGCGACTGGGGCTTCAACCCCAGGCCACAAATGCGCACCACCCGTCCAGGCTTCACTCAGGCGGGCGGAGCTGGACTTGTGATATTTTAGTACTGTCATTCCCTGGATGTTGGGGAAAGGGTGCTAATAATTAAAGTGATAGATTTCCTGTGCCAATCAGCTTTTAGCTACTGTGTCCTGACGTTTGAATGGTTATTTTTTTTTTCTGCTGTAGCCAAACTTAGTAGTACCAAAAGGAAAAGGCTGGGTAAGGCAATAACAAAGAGAGAATATTGGAATTATTGAGCATGTGACTTTGAGTTGGGTAACAATGACTTTTCCTCTAGTTTGTGAAATAGTGCAGATAATTCCATGAATGCATATAACATTGGTCTTCCAGCCCTGTGCCATTACAGTGACCTAACAGGCAGCCTAGTCAGTAGGAGCTGAACTAAATTTTTTGTGCTCTTGCTTTTCCTCTTTGCTTCTGTGGCTAGCCTAACTTACTGCAAATATTGTTAATTAGAAATAAAAGTAGGTGCATTGAATACAATGACTGCAGTCCATAGCTATATGAACTGCACACAAAGTTGGTATTTTGAAATTTTACTATAGGTTATTAAGAGCTGATAGGTCAGTATGTCATGTGACAGTGTTAAGGCCTTTAACCTTTTCAGATCCAGGACTTCACTTTAACCCAAAGCTGCAACACAAGACTATAGACATGTATAATACAATAAAACTGCTAGGTTTATTCCTGTCCCTAGTGGGACCACATACAAAGAATAGAATTTTCTTCTCTGTGCAATGATCAAATGTAAAGGAGCTCTAGTCCCCTTTGCATATGGTTATTCTTATCCCTCTCTGCTTTTGCCTTCACCATCCTCTTCTTTAAAGAAAAGCCCCTAAACAACAAAGAAGATGGTGGTGGTACTTAAACTGGTTTGGCCTATCTTTGGTTGGAATACAACCTACATATGGGCCCTGAACCACCAGTTGGAAGACCAGTGTACTATTGGAAGACATTATTAACTCCACTGGTAATTAATTTGGTGTGAATTCATATCATTTCCTCATATGTGGTTCTTGTCTCCAAATTGTTTCATTCATTTCTTCTCCCATGATAGGCAAAAATTGAGGCCTTCCTTGAATTATATATTCTGGAAGTATTATTGAAGTGACCCAGATGATCTTATGAAAAGTCAAAACAGTCTATTAAAATATGAACACAATAATTCTGGTTTTGGGAGAAAAAGCATTTGAACGTGCCTAACATCTGTTAAATTGCTTCTGAATGTCCATATTCAAGTGCTAATTCACTATTAGGCAAAAAACCTTTGTGGTTTAAGAACATACCTATAGCCAACAGATATTTCTATCAAACTTTAAAAAGCAGGGAAATTGGGCAACTGTAGTGAATGTACCAGGAGAGCAGGAGGCCTGACCTCTCTGAGATATTGTACTGCCCTACAAATTTGTCAAAATGCAAACACCATTTGGGTTGGTCTTTCACAGTCCAATCCACTTCCTGTAGCTTGGAAGAATTTGGTAACATGTGCCTTTGAGCATATGGTGAGTGGTGGTAACACCTGCAATCAGATAACAGAAACAAGACATGTGCTGTGCTGATCTTGTTTTACCAGGGAGGAAGCAAAAATATTAAGACAGTTGATATAGTTCAGAGAGCCATACAGCAACACTTTGCATAATTTACACTAAAAAAACCCAAAAACAATTGTGGAATAATGGCACTGACTGTTCTGCAGAATAGTCTCCATTGAACATGAGAAGTGTCTCAGTTTGCATGAGATAAAACAGTGTGTGCGGGGGTGAAATACATTCTAGCAAATTTCTCGGTTTGCTGTATATTTTTAATTGACCATGCCCACCCTTCCTTAAGTAGAGTGGCTTAAGCATAGCAGGCTGAACACATGCATCTTGGGCAGGCCAAGTTTGTTCTTTTCCAACAGCTAGATTCATTTGAATCAACACTTTGAAATAAGTCTAATTTTGCATCAAACTGTATTTTCAGATTTAATTGTTAGTGCACCCGAAATAGAATATAACCTCCAGTTTGAAACACAAAAGGCTGTCTTTACCATCATTTGACATTGACCAATAAAAGCCTTCGAAATTAATAAAAATCTGACACAGATTTCTAGGATGAATAATGAGTGAAATATAACCATCTAGGTTAGATTCTTTGTAGAAACAGTAGTAACACTGTTAGGAAAGAAGCGAACTAAGAACACCAACAAATATATATAAAAAATTAATTTACGTCTTTGGAGATGCAGTCCTGATTGCACACTCCTATTCCCTTGACAGAGCTCTAGTGGCCAGAGTGGTTTAACACTCAGCCCCTCTTCTGGGAATTGTAGTTCTGTGAGGAAATAGGGTGTCTCCTAAGAAGTCTCACAAACTATACTTCCCATAATTCTTTGGGGGAAGCCATTACTGACCAGTGGAATAAATGTCTGGCATGGGTGTGGCCCCCTCATTTAGCTAAGCCAAGCAGCTGTTGGTCTGGCTTGTAGAACACTGACAGTTGGTTCTTATTGAGCATGCCTGTCCTATCATAGACTCCAATGTTAAATGTCTTAAATTAATTAAAAATCAGCCATACATTTTTTTAACTTTTAAATTGCAGAAGATGAAGGTCAGAGTATGGGGCAAGGTCAGTAATATGATTGCAGGTACTCTGTGAACATGACTGATTTTTAACTGATTCCAACAAATTATAAGACCACTGACAGAAAAAAGTCCAACAGGGGTCTGGATTTCCCCCCTCTTGTTTTACACTTAGAACTCTTGATTCTCTCTGTTTTGTGTATCGCCATGAAAACTTAAAGGGTTGTTAAGCATGAGTTTCTGAGTTCAGGACTATATGTTTTGTAAGATTTTGTTTTGAAATGAGCTGATGGGAAGCATCAGAATGGCATGGGGGGTATGTGAAACATATGAACGTGTTAGAATGTGAAAAATCCATGCTGGCTATATAATTAGTATTTTAGTAGGCTTTTCTGATAACCTTTTTGTTCTGCATCTCTCTGCTAAATTGCCTCATTAGTTAGTGTTGTTGTTTTTATATGTATTTTTAGGTCACATGACAATTCAGCTCAGCAAACAACTACTGCAGGGAGTACTGCTACCACAACAGCATCCACCAGTAGTACCTCTACAAATTCGACAAACACCAGCCCTTTTGGTTTGGGTAAGGTTCCATGGTGTTGGAAAGCTTCTCAAATAATACTAATGCTTTTCCTAAAATAGGTCAGATGTTTGAATCTTACAAACTACTTTATCAAATACATTTGTCTTGCTGTAACTATATTTTTCAAGTAAAGTTTGTATTTGTGTGTGTTATAAAAGTTGTTTCTAGTTTTTAGTGAGTAGCAGTGAGGTTGAACATATTTCATCTCACCTTTTAAAAAAGAGCTATAGAAATACCTGGTGTGCTGCTTACCACTGTTCGATGAAGAGAATGGGAAGAGGGGCGTTTCCTAATTGAGCTCTAGTTGGATGTGATTATATTGCTGGATTACTCAATAAGTGTTCGCTTTACATATATAGGTGAGTGAATAAATGTGTATGGTGCTAGGTTCAGTTAAATGTCAGCATGGAGCCTGTGGTGAAATCCAGTGATGTGTGTCTGCCAGTGGAACAAAGGCTATTGGCAGAATAGGTTTCCTCCTATTTCCAGCCCCTTGTGTGTCCCCAAAATCTGCTCTGGAGGGTTGTGGTACGTTCTTGAGCAGATTGGAAGTGCACAGGGACTGTAGGGGAGAAGAGAGGAAGGAGAAGTCCCATCACTGCTTGCACAATGAGGGATGTGTACGATTCATGTACAGTTGTATGCACACATCCCACATTGTGCGAGCAGTGATGAGACTTCTCCTCACTGCATTTGAGAACCTTACTTTTCTAGGGCTCCATGCAGATGTTAATTGAATTACTGTAAGTTGGGGGGTTGGGATGAACTTGCCACTATGATCCTGCTCCTCCCTCTGCACACATTCAGTCATCCGGGATATATTGTGAGAAGACTAGTGAAAATAAGGTTCTAATAAAAGATGTTTTTAGAGTTGTCAAGACAACTGTAAAACAGTAGTTAATAGTACTGAGCGGCTTAGTTTAGCTTTTTCACAGAATACAGGAGAACAAATGAAAAGCACAGTATCTTCTCACAAATGGAAAGGGGGAGATATTAATAGGTAAAAGTATCTGTGGAAAGCAGCTTCTAACAACAGCTTGGGGTCAGACTAGCTGTGATCAAGGCCTTCTAGGCATCAAAATACCGATGCCCCAAACTCTTAAGTACTGAAATTGGAGAGCAATGTTCTGTGCTTGGGAAAGAAATATCTAATTTTTGTTCAATCTACAATTAATTGTTTAGTTCCCAAAGTATGTTTGATGTTGTATAAAAGAATTAGTGATCAGAGGTCTTGAAAAGTAATTGATGTAGTCAGGACAGAAGGGAGGTGAGGATGCTCGGTTTCACTCAGTTAAAAATATTTGGAGATGTTCTGTGGGATAGTGGAAGAAAAGGTGTTGAATGAGAAAAAAGAGGCAGAAGTTAAACAGGAACTTCGGAGGGTGGGAGGAAGATCTCTGCTTCAAGACCCGCTTGTCATTATTTAAGCTTTCAGAAGACAGTGGTATCCAATGCCATCATTCTGTTAGCAAGGATTCATGCTTGCACAATGGAACTTCCCCCCTCCTCCCCCTACATGTGTCCTGCACCCTCCCCCATTCTGCTCTGGAGGGTTGGGAGAACCCCCCCCCCCAGAATAGATCTATGGGGCAGGCAGGGGAAGGAGAGGAGAGAAAGTTCTGTTACACAAGTGTAAATCCATGCACTAACAGAATGAGAGACTTAGAGCTACTTTGGATACAAGACACAGACAGCACATCCTCAATCAAAAGGATTTGAAATTTGTTTTTTAAATGAACAGAATATTGGGGGATGATTAAGAATAGCAACTCCTTTTATTCATGTAAAATTGAACCAAAAACCACTAGTTCTCTGGAGATTACTGCACTGAACAGGGTACCCCAGATATTATAAATAGCCCCAAGTGTGTGGCTTTCCATGCTTTGAAAGCTGCAGTTTCCCGATTCAGGTATTACAGGTAGTTTATGAAATGCCCAAAGTACTGAATTACAGTGCCACAGAGGAAGGACCACATTCCCACTACACTTGTTTTCAATCTAATAAACCGTGGTTTGTTAAATATGTATTTAAGAGTGCTATATAAAATTTAAAAAAAATTAACAAAAAGACAAAATGCAAATACAAGCAAATTGCTGTACAATATCATGAACTGATGTTGTTAAAGTAAAATGTGTGTGTGTGTGTGGGAAGAGAATTCCCTTTATTATTTTTGTTACATTTTTATCCTTGGCAATTTATGGAATTCAAGGTGGTGTACATAGTCTCGCATCCTAGCAGCAACCAATACGTAGGCCTGCTTCAGCAAAATGCTGCATCACATTCATTCAGCTGAAGCTGCAGGGGAGCTACATTGCAAAACGTTTTCCCTCCAAGTCTGAATTAGTTCTAGTCAAAAAATTCTGTTAGATAACATTTATTAAAATATTTACTAAAACATAGAGATACTTGGAATGCTAACAGTGCTATCTATGTCCTAGTCTATATTTTCAACAGACTTGTTTGTTTGACAGCTTGAAAAGTATTGGCTTAGAAAGTATTGGCTATCAGTTGAATGTTTCTGTGATGTGAAAACAATTACACAACAGATAAAGTATTGGAGGTATTGCTGCATTATGACATGAAGAAATCTGATTAACAGTCTTGAATTAGAAAAATTGGCACAAATCGAAGCTGATCTAGGAAAATACCAGGAACAGTAAATCAACTTCTTTTGTTTGTTCCCCAAAAGGTGGTCTTGGAGGACTTGCAAGCCTGAGTAGCCTAGGCCTGAACACCTCAAACTTCTCAGAATTACAGAGTCAAATGCAGCGACAGCTTATGTCCAATCCAGAGATGATGGTTCAGATTATGGAGAATCCCTTTGTTCAGAGCATGCTTTCAAATCCAGACCTAATGAGGCAGTTAATTATGGCTAATCCTCAGATGCAGCAGTTGATACAACGAAATCCAGAGATCAGCCATATGCTTAATAATCCAGATATAATGAGACAGGTATGTTAAATTGTTTGGTCTATAAAGTCGGTATTTACAGATTTGTATGCAGATTCATCTGTGCATATTGTAAACATATTTCTTGACAGACTGTTAATGTAACATGACTGCTCAAATACTTACAAAGAGTGTTTTTTCTTGTCTTCCCCCCCCCTTTCACATAATGAAAACTGACTTAGACAGAGTCAAACCATTGGCCCATTTTGCCCAATATTGTCAACTGTGGCTGGCAGCAACTCTCCAAGGTCTGCCTTCCTGAAACCTTTCATTAGATTTGCCACAGATTGAACCTTTATGCAGAGCATGTGTTCTACCACTGAACTATACATTAAGGTCCAACACAATTCATTCAAGTTGACAGTTAGGATGATCACCCATGGGTTAATAAACAATAATTTATGAAGTCAGGGACAAGTGCCATTGCTGTGCACTCCTCCCTCACCCCTGGCTTTTATTCTTCATTTGTTAACCAATATTCAACCAGAGTTGTCTACTTCAGGTATAGTTGAGAACTCTGGTTAATGCAAACTAGTGTCTTTGCTCTGAAGCCAGTGTGTGACAGGAGGAATGAAGTGAGGAGTGTGTGGTCACTGTGATCATCCATAGTTTACAAAGCCTTGGATAATGGTCTGAACATGGCTCATTGTGTCTTGCTATAGGGGGAATTGACACCACTTCCATGATTTCTCTTTTTTTTTTTCTTCAGTTAATAAACTGAACTTCTTTAGGTAATGCAAAGTGTTGAGCTTGAGGGCAGCTATTGCATTTTAACTACTCTACACATCCAACAATAAAAAACCCACAATTAATTCCATGCATCCAGGATAGCATTAGACTTGGTTTTACAGAAATATGACACGGCAAAGTACTTCTAAAACTGACAAGAGATTTAAAAACAGCTTGATAACACCTGGGTTGCAAAAACAATTTTTTAAAAAACAAGCTACCGGTACTCTATATTTGCAAGCCGTTGAACACTCTTAAAGTAGCTCTTCAGACCCCAGTCTTCACAGCTTTTGGAAGAGTTGTGTTTCTAATATGAATTCTTTTATTTCCCAGACTTTAGAACTTGCTAGAAACCCTGCAATGATGCAAGAAATGATGAGAAACCAGGACCGTGCCTTGAGCAACCTTGAAAGTATACCTGGTGGTTATAATGCTTTGCGACGCATGTACACAGATATACAGGAGCCAATGCTGAATGCAGCACAAGAGCAGGTGAGGACTGGTTGGGAACAGTGCAAGCTGGGGTAAATTGTTTTGCCTCGGCTAAAAAAAAATGATATGTCTCTGTTTGGAGTTGCATCTCATAAGATGCTATGCCTGAAGAGAACTGCTGCCAAAAACAGCAACCCTGTGTTGAGTGCTCTTCTTTCATCCTGTAACATTTAGATAGACTTAGTCTATATCATTTCCCTGCCACCCACAGCTAGTAATGTGGAATGAGGATGTGAGAGTGTATGACATTTATTTATTAAAGGTATATCCCCCCCTTCCTCCCAAAGGAGCCCAGGGCAGCAAAGACAGCTGTGATAAAGCAAAACTATACAATAAAAATAAAATTGTGTGTGTGTGTGTGTAACGTTTGAAAACAATTGAAAGCATCTAAAACATTTAAAAACAACACAGTAAAAAACATTAAACAAATTTTAAAACATATAACCAAATCATGTATCTGGATAGGCCTGTTAAAACAGAAGAGTTTTCAGTAGGTGTCTACAGCGGTGTAATGACATCATGACACCAGTAACAATGACTAAATGTTTGCAGTGGAGGAGAAACAATCACAAGGCTTCGGTTTTTCAGCAGCAATCCAGTATCAACTATAGCATTCAGTTCTGGTGTGAGATGAAGAAATAGTTCAGAAATCATAAATGCTTACCTTTACAGTTACTATTTTTCCTTGATGCCATGACAGTTTTGAAATATTCTGCTTTAAAAACAGTAACTGTCCACTTAATTTAAACAGAAGAAAAAGCATACTGTATCATACCAAAGGTCTGTCTAGTCAAGCATCATGTTCTCACAGTGGGGACGCCTGCAAGCAGGACATGAATGTGCCAACATTCTTCTCTCTTGTGCTTTCCAGTGACTGTTACTCAGAAGCATACTTCCTCCAATTCCTTTTTAAGGCCATCCAAGTTGGTGGCCATCACTATAGCTTGGACTGAATTCCATAGCTTAACTATGTACCATGTAAAGTACCATCTCCTTTTGCCCTGCATCTTCCAACCTTCAGCTTCATTGAATGGCCTTTGTTGGAAGTTCTCCAAAATGACTGAAAATGTTGTTGAACATTTTACTTTAAATGTGCTACTCACTTCTTCAGATAGAAGAAAGAGGTGGTGCAGGGCATTCCCATCTGGACAACATCTGGGGGTCCACAGGTTCCCCATCCCTAACTTCAACTTCACCTAGCAAGAAAGTATTCCTAATAAGAGGCAGAATAAGCTTCGTAGTAAGACTCTGAAAAAAGAAGCTCATTACAGGCCATATTGGCTGCTTGTGGTGTGCTGCTGGCACTGATATTAAAGCTCCAGCCTTGATAATACTGAATATAATTCAGATTCAGTACAAGTCAGCCACTGAAATTAAAGCTCCAGCCTTGATAATACTGAATATAATTCAGATTTAGTACAAGTCAGCCACTGATATTAAAGCTTCAGCCTTGATAATACTGAATATAATTCAGATTTAGTACAAGTCAGTCACTGATATTAAAGCTCCAGCCGTGATAATACTGAATATGATTCAGATTTAGTGCAAGTCAGCCACTGATATTAAAGCTCCAGCCTTGGTAACACTGAATATAATTCAGATTTAGTACAGGTCAGCCACTGATATTAAAGCTCTAGCCTTGATAATACTGAATATAATTCAGTTAGTAGAAGTCAGCCACTGATATTAAAGCTCCAGCCTTGATGATATTGAATATAATTCAAATTTAGTACAAGTCAGCCACTGATCTTAAAGCTCCAGCCTTGATAATACTGAATATAATTCAGATTTAGTACGAGTCAGCCACTGATATTAAAGCTCCAGTCTTGATAATACTGAATATAATTCAGATTTAGTACAGGTCAGCCACTGATTTAAAGCTCCAGCCTTGATGGTACTGAATATAATTCAAATTTAGTACAAGTCAGCCACTGTATTAAAACTCCAGCCTTGATGATACAGTCACAGTAATTTTGTGTGTGAGGAAGCCCTGTGTAACTCTGTCTACAACACACATACAGATAGCTTGCAGGGAAGGTATCCGATGTTTAATAAAGGGGTAACAAAAAAGGCGGGAAATTTGAATTCAACAAAAATGGCGGGAAAAAATGATCTAAAAATGGAGGAGAAAGACAGAGCAATGGCGGCCGTCTGGTAACAAACTGGGGGAAGGGTAGTTCAGCACAGCCTCGCAGGGGGAGCCGCGGGGCCAATAGCCGCACTAGCGGCTCCAAGAAAACCCCCAAGAAGAAAGAGCAGATAGAAGCCTGTGCGGGATAAGGCAGCGGTAGGCAAGCCGCTGCCGCCGCCGGGAGCAGGACTCTCCGCGGCGAAATCAAAGTGCCGAGAGAAGCCTGTGAGGGATGAGGCAGCAGGAGGCAAGCCGCTGCCGTCGCCGGGAGCAGGGCTCTCCGCGGCGAAATTAAATTTGCGGAGAGAGAGCCAGATCACCAGGCTCTAGGGAGGCAGAACCCCGGCAGGTAAAAAAAGGTTGGAAAAAAGGCAGGGAGCCGCAGCCGCAGGCTCCCGCCTGGGAGAGAACCGCAGCCGCGGTCTCTCCAAGGGCTCCACAGAGTGCGGCTTGAGACAGGGAAAAACCGCTACGGGAGAGAAAGAGCTGCGATCTCCCGAAGCTCAAAACGGCCAGAAAACCACAGAACACCGCAGCCGCGGTCTTTGTGGGGGTCCTCAAACAAGCAAGAGAATAAACGAAAAATAAAAGGTTAAAGACCAATCAGGGAGAACCTCAGCCGCGGTCTCTGAAGAAAGAACCTCAAACAAGCAACAGAGATAAATGACATTTAAACACAAAATAAACAAATACGAAAACAACTTAGCTAAATTCTACGCTATAGGATCTCAATGATAGGATTTCAATCTTGTTCGCAGGAAGGCAAGAATGAACTGGAGAGTGGGAGGGGCCTGACGCCCCTAGTCTTGACTTCAAAGACATTCTTGCCTTCGCACGATAGGTGGAGCTAATACCCGCTGTGATGGCCGGACTCATAGGGAAAAAGTTGGAATACTAATCTTGATCATTGCCACTGCACAATCTTACATTATGGTTTTGAACAAGTTGGTGGGCAACCCTTCTAAGGACCATGATCCTTTAGCATTCAGCAAAGCAGTGAAATCATGCTCATGCAACTAAATACCTGTTCTGCTTAGCACTCCTGAATGAGAATTGTGCTCCTTAATTTTATTTGTTCATAAACATTTTCTTTTGTAGTTTGGAGGCAATCCATTTGCTTCATTAGTAAGCAATTCTTCAGGTGGAGACAGCCAGCCATCTCGCACAGAAAACAGAGACCCTTTGCCAAATCCTTGGGCTCCTCAGTCCGGCACACAGAGCTCGCCAAACAGTGGCAGCAACAGTGGAGACAGTGGAGGAAGCAGCAGTGTTGGAAGTAGTAGCACTGGAAACACAGGACAGACTTCAACAATGCCAAATTTGGGACCAGGTCTAGGAGGTACGTTCACTATGCTGCAGTTCTGTTAGCTTTCTTGAAAATAGATAGTCATAAAGGGTGTGTATGTTAGCTCTCTTCTCACTGCAGTTTGGACTTTAGCTCATAATCCAAATTAGTTTAATATAACTTTCCAAGCAGTTACGGCTGCTGTCCACTACAAACCAGCAATATGTTTGTATTTACTTTTGCTATTGAATTGTGTGTCTCTTCAGTCATTGATAATGAAGTGATGTTGACTCGTAAGTGGTGCCGATTCTCTGAATTGCTGAACGTTATCTCTTCTTCTTTAAAGCTGGTATGTTCAACACACCTGGAATGCAGAGCTTGTTGCAGCAAATAACAGAAAACCCACAGTTAATGCAGAATATGTTGTCTGCTCCCTACATGAGAAGCATGATGCAGTCATTGAGCCAGAACCCTGACCTTGCAGCCCAGGTAAGTCCTAAAATACATGATGAGTTGGAATGCAGTATTTTTACTTGCAACAGCTGGTAAGGCATCCCAGTTAGGACTTCTATTGATATATTATTCCAAATCTCATTTTATCCAAAGTCTTAATTTGGAAAGACTGTAGCTAAGTGGTGGAGCATAGTTCAGTCCCTGACTGGGAATGTCCCCAGTCTGAAATCCTGAGTAGTCAGTGTAGTGAGTTAGGAAGCTGCCTTATACCAGTGGCCCACTTAGCTCAGTATCATCCACACTGAGCAGCAGCAGTTCTCCAGGGTTCCAGATGGGACATTTCCATCACTACCTTTGCTGAACACTTCCAGCATAAGATCTCATGCATTCGCCGGGACTTAGACTCCTATTTAATGGCAGTTAATCCTACTGAGGTGTCCGGAGCACAGTCTTGTCATGTTTTGTTGGATGAGTTTCAGTTGGTTCAGTTCGAGGACGTGGACAAGGTGCTTGGACAGGTTCGTGCGACCACTTCGGTACTGGATCCTTGCCCCTCTTGGCTAATTAAAACTAGCAAGGAAGGAACAGTTGGCTGGGCCAAGGAAGTGATTAATGCCTCTTTACGAGAGGGAGTGGTCCCTGGCTGTCTGAAAGAGGCGGCAGTGAGACCACTCCTGAAAAAACCTTCCTTGGACCCAGAGGATGTCAGCAGCTACAGACCAGTGGCCAATGTTCCGTTCCTGGGCAAGATCCTGGAACGTGTGGTTGCTGACCAGCCCCAGGCGCTATTGGATGAAACCGATTATCTAGATCCATTTCAATCGGGGTTCAGGCCTGGTTTTGGCACTGAGACTGCCTTGGTCGCCCTGTTTGATGACCTATGTCGGGAGAGAGACAGAGGGAGTGTAACTCTGTTGATTCTCCTTGACCTCTCAGCGGCTTTTGATACCATCGACCATGGTATCCTTCTGGAGAGGCTTGCGGAATTGGGAGTTGGAGGCACTGCTTGGCAGTGGTTCCGCTCCTACTTAGCGGGTCGTCTCCAGAAGATAGTGCTTGGGGAACATTGCTCGACACCGTGGGTTCTCCAATGTGGGGTCCCGCAGGGTTCGGTTCTGTCTCCCATGCTTTTTAACATTTATATGAAGCCGCTGGGGGCGGTCATCAGGAGTTTTGGAGTGCGTTGTCATCAGTACGCTGATGACACGCAGCTCTACTTCTCCTTTACATCTTCTTCAGGTGAGGCAGTCGACGTGCTGAACCGTTGCCTGGCTGCGACAATGGACTGGATGAGAACTAACAAACTGAGACTCAATCCTGACAAGACTGAGATGCTGTTGGTGGATGGTTTCTCTGATCGGATGGTGGATATATACCCTGTCCTGGATGGGGTTACACTCCCCCTAAAGGAACAGGTGCGTAGTCTGGGAGTCATCTTAGACTCCTCCCTCACACTTGAGGCTCATGTAGCCTCGGTGGCCCGGAATGCGTTCTACCAACTTCGGTTGGTAGCCCAGCTACGTCCCTATCTGAGTAAGGAGGACCTCTCATCAGTGGTACATGCTATGGTAACCTCGCGCCTGGACTACTGCAATGCGCTTTACGTAGGGCTACCTTTGAAGACGATTCGGAAGCTACAGCTAGTGCAAAATGCGGCGGCCAGACTGCTAACAAGAACTAAGCAGTCTGAGCATATAACACCTGTGCTAGCCCGTTTGCACTGGCTTCCAATATGCTTCCGGGCCAGATTCAAAGTGTTGGTACTTACCTATAAAGCCTTATACAACGCGGGACCACGATATCTGTCGGAACGCCTCTCCCGATATGAACCGGCCCGTACACTACGGTCTACTATGAAGGCCCTCCTCCGGGTTCCGACTCATAGGGAAGCCCGGAGAGTGGTGACAAGATCTAGGGCCTTCTCAGTGGTGGCCCCCGAACTATGGAATGGTCTCCCCGAGGAGGTGCGCCTGGCGCCGACACTATCATCTTTTCGGCGCCAGGTTAAAACCTTTCTCTTCTCTGAGGCATTTTAATTCCTGTTAATTCTAAATTATTATATTTTGATTTTAGACTGTACAGTTTTGTGTACAGTTTTGTGTTATTTTTATTGTATTTTTAATGTTCACCGCCCAGAGAGCTGTTGCTAGTCGGGCGGTATATAAGCTTAATTAAATAAATAAATAAAATTAAATAAATAAATAAATAAATACCTGGAGATGTTGGGGATTGAACCTGGGGCCTTCTGCAAATGCTCTACCACCAAGCTACAGCCTATCCCAAAAGAGGTTTGTTGGTGTACTGAGCTAGATTGATCAGTGATCTGACTTGGTATAAGGGAGCTTCCTATGTTCTACATAGGGATGGGTGTTACTGGATTATTAATTGTAGCTGGAGGCTATTGCTAACCTGGGTTTCTCTTAGGATAAATTGTGTAGATCAGTCTTGTAAATAGGATAAACTAGTATTTGGCCAGATTACTAAAACAAAACAAAAAAAACCACCCCAGATTACCAAAACAACTCCCCCCACACCTCACAATAGAGTTGGTCTTACTTCCCAGATTCTGTAAAAGATCCTTGTAAATGTCTGCACATCCCGCTAGTCATTCCCTCCTGTTCTTAATTGTTTAGCATCAGCACAATTGAAGATTCCCTGTATTGTCTCTTTAATTCTTCAAAGGCTGTGTATCCTGTGACTGATGACTTCTATTTCATTGCTCCCAGCTTCTCTTCTGTCTTTAGCATTGCCCCTACTAGTTGCCATTTATTTTATTTATTTATTTGATTTATTATTCGCCCATCTGTCTGGTTATCCAGCCACTCTGGGCGACGTACAGCATAAAAACATACAAATGTATTAAAACATTAAAATCTAAAACCTAACCCACACCAAAAGCCTGTCTGAAGAGCCAAGTCTTCAAGGCCCGGCGGAAGTTCACCATAGTGGGGGCATGGCAGAGATCGTTTGGGAGGGAATTCCACAGAGTGGGAGCCACAACTGAAAAAGCCCTCTCCCTAGTCCTCACCAGTCTAGCTGTTTTAACTGGTGGGATAGAAAGAAGGTCTTTTGAGGCTGATCTTGTTACGCGGCATCCTTGATGAAGCTGGAGGCGCTCTTTCAGATAGACTGGGCCAAGACCGTGTAGGGTTTTAAAGGTCAAAACCAACACCTTGAATTGGGCCTGGAAAACAACATTTCCAGCCGTTCTAGTCAACTAATTTTTACAAAATTATATCCTGCCTTTCCATTACAAGTCAGCTTACAAAACTCAAAAGCAATATTGCATTTTGCCCTGCATGGGGGCTCTTTCTCCTGCATTTAGACTGCCTCCTTGAGCTCTGCTCATTCTTGGTGATTGTTTGAGTTTCTATGGAAGAACCCTATAGCTACATACTGCTTTAACTGTTTTTGTTACATCATGTAGCTAACACTGAATTCCAAATACATCATCAGGTTTTTAAGAAATATTTTAACTATCTGCATGAAATATTCTAGGCAAGCCTAATTATGAGTCCTGTAAAGTCTGCAAATCCTTTAATGACAGGTATAATATTTTTTGCATGAGTGAGGAACTAGCAAAATGTTCCAAGGATCAGGTTGGAGGGAAGAAAAGCTGGACAAATCTTACTGATACACAATCTTTCTTCCGTTACCCCCCCCCCCAAAAAAAATCCTGGCTGCCTTTCTCTTCTTCCTTTTAGGCTGTGCTTAATTTTGTAATCTTCTGTCAGAAACCCAGTGCATTGGAGAGAATGTATTGGAAAGTCTTAATTTGAGCTGAGTTTTTAATAGCGGGCATGTGTGAAGTAGTAAGAGAATACTTCTGAATATTCACCCTGGGCTCCTGCTGGGAGGAAGGGCGGGACAGACACATGCATGCACCCTGTGCAAAATTAGTCTTGCCTGATAACAGGACTCCCGTTAAGACTGGCAGTAGTAGCCCTAGCTAGTGCCTAACCAGGGCACTGGTCAGCATGCCTGTTTTACTTGCAAGCAGTGGGTAAACATTTACATCCCTGCCTTTTAACGTTTGCCGCTTTCTGATTTCTGGCCAGGAAGAAGGGTTTGTGTAAATAGTATTTTTGTAGAGAGATTGTATCAGCCATATTGGAATAAAAAGTAATTGTAGCCTGTTCTCTGAGTCTTTCTGAGTCAGTTTGTGCTTTCTGGAAACTGGCTAATAAATGAATAGGGCATGACATCAATGTATTTTTCCAGCAGAGGCTCTAACCATAACTTAAGTGAGTTTTAGTGGAATTTTTATTCTGCAGCTCTACACTGATAAAATGTTCACTCATCCCTGCAGATGATGCTGAATAACCCTTTGTTTGCTGGGAATCCACAACTTCAAGAGCAAATGAGACAACAAATTCCAACTTTCCTTCAACAAGTAAGTCAGAAGATGATGCCAACACTGAACATCTTCCCTTTGTGATATTTGTTAATTGGTTTATTCACTTTTCTGAACTTTGTTATTCCAAAAGCACAGAGCTCTCATGCAACCACCCAAGGAATTTCACTGATCTCTAGGGGTACAAGCATTTGCATATATTTTCCACAACCAAATTGTTTAAGTGTCCAAACTCCTGCCCTCTCCAGCAGTCACGTGTTTTGATCTGTTGCTCTAAATTCATACTTCTCATAGAAAAGTGAAATCTAGCCTAAACATTATCTGTGTCTCTTCACTCTTCTCTCTCCACGGCTTTGGATGCTGCAAATGTATGTCAAGATGTGAATAGGCTTGTTGCTGAAAGCTCAGTAGCATCTATTCAGTCAGCCCCTGAGCTGGAAAAGCCAAAGTAATTGTAGAATTGGGGAAGCTTCATCGCTTTCCCCTTCCTCTCAAAAAAAGACAGCTGGATTTTTGCATGCAGTAGTGAAAGGGAAAAGGGAGGGAAGTCTGTGGGTTTGTTATAAAGTAATCACTTCAGCATGTTTGCACATGTATGACACATCTGTTTCTCTTAATAGATGCAGAATCCAGATACGTTATCTGCAATGTCAAATCCTAGAGCTATGCAGGCTTTGCTACAGATTCAGCAAGGATTGCAGACTCTAGCAACAGAAGCACCAGGACTTATACCTGGGTAAGATTTTTTACTTTTGTAGTCTGACTACAAGTTTGCACACATGTCATTAATAGACTAATGCTTGCAATTTAAGAGTTTGAATCCCAAATCAACTGCTAATTTTATAAAGTGTTTAAAGTTTATAAAACTGCTAGTTTTATAAAGGTATGCTTTGCTATAGATTTCATAAAGAATGTATCTGGGTGTTTCTTGCGCTGTATTCTCTGGGGTATTCTTTATTTGTGTTACAAATAAACTTCCCTGTGGTAAATTGGGGTATGATTCTTTGTTTCTGTTTACTAATGTAAACAACGTAATGTGTCTTCTGTTTTGGGCAGATTTAATGCTGGTATAGCTGGATTAGGAAACTCTGGTTTAGGAAGTGCTGGATTAGGGAGCACTGGCATTCCTGCTGGAACAGCAGTGCCCACTTCAGTCCCAAATGAAACTACAAGCCCAACATCAGGAACCAGTGAAACTGGACACCAGCAGTTTGTTCAACAGATGTTGCAGGCTCTTGCTGGAGCAAATGCTCAGGTAAAATAGGTTTGCTACATTTTTACTTGTTCGTTGCTGTTGTATCACTGAAATAAACAATCAGCATAAATAGCTGAAAGCATACCCCACCTTCCCTACAGACCCTCTCAGGTATTAACATCAGCAGAGGGGGCCCTCCTGGTATTTCAGCTGCCATCAGTAGTTCAGAGGTGGTGGCATTCTCGGTGGCAGCACCTAAGTTGAGGAATTCCTTCCCCTTGGAGGTGCATCTGGCATCTTCATTACACAGCTTTTTGCGAATGCTGAAGACACACCTCTTTACCTTGGCCTTTGACGTCTGAGATGTGTGTTTTCAGGAACCACAGTATTCCTGTGACTGTAATTTGTTTTAACTGTTTTTAATACAGGATTTTAAATTGTTGTAACCCACCCTGGGGCAGTTAGTACATTTAATAATAACACTTCCTTTGTGAATAGGCTTGAAAGCTGCACGTTTTGATGGTGAAACGATTCCTTTTGTTTCCCAATCCATTGTCCTTTGTTGAGGGCCCTTTGCTCAAGATTCTGCTTAATCTTAGGGCTTGGGGCCACCTTTGCAAGGACCTTGACTACTTCACTGAAAAATGTGTCCCTATTTCCTGTTGGTAAAATGGCTGGACTCTCCCTCCTGCTGTTGAAGCCAAGTAGCATTGTGTTCCTAAAACTAAGAGACAGAGGCATAACTGAAGTCTGGTGACTAAAACCTCAGTTTCAGAAAACAATTGAAATTCTTGAAAGTCCCAGTGGGAAATATCAATGCTTGTGTCCTTGGAGTAGGGGGAAACCTTTGAATCCTTGCAACTTTGAAACCAGTCCATCCTTAAGCAACTGCTTCAACATTTTCCATTTCAGCCTTGTTTTGAAAAGTAGTTATTTGCAAAAAGAGTGATTGAAAAGAATCCTAGTTTGGGCTCTTTCTTTAGTTTTGTATGTTAGGTCAGTGTGTTTGTACAGAATAACATGAAATTATATATATATTTTTTTTAGCAATTGCAAAATCCAGAAGTCAGATTTCAGCAGCAACTGGAGCAGCTCAGTGCAATGGGCTTTTTGAACCGTGAAGCAAACCTACAAGCGCTAATAGCAACAGGAGGTGATATCAATGCAGCCATTGAAAGGCTACTGGGTTCCCAGCCATCATAGCAACATTTCTGAAACTTGAAAAATGTAATTTATTTTTGATAACAGCTCTTAAATCTTTCAAATACCAGCTTTATTTCATTCTGACTCTTGGGAATTGTCTTGTTCTAACTAAACCCAGTCTGATGCATTAAGGTGGAGTGCAGTAGTTTTCTTCAAACAGTGGGAATCAATGCTTTTCACTTGGTTGTTGCATGCATCAAACCCTTCTTCATTCTACATTTATTGTGATTTTTTTAAAAAAGGAAATCTGCTTCCACAGTTGGGTGACCAGGTTTTATCTGACCTTCAACTGTCCAATTTAGTTGCTTCTTAAACATTAGCCTTTGATAGTAATTTATGTAGAATACAAATTAAAAGAGGAAACTAATTGATGCTATGATTTGTGGGTACATATTGCTTATTGTGACTTGGCATGTCTCTCTTGCTAGCAAAATGCTGTAAGATTTATACCACTTGATTTAGCTACTATTCTTGTTTTATCTCTACAATATATATAACACAGAAACATTTTTTTCAAGCAACTCTTCATTGCAGAAGTATAAGACATCTCAGAGCCAGAATAAATGAAATACGCAAAGATACCACCAATGTAGTAGAATCTTACAGCATCTTTAGCAAGCATCTCTTAGCAGAAGCGCTTTGACAAATTCTTTTAAAATATTAGGATTGCTGACCTGATCTTGACAACTGTACAGAAACCTGCATTGTAACATTGTCCCAAATATTCACAAAGATTGATTGTAAATTACCTTCATCTTTGTACGGATTGAAGGGGCACACTTGTTTGCTCTAAAACTGCTTTTGCCTAAAGCTCTTTGGCTTTATCCCCTTGAGATTCTAACTTGCATTATGATTTGTAATTGGACACATACTTTCACTGACACTGTCACGTGATATTCTAATTACTTTTAACCACCATGTAAAAGTACTGTATATCTTTTGGGTTTTTATTGGTAGTTACTTCTCTTGTGCACAGGTAATAAATGAATTAAACTTCTTTGTGAGCAACTAGTTTCAAAGTCATTTTATCTCTAGTAGCAAAAATTAGGCCCACCATCTTTAAGGCTGAGACATCTTAATTCAGCATTTCCCCTAACAGTACCTTACATTAGGATTCCTTTTCAGTAAATAAAATAAGAGCTGAGATTATTGCCACTGATGTGAACTCTTCACATTCTGTTAAACAATTTTTGAAAGGGTTCTGTAGAAATTTCTGACAATCCGTAGAAGCATATGTATTTCTGAGGTCCTCTCCTTTGAACCCCCTATAACATGTTGGGAACCTGAGGCCTTCCAGATCCTGTTGGACTACAACTCCCACTGGGTCCAGACATTCCCTGGCCAGTGGTCAGGGATGATGGGAGTTGGAGTCCAACAACATCTAGAGGACCACAATTCTTAATCCCTGCACTAAACATATTGGCTGAAATAGTTCTTTTCCCAAACATTCTAATGTGTGTCAAAAGGTGTCATATCAGGTCATGCCAGTTTTCCATCTAGTCCACTATTGTCTACTCTGACTGGCAGCTGCTCTCCATGCAAAAACCTTTCTACCTGATCCCATTTTAATTGGAGATGTCAGATTGAACATGTTTCTGCACACAAATCATGTGCTCCACCACTTGTGCTATGGTCCATTCCCTGGAAGTAGAATAACTGTATGCAGCAGCCTGTGACTTGAGTGCAAGATTTTGTGGCCTGAGTTGAGGGAAGCCATTCCTTACCCTCACCCCTCTTGTGTTCCCAACAATTTTTTGCAGTCTTTCTGGTTGTATAGGAGACACTATGAGGGTTGCACAGAATTAGGCAATTTTCCATAATGTTTGGTTGATACTGAAGTCCTCCCTCTCTCTCTCTGTCACTGTCACACTCACACACATGCTCCTTGTTCTGTTTGCACAGGGTGGGAGGGAGAAGAGATGAGGGGCAGAACACAGTATGACAATGGGAGAGGAACTGAGCCCAATTTATTTACAGTGAAAGCTCATAATGTGAGAGTGGGGGGACAAAGGATGCACCCATGTTATAGGGCTTCTGTGTTATAATGAAAACTGCAGAGAAAGGGTTAAAGCCAGCAAGTACAGTATACTGGTTCCTACAGAGCAGGAAGGAAGAAGCAGGAAGGATAACAGAAAGGAAGAAGCGAATAAAGCTTGACAGACAGTAACAAAAGAACTCTGAGAAGGCTCAATTGATAAGCATCCCTTAGGAAAAAAATGCCAGAAAGGAAAAAGGCAGCAGGGAGGGGATGACAGGAAAGTTTTTTTTTTAAAGCTGAGAGGAAAAAAAAGACTCAAGCACCCAGAGGAAGCAAACAGAGTACTAACCAGGGACAAGGAGCAAAGGATGAAAAATGAGGTATAACAGAAAAATAGGGTATCTAGTATTTTACTTGGGGGACATGGTCATAGCCACAGTATATCTGTGGTATGGTGAGACTTGTCATATTGAGCTTCTACTGTACTTCATTTATGGATTCTTTTATTTTCCTCCTCTGACATGTTTTTCATAGCTTCCAACAATTAGGATTAAAAATTGGATTATTTTAATGAAATTATTGTGATAGGAACCTAATAGGTGCTTTAGACATCTATTCAAAAGAACGGTGCTGACAATTACATGTACAGTGTTAGAAGCCAGGACTGTGATTAGAGCAACTGAATGTCCCAGTATTTCTATTTATTTATTTATTACATTTATATCCTGCCCTTCCTCCCCTGAATTCAAAAACAAGTTGAGTTTTGGGCATTCTAACTGTCAGTTATTGACTAATGGTGTCGAGCATTTGAACTCAAACCTTGTTTGTGTACTTGAGGCATAAAGTTGTTTTATTTTAACACTGATAAACATAATGAAGTGGCTCACGGTGTAAAAAATCATGAAAAAGATGCAAGTTACTCATTTTAGACTACATACTTACTGCAAGTTTATGTAACAGAAAATGTGGAGTTTCATTATATGGCTTGCCTACAATCAGTACCACAAGAGGGCACTCTTTATTTGAATTTCAATGAGCCTCAGGTAGTCAGTCCACACATGAAGTGACTGTTAAAATAGTAGCTGGCGTTTATTAAGCATTCAGACATCTCAGTGAAAAACATATATTCTACCTTTGCTTCCATGAGGCAGGTTGAAGTAAATCAAATGTTATGCCACCTCTAGGATCTTTTCTGCCTTCCTAATTCTGCTTTGATAACACGATGTGTCTGCTAGCGTGAGCATTTCTGTTGCTAAAGTATTGAGATCATGTACCGGTATTTGTGTATTAATAACTAGTTGCATATGTGCTTTAAACTATATGCTCCTGCCTGCAAACATTTGTTCTATAATTTTATGCATGTGGGAAAACAGGTTTTGTACATAAAATCTACAGTAACTATAAAGTCTTAATGCAAATTGCTGGCACCAGGGCTTATTATGGATTTTGACATTGGGTGATATCCAGTGTTAAGTCACTCACTTTTTGAACTCACAAGTAACCTCAGACCATTTTTCCCAAGCAAATTAAAGTTTGTGGTCTGGCCATTTGGTAATATTTTATTGGAGTTGGCAGGTCACAGTCTGTAGACAACGGTTGATTTCAGTTGGGAACAGATAATTTCATGTCAAAAGCTGTAGCTTACAGGTTAGAATTTGTGTGCCTCCCTTATCAGAGTTGCAACATCAAAGACTTCACAACTTTGCCCTTTCTTGTGATACTCTTGAATTAGTGCTTAAAAGAAAGCTATATCTTAGACATTTGTAGACTTACTGAAGGGGAGAAAAAAGCTGATGTTCCCTTCATAGCTGACATCAGTGCAAGTATTTATAGGTTAAATTTTCCTAGATGTGGACCAGTGAATCTTGGTAGATTCTGTGCTGTAGCGTGACTTGGTTCAATCAATATAATACTGTTTCCTCCCTTTGAACTACATTCACATACCTTTCTTCCCAGTGGTTTTTTAAACATCTGTCAACTGCTATTTCTAGTATCCTGATATCATGAATATGATGTTAATAAAAACCACAACTCTGTGAAACTCCACAATCTAATAACTGGAGGTGGTAAGCATGAGTTTGCTTTCACTTTAATTGAAAGTGTTTTAGTTTATGCCACTTAGCTAGCATAGATGCTATGCTATTGCTGGAGGACTAGGATGGGACCAAGTGTAGGATAAGTTCTGCCATATCCCCAGTTCTACCTTATTCCCCATCTTCTTTGCTGGCACTTTCCTACCACTTTAAGGATTGCAACAGTAGTTGCTGCCACCAAGAAAATATTGCTATACTGGCATTTTTTTTCTGAGATCAAAGCCTTGTGCTCTGCCAACACAAAGGAGAGACTTGGGAACAAGCCTATCCCCATCCAGTAGGTGTAACTTGAGTATATTCTTGTTCTGTAAGCTGCCTTCTAAAAATTATACTTCCATCTTCAGTTGCAGTTCACATCAGTGGAACACAGGAAGTGCTTTTTAAAATTCCCACAAATTTGGCTTGTGTAAAGAAGGAAGTTAAATACCATATAACTAAATTGTCTTTAATGTTGTGCTCTTCATAAGAGAATAATAAAGTAAATATATAAAATTGTATTGTTTAATGAAAAAGAGAAATTTTACTAGAGACAAGTCTTATTTTGAGATGTAATTTAGGAACCAACTTGGCGCAAATATCAATCCAAGCTTCTTATATATTCTTCAATTTCAGATACTATTTCTAAAACAGACTTTTCTAAACTAATAGTAATAAATTTTTCTGGGACTGATGGAGGCTCAAGAGTATCAAACTGAGACTGTAGTAGAGCAAGTGGCATAAAATGCCCCCTCCTTTTTCCTAGTCTGTTAGCAATTAGGTCCATAGGCCCAGCTAAGTGGACAAAAAGAATCTTTCGCAGGATGGGCCCTTCTTGTTGACTATCCGTAGCTCCATTCTCCAAGATGCCTCTATACATTTTTTTCAGAGCTGAGCAGGCTAAAATTGCATTTTGTCCTGTTGCATGTTCCCTTCAAAAAGAATAATTTATTAGTACTTATACGCCTCAGTAGAATGTCATTAGCATAGTGGTTTAGCTGCCTTAGGACTCGGTTTATTTTAGAAGAATCTTCCCTGTTTGTATCACCATTTAAACACTAGTATTACTGAATTCTCCCCTGTACAAAATCCCTCCATGTAGAAAACTAGCATGATAAGGCCGGGGTAGAGACTTTGTCCTTAATACAGTAGTTGCCCCACAAGCAAGGAATTTTGACATAGGTGCATTTAGTCACGTGATTCCCCCCCATGCTGTTGTATATTCCCACAATGGCTATGTTTTGTGACTTCTATCCTGTACTTCAGTCCTTTATTGTCAGTGTGCTAGATCACCCAACAAGTTACAGCAGAACAAAGGCTCAAATGCAAGTATCTTAGGCCTATAGCAGAGCTTGGGAACCTTTGGCCCTTCTGGTATTGCTGAACTACAACTCCCATCACCCCTAACCATTGGCCGTGCTGGCCGAAGCTGATTGGAATTGGAGTCCAACAACACCTGGAGGGCCAAAGGTTCTTCAACGCTAGCCTATAATCTACTGGTTTTCTAATAGTATGCTCTCACTATAAGCAATTATGTGTACGCAAATCAAGATACTAGTTTTTACCCATAGGAGCAGAATTGTGCAAGCCATTTAAGATCAAGCTCTGACTACTGAAAATCCAGCTTAGTTTTACAATTTTAGGGACTAAAAACTTGTAAATTCTTTTTTATGTAAACAAAACTTAAGAGAATGAATTCTATGTTCAAGCAACATTCTGCCACACAACACTGACAAGTGTGTTATGTGACTTAGCCATTTTCTTACCTCATTAATATATCATGCAGATGGGAAAGCCATGGGATCCTGTCCTAAAAAAACAACAAGACAGACTAGCGTCACCATACTCTGCCATTTCACCTGAAATGACAACTCCTCTAACATTTGCAGAGGCTTCTCAAACCCCTTTACGTTTTCTGCCAGAAGCACAACATAGCATCCTTATGCAAATGGCAATCACAAATCATCATAGCTGCATTTGCTCCAATACTACTCTTTAGTGAGGGAATACCTTCTGCCTGCTAGTTCACTTGGCACAGATGAGAATGGCAAATATAATCAAAATGATTGATCAGCTTCTCAATATAATCCAATTTAAGCTTCACATTGCCTGCAAGTTTCTTTGTAATTGTTTAGCATTTAAAGCTTCAGCTTTCTGTCTAGCTTGTGTTAAGACAAGTTTTTAAAATGACAGCTTGAAAGACTGCCGGGTTGGGAAGGAGGTGGGAGACTTCATTCACTATAAAGCACCCCCCTCTCCTCCCATCAGGCCAGCCTTCGCAGTTTCATATCACCAGTTTTCTCAGGAAATCATGTCATGCCTTTACTGGCATAAGCTTTCTATAGCAGTTTTGGCAGACTTCGTACTTGTTGATTAAGGCCTGAAATAGACACCTATAAAAGATGGTCACACACATTTTTAAAATGTTTTTGTTTCTTCTCCTGACATCCTTAGTAAATCATCTGAGTTCAGCTATGTAAAAATTGCATAGTACAATGCACATTTGAGTTGCTGGATGTAGCATAATTGATCCATTTATAGGAGGTAGCCATTTCCAAATATGACAAAATGGTTGCAAAGTTTTATGTAACATGTTTGCAGTGGTATAAGTGAAGTCTGCTTTTGGTCTGACACATCCAAAAACAGTGGTTGATATTACTAGTATATGTAGCTTCCTTTTAAAAGGCACTTGTGGTGGTCTGATTTTATATGTTTTTAGCTTAATTTCATAGGCAGTTCCTGTCAACTTGTGTATGTGGAACAAAAAGCAGCCCTGACACTACTGGCTATAAAATGAAACAGGAAGAACCATTGGGATTAAGGATAATGTAGATATGCACATAAGACACACTAAAGCTGTTTCTCTCATTTGAGTTGGTAACAGAACACTGCAAAGAGGGCAGTTTGCATACCATGTTTAGCAGTATAGCTATAGTGGCTTCCAAAGGATTAAACCTAAAGAAGTATTATAGAATATGCCTTAGGAAACTGATTCAGTGCAACTGTTTCTACTTCATTGTGGTTTGCACTAATGTAAAATGTAATGTTTTTGTCCTGTTTCACTCTCACTAACTCATCCAACCAGTGAGGCTGCAATCCTATCCACCAGGGAGAGTCAACGTGGCTCCCTCCAGATGTTGGTGGACAACTCCCATCATCCCTGTCTATGCTGCAATGTAACATCTGGAGGATATCACATTGGTTACCCCTATGATATACACTTACCTTGGAGTAACCACCACTGAATGCAGTGGGACTTGTTTCTGGGTAAATGTGCATAAAATTATGCTATCAAGCACTTTAGAGTCCCACTGACTGCAATGCCAGAGTTAAATGCATGTGTAATTCTTGCACTGGAAGGATTTAAAAATGGTTGTATCACTAAATCACTGCGTGTGTGGAACAACCTCAACATGTGCAATGGAACATACCCTCCCTCTTCTCTCTCTGCACCCCCCCCAATCCTCTGAGATTTCCCTCCAGAGCAGATGTGGGAGCAGTGCAAGGCGGGCACAGGGAGAGGAGAGAGAGAGGAAGTTGCACTGCGCTCGTGGAAGTCATTCCATGCACATAGTGATTTAGCTGGATACAACCCCAAGTTGTATCCGATGAAAAACACTTATGGCTCACCTATTCACATGTAGCTTGTAATGTTTATTCATTGTGCATGTTTACTCAGAAGTAAGTCTCACTGTTTAGTGGAGCTCACTTCCAGGTGAGGGTGTATAGGATTACAGCCTTAGTTAATTTAATATAGAGCTCAGTCCACGGGCACTGCAGCAATCCTTCAGAGCTAAGCTACTGTAAAATGCAAAAGAACAATGGGAGTATTACCATATGGTTATTCTGTAATCAATTAACCTTGTTTACTATTTCAAAGGCAAGCCCATGTGGTGTAGTGATTAAGGTGTTGGACTAGGGCCTGGGAGACCAGGGTTCAAATCCCCACACAGCCATGAAGCTCACTGGGTGACCTTGGGCCAGTCACTGCCTCTCAGCCTCAGAGGAAGGCAATGGTAAACCACCTCTGAAAACCGCTTACCATGAAAACACCATAAGTTGGGATCGACTTGAAGGCAGTCCAACAACTACTATTTCAAAGAGTTCTTTGGCCTCTGGAGTATATGCAATACCTGATCATTCAGAGGTATTCCTTCTGCCATTTTCTTTCTGTTCTCCTCTGGATGATAGTCATCGCCATCATAGAATTTCCATCCTAGCTATATAGGAATTGTTACAATGGATTACTTTAGCATAAGCAGAATAATTTAGCAGCAACAAATCTTAATATAAATGATTACAGAATCCTTAACATCACAAAATGAGTCGCCATTCATGTAATACATTTCCTGTAAATTTAAGCTCTGTGATAAGGGGGAAGAAATAGCATCTAGTGGATGTTGGTTATCTTTCTTTACCCATTAAAACTATTTTATAATACTATTCTTTACACTAGGGGAGCGGGACCTTTTTTAGCCTAAGCATTCCCTTGTGAGCAATCTTCCAAGGGGCAGTTGCCGGTGGTGGACAACGCCAGAGGCAAAATTGGGTGGAAAAATAAATGTGGTCTGTGGAGGGTGTAGCCAGGGCAGAGTCCCGAGGGCTGGATAGAGAGTCCTGGAAGGTTGCATTTGGCCCCAGGGCTGAGGTTTCCCTCCTCTGCTTTACCCTTTCTTGACTTGGAGATGAGACAAGCTCAGTCATCTGTAAGTTGGAAAAAAGCCACATAAATGGAAATTTTTTCTTTGGCTACTCGCTACAACATAATAGGAATGGTTGCAAGACTTACTGTACTTCTGAAAGCCAAAATAATGGTGGTGGTTTGGCACTGACATGCCAACAAACCCTATGAAAATGTCGGTAGACCAGTCACATCAGTGATCTCTCATTCCATTATCTAGATCCCCTGATTCCACTGGGCCCTGGCATGCAGCAGTTATGCCAAAGGTGGGGCACCTATTTCAGCCCAAGGGCCGCATTTCCTTCTGGGCAATCTTCCAGGGGACACATGCCAGTGGAGGGCAAGGCCAGTGGCAAAAGGGGGTGGAGCAATTGTAAATTTACCTTTGTACAGTAGGCTAGTTTATATACACACAAATACATCTGTCTCTAGCCTCCATTCAGAAAGGCAAGAGGTATTACGGAGTTCAAGGATGTGTTCCAGCCAGGCAAAAACACTCAAGGAGAGTGGAGTGGTTGGTGAGAGGGGAGAGTCCTGAAGGCTGGGCAGAGAAACCTGCAGGACTGCATTTGGCCTCTGGCTCTGATGTTCTCCACCCTGATGTTACACTATGCCTTTAAACACTTGCAAGAAATGGCAAGCAACAACACATATTCAAAGAATGTATCAACTGTACCTTATCTGCCAGAAGTGAGCCCACAGTTGATCTGTAAAACAACACAGATGTACAAGATCTACTCCTGAACAATAAATAGATATTTAGAAGCAAGGTGTTGAAGGGAAAAAGAGCAAGTTCTAGGTAAAGGAATTATTGCACTAGATAAAATCAACATCATCATTATTGTTGTTATTGTTTATTGTATCCCACACCTTCTTCCAACGGCTCCAGATATATCAGTTATCTTGTCTATAATTGCCAGAACTTAGTTATAAAGCTGGCTGTACTCCTATGCAGAGGCAATCAGCTAGTAGACAGGTACCACAAAAGTATAGTTGTCAATGTGGTAGCCCATCATCAGAACTAGTAGAATTTGCTGTTCAAGCTTTGTAAACATCTCAAGTGCAAAAATAAAGAGCTAAGAGGCACCTGAATAGGGACTTGCCAAGAACAGAACAGCTAGCCCAAAGACACCAACAAGAGATCCTTCCCAATCCAATTGTATAAGGAGTTAGGTGACACCTAACTTTGCATGAGACTGGGCTGCAATTTAATACAATCTGAGTTTAGTTGGACGGAAGCAACCTGGAGTCCACAAGTGTCCACACTGTTCTTTTGTTAATTTGATGCAAGATAAGTGGTTTTGATACCTGTTTTCAGGAATCTGCTTGCTTTCAATACGCTTTTTTAAAATTTGTAACCACTATTATAAGATGCTGTAAATCTTACCAGTGCTGTCTTATCCAAAGAAATGTACACCCTGTAGCACTGTCCCTAGACCTTTCTCCAGTCACAGAACTGGTAGAAATTAACAACAATTATTTTTGATATATTGTTATTGAAAAGCATTTCTGTTGAAGCCACAATGGGCACTTCAGTGGTGGACCCAGGGGTGTTTCAGCTGCAAAATGGTTAATCTGTATTACACTTATACCCCAACTTTCTCCCATCATAGAATTCAAGGTGGCTTATATGGGGATCTCAAGTGGGCTCCCATCATGGCTCTGACCAGATCCAGACCTGTTTCACTTTAGCAAAGTGGTTGCCCTGAGACCACGAGTACTTTCCTTCTCTTTCTGCCTTCCTCCCAGATACATTTTCCTATGTCCAGGAAACTTACAAATCTGAACTTTGCGGAAGTAGAAATCCCAAGTGGGAGAATGAGGTTGGTGAACTGGGAATAAAAAAACAAATATAAGAGTAATACTGTAAGTAGATGATTCATGGAGCATTTATCTCAATTAGCCTCATTGATGTCTATTGGCCAAAGCAAATGCAAATGCTCAGGTTGAAACAGAAATTACTATAACATGCAAATATATAATGCTGGGCAGACTTTAGGAACTGACCAGATCTCCTAATAAGGCACTGACATCATCTCTCCCCTCTTTTGAGGGAGAAGAAGCGTAAACCAGTCCTGAGTACATGCTGTTCATGGAGAAGGAGCTAGAAACAGAGAAATGACAATAGCAGTGAAAAGCAGTCAAAGGGGTGGTCTGAGCTGGTGAAGACAAAAGTTTGTAAAAGTCATAGGTGGGATGCTGGAATGCAGAAAATACAACAGAAATAATTCATAAAGCAAGAATTTTATGTTCAAATTGCAGGGTTGGAAACCTTTCTGTCTCCTGTTGCAATGTTTGAAATATTAAGACATTGGTGAGCCATATCTAGCTCCCCAAAAGTTTTTTTGTACCTCCCCTCAAAAAACTGATTTTTTAAAAAAGCAAACTTACATTTATTGATCACTCTTGTGCAACCTCCATCCCTATCTATATCATGGGAAGACTGATCTACCTCACATGGTTGTTGTAAGCCAGGCATGCTGACTTAATTTATGTGAAGTGCTTTGAACACTCAAACACTGTATAATTGTGCATAGTCATTAGAACAGATATCTGTCACACAGCTACAGGTTTCTGAGAATTATAAATTATAGCACCTCTGGAAAACTTCAAAGTCTCAGCCATACTGTCCCTCGCCCTACCCCCCAAAAAGCAGCAGACTGTCTTTCACGTTTACATCACTTTTGATATGGCTCCCAGCAACATTTTCAACCGTAACAAACTGATTTCAGCTCTCCCGCTGTAGCATGAAAAAGAAAAATCTACATTGTCACAGACCCAATAACTGAGCTTGGTGAGTCAACAACGCTTCACAACATTCACAGACAACGCTTGGAGAGGAAAAACTGAACACATGAGAGATTTTAGGCTGCAATCCTATAAAGTGCACTTACTTGGGAATAAACTCCACTGGAACTAAGCAGGGCTTCTTTTTAAGAAAAGCATGCATAGAATTGACAGCAAGGCAGCTGATTTTCAGGTTGGTGTTGAATCCAGAACTAAACTGGAGCAGTAGCTAGAGTGCTAAAAAAATACAGGGGTAATCCAGGTTCAAATTTTGCTTAGGTCTGAGGTTCACTGGGCCTTGGGTAACTAACTCTCCATCTAGAAAGCTGCTTTATACCAAGTTAGACTTTTGGTCTACCTAGTGACAAAGGCTGTCCAGGTTTTCAGATAGGAGTCTTTTCTAGCCTTACCTAGAGATGTCAGGGATTGCCTCCTGCATGAAAAGCATGTGCTCTAGCCACAGTTCCCCCTCCTAACCTAACCTACCTCAAAGGATTTATCTGTTTTATACCTATGGGATCTCTGTTTAACTTAAAACATTGCTAGAGATTGGTACAGTAGGGTTACGTTCCAGACCCCCGCTGTAAAGCGAAAACTGCTGTAAAGCAGAACCCATTGAATAGAATGGGGTGCGATGCCCGAAAACTGCTGTAAAAGTAGAACCAGCGCCGTATGAGTGGGGCTTTAGTCTAATTGCATCTAATTGAGACCGCTGTATTAGCGAATTGCTGTAAAGCGGGGCCCTACTGTACTCTCTCCCAGAAAGGGGGAGGGACCCTTGCAGTGAGAGAAAGGGTGAGCACCTTCCTGCCCAGTTCTTTTCTAACTGTTGTGCCACCGACCAGCTTCCTTGGTGTGTGTGTACAAATCGCCACAAATAGAGAATACTGACTATTACCTTCACCATGATTTATTTTTATTTATTTTATTTAAAATATTTCTATCCCACCCTTCTACCCTGTAATAGGGCACTGAGGGCAGCTTACAAAAATAAAATCAAACACATACATGATAAAATTGTAAACAATAAAATCACAAAAACATTAAAATAAATTAAAATACATAAAATACAATTAAAATACATACAATACTATATATATATACATATACATACACACACACACACACATATATACACACATATATAGGGAGTGATACTAAAGGGGATTACAAGGGTAAAATTTAACGTAGAGAGCATAAAATCATAAAATCAGTGTCAGGCTCTACCTTCAGTCCCTCCCAAAGGCTCTCTGGAACAAGATTGTTTTCAGAAGTCTCCAGAAAACCATCAGGGAGGGAGCAGAGCGGTCTTCTTGGGGTAGGGTGTTCCAAAGCTTGGGGGCTACAGCTGAAAAAGATCTCTCCCGCATGCCTGTCAGTCTAATGTCTTTCATTCCAGGCACGCAGAGGAGACCAGAGGCAGATGATCTTAAATCTTAAATGATCTGTATAGACAAACATTAGATTTCTGTCCCCAATTCTAAATAATCTAAAAATAAGTAAACCATTCTGAAAAAGGAATGGTGCTATTGTCAGATTGTGATAATGAAAATCCCTTTGTTCATATGTTGACTAGGCTGATCCTTTAGGGTGAATGGGGCACTGCCCCACCAGCCTCAGCCAGCACCTGCCTCCCTGCCTTCTTGCTTACATCCGGTCCAGGGGGTAGCAGCACTTCCGGTCAGCTTCCTCCTCAGTCTAAGAAGTGTTGCCATTGTAGATCTCAGCAGGAAAGAGGATGGGGGCAACATCAGAATTAACTGGCTTTCCCTGTCTGGCTCTGCGTGTAATTTGCTTTGGCTCCACCGGCTGCTGGCCTCTCTGCTGTCCACTCTACCAGTTGGCACAAGCCACCACTATCTAGAAGCATACGTTATGAGTCTTACCTTGATTTGTATAAAATGTTGCAATTCCATGGTTCTGTATCTATTATATTTTCTGATGACCAATAGTTTTTGACAGATAAATTTGACTGACAGTCATTGCCTAGGGGAGGTGTTCTATTCTATGTGCTTCAATAGGACCTATATCAGCTTTCAATGCTAAAGGTCAATGAGTCAAGTCTCAGTTCACTGCAAGCTTATGTTCTCCCCCACAGAGGCCAGATCTTTCTGTAATTCTTTGAGAAGTATTTGGCTAACCCTGCTTTGAAAACATCCCAAAGCAAGCAACAATTATCCACATTTAGTAAATAATCCTATATATAAAACTGATTTACACGGAGTTGCTCCTCTGAAACAAAACTCTTAACATACAATTTGAACAGTAGAATTATGGCAAGGAGGTCGATTAAAAAGATATGTTTCTTCCAAAGTAATATTTGGCAATAGGTTATAAGATTAGTTTTGACACGCCTGTGTGGGTGTTGTGCACACCCACAAGGGTTACTTCATGCAGCATGGAATTAAGTTTTCATATCAGAAGATCCCCAACAATAGTCTGAGGAAAAAGAAAGCCACTTTAACGGCACATATCAAGAACATGCAGATATAAGAGTTCATTTGCTAGTATCTGCACTCCCTATGGAGTAATTTCTCCGCAGGAACACCCAGTTTCAACACACATACTAATGTTATGCATTAATTAACTGATTAAAATGTTCCAGTATCAAAATGCAGGCGGTATTTGAAAATAATAAGTGAAGTCTGTGTGATTTAAAGTACAATCTTACACATTTTTATTCAGAAAGGTCATTGTGTTCCATGCAGCTTATTCATAGACAAGTGCACATAGGATTGCAGCAGCCTTCATTTGACTAAATAATACTGTCCAAGTTCTTCAACTGTATGACAGGCAGTCTGCCACATCTACTACCAGGGGAAAAAATAGTATGAGCTCCCCAAGTGTAACTAAAGCCTGAACCTATAAGGTGCTCTTCATCCAGTCCTGGGACCTGATTCTAATTTCAAGTAGCCATCAGCACTACTGTGCCTGTAAAAGAACTTGCTGCATGTGTGTGTTCTACACAAAGCCAACTACATGGTTGTGGCAGGGCTTTGAATAGAACAAAACAAAATGGTTGCCACCATTTCTCCTGACAAAGGCTCTGGGCTTTTAACAGCCATCCGACAAGCAGAAGTTCAAGAGGTATGGCTTTAGGGTTGCCAGGTCTCCGGTTTTCTGTCGGAGTCTCCAGCAAAAGGGGGCTGTCTCTGGCCTCCGGCAATACTTCCTTTAAACTGGAGAATCTCCGGCTTTTCATTGGCCCCCTCAGCCACGCATGCGTGATTGACACACACATACATTGGGCTGTGGCTGGCCGCTTTCCCGCCCTTTATCAGTCAGGCAGCTGCAGGCAGGGACTAGAGACGAGGACTGAGCAGCCGCCGCCCCTGCAGGGACCCCTCCAGCAGCAGACCCTGCCCGCTTCCGCCACCCACAGAAGTACAGGTGAGGGTGATGGGTGGAGGCGAGCGGTGGCAGTGGAGGCCAGGCTGGGCCGGCTCCTTCTTAGCCCCGGTCCGGAGCCAGTTCCCCTGGGGCTCAGCAGTCTCTGGCTGGGGGGGGGCCATCGCAGCCGCTGCCACCCAGTGGCGCCCACAGCAGGAGGGGTGAAGCCACCGGCCGTCCTTTCCTGAGCAGGGGAACCGGCTCCCGGGCTAAGAAGGAGCTGGCCCTGGCCGGCCTCCACTCCTGCTGAGGCTGCCCGGCTGCGTGGGCCCCGTCTCCTAGCAACCGTGGCCGAGACAGGGCCCACGCAGCCGAGCAGCCTCAGCAGGAGCCGTGGAGGGCCGGCCGGGCCGGCTCCTTCTTAGCCCCGGAGCTCCTGCTCCGGAAAGGACGGCCGGTGGCTTCACCCCTCCTCCCTCTGGCTGGGGGGGCCATCGCGGCCGCTGCCGCCCAGCAGCGCCCACAGCAGGAGGGGTGAAGCCACCGGCCGTCCTTTCCTGAGCAGGGGAACCGGCTCCGGGGCTAAGAAGGAGCCGGCCCTGGCCAGCCTCCACTCCTGCTGAGGCTGCCCGGCCGCGTGGGCCCCGTCTCCTAGCAACCGTGGCCGAGACAGGGCCCACGCGGCCGAGCAGCCTCAGCAGGAGCCGTGGAGGGCCGGCCGGGCCGGCTCCTTCTTAGCCCCGGAGCTCCTGCTCCGGAAAGGATGGCCGGTGGCTTCACCCCTCCTCCCTCTGGCTGGGGGGGCCATCGCGGCCGCTACCGCCCAGCAGCGCCCACAGCAGGAGGGGTGAAGCCACCGGCCGTCCTTTCCTGAGCAGGGGAACCGGCTCCGGGGCTAAGAAGGAGCCGGCCCTGGCCAGCCTCCACTCCTGCTGAGGCTGCCCGGCCGCGTGGGCCCCGTCTCCTAGCAACCGTGGCCGAGACAGGGCCCACGCGGCCGGGCAGCCTCAGCAGGAGCCGTGGAGGGCAGGCCGGGCCGGCTCCTTCTTAGCCCCGGAGCTCCTGCTCTGGAAAGGATGGCCGGCGGCTTCACCCCTCCTCCCTCTGGCTGGGGGGACCCATCGCAGCCGCGGCTGCCCAGCGGCGCCCACAGCAGGGGGGGTGAAGCGGCCAGGCGTCCTCGGGGCTAAGAAGGAGCTGGCCCCGTCTGGCGTCCACTGCTGCTATGGGTGGCAGGCTGGAGAGAGAGAGAGAAAGAGAGAGGCTGGAGAGAAAGAGAGACTAACTGTCCATAGATGGGAGTAAAGTATGTACATCGGGCTAGTTCTAATGACTTGGCCATCTAAAATCTGTTTAGAGACGTCCTGTAAGTATTGCCATAAGCCTTTCCTCTCTCCTAGTTCTAGAGTAATGCTTAGAATATTTTTTTAAACCTGCATTTCCATTCATTTCTGTGCTTTGCAGTGTATTGGAGGAAGGCTATAGGTAACTTCTAAACTAGATTATTGTTGGCCACAGACTAAACCTTCAAATGCCAATAAAAACGCAGTATAATATAATAATTTGGGATTAAGATGTTGTGTTGAATACCTGTTGAATGGGGAAGCTGATCCCAAAACTTGGCATTTCTGTAACATCTAAAGCAAGTTGATGGCAATATAGTTGGTGTAAAAAGGTGACTTGCTGTTTTTAAACTTCCTGTAAGTGTATTCATTGGCCTGTTCTGTAAAAGTCTAAATAAAGGTAGCTTTATATACTATTTTCTGTATTCTGCATTTACTGTTAAATAAAAAGCCCTTTATACCTGTTATTCGCCTACCAAAACCAAATGGTCTGACACAAACTAGAATTTTCACTCCCAGCCATAATCATACATTGAAAAGACACCAGAAATCTCATGTTGTGTTTAATTACCCCTCAAAACATTTTAGTTGACCTCTCATACCTAACAGTGGAGTCATTAATCTATAGTATGTATCCTGAATGAGGCTTGGGAAGCGTTTGTGTGAAGGGGTATAGTTTTAAATGTGCAAAAATATTTTAACACTGATCTCCAATAAGGTGGTTTATTTGTTTTTTACCAGTGCCTTTTGAAAGTGTACAAGTTTCTTTATAGGTAGGGCTGCAAACATATTGGAAATCTTAATTTAATCATAGTTCCTAGGAAGCTGCCATTTGTCCATCTAACTCCTGTCTACAGCAGTGTTCTTCAACCTTGGGTCCCCAGATGTTTATTTATTATTTGATTTATATCCTGCCCTTCCTCCTAGCAGGAGCCCGCCAGATGTTGTAGGACTACAACTCTCATCATCCCCAGCCAACTTGCTAATGGGTATGGATGATGGGACTTGTAGTCCAACAACATCTGCAGACTCAAGGCTTCAGACCCAACAAGTAGTTGATGGTAGTTTTCCAGTGTTTCAAATAGGTTCTTAGCTGTACTGAGAGATACTGGAAACTGAACCTGGGCCCTTCTGCATTTAAAACGTGCTCTTGCTGAGCTTACAGCCCTACTCACCACCCCATCAGATTTTGCATATGGGTAAAAAACTTTCTGAAGCAAGAAGACTCCTTTTTAGGGGAAGCATATGTGTTGGAGTAGGAAGCCAGTCCCTTAATTGTCTCCCTGGGCTCCTGCGGGAGGAAGGGCAGGGTATAAATTAAGTAAATAATAGTTCATGGTAAGAAAAGGGGAATGTCTCTAAAGACTGCACTTGTCATCTTCAGTTTTTAGGTACTTGCATTAAATCTCTTAATCTGCTCATCTAGTTGGGTCACCTTTTTAAAGAAGTCAAACTGCATAGTCATGTAAAGAGAACAAGGCCAACTTTGTACAGTGGTGCTTATTCCCAGTAAGTGGGTGTAGAGTTGCAGGCTGAAGTATTTTTGCTGCATTAAACTTGAAAATACAATTTATTTTATTTATGTGTATTGTATCCCACTCATCATAGACCTCTAAGCAGCAACCAAATCTTAAAATCCATTAACAGCAATTAAAACATATCCAGCAATGAGAACAGACAAAACAGCAGTAAACGTCATATACTCATAAAAGCCTGAGCAAAGAGGTGTGGTTTTTCCTGGTGCTGAAACGCCAATGTACTCTTGGATGTGGCTTAGTTTCCATTGGACAATGAGCCCCCAGTTCTCTAAGCTGTTTGGATGCACTATTCAAATGTTTTAAATGTACAAAGTAGAAAAAGAAATCCAAATAAAACTAAAGGATCAAAATTAGTTTTTAAAATTTGGGGGGATGTCTCACCTAAAAGGTGGCAGAAGGCAGGTCTTCCTAAAGTGGACTTTCCAAAGGCAGGGAACCACCACTACACAAAAAGCTTTCTTCATTTGCTACCTGCTGCACTACAAGCAGCAGAGGGATATGTGAAGAGGGAGGTGGATGGGCAGATGTCTCCAAGAGCATCTAACATGTTCTAGGTTGGATTTGGAGAGGGGGAAGGGCAGATAGTCTTATCAGCTTCAACTGGTGTGCATCAAACTTGTATGCCCACACCAGTTAAGCTGGCAAATTCTAGGGTGTCCTTACAACAGACTGTTAAGATAGATTTGTTTTCATACTGGAAAGAGTGAATGCAGAAACACTGAGGTGATATTTTAGCCAGGAACTTTACTCCTCACACTTAGTCACTATGCTACCTTGTTCATCCCCCTCTTCACCCCTTTTCTGTCTTACTTTGGAAGTAGTCCTTACTTCCTTATTCCTCAGGCCCAATTTGCTACAGTAGGTTTTACTTCATCAGGAATGAGTTGCACACTGTTCAGTAGCGTCAGAATAACAGTTATAAAGCTGACTGATTGATTCCACATAAATACCAACCACCACCACCCATGAGAGTATGCTGCTGTCATTAAAATGACCAACAGGGTCCAGTCACAGGCATAGGTAGTTTTATATTAAAAGAAATTGTTATGTGCCTTCAAGTCAATTATGACTTATGGCGACCCTATGAATTAGTGACCAACAGCATCTGTCATGAACCACCCTGTTCAGATCTTCTAAGTTCAGGTCTGTGGCTTCCTTTATGGAATCAATCCATCTCTTAGTTTTTCCCAGCATTATTGTCTTTTCTAGTGAATCATGTCTTCTCATGATGTCTCCAAAGTATGATAACCCCAGTTTCATCATTTTAGCTTCTAGTGATAGTTCTGGTTTAATTTGTTCTGACACCCAATTATTTGTCTGTTTTGCCTAGAATGCCCTCCCTTGTCCTTAACATGGCTGCAACCATATCTACTCAGAAGTAACTCCTATTGAGTTCTATGGGGCTTAGTTCCTTAATAAACATGCTTACAGTTGCTGCCTTCAGGGGCATCCATCTGTGCTCCCATCAAACATCTCTGCAACACTAAGCTCCTTTCTTCCAATAATGGCCTGGCCTGAGGGTACGTAAACCCTTCTTGCCAGAAGCAAGTAAGCTAGATTAAATGTTCCCTAAAGGCGTTGAACTGTGACCTGGCAGACCAGGGTTCGAATCCCCACACAGCCATGAAGCTCACTGGGTGACCTTGGGCCAGTCACTGCCTCTCAGACTCAGAGGAAGGCAATAGTAAACCACCTCTGTCTGAATACTGCTTACCATGAAGACCCTATCTGGGATCAACTTGAAGGCAGTCCATTTCCATTTTGCATCACCATAAGCTTGTGAGAAAGAATGACCTTGTCACTTCAGATGGACCTAGGAACACCCTATTTTAGGTAAGATTTCTATTTTAATCTCCAGAGAATTTTTTTTTGAATGGTATGCTCCAAGCAACTGTGGTTGATACAATGTATCATATTTAATGATGTCACTAGGGCCCACCCCGTGATGTCACTAGGGCCCGCCCTGTGATGTCACTAGGGCCCGCCCCATGATGTCACTAGGGCCCGCCCCGTGACATCACCAGGGCCCACCCCTGTGACATCACCAGGGCCCGCCCCCATTTTCTCAGGTTTTTGGATGGTTCCGACCTGGCAACCCTATATGGCTTCCCCTGGCATGGAAATGTCGTAATAGAGTAAAGTTGTTCCACTTGAATATTGGCCTGCTAGTGGCACAAAGCCTGTGTTGGTATCTTTTTTTCATGGTACCCCATAGACACCATAGGGATTGATATAAACCTACACTAGACATATCCTCGAGTACGAACGAATAGGAAGGGGTTTGGATAAAACAAAAATCATTTTATTAGCATGCTGTGACTAATAGATGTAAAAATACAAATTTGTTTGTGCAATTTTCTGGTTTTGTGCAAATCTGAGGGATCAAAAGAGTATGTGTTTCTGTGTGTGATATACCTATGGTCCTCAATTCACTAATAGGCAAAAACCCCAGTTTAAGAACGTACCTATAGCCAACAGATATTTCTATCAAGCTTTAAAAAGGAGGGAAATTGAGCAGCTCTAGTGAATGAACCAGGGGAGAAGGATACCTGACCTCCTCTCTGAGATATTGTATTGCCTACAAATTTGTCAAAATGCAAACACAATTTGGGTTGGTCTTTCACAGTTCAATCCACTTGCTGTGTAGTTTGGAAGAATTTGGTAACATGTGCCTCTGAGCATATGGTGAGTGGTGGCAACACCTACCATCTCCAAAGATGGAGAATTACATTTTTGTATGTTTGTTGGTGTTCTTACTTTGCTTCTTTCCTGAGTTACTACCGTTTCTACAGAGCATCTAACATAGAAAATTATATTTCTCTCATTATTCATCTTAGAAATCTGTGTCAAATTTATTTTTATTAATTTCAACGCCTTTTTATTGGTCAATGTCATATGATGGTGAAGACAGCCTTTTGTGTTTCAAACTGGAGGTTATGTTCTCTTTCTATTTTGGGGGCATTGACAGTTGAATCTGAATCTGCAGTTTGATGTAAAATCAGACTGATTACAATAAGTTGCTACTTAAGCAATGACTCTAACTGTTGGAAAAAACAATCTTGGCCTGCCCAAGATGCATGTTTTCAGCCTGCTATGCTTAAACTAACCCACTTAACAAAAGGTAGGCATGGTCAATTAAAAACATAGAGCACACCTAGAATTTTCCTAGAATATATTTCACTTCTCACTGTTTTGTCTTGTGCAAACTGAGACACTCATGTCCATTGGAAACTATACTTGCAGAACAGTCAGTACCATTATTCCACAATTGTTTTTGGAGCTTTTTTTTTTAGTGCTGCAAAGTGTTGGTGTACTTCGCATATTCACAGAAACAGAAGCAAAAGAAAGTTATTTACTACAGTATAGGAAACTTCACTAAAATTGCAAACTAAATAAAACATATTTAAAGTGACTATCTGAACTATATCAACTGTTTTAATATTGTTGCTTCCTCCCTGCTAAAACAAGATCAGCACAGCAGGTCTTCTTTCTGTTATTTGGGCTGATTGCAGGTGTTGCCACTACTCACCATATGGTCATAGGCACATGTTACCAAATTCTTCCAAGCTACACAGCAAGTGGATTGAACTGTGAAAGACTAACCCAAATTGTGTTTGCATTTTGACAAATTTGTAGGGCAGTACAGTATCTCAGCAAGGAGGTCAGGCCTCCTGCTCCCCTGGTGCATTCACTATAGTCACCCAATTTCCCTGCTTTTTAATGTTTGATAGAAATATCTGTTGGCTATAGGTATGTTCTCAAACCGCAGGGTTTTTTTTGCCTTAATGAATTTCTCTGCTTTTTAATCCGGGAGGTAAGAAATGGGATCCTGTGCAAGTTTGCTGAGGATGGATTGATTATTTGCATGCTTAATGAGTTCAGTGGGATCTATTTCCCTGCAATCATGCTTAAGATAGGTGAAATGGACCACAGGGGGATGGGAAGGGGAGGAAAGGCAGAGGGGAGGGGGGAATGGGAGCAGGGAGGAAGGGAATGGGAGGAAAAGGGGAGGTTTGGTCATTTGCATGTGAATTGAGTTCAGTGGGATTTACTCCCATGCAATCATACTTAGGATAGGTAAAACTGACCATGGGGAGGGAGGGATGAAGTGGACAGGGGAGGAGGAAGAAGGAAGAGGGGAGGAAGAAGGGAGAGGAGAGGAGAAGGAGGGGAAAGGCAGGTCTGATCATGTGCATGCTTATTGAGTTCAGTAGGATTTACTCCCATACCATCACGGCTAGGATAGGTAAAACTCACCATGGGGGAAGAGGAGGGGTGAGTAGAGGGAAAGAGGAAGGGGGAGAGAGGACGAGAAGGAGGGGGAGAAGGAGGGGATTAGAAGGAGAGGGATGAAGGAAGGAGGAGGGAAGGAGCAAAACAGAGGTGATGGGAAGTAAGAGGAGGGGAGGGCACGTTTGATCATTTGCATGCTTATTGAGTTCAATGGGATTTACTCCCATGCACCCATGCTTGAAAATGAAATTGACTGCCTTCAAGTCGATTCCGACTTATGGCAACCCTATGAATAGGGTTTTCATGGTAAGTGGTATTCAGAGGTGGTTTACAATTGCCTTCCTCTGAGGATGAGAGACAGTGACTGGCCCAAGGTCACCCAGTGAGCTTCATGGCTGTGTGGGGATTCGAACCTTGGTCTCCCAGGTCATAGTCCAACACTCTAACCACTACACCATACTGGCTTTCTTCAATCATGCTTAGAATAGGAGAAACTGACCTGGGGGAGAGGCAGGGAGGGGAGGGACGAAGGGGGAGGGGAGAAGATTGGATGGATGGGCACTGGGCAGAGGGGAAGCCCTTTTCCTTTCCAAAAGGAAAACATTGTGAACAGTATCATTCTTTTTCAGGGTTTTCCCCCACCTTTTTATTCTACAGCAGGCACATGTAGTCTCCCACCCAAATTTGAACCAAAGCTGTCCCTGGCCACATCCACACCTGACCTCTGTTTCCCTTTAAATAGTCATGGCTTCTCCCAAAGAATCCTGGGAAGTGTAGTTAGTGAAGAATGCTGACAGTTGCTAGGAGAGGTCCTGTTCCCCTCACAGAGCTGCAATCAGCATGGCTGCTGTTAAACCACTCTGGCCACTACAGCTCAGTCAGGGAAACAGGAGTCTCCTCTCAGCACCCTTCACAAACTACACTTCCCAGGATTCTTTGGGGGAAGCCATGACTGTCTAGTGAAATAAAGGTCTGGTGTGGGTGTGGCCCCGATTAGGCAAGCCAAGCAGCTGCGAGTCTGGCTTTTAGAACACTGACAGCTGGTTCTTACCTAGCATGCCCGACATTATCATTCAGTTCAATGCTAAATTTCTTAAATTAATTAAAACTCAGCCAGGCATTTTTTTAACTTTTAAACTGCAGAAGATGAAGGTCAGAGTATCGGCAAGGTCAGCAACAGATTACAGATACTCTGTGAACATGGCTGATTTTTAATTAATTTCAACAGATTATGCGAACCTGACAGAAAAAAGTCCAAAAGGGGTCTGGTTTTTCTCTCTCTCTTTTTACACTTTGAACTCTCGATTCTCTCTGACTGTTTTGTGTATCGCCATGAAAATTGAGAGGGTTGTTAAGCAAGCGTTTCTGAGTTCAGGACTATAAATTGTTTAATGTTTTGTTTTGAAATGAGCTGATGGGAAGCATCAGCATGGCATGGGGGGTATTTTCGATTTAACATTGCAGAATGCAAAGAATCCCCGCTGGCTATAGTATACAGCCACTCTCGTGGCTGTATAATAATAGCACAACTAGAAAAAAAATGAAAGCAATTATAAAGTCTTAATACATACTTTTCAGGTTACTGCAAAATAATCTGGTGTACAATTTTTTCATGTGATTTGCTTGTGAAGTTTTCTGATTTTGTGCAAAAGTGAGGCATCAAAAGAATAGGTGCTTTTTGGGGGAGAAAAATGAGGTGCTGCTACTCGTATGTTGATAAAAGTGTTGGGGATGCCAGCACTCAATTGTTGCCATGGGAAGCTAAAACAGAGATGCCGGTACTCTGTACCAGTGAGTACCATTACAATATATAATATATATATAACAATTTTTAAAAAGATGACTTTTTTGGTTTTAGGCAAATCTGAATACTGCCAGAAAAGAAAGCATTGAGAAAGTACAGGATATGGAAAGTTCAGCAGCAGAAAATGACTATTGATCCACCCACCCCAAAACAAATAATCTGCATCCTTGAGTGAAGCAGTTTGCAGCCCAATTTTCCTCAATGTATCTAATCTCCATATCAGAAAACCCAAATTTACAGGGGGAAAGCATCAAAATTGGTACTGTCTGAGTATAATGTCAAGGGGACTATGGGACATAAATGGCAATACAAACTGCTGCAAACACAAACTGCTGTAAACTCTGGTGTGGACAAGCCTTATGTTAAGTGTGAGGTACGAGATGTTACTACCTATTTGCTGAGGAACATGGTAGCTGTGTTCCCCCAAAGCATTTCCTTGAGGTGAAGTGCTTATGGTGCTGCTATGAGAGATGGGTAGGGTGGAAAGGGACACTGCAGAAGGGTAAGATTGGAGTCTCCCTTTTTCACACACCCCATAAGAAAACTCTGAGTAAATCCCGTCTGAAATAAGGCAAACACTGACTCCAATGAGTTCTTGACACTTGCTAAAGACCCATCTATTCTCCAATGCATTTATTTGTTATTAATATGGAGCTTTTGTAGTAGCATTGGTACATGGTGGATTCTGATGTAATTTATTGTATTTTAATGCACTGTTTTTATTTGGAAATATGTTTGCATTGTTGTGGACTGCTCTAGAATGACTGGTGAAGAGCAATATAGAATTTCTTTATTATTAATAATAAATAAATAAAAGTTCAAGAATTTTAGGAGATTTTAAAAAGACTCCAACTTGGCAACTCTGGTGGAATGGGGTGGATAATCTCCCAAATCCTTAGCAACTGATTGCATGTGGAATTGCTTCTCACTATTTGTAAATTGAAATCCTTTTTTTCCCCCAGGGCAGCAGCTGTAATGAAATATATATTTAAAACTAGTTTTTAATCTCTAATTGGAAAAAAATATGTCACTTCTTCTATTCACATGCCTTTCTTTATGTTTTAAACGGTTCCATTTCTCTTCCTTCAGAGCACAAGAAAAGTCACCTTGCAAGCAGGCTTGTTACCTCACACTTTTCTGTTTTCTTGCTCATTCTACTCAGGGCCACTTCACCAATGACGATTTCCTTATGCTGGTCAATCCAGAGGGTGTGAAAGTTCACTACACTTGTGTCCAACATCATGCTTGAAACCAGAGGTGTAGTCATCCAGGGTCTCAGGGGGTCTTAGACCCCTTTTTTGGGAGCAGGGTCTCCCTGTCTCTTGCATCCTGTGAGCCAATCAACATGAAAAGGGACTGTCTTGGCCACTGAGAATTTTCTAACATGCTTCCTTGATCTTTTCTGCTGAGTGCAGCCAACAAGAGTGAAAGGAAGTGAGTCAGCCATTGAGAAGACTCTTCTCAGTAGCTAACACTTCCCTTTCATGCTTATTAGCTCCTAGGAATGTCTGTTGTGAGAGAAGGCATTAATATTCTCAACTCAGCAGCAAAGAAGGGGGAGGGGCATAACTATGACTAACATGAAGGGACCCTGCACTTCTGACTTTGCCACTATACTGCTGCTTGAAAGTCACACGTGTCTGTATCGCTGGGCACCCTCTACCAGTTTCAGCTCCTTTATCAGCTTAAACCCTGACATACAAAGCATGTGAGGACACCGCACATCAGAGTATCTTGGGCGTTCTTTAGTTTTTCCCCTCGATTATTTTAACCGATTTTAATCTTGAATTATCATATTGTTGTAAACTTCTCTGGGGCTTTACCGTGAAGGGCGGGTAAAAAAAACCTAATAAATAATAATAATGCGCATGTATACAGAAAAGACGTTAGGCCTGAATCGACCTTTTAGGTCACGGGAGGGAAACATGTGACCTCCAGCTATTACTGGACTCTAACTCCCATCAACCCCAGCCAGCATGATCCACGCTCAAGGATGATGGGAACTGTGGTCCAACGGCATTTCAGAGAGCCACAAGTTTCCCACCATTGTTTTAGACCTTCAACCTGCAAGAGGGCTTTCACACAGCTCTAGTACTCCGGTCCCCAGCACAAGCGATAATAAGAGAAGTCCTTGGGGGACCTGAACGAGGCAGAGGCGGCTGCAGCAGTAACCACTACAAACCTCCCTCTCGGAAACCCGCCCCCTTCTTCAGAGGAGCAAAATAGTTGCAGCCGATGGCTGTCTTCTCCAGAAGGGACGGAAGAGAGAGTTATAGAGTAGCCACGCTGCTGTCCGCCTCGAAGGAGTTCTCGTGTCCCTCTCGGTAAGTCTCAGCCACCCTTTTCCCATCAGCCTCGAGAGCGGCGGGACGGTACTTACTTCCCAGAGCCGCTCACTCCCATGACCACGAGCAGTACCATACCGAGGCGTTCGGCCAGCGACAGCGCACTCTTCCTGCGCACCTGTTCTTCTCCTCTGCGGCTTTCCTTCCTGAGCTTTCCTGTATCCTCCTCTTCCCTTCTCAACTGCGCCTCGCCTCGCCTCGCCTCCTGCCCGCCCCAGGAAACTGGGTGCCAAAGTTCATCTTGCTCTCTACTCTTCAGGAGCGTGAAATGTGCGCGCTTCCATCCGGCTGGATGTCTCATGTGGAGAAAACGTTATGGAATCAGCGCGTAGTTTTGAATGGGGGCTTGGCCTGGCGTTTGTTCCACTTTCCTATTCATGGGGAGAGGGCATTTTGCCCTTCCTCGTTAGAAGGAAGAATGACAGCCTTTTTGCTGCTGTTGCCCAAGGGCTGTAAAGGCACTAGGCCAGGAATGGGGAACCTGTGATTTGTGCCCTCCCCTGTTATTGGACTCCAACTTTCATTGGCCCCAGCCAGTATGGCCAATGGTCAAGGATGATGGAAGGATAGTGTAGAGGTGGGGAACCTTCGGCCTGCTGGCCATAGGCCTAGCATGGGTCTCAGTTTGGCCCATGAGGCCCTTTCCACCAAACCATGCCCACCTGTTCCATAATTGAAGTCATAGGTGACATCAGGTGTGGGGCAGGTGGAATTGTGGCAGGATCAGCTGCATGACTAAGTTCCCCCTGGCAAAACCAATTGCATAGCCAAACTCTGCAGTCCTAAAGTCACCACCCTTCAAACTTGTTGACTTCAAAGCAAGCCATGTGTGGTGCTTCAAAATCCTGACATCAGGTGATTGTCAGATGGGTGGCTTCACCCACCTGTCTGATTTGGTCCACGAGGAGTAGGGGAGATAAGGATCTGGCCTGCCAGCCAAATCAAATTCCACACTGCTGGCATAATCCAACTTCTGTAGGGCCACAGGTTTCCCGTATGTGCAGTAGGGATATAATCCCGCCCACTTTGGGCCCTTGCTCCCAGAAAACAAGATTTCACTATTGGGGACATTAATGATTCTTCTTTGAATGGCATGTGGAATAGAATACAGTAGGGGCCCGCTTTACAGCGATTCGCTTTACAGCAATTCGCTAATGTGGCGGCTTTCAATTAGGGAAAGTCCCCACATTAAGGCGCTTGTTCCGCTTTTACGGCGGTTTTTTAACGTCGCGTGCCATTTTGATGTCATTTTCGCATGACGCGCCCCATTATCGTCAATGGGTTCCGCTTTACAGCGATTTCCGCTTTACAGCAGCAGTCCGGAATGGAACCTGCCGTATAAGCGGGGCCTGCCTGTACCATATAAATCAGTCTTTGCAAGGGTGTGAGAATACACATTGAAACTGGCTTTCCGCTGGTATCTCACTCTCCACATCCTGCATAGGATTAATGCAACGCTTTCCCCACTGTGTTGGAAGGGGTGTGAGAAGAGAGGTGCATTTTTCCACATGTGTGGTCCTGCTTAAAGATTGTTCCCTTTTGGCAAACTGACTTTCAAGAGATTAATAAAATTACTGATCAAGGCCTTCAACTGATCCTTTAATGGCTCTATTGTTCATATTGGACAACTGTAACAATACTGTAGTATATAAAAATTTAACAAGCTTTCTCCTCATAGCTGCCTGCATGGTAATAGCCTTTACGTGGAAAATGCTTGATCCTCAAATGATACACAGATTGTATCAAGAAGTGTGGAAGTTAACACTTATGGAGAAACTCACAGCTTAAGGTCATGGAGACAAGGATCAGGAGCCGATACATTTTATGAAATATGATATTGCTTTATTGTATATGTCAGTCAAAGTGATGATAGTGAATGTGTCCCCCAGCCTCTCATGGTCAAATGTGGTGATCTGTACTGGGATGATTCCTAGAAAACAAAACAGAATATTAGTTATTTTACTTATGCTTACCAACCCTGATTATTACTTGACTATACATGTATTTGAAGTGCTTCACTGTTCTACTGTTTAGTTACTTATTAATGTTAAATTCTTGTTCTGTATTAAATTATGCTTAAAATTCAATAAACACATTACCAAAAAAATCATGATCAGTTGGAACTGGAGATACTGAAGTGTATCCGTTTTGCAGTGGTTTATATATTAAATCGGAGTAAGTGCCATATGGCAAAATAAAAGTAGGAATACAACACTGACAAAAGAACATTCAAAGATCAGCTGCTAAAACATAATACCCATCATATTAAGGCAATCTTTGCCAACCTAGTGGCCTCCAGATGTTTGGACTACAACTCTAAACAGCCCCAGCCAACAGTTGCAGGCTTGAAGAGTTGCTACAGTAACAAGATTATTTGCTTGTGATTCACATAATTGTCCAGAAGAGCAGTATCTCCCATATGGAAGGAAAATGGGAGAGATTAAGATACTGACTTTTTTCACATGAAATGGTTCAAACCCTGTTAAATTATATGCACAAATATATACACATTTAGATATAATTTTTAATCATGAAACCTAAGAGTGAACTTTATTTTTCATATAACGTACACTTCTTTCACATTAGTTTCATCTAGGAAAGTTGCATATCATCCTAATAATAGAACACATCCTCTACCTGTCAATACCCCACTCCTGATCAAATTTGCAGGAAATTAATTTCAGTGGAAGATTTAAAACAAGCACATAATTTCCTCCTCTGGCTGATGCTGAGGCTATAGCTGGAGGAGATTTAATTTTGCTGCCTTGATGGCAAAGCACCTTTTGTTTCCAGACTGGTTGATCTTCTCTTCTGTCACCCACTCCTACTCCCCAGCAAATTCAACAAAAAAAAGGGTTCCCACACAAGCTTTAAATGCTGCTAGTCCAGCTGTGTGAGCTTACATCTTGGAGTGAGGATCACTAACTATACTTTTGCAGTGGTGAATAAGACAGCTTAATAACTTAGCTGCTGGATGATATCCCCCACTTTTCAAGAAACATGATCCAAAGCTGGGCTCCATCAAGTACCTGGGTGTACACGAGGCTGTGACAGGCATTAAAATTAAAACAAATTACAAATAGTATCCCAGCAAATGCTTGATCATAGAATGTGCTATTGTTAATGCCTTCTAGCAGCGGTGAGAACCTCAAGCCCATGGGCTGAATGTGGCTCTCCAGGCCTCTCTATCAGGCCCTCAGGACTCTTCCCAGGTCACATCACCTTCCCAGCCACACACTAGACTAACCCTACTTCACATGCTGAGTGTTTTTGCCTGGCTGGACAATGTCCCTGAACTCTGATAATGCCTCCGGCGTCCACAAATGGAGGATATGGGGGAGGTGAGTGTGTGTGGAAACTGGCCTACTGTACAAAGGGACATCCATCATGTAGTTCACACTTGCTGCTCTGACCACTTTTGCCTCTGGCCCCGTGCCACCAGTCTGCATCTGTACCGCAACTGTTTTTATTGTTTTCTCATTTGTTTGCCACCCTGGGCTCCTTTTTTGGAGGAATGGTAGGATATAAATTTAAGATGATGATGATGGTGTGCAGAAGGGAATGTGGCCTTTGGTCTGAAAAAGTATCCACCCTGTTCTTCAGCATTGAAAAAGACACAAAGTGGCTGGTAGTGACATTTTAATTTGCCTAAGGCACCATCAGTTCTTAGGCAATTTCTTACTCCATTGACAAGAAGCGTGCTCAACAGAAGCTCAGACAGAAGCTTGTTGTTAAATTGTTTGCTGATGTGTATGCCAACCTGGGCTCCTTCAGGAAGAAGGTGGGATATAAATTTTAATTAATTAATTAATAATAAGAGAGAAATAAATCTGAGGTGGTTGCGGCTGACCTCAGTTGTTTAGGGTCAGTTGTTTCCTATATTAGAACAACCATTTTTCCAAGAAGGCAAATCTAAGAATTTACTGCTGAGGAGTCTTCAGTCAGAAATGTTACTGATTGTCTCATTTTGGACTGGTTGGAAATTTTGGGCTGGCTTGGAGCTGGGTACAATTGTCCCACATGATTTGCTTTGAGAATTGTTTTTAAAATAAATGTGGTAGAGACTTCTGGGAAGGGTGACTTCGCTTGTGCCTGCTTTTGGGACGGGCTCCCGCCTCAAAAGAAGCTTATTCAGATATAAATCAGTCAGAACATATTTTTTTTGACTGATGAAATTTCTCCCGGGCAGGGAGAAACGTAGAGATCAACCTCAAAAGCCTGTTTTTGTTGGGAGGACTGGATTTCATTAATTTATGAGATAAGGTCCAGCCAACAATGCCGGACGGACTTCCTAACAAGCTCTATCTGCTTAAGCGATACGTTTATCTTTTCTTCAAAGAGAGAACGGACTAACAGGCAAGCACCCTTCTTTCTATTATTTTTTTTACTTGGTTTAAATTGTTGCAGCAAAAGGAGATTTGTCAGATTGATCGGCTTTGGACAACTTCTGGGTGAGATATAGCTCTTCTCTGTTATTCACGAAATTAACAGCTTATCTCTGTTTCTGTCGCAAAAAGCTGTCCTGGAAGTGCATTCTAAAGATAATAAACAGAAGAGGGATTTCTATTCCTGATTTCTATTCCGAGGAATATTATATTGTCTGGGACTATTCTCTTTTTGGTCTATTTTATTTTGACGAATCTGCTTCTTCACGACGCCACTAACTGTTTTGATGCTGGGAACTAAATTTATTTTGCATTCTCGAACATAGAGAGATAAGGCAGGTTGCTCTGTTTATACTGTGATGTCATCAAGCCTGGAATATTAACCCAATTGTTGCTGAAATAAGAAGTGGTTCTTCTTTATTTTTATTTTGCTTTGTTTTCGTGGTTTTAAAAATGGCAATCAAGAAAGTGGCTGAGAATCTGGAAGTAATTATGTTTCAGAAAATAATGGATGAGATTGAGATAACGAAACAAACCCTGCGACAGGGTAGTAAGGAGCTGAAAATTGAACTGAGCAAAATGACGCAGGAGCTTAAAGAAATAGGGGATCCTGTGAGAGAGGAGAATGAGATCAGAGATGAGAAAAGAAAAAATAAAGGGAAGATACAAGCCCTGGAGATTGGAACAAATGTGGAATTGGAAAAAGATCTGGAGTTTATGGATATTAGAAATAAAATCTACTGTTTGGAATTTAACGTTATCTCTGAAGAAATTAATGAAGATATTAGAGATAAAGTTATCAATGGCTTGGATAATCTTCTGGACTGGAATGATGTGATGGAGCTTGATATAGAGAAAATCTATGGAATTAACTGCAGCCATGTGACAATGGAAAAACTCTTAAGAGATGAGCCAGTGCATTTTGTAAAAAAGAAGAACACAGATATGACTTTACAACAGTATTTCAGCAACTTATTCAGAATGGATGGCAAGAAAATATTTGGGATAGAGGAAATTCCCATCAGACTCTTATTATATGACTATGGCTACAACAGCAAGATTATTATGGAATACTGATAATGGAAGATTGGACACTGAAATTACTGGACTTAACAGGACTATTGAAGATGGAAGATGGAACTAATAGGGATAATGGAATAATGGCTATTGAAATTATTGGACCTAACAGATTCTGATGAGATGGATTAATCGAAATGTTTATTTGGACTATGGTTATGACAATAAGATTATTATAATTATTAACGAGATGGATTAATTGACATGTTTATTTGGAGAAAAATTGATAGATATATTTCTTAAAGAATTGAAACCTCTCTTTGACTTTTTGTGGAAAGAATAAAGTAATGTTTATGAGATTTGATGATTAATTAAGATAACTACTGGAGGAAAGTGATTTTATAATATGATTTAAGAGACAGGATTGTTATATATTGTAGACCTATAACTGATTTGATATGTGACAAATGGGAAGTCAACATTTTATTTTTTTGTTTAATCATTTTTGTTTTGTTTTGTTTTTTGTCTTTGAATGTTTTATGATTTTGTTTTCTATGTTTTATGAAAATTTGAATAAAAATTATTGTAAAAAAAAATAAATGTGGTAGAAAACATTCTGTGTGATTCCTGTTCTGTGTTGCTGTTTTGCATGCTGTGTGTAGATGCATCAAAGGACTACTGTGACTCACTCTGAAAGGGCCTCAATATAATCAGGGTCTTGAAGGGAGGGTCTGGCATCTCTTAATGCCTACTCAGCAGGGCTATTTCCCCAGATACCTCCGCTTGCATTTACCACATAGTCACCCTGCAGTGGTGAGTGGTCTTGTGTGTTCCAATGAACCCTGTGAGTGATACTGCGATGGCGGTAAGGTCAAGGGAGAGGAACCAGACAAAGAACAATCCAAGAAAGTCCTCAACGGCAGAACAGGCAGAGGATAACAATGTGTATGTTACAACGGCTGTGAAGGCGGATAAAGTCTGCAGCAGATAAAAGACTTCCAATTGTTGTGGTATCCATGCCACTGGATCAAAGCCTTTTTCTGTCAAGATTGTCTGTTGATCATCGTGCACCGATCTCCCCACATAAAACAAATTCATGCACAGGCATCTTCCAACCAAACCAAACCAAACCAAACCAAAAGTCCCATGGCGATCGGTGAATGGCAATGGGGGCAGGACTATGAAATCCAGAATCCCCTAGTCATGGACCAGCACATGGGCAGTGGATACAGACTCAGTCATCCTGGCTCAAGGACCAAGGCAGTTGAGTAGTTTGGCAGCTGTATCCACAAGTGAGCAGTCCTATTCAGGATCCACTGATATGGATCCATATGGGGAGGGGGCTAGAAAAGGTGTCCTAAACATAGTCTGCCTCTTCTCTCTCCCTGACTGGATCACTGCGTCCAGTGGGGTCACCACTTAGCAGTCACAAAAGACAAATGAACGTTGGAACGTGGAATATACGGACATTGCTGGACAATACAGATAGTGAACATCCTGAATGCAGGACTGCCATCATCACAAGGGAGTTGAGACGTTTTAATATTGACATAGCAGCACTCCAAGAAACTCTAAGAGCAGGAGAGGGACAATTGAAGGAAGAAAAAGGAGGTTATACCTTCTTCTGGAAAGGACTGCCTGAACAAGAACGCCGAATAAATGGAGTAGGCTTTGCTATTAAAAATGATCTTGTGAAGCTCTTGTCAGAAGTTCCTACTGGCATTAATGAACGACTCTCAACTCTGCGGTTAAAACTCACCAAAAACCAGCAGGCAACTATTCCAAGTGCTTATGCACCAACATTAGATGCTGATGAAGACATCAAGGAAAATTTTTATACCCAGCTGGACACCATCTTATCAGAGATACCTAAGGAGGATAAAATTATCCTCCTGGGTGATTTCAATGCAAGAGTTGGGCGTGATTTCTATTTATGGCCAGAAACCATTGGGAGAGAAGGAGTCGGCAATAGCAACCTGAATGGAATTCTACTTCTGACTAAATGTGCAGAGCATAATCTTGTTATCACAAACACACTCTTTCGCCAGAAAGATAAATTTAAAACATCATGGAAGCACCCTCGGTTGAAGCACTGGTATCTCCTGGATTACGTAATTGTCCGTGCCAGAGATTGTCGTGATGTACTCCTCACTAGGGCCATGACGAGTGCCAATGACTGCTGGACAGATCACCGAAAAAACCCAAGGCGTAAAATGAACATCCACGCTCTTCAAGATCCTATTAAGCGAGCTTGCTTTCAAACAACTCTCAAGAAACATCTACCTACGGAACTCCCTGATTGTTGAGGAACACTGGATTAAACTGAAGACTTTCATTATTGCAGCATGTGAACAAACTATTGGATACCAAACTAAGAAACATCAGGACTGGTTTGATGAGAATCATAGTGAGATTGAACATATCATTGACAAGAAAAGGAAAGCCTTCCAGATATGGCAGAAAGACATTAACTGTGCTGCTAAGAAAAAAAATCTATGCCAATGCAAAGGCTGAGGTCCAAAGAAGAACTAGAGAACTTAAGAATGCTTCGTGGATAAAGAAAACTCAAGAAATCCAGCATTTTGCAGATGCTCATGATGCACGGGGCTTTTTTAATGCCACAAAGGCCATCTATGGTCCAACAAATTATGGTACAAATCCCTTACGTTCAATAGATGGTACCAAACTTCTAAAGGACAAAGTCTATTGCTCTGCGTTGGAAAGAGCATTACCACGACCTCCTTAATCATAACTCTATTGTGGCTGATGAGGTGTTCTCGCAAATCCCACAACAACAAATTAGAGATGAGCTTGCAGTATCCCCTAATTTGGATGAAGTCAGTAAAGCCATTAATCAAATGAAGAATAACAAAGCTAGTGGACCTGATGGGATTCCTGCTGAAGTCTTTAAGGAAGGTGGGCCTGAATTTACACAACTTCATAAGCTCATCAAAAAAATCTGGATGAGGGAGGAGATCCCGGAAGACTTTAGGGATGCCATAATTATCACTCTTTTCAAGAAGGGTGATAGAACAGATTGTGGGAACTACCGAGGCATCTCTCTTCTTGCTACAGCAGGTAAAATCCTTGCAAGGATCCTCGCAAATCGCCTCCTACCTATCTCAGAAGACATCCTCCCTGAATCCCAAAATGCTTTCCGCCCTTCCAGGGGGACAGTGAACATGAACTTCACTGCACGACAGCTTCAAGAAAAATGCAGGGAGCAAAACCGTCCTCTGTATATGGCGTTTATTGATCTGACTAAGGCCTTTGATACTGTAAGTCGAACTGCTCTCTGGACCATCCTTCTGAAAATTGGATAAATTTGTGAATATTTTGCGACTCCTCCATGACAACATGACGGCAGCAATTTTGGATAACAATAGCTCTCAAAGTGATCCATTCAAAGTGGGATCAGGCGTCAAACAGGGATGTGTCATTGCTCTGACCTTATTTGCTATATTTATCGCCATGATTCTACACCTTGTTGAGGGGAAACTTCCCACCGGTGTGGAAATCACATATCGAACAGATGGAAAGCTTTTTAATCTCAGTAGGCTGAAAGCAAAAAGTAAGGTAATTACCTCTGTCATAGAACTTCAATATGCTGATGATAATGTAGTCTCCGCACATTCAGAGGAAGTTCTTCAAACTATCCTAAATGTCTTTGCAGAAGCATATGAAAAGCTTGGCCTCTCGCTTAACATCAAAAAACCCAAAGTGCTTCATCAGCAAGTGCGAACCAATCCCTCTGTAGTACCATCAATCCAGCTTAATGGTGCAACGCTGGAGAATGTCGATCACTTTTCTTATCTTGGCAGCCATCTCTCTGTAAAAGCTGATATCGACGCTAAATTCAGCATCATCTGAGCTCTGCAAGTGCCGCATTCTCCCGAATGAAGCGTAGAGTGTTCGAGGATCGGGATATTCACAGGGAGACCAAAATGCTTATTTACAAAGCCATTGTACTACCAACCTTACTGTATGCCTGTGAAACATGGACCATCTATGAATGCCACTCCCAACTTCTTGAAAGATTCCATCAACGCTGCCTCCGGAAAATTCTGCAAATTACTTGGGAAGATAGGCGGACTAATGTTAGCTTACTGGAAGAAGCAAAGACCACCAGTGCTGAAACAATGATCCTCCAACATCAACTTCGCTGGACCGGCCATGTTGTTCGAATGCCTGATCACCGTCTTCCAAAGCAGCTACTTTACTCCCAACTTAAGGATAGAAAAGGGAATATCGGTGGACAGCAAAAGTGGTTTAAAGATGTTCTCAAAGCTAATCTAAAAAAAATGTAACATAAGCATCAAGAACTGGGAAGCCTTGGCCCATGAGCGTCCCAGTTGGAGGTCGGCTGTTATCAAAGGTGCTATGGACTTTGAAGAAGCACGAGTACAGGGCGAAAGGGACAAACGAGCTAAGCAGAAGGCATATCAAGCAAATCCTCATCATGACCATCTTCCATCTGGAAACCTATGTCCTCACTGTGGGAGGCTGTGTGGATCCAGAATTGGCCTCCAGTCACTTATGGACCCACCGTTAAAGACCTTATCATGGAAGACAATCTTACTTGGCCACGAATGATCGCCAATGAATGAATAACCTTTGCTTTGGAGACTTTGAAGAAATAAAATCCCCAAAGGAGGATTCAAAAAGCCTGTCGCATAGTGTGGAAAGGAGCCCACAAAATTTATTTTTGTCTTAGCTGCTCTTGAGACCAGCTTTCTGCTGATTACTGAGTTTGTTCCCAGCAATTCTGGAGCTGATCTAAATTGTATGAGTTAGTGATCCCAGGAGCTGTAGTAAAAATAACATATTGCTAAAATATTAAGGGTATCTTGTCCATTATGCTTTTCACCCAGCCAAATTCAAGATAATGGGGGCTAGGATAAGAAGGTAATATGAAAGGAGAAAACATCCCTTTCTATCACTACAAGGTTATTGAGTTATTCATTTATTTACTATATTTATAGACCACCTTTCAGCCATAGTGGCTTCCAAGGTGGTATTACCGTAAAATAATATTGAATATTAGACAGGCACCATCTCTGCTATCTTTTTGGTGCCTTTTGAAGACTTTCCTCTTTCAACAAGCCTTTTAAGTTGAGACCTATCCCAGTCTGCATCTGTGCTAGAATTACTTGTTAATATGTGGTTTTTCAATAACGTTTTTAACCCTTTTTATAAAGATGTTTTTAAAGCTTTTAAAAATGTTTTTAACATTGTTTTGTTTTAATGTATCTTAAGGTCTGTTTTTATGAGAGAAAGACCTTAATGGATGACTGAAGAAACTCTTCAAATGGTTAAAGAAAGAAAGAAAGCAAAAGCAAAAGGAGATAGAAACACAGTCAGAACCTTAAATGCAACAATACAGCGACTAGTACGTAGGGACAAAGAGAACTATTACAATAGTTACTGTATAGAAATAGAAGAGGACAACAAAAAGGGTAGAACAAGAGCCCTGTTCCAAAAGATTAGAGAAATGAAAGGGAAATTTAAACCCAGAGTAGGGATGTTGAATAATCAACAGGGGAACACACAGACTGACCAAGATGAAATAAAAGGAAGATGGAAGCAATATACTGAAGAACTCTACAAAAGACATGCCAGGATGACAGATTCATTCACGGAGGAACCGTATGATGAAGAACCAGAAATTTTAGAATGTGAGGTGAAAGCTGCTCTTAAAATACTTGGAAGAAACAAATCACCAGGAACAGATGTCATACCAATAGAGTTGCTACAAGCTCCTGAGACTGAATCAGTCCAAATTTTGACAAAAATCTGTCAAGAAATATCAAAAACTAAACAGTGGCCCACAGACTGGAAGCATTCCATATACATCCCAATTCCAAAGAAAGGGGATCCCAGGGAATGCAGTAATTATTGAATGATTGCCTTAATATCCCATGCAAGTAAAGTAATGCTCAAGATTCTACAACAAAGGCTCTTACCATATATGGAGCGAGAAATGCCAGATGTCCAAGCTGGATTTAGAAAGGGAAGAGGTACCAGAGATTATATCGCAAACATACGTTGGATAATGGAATGGACCAAGGAATTTCAGAAGAAAATCACCCTGTGCTTTATAGATTACAGCAAAGCCTTTGACTGTGTAGATCATGAAAAACTATGGAATGCTTTAAAAGAAATGCGGTTGCCACAGCATCTGATTGTCCTGATGCGCAACCTATACTCTGCACAAGAGACTACTGTAAGGACAGAATATGGAGAAACCGATTGGTTCCCCATCAGAAAGGGTGTGAGACAGGGGTGTATTTTATCACCCTATTTATTTAATCTGTACGCAGAACATATCATACGGAAAGCAGGATTGGACCAAGATGAAGGAGGTGTAAAAATTGGAGGGAGAAATATCAATAATTTAAGATATGCAGACGATACCATACTACTAGCAGAAACCAGTAATGATTTGAAACGAATGCTGATGAAAGTTAAAGAGGAAAGCACAAAAGCAGGACTACAGCTGAACGTCAAGAAGACTACAGTAATGACAACAGAAGATTTATGTAACTTTACAGTTGACAATGAGGACATTGGACTTGTCAAGGATTATCAATACCTTGGCACAATCATTAACCAAAATGGAGACCATAGTCAAGAAATCAGAAGAAGGCTAGGACTGGGGAGAGCAGCTGTGAGAGAACTAGAAAATGTCCTCAAATGTAAAGATGTATCACTGAACACTAAAGTCAGGATCATTCAGACCATGGTATTTCCAATCTCTATGTATGGATGTGAAAGTTGGACAGTGAAAAAGGTGGATAAGAGAAAAATCAACTCATTTGAAATGTGGTGTTGGAGAAGAGCTTTGCAGATACCATGGACTGCAAAAAAGACAAATAATTGGGTGTTAGAACAGATTAAACCAAAACTATCACTAGAAGCTAAAATGATGAAACTGAGGTTATCATACTTTGGACACATAATGAGAAGACATGATTCATTAGAAAATATAATAATGCTGGGAAAAACAGAAGGGAGCAGAAAAAGAGGAAGGCCAAACTAGAGATGGACTGATTCCATAAAGGAAGCCACAGACCTGAACTTACAAGATCTGAACAGGGTGGTTCATGACAGATGCTCTTGGAGGTCACTGATTCATAGGGTCGCCATAAGTCGTAGTCTACTTTGAGGCACATAACAACAACAAAAAAGTGTTTTTAACACTTCTTTTTGCTGCCCTGGGCTCCTGCTGGGAGGAAGGGCGGGATATAAATCAAATAATAAATAAATAAATAAAATAAAATTAAAACAACACCAAGTCTAAAAGGTAAATCTCAAAATAATAAAAACAGGATGTTCAATAGGCAAAAACACAACATAGAGAAATAATTTGCTTAATCTAATCCCTAAATGCATAGCAAGAAAAAAAGCTGTATACTCCAGTTGTTCCCACACTACTCCAAAACGAGGGGAGAGAGACTACGCCTGCTGGACCTCCAAGGCAAAAGAGCAACACAGAACAGGAACCACACAGCCTTGCTTCTTGTTGAGGCCTGTTTAGCATCTACAATTAATGTTACACAGAATAGGGCTGCACTGGCAGATTTTAATGTCTCAAGGCGGGGTGTAGGCTCAAATGGGAGAAGGAACACCCTTAGATGTTCAGGATCCACATCAATTAGGGCAGGGATGGCCCTCCAGATTTTGGACTACAACTCTCATCATCCCTAACCATTGGGAACTACAGCTTCCCCAACCCTGATTTAGGGCCTTAAAGGTCAAGTCCAGCACCTTGAATTGGGTGCATAAACAAACAGGCAGCCAATGGAGATATTTTCAAAATAGGTGCTATGTTTTAATGAGGCTTACACATATCTACAGACAAGTAGTTGAATTCTGAAAGATGTGAAGTTTCTGGACCATAAGAACACAAGGAGATCTACCTGGATCAGGTCAATGGGCTATCTAGTCCAGCATCCTGTTCTTACAATGGCCAACCAGACACCCATGGGAAGCCCACAAGCAGGACCTGAGCACAAGAGCAAAGTCTCTTCCTGTGCTTTTCAGCAACTGGTGTTTGGAAACATACTGCTTCCAACCATGGAGGCAGAGCATAACCATCATGGCTAGTAGCCATTGATAGCCTTTTCCTCCATGAATTTGTCTAAACCTCTTTTAAAGCTATCCAAGTTGGTGGCTGTGACGCGTCCTTCCCTGGCTCTCCCTGTCAGGTTCCTACCTGCTCGTGGTTACTGCCTGTCTCTAGGCACCACCAGGGACTCCACCAGTCCGGACCGCTCTCTCTTATGATTTCTCTCCCCGCTCTAGCACAGATCTCAACAGATTCCCCTGCTAGGCAACCACCAGTAACGTCCCAATACTAGTATTCCCAGAGACTCTGAATACTGGTATTGTTATTCTCTTCACCGCTGCCACCATTTGTTACAGTTCCCCTTCAGCCTTGGTCATTACCTTACCCTCCCTTCTGGTCTGTGAAACCCCAGCCAAGGATCAGGCCTATGGTAAACCAAATTAAGTATTTATTACAGATAACAAAGCTAACAAGATTAACAAGATTTCTTCTTAAGGCACATAAGCATATGGTTTTACTCAATACTAATCCGAACTCCACCTCCCTCCTTCTTCACGCTCTCCTGGCAAACAACTCTCTCAAACCCCACCAAGCAATCCACTCTTTCTCTTCTCCCCCCAGATTCCACTCTCACTCTTCCTTTTATACATTCAGCCATTTTAAACACTCAGCCAATCATCTCGCATTCTACTGCCCATTCACTCCCCCTCTTTCACTCCACTTACCATGTATCTTCTAAAACAACAACACTTACCATATATACATTAATATAGGAACATCACATTTCCCCACCCTTAAACAACAGCAGAGTATTATTCCTGTTCCAGGATTTATACGTCGCGTTAACAAATAAAAGTCTCTATGGGGAAAATGTCTTTCTTTGTTCCTCTGTCTGGTCACATCACTGCAGTCCCAGCCACTTGCCTGGAAAGTCCATCGGCCAGTACATTGTCCTTGCCTTTGATGAACTGGAAGTCCACTTGATAGTCCTGTAGGGCCCAGGACCACCTCTGCAGCATAGTGTTATGGTTTTTCATAGTCTGCAACCATAACAAGGCCCGATGATCCGTAGTCACTGTGAATCTTCGTCCCCACACATATGGGCGCAACTTGTTCAGTCCCCACACGACCGCTAGGCACTCCTTCTGGACCGACGAATAGTTTTTCTCCCTCGGCGTCAGCTTGCGACTCAGATACGCCACTGGATGTCTGGTGTCTTCTCTCTCCTGCAGCAAGACGACTCCCAGCGCGAGGTCTGATGCATCTGTAGCCACGATGAATGGTTGCTCATAGTCTGGTGCTATTAATATGGGTCCTTGGCACAAGGCTTGCTTCAGCAGATCAAAAGCCTTCTGACATTCATCCGTCCATACCACACGCTCAGAACACTTCTTCTTGGTCAATTCATGCAAGGGGGTTGCTATTTCCCCAAAATTTCTCACAAACTTCCTATAAAAACCAGCCACACCCAGAAATGCCCTTACTTGTTTTTTGGTTAAGGGGATCGGCCACGCTTGTATTGCCTCCACCTTGCTCCATAAGGGGGTGATTTTCCCACTCCCCACCTTATGTCCTAAATAGATTACTTCCTTTAGTCCAAACTGGCATTTCTTAGCTTTTATTGTGAGGCCTGCTTTTCTTAAGGCCTCCAATACTGTTGTCAGGTGTTGGACATGCTCAGGCACCGACTTGCTAAAAATGGCCATGTCATCGATATAGGCCACTGCAAAATCTGACATGCCTCGCAACACAGTATTGATTAGCCTCTGAAATGAACTTGGTGTGACTTCCGGGAAGGGTGACTTCGCTTGTGCCTGCTTTTGAGACGGGCTCCCGCCTCAAAAGAAGCTTATTCAGATATAAATCAGTCAGAACATTTTTTATTTTGACTGATGAAATTTCTCCCAGGCAGGGAGAAACGTAGAGATCAACCTCAAAAGCCTGTTTTTGTTGGGAGGACTGGATTTCATTAATTTATGAGAAAAGGTCCAGCCAGCAATGCCGGACGGACTTCCGAACAAGCTCTATCTGTTTAATGCGATACGTTTATCTTTTCTTCAAAGAGAAAACAGACTAACAGGCAAGCACCCTTCTTTCTATTATTTTTTTTACTTGATTTAAATTGTTGCAGCAAAAAGAGATTTGTCAAATTAATCAGCTTTAAAGAGCTTCTGGGTGAGCTATAACTCTTCTCTGTTATTCACGAAATTAACAGCTTATCTCTGTTTCTATTGCAAAAAGCTGTCCTGGAAGTGCATTCTAAAGATATAAACAGAAGAGGGATTTCTATTCCAAGGAACATTATATTGTCTGGGACTATTCTCTTTTTGGTCTATTTTATTTTGACGAATCTGCTTCTTCACGACGCCGCTAACTGTTTTGATGCTGGGAACTAAATTTGTTTTGTATTCTTGAACATAGAGAGATAAGGCAGGCTGCTCTGTTTATACTGTGATGTCATCAAGCCTGGAATATTAACTCAATTGTTGCTGAAATAAGAAGTGGTTCTTCTTTATTTTTGTTTTGTTTTGTTTTCGTGGTTTTAAAAATGGCAATCAAGAAAGTGGCTGAGAATCTGGAAGTAATTATGTTTCAGAAAATAATGGATGAGATTGAGATAACGAAACAAACCCTGCGACAGGGTAGTAAGGAGCTGAAAATTGAACTGAGCAAAATGACGCAGGAGCTTAAAGAAATAGGGGATCCTGTGAGAGAGGAGAATGAGATCAGAGATGAGAAAAGAAAAAATAAAGGGAAGATACAAGCCCTGGAGATTGGAACAAATGTGGAATTGGAAAAAGATCTGGAGTTTATGGATATTAGAAATAAAATCTACTGTTTGGAATTTAACGTTATCTCTGAAGAAATTAATGAAGATATTAGAGATAAAGTTATCAATGGCTTGGATAATCTTCTGGACTGGAATGACGTGATGGAGCTTGATATAGAGAAAATCTATGGAATTAACTGCAGCCATGTGACAATGGAAAAACTCTCAAGAGATGAGCCAGTGCATTTTGTAAAAAAGAAGAACACAGATATGACTTTACAACAATATTTCAGCAACTTATTCAGAATTGATGGCAAGAAAATATTTGGGATAGAGGAAATTCCCATCAGACTCTTATTATATGACTATGGCTATGACAGCAAGATTATTATGGAATACTGATAATGGAAGATTGGACACTGAAATTACTGGACTTAATAGGACTATTGAAGATGGAAGATGGAATTAATAGGGATAATGGAATAATGGCTATTGAAATTATTGGACCTAACAGATTCTGATGAGATGGATTAATCGATATGTTTATTTGGGCTATGGTTATGACAATAAGATTATTATTATTATTAACGAGATGGATTAATCAACATGTTTATTTGGAGAAAAATTGATAGATATATTTCTTAAAGAATTGAAACCTCTCTTTGACTTTTTGTGGAAAGAATAAAGTAATGTTTATGAGATTTGATGATTAATTAAGATAACTACTGGAGGAAAGTGATTTTATAATATAATTTAAGAGACAGGATTGTTATATATTGTAGACCTATAACTGATTTGATATGTGACAAATGGGAAGTCAACATTTTATTTTTTTGTTTAATCATTTTTGTTTTGTTTTGTTTTTTGTCTTTGAATGTTTTATGATTTTGTTTTGTATGTTTTATGAAAATTTGAATAAAAATTATTGTAAAAAAAAAATGAAATGAACTTGGTGAGTTCCTTAGTCCCATGGGTAAGGTCACAAACTCATATAACCCATCTGGTGTACTGAAGGCAGTTTTGGCTCTGGATTGCTTGTCTAGTTCCATTTGCCAAAATCCTTTACAGAGATCTAGTGTAGAGATAATAGTTGCTGCCCCCAATAACTCTAACATAGCGTCTACCCTAGGCATAGGATACGCATCTGGGACAGTAATTTTATTGATTAGCCGATAATCAATGCAAAACCTGGTCGTTCCATCTTTTTTCGGAACCAGGACAATACTTGAGGCCCAGGGACTGATGGATTCCCTGATCACTCCTAATTCCAGCATATCTTCCACCTCCTTTATGATCTCATTCAAAACTTTCCCATTCACACGGTACGGAACGGATCTGATTGGGGCATGATCTCCAGTATCAATGGAATGTATAACTATACTGGTTCGGCCAGGTTTGTTGCTAAAGAGATTCCTATAGGTTTTCAAAATTCTCAGAATCTCTTCTTTTACTTCCTCCTTCACCTCCTCTGACCATTCCACTTGATCTACCCCTCCTTTGTCTTTGCTTTCCTATACCAAATCTGGAAGTTCAGGCCCACTTCCCTCAGGGAATAAGGTAACTTGCAACACCTTTGCATCCCTGGTATGGTAAGGCTTTAACATATTTACATGAACCACTTTGCTTTTGTTTAATTGGTCTGTGGTGATTACATACGTCACTGTGTCAAGCCTTTCTCTGATGGTATATGGTCCTTCCCAGTTAGCCTGTAATTTGTCATGTTTCCTGGGTATGAACGCCATAACCATATCTCCCACATCATACACACGTTCTCTGGCTGTTCTGTCATACCAGTAACTTTGCTTCTCCTGTGCATGACTCAAATTCTCTTTCACTACTTCCATCATTGATGTTAATTTATTGCGGAATTCCAATACAAAATCTACTACAGAAGTTTTGTACTCTCCCAGAGTTCCTTCCCATGAATTTTTTAGCAGTTCCAAAGGTCCCCTCACTTTTCTAGTAAACATTAGTTCAAAGGGTGAGAAGCCTGTTGACTCCTGAGGGACTTCTCTGTATGCAAATAAGAAGCATCCCAAACGTTCATCCCAGTCTTGTGGGTGATCTTGAACATAGCTTCTTATCATGCCCTTCAAAACTCCATTGAATCTCTCAGTTAGCCCATTAGTGGCGGGATGGTAAGTAGTGGTCTTTA